>NC_072010.1:129341376-130002567 GCF_027791375.1 Indicator indicator | reverse complement strand
CTGGAGAGAGGCCAGAGGAGGCCACAAAGATGATCCAAGGGCTGGAGCAGCTCTGCTGTGAGCACAGGCTGAGGGAGCTGGGGGTGTGCAGCCTGCAGAAGAGAAGGCTCCAGGGGCACCTCAGAGCTGCCTGCCAGGACCTGAAGGGATCCTGCAGGAAGGCTGCAGAGGGACTTTTGCTGAGGGGGTCTGGAGCCAGGCCAAGGGGGAATGGTTTGAAGCTGAGGCAGAGCAGGGTTAGAGTGGAGCTGAGGAAGAAGTTGTTGAGTGTGAGGGTGGTGAGAGTCTGGCACAGGCTGCCCAGGGAGGCTGTGGCTGCCTCCTGCCTGGGGGTGTTCCAGGCCAGGCTGGATGAGGCCTTGAGCAGCTGAGTGTGGTTGAGAGGTGTCCCTGGGCATGGTGGGGAGGTTGGAGGAGCTGAGCTCTGAGGTCCCTTCCAACCTGAGCCACTCTGGGATCCTATGAAAATCCTCTGGTGAGTTTTCTCCCTACCCCAGCTGCAGCTGCCTTCTGGTCCAGCAGAATTAGTGCAGACCTTGATGTCTCTGGGTGGTTTGCTGAGGGTACAGAACACCATCCGTGAGCAGAGCCTTCCAAACCTCCCAGCTGCCCTGGTGCTGGAAGTGTGCAGGCACCCTGTGGGATGGGACAGGAGAAGGTGGCAGGGAAGGCCATGCTGGGGACACTTTTCCACCAGACACATTGCTGTTGGTCACCCACCGTGGACAAGGACCTCCTGGGCTGCCTTTCTCCAGTGGGGTTGGTGGGAGCAGGGGAGGCAGACATGCTGCCTGCAGACCAGTGCAAGCGCAAACCTTTGCTCCTGTTGTTGTCCCTGTTTTTCAGATCCAGGAAGGAATAAGCCCTATTGGTTATTTATTTCAGCTGTTCCTGCCTTACAAAGCAAACAAAAGAAAGGTCAATTATGTGATCTCAGCCCATTTGCTGCCAGAGCACTGGAGTTGGCTTTCCTGGCCTGGCATCCAAGGCAGCTCCCTGAGAGGTAGCCAAGGTCTTTCCTTCTGGAGATGTGCTCTTGTCTACTGCAATCCTGTGTTCAGTCTGGGGCTCCCCAGTTCAAGAGAGACAGAGACCTGCTGGAGAGAGTCCAAAGGAGAGCCAGGAGGATGCTTAGGGGACTTGAGCATCTCCCTGTGAAGAGAGACTGAGAGCCCTGGGACTGTTTAGTGTGGAGAAGAGAAGGCTGAGAGGGATCTGATCAATGTCTATCAATAGCTGAGGGGTGGGGGTCAAGAGAAGGGGGCCAGGCTCTTTTGGGTGGTGCACAGGAATAAGAGAAGGAACAATGGAGACAAACTTGAACAGAGAAGGTTTCAGCTGAACATGAGGAGAAACTTCTTTGCAGTGAGGGTGGCAGAGCCCTGGAACAGGCTGCCCAGAGAGGTTGTGGAGTCTCCTTGTCTGGAGCCATTCCAAAGCCCCCTGGCTGTGTTCCTGTGTGAGCTGCCCTGGGTGCTGCTGCTCTGGCAGAGGGATTGGACTGGCTGCTCTCTGGAGGTCCCTTCCAACCTCTGATGTCCTGTGGCACTGATACTTTCCTCTACTTTTTGTTTGGGGGGGGGGGGGGGGTGTATCATTTCTTTCTTCTCTTTCCAGAAGGTGGGTGAGGGAATTGTTTTGTTCCTTCCTCCTCTTCTCCTCCTCCTCCAAAGACTGTCTGAAACTTGACCTCTTGATTGTTCATCCCAGACACTCTCAGGAAAGCTCTGAGTGGTAAATGAGGTTCCAAATGCAGGAAGAGATTACAGTATTTTTCTTTTCCTTTTTTTTTTTTTTTTCCAGAGACCTTTGAATAGATTGAAAATAGATGGTAATCAACAAACCTGTGGCTAGAGGGAAAGGCAAAAAAAAAAAATCCCTTTAACTTACATTTTACTTCAATTACACCCAGGACAAAGAACCACATTGCACCATGTGCATGAATAGCTGCTTTATTATTCAAAAACAAGCTTCAAAGAGCATTACTTCCCCTATAGAAAATATGCAATCAGTGTTTAATTCAATGGTGGGGGATGCAAATTCCAAATTCCCATAAGGCAAAGGCTGTTAATGCCATTTAAATTGGTTGTAAATTACAGCTAATACACTTGAGACCCGAATACAGATTAGCAGAGGGCTGCTGCATGAATCCAGCACTACCCTCAACTTCTTGCTGGGTGTTTATTTATGGGCAGCGAGACAATGCAGCCTTGCTCACACCTTGGTTTTCTTGTCAGCTGACACACAAATCATGCAAAGGATGGGGGGGGGGGAACCCCCCCCAAAAAAAAAAAAAAAAGGAAAGAAAAAGAAAAAAGGAAAAAAAGGGAAAGAAAAGAATTTGGTTTTAAAACACTACAACTGTTAGCTCCAGTTGGATCGTTCTGGGGAGACGCTCCTCAGCTGCAACTGTGGCTGCTCCCTTCTCTGTCCTCTCCAGGGTTGTGTTTCCTTTTGAATCAGGCAGAAATTAGAGGAGAGGAATGGAAAACCCTTGGCTCTGGAGTCTAAGCCATCAGTTACCAGATGCTTGCAGGGCCTGGGGGCTGCCACTCTCTTTGCTGGGCTTGGTACCTTGGGTGGGTTTCCTTTCCACTGGGTCCCTCCTGAGAGGAGCAAGGAGCCCAAGCTCACAGTGAGATCTGGGGGGGAGATTTTTCTGGTTTTTTGCAGAGCAAATAAGGTTCTGTGGGTTCCTCCCTTGTGCACCAAAAGCAGCATGAGAAGCAAGGGCTGCATTTGAAGCCCAGGGTGTTTAAAAGGGAGCTGGCACCAACCTCTGGCTGCTGTTACTTTGGGGCAGCCTTTTTCTTGCCCATTCTTTCTCTTGGTTTTTGGGGGGTGGTGGGTGGTTTGGTTTTGGTTTTGTTTGGGGTTCTTTTTGTGTGAGACAATAACTTGTAAACCCAAGAATTGTTATGTTATGAAAGGCAATGAACAAAGTCATTCAAGAAGCAGCTCTGCAAACCACTGGTGGCATGAGGGAGCCCTGCTGGTATGGATCCCATTAAGGCCAGGCCAGCAGTGCTTTGCTAGCTGCACTGTGAGGCTTTTTGGAGCATATTTCTACAGCTCCTGTGCAAGAGTTCCTCTTGTAAGCCCCCCCCCCCCCCCCCCCCCCCCACCAGGTGTGTTTGGGATTCCACCAGCACATTGCAAGCTGAGGGAAAATGTTTCCTGTAGCAAAAACACAACACAGGATCAGAGAATGCTTGGAAGGGACCTCTGGAGATTCACAGATTCATAGAATGGTTTAGGCTGGAAGGGACCTTGAAGATCATCCAGTTCCAACCCCTTGCCATGGGCAGGGACACCTCCCACCAGCCCAGCTTGCTCAAGGCCTCATCTCTTTCCCTCTTAGATATTTATAGATGTTGATCAGATCCCTCTCAGCCTTCTCCTCTCCACACTAACCACCCCCAGGGCTCTCAGCCTCTCCTCACCAGGCAGTCTCCAGTCCCTTCAGCACCCTTGCAGCCCTCCCTTGGACTCTCTCCAGCAGATCCCTGTTCTTCCTGAACTGGGGAGTCCAGAACTGGCTGCAATATTCCAGGTGAGGTCTCAGCAGGGCAGAGCAGAGGGGCAGGAGAACCTCCCTGTCCTTTTGTAGCCTACAGCCCTGTGGCTTTTTTAACAACAAATACATTTTACTGAAGCTGTTTCCCACAAAGTGCTGTTGGTTGACTCTGATCTTTTCCTTTTTTTTTATGGATTAAGGCCCCTATGAGACTTTCCCTTAACTATGCCTAGGATCAGTGCCAGGATAACTGCTTCAGTGTCTCCTCCATCCTTCCTTTAGCTTTCAAAACATTGCCACAACACTTTTCTTTGAGGGCCCTTCTGATCCTCTTCTCATTTGCTTTCCATTCCCTTCTCCCACTCCCATCTTTGGGGAGATTTTCCCAGGGATTAAAGATTTAGTCCAGAGGACTTCTCTGCTGGTTCTTGTCTTTGCCCTTGGGTGGAAGATACTCAGATTTGCATAGTTACACCTGATGAATAGCCACAGGCTAGGAGTTCAGAGCCATGTATGGTGTGGGGAGGGAAGGCAAGGTGATGAAGGTCAGATATGTATCTAGGTCTCATTCTGGGCTCTTCCACCACTTCCAAAGGCCAGCTCAGCTTTTGCTTCCTATTTTTCATGCTGCTTTGCACCAGTTCAGCCTAGGCATAGGCAGGATACTGAATCAGCCTGACATTTATCACTGCAGCTTCAGGGCTGCCTTCTCCAGCCTGACTGCTTTGATTGAAGTAATTTGGTTTGGAAATAGGCAACATTAGCATTAGCAGCAGGCTCTGGAGAGGAGAAGGCTCTGAGGAGACTTTCTGGTGGCCTTCCAGGATCTGAAGGGGGCTGCAGGAAAGCTGAGGAGGGACATTTGAGGGTGTCAGGGAGTGATAGGACTGGGGGAAATGGAGCAAAACTAGAAATGGAGAGATAGAGATTGGATGTTAGGAAGAAGTTGTTCCCCATGAGGGTGGTGAGAGACTGGCAGAGGTTGCCCAGGGAGGTGGTGGAAGCCTCATCCCTGGAGGGTTTTGCAGCCAGGCTGGATGTGGCTGTGAGCAACCTGCTGTGGTGTGAGGTGTCCCTGCCCATGGCAGGGGGTTGGGACTGGCTGAGCCTTGAGGTCCCTTCCAGCCCTGACAGTTCTGTGATTCTATGAAAGGAGGCAAGGCAATGAAAGCTGCTCCCTTGCTTCTGTTTTGTCTATCAATAGCTGAGGGCTGGGGGTCAGGAAGGGACAGGGACAGCCTCTGCTGAGTTGTGTCCTGGGATAGGACAAGGGGCAATGGATGGAAGCTTCAGCACAGGAGGTTCCACCTCCACATGAGGAGGAACTTCTTCACTGTGAGGCTCACAGAGCCCTGGAACAGGCTGCCCAGGGAGGTTGTGGAGTCTCCTTCTCTGGAGCCTTTCCAGCCCTGTCTGGATGTGTTCCTGTGTGACCTGTGCTGGATTCTATGCTCCTGCTCTGGCAGGGGGTTGCACTGGAAGCTCTCCAGAGGTTCCTTCCCACCCCTAACCTCCTGTAAGCCTGTGATTCACTGAGCATCCCAGGGCAGGGGCAGGAACCAATGCATATCCCACAGATGCAGCAGCCTGGGAGGGGTTAAGGAGGAGCTTAAATCCTGCCTTGGTGGGGCCCCTGGGCACCTGCCTCACTGTTCACAGGGTTGCCAGGTCTCTGTGACTCTGAGCAGAAAGCCAAGTGTGCTTTTTGTGCTGCTTGCTGAAACAGTCTGGTAACATCACAGAATCACAGTGTGTGAGGGGCTGGAAGGGACCTCCAGAGAGCATCCAGTGCAAGCCCCCTGCCAGAGCAGCAGCACCCAGGGCAGGGCACACAGGAACACACCCAAGGGGCTCTGGAATATCTCCAGGGACTTTGGACTATATTCATAAAGGCTCCAGTGAATTGCTAAAGACACAACAAAGGATTGCTTCAGAAGTTCCTTCCTTCACCTGCTCCAGGCAGAGGGGGAAAGGACAATCAATATTTCTTTGGAAAGGCCAGGAAATCCTGAACAGTCCCTGCCTTTGCAGTGGGACTTTATGATGTTACCTGAGTTGACCTTCCCCCTGTCAGAGTTCAGGCAAGCTGAAAAAAAAAAATTAAAAAAAACCCTCCCAGGACTTGTAATCAGTCTAGCCACAGAGGGATTGAAGCACAACACCACAACCCAGAGACATTCAGTACTGCAGAAAAGGGGCTGTGTTCTAGAGGCACTTCATCTGGAATTTTCACTGAAGGAATTGATCACATTTCCCATTGGGACTGAAATTAAATGGAGTTCAGGAGGACAAAGTTGTACCCTGTAAAAAGCCTCTGATTCTGAGCCAGCAGCTTAATAAAAGCTTTACAGATGGGAGAACAGCAGCTTTGGTTTCTTTGCTTGGGTTGTTCGTTTGTTTGTTTGTTTCTAGTAAGAGCAAGGATTTGAGGAAGAAGAGAGGAGGAAGGTGGAGGTAATGCCCCAATGACCACCTGCAAGCTTGCTGAACAGCCCCAACTCTCTCAGCCTGTCCCCATAGGGGAGGTTCTCCAGCCCTTTGTGGCCTCCTCTGGACCCTCTCCAGCAGCTCCCTGTCCCTCTTGTGCTGGGGGCCCCAGAACTGGAGGCAGTGCTGCAGGTGGGGTGTGAGCAGAGCAGAGCAGAGGGCAGAATCCCCTCCCTGTGCTGCTGCTCTCCCTGCTCTGGATGCAGCTCAGCACACAGCTGGCTCTGGGCTGCCAGGGACCATTGCTGGCTCCTGGGGAGTTTGTCACCAACTGACACCCCCAAGGCCTTCTCCTTGAGAACCAGAGTGAGTGACCTTGCTGTCCATGCAGCCAGAGAGAGAGGTGAGGGGTTGGAACAGGCTGCCCAGGAAGGTGGTGGAGTCACCATGCCTGGAGGTGTTCAAGAAGCTGTGGTGCTGCAGGATATGGTTTAGTGGTCCTGGTAGCTGGGTTAGGGTTGGACTCAATGATCTTAAAGGTCTTTTCCAGCCTTAGTTGATTAAAAAAACAGAGAATTAGATGAGAAGCTTGGAATCCACTGAGCAGGAGGTTGGAGCCTGTGGTTGCATAACCAATGGCTGTGACCTCAAGCCCCGAAGGTTGGACTGCCACTAGGATGGGTACTGGCAGTTGTCCTCCTTCATATGGACCAAGGAGGGATGGAGGAACAGGTTGCCCAGGAAGGCTATGGATAGACCCTCCCTAGAGGTGCTGAAGGCCAGGCTGGATGAGACCTTGAGCATCCTGGGCTGGTGGGAGGTGTCCCTGCCCATGGCAGGGGGTGGGAACTGGATGATCTTAAAGGTCCCAAAGCATTCTGTGATCTGCTCAGCACTGGGGCCTTCTATGTCCTTGGAGAAGGGCTGAGATTTCCTTCCAAGCTCTTTCAATGATGCTCAGCCCTCCTCCAGGCAAGAGCTGTAAGTCCCACTCTGTTGGCTTTTAAAGCAAGGAGCTCAGCCAGGACATCCCAGACTGTCACTTTGGGGCCTTTTTATCATTTCATCTCCCAGTCATGGTACCAAAAGAAGTGATATCTGGAAGATAAATCCCTCACTTAAAATAATATTCAACACTGGTGTCATAGAGAGGCCACTTCCATTATTTGGTCCAGAAATGGACTTAAAAGCTCAGTACCTCCTGGCTGGGCTTGAAAACCACCTAAGCTCTTAGGAGTTTCAGATCTTTCCCCTCCTCAACATCACAGGAAGCAAACTTCCTGGAGTCTGAGAACCCCAGGGAGTGTCCAGCAAGGGGTCAAGCAGCTGCTTAATAGCCCCCAGTGAAGCCTATGTCCCAGTGGAGTGGAGGATGCAGACCTCACAAGGCTCTGAGGTTAAATCATCACAAAGCCTTTGCCTGCTCCTCAGGCTCTTGCCCTGAAGCAGCTGCTCATGCTTCACCCCCATGTGTGAGAGAAGCAGGTTCAGAAGGGGTGTGAGAGGTCCTGCAGCACCTAGGAGCGTGAGGAGAGGGCAGCTGGTGGTGGCATCTCTTCTGGGTGCCTCCAGTGTCCCTGATCAAACACTCCTGGCTGGAAGGGTCACTCCAGGAAGGACATTGAGGGGCTGGAGCCTCTCCAGAGAAGGGCAATGAGACTGGAGAAGGGCCTGGAGACCCTGGGCTATGAGGAGCAGCTGAGGGAGCTGGGGGTGTTCAGGCTGGAGAAGAGGAGGCTGAGGGAGACCTCATTGCTCTCTCCAGCTCCCTGAAGGGAGGTTGGGGTGAGGAGGGGGCAGCCTCTGCTCCTTGGTGACAAGGGACAGGAGCAGAGGAAATGGTTCCAAGCTGCACCAGGGCAGGTTCAGGCTGCATGTGAGGAAATATTTCTGCCCTGGAAGGGCTCTCAGATATTGGAATGTTCTGCCCAGGGCAGTGCTGGAGGGGTCCAAGCAGCGTGTGGAGCTGGTGCTTAGGGACGTGGTTTGGTGCTGACCCTTTGGTGCTGGGTGGAGGGTTGGACTGGATGAGCTTGGAGCTCTCTTCCAACCAGACAGATTCTGTGATCAGCCAACTGGCAGGAGCCAGGAAGGTCCCCTGGGCATCCTGTGTTTGGGAAGTGTCACCAGGGATGTCACTGAGACACCAAGAAATCATTCACCTTATGAAATCCACTTCATGGTGTGTGAATGCATAACTCACCAGGGAGAAATGTGTCCCTCCCATCTGCCAGGTCAGTCAGGGAGAAGTGGCAGGAGTGCACTTACTGCTTGGCGGCAAAGCATGAAGGGGACTCAGTCCCCCACACCTCCCAACAGGGTGGGCCAGACCCCACTGCCCTCCCACCAGCTGGTGAGGTGCCAGTGCTGCAGGCAGTGCTTGCCTTGGTTGCCAGAAGAGAGCTTCCCTGCTTGCAGTGGGGCTACAGCTGTCCTGAATGGTGCTGTGCTGGCTTCTGCCCTTGCTCTTGACCCCCCTTGGCCAGCACTATGTGCCCCAGCAGACTGACATCAGCTGCTGGGTGCCAGGTACCTGAAGCACAGGGGAGAAGTGTGAGAAGCCAGGGGAAGGGGCAAGTGGCTTGGGGTGGTCCAGGCTCTAGTCTTGGTGTAGAGTCACAGAATGTTAGGGGCTGGAAGGGACCTCCAGAGATCATCCAGTCCAACCCCCCTGCTCGGGCGGGAGCACCCAGGGCAGCTCCCACAGGAACACAGCCAGAAGGGTTTGGAATGGCTCCAGAGAGGACCTAGACATAGCTTGAAGAACATGGTGGTGGTGGTGGGTGTTAGATTCACAGAATGGGTTGGGTTGGAAGTGACCTTGAAGGTCACCTACTTCAAACCCCTGCCATGAGCACTTCCTGCAGGTGGCATGAGGCCAGCCTGTGTCATAGCATCATAGAATCCCAGATTGGCTCAGGTTGGAAGGGACCTCAGAGCTCAGCTCCTCCAACCTCCCCACCATGCCCAGGGACACCTCTCAGCTACACTCAGCTGCTCAAGGTCTCATCCAGCCTGGCCTTCAGCACCCCCAGGCAGGAGGCAGCCACAGCCTCCCTGGGCAGCCTGTGCCAGACTCTCACCAGCCTCACACTGAAGAACTTCTTGAGCCCTCCCAGGCTTTCTTCCCTGTGTGTAATTTGCAACAGGAGAGCCTCCAGATGCCACCAGCAGTGCTTGTTGAGTCCATGGGGGCAAGCCTTGGCATTCAGCACCAGTTCTTTTCTGTTACTCTGGCTTTCAAGGTCACTCAGTTTTCCTGCATCCCAACCATGGTTCTCCATCCTGCCAGTGGGAATAAATTGGGGGGGGGAGACTATGTTGAATAAACATTCAGCATGCAGCAGGATGTGGCACCAACTCCCCATGAGCCTTCCCAGTCCCACAGCATCCTTCCTCATCCACAGAGCAATCGACTCAGATTGCCCCTTTGGAGCAGGGCTTTACCCAAAAGGCAGTTTTCTGCCCCAAGAAAGGATGTCCTGCAGCACAGCAACGTGGAGCCCATGAGCAGGTAGCAGAGACAGCTCCTGAAGACCTTATCCTACTTCAGCTGAGGTGAACCAAAGGCTTCAGGGGGGTTGTTTTTCATGCCAGGCTGGATGAGACCTTGAGCAGCTGAGTCTAGTTGAGAGGTGTCCCTGGGCATGGTGGGGAGGGTGGAGGAGATGAGCTCTGAGGTCTTTTTCCAACCTCAGCCACTCTGTGATCCTCTGAAGTATTTTCCAAGACAATGTTGATGGACAACTGACAAAAGATCTCCCCCCTGCATCTCCACTCGTGTGCTGCGCACAGAGGTTGGGCTCCTTGCCTGTGGTGCTCTTTTGAGGTCTCCAGGAGGAAATAGTGATGCTCTCATCAAACCTCCTCAGCACAGGTGTAAAAAACCCTGATTCAAGGCTAATTATGGCAAAGTAATTATTTCTGCGCCATGATGGCAGGCAGGCCCGATTAGCTCTAAATAGGGTATAAGTAGCAGGGGGGTGGGGGTGGAGAAAACCTTCTGTCAGGGAAATGGAAGCTGGAAGGGGCTGAGGAGAGCTCAGATGTAAGCAAAACAAACAGGAATCTCTTCAAGCAGAGGATTAAGTTGTGCTGCTGCTGCTTCTCAGCTTCCAGTAACTCCAAGTCCTGGGAAGAAGGTAAGCAGAGGGTTGGGAGTTCACTGCAGATGGGGAATGGCCTTGCAGTATCCCCTGCCAAATAAAAAAACAACAACAGCATCACAGGGCATCAGAGGCTGGAAGGGACCTCCAGAGAGGAGCCAGTGCAAGCCCCCTGCCAGAGCAGCAGCATCCAGGGCAGCTAACACAGGAACACTGCCAGGGGGCTTTGGAAAGGCTCCAGACAAGGAGACTCCACAACCTCTCTGGGCAGCCTGCTCCAGCCCTCTGCCACCCTCACTGCAAAGAAGTTTCTCCTCATGTTCAGCTGAAACCTTCTCTGTTCAAGTTTGTCTCCATTGTTTCTTGGCTTGTTCCTGTGCAGCACCCAAAAGAGCCTGCCCCCTCCACTTGACCCCCACCCCTCAGCTATTGATAGACATTGATCAGATCCCCTCTCACCTTCTCTTCTCCACACTAAACACCCCCAGGGCTCTCAGTCTCTCTTCACAGGGAGATGCTCAAGTCCCCTAAGCATCCTCCTGGCTCTCCCTTGGACTCTCTCCAGCAGGTCTCTGTCTCTCTTGACCTGGGGAGCCCCAAACTGGACACAGGATTGCAGGGGTGGTCTCAGTAGGGCAGATCAGAGGGGCAGCAGAACCTCCCCAGCCCTGCTGGCCACACTTTTCTTGCTGACCCCCAGGATCCCATTGGCTCTCTTGGCCACCAGGGCACATTGCTATCCCATGCAGAACTTGCTGCCCACCAGCACTCTGTGGAGCTGCAGTTGTCAGGGCAGATTCCCAAAGAGCAGCTCTGCTGCCAGCAGCCATCTCCTGGGAGGCATCCTGGTGGTCAGGGGCAGGTTGGATGTGGCACTCAGTGCCATGCTGTGGTCCATGTGGGGGTGTCAGGTCACAGGCTGGGCTGGGTGATCTCAGAGGTCTATTCCAGCCTCAGGAACTCTGTGGTTGTGCTCTGCACAGCTTTTTGTGCTCAGCACATTTCATGTGCTCAACAGAACCTCACCAGACAGCATTTCCTTCGGCAGGCCAAAGGAAATCCTGCTTGATTCCTTCCCTCTTTGCTCTGGGCACAACTCATGGCTTTGCATTTCCTCCCAGGCAAGAGACTTGGGCTGCCTGGCAGCTGTGTTTGCAAGAGCTAGCTGTAAAGAGATGTGCAAGAGGACGTCAGATTCACTGCTAATGTTAGAAACATTATGACACTTGATGAGGGGACACACAGACAGAGTCTGCTCAGCAAGTTTGCTGATGATACCCAACTGGGAGGCTTGGCTGAGATGCCTGAAGGCTGTGAGGCCATTCAGGGAGACCTGGACAGTCTGAGAGCTGGGCAGAGAGGAACCTAATGAGGTCCAACAAGGACAAGTGCAGAGTCCTGCACCTGGACAGGAAGAATAAACTGCAGCAGGACAGGTTGGGAGGGGATCTGCTGGAGAGCAGCCCCAAGGAGAAGGAGCTGGGAGTGCTGGGGGGCAGCAAGTTCTGCATGGCACAGCAATGTGCCCTGGGGGCCAAGAAGGCCAAGGGGGTCCTGGGGGGCATTCAGAGGAGTGTGGCCAGCAGAGCCAGGGAGGTTCTCCTGCCCCTCTGCTCTGCCCTGCTGAGACCTCACCTGGAATATTGCATCCAGTTCTGGGCTCCACAGTTCAGGAGGGACAAGGATCTGCTGGAGAGAGTCCAAGGGAGGGCTCCAAGGATGCTGAAGAGACTGGAGACTGCCTGGTGAGGAGAGGCTGAGAGCCCTGGGGGTGGTTAGTGTGGAGAGGAGAAGGCTGAGAGGGATCTGATCAATGTCTATCAATAGCTGAGGGCTGGGGGTCAGGGGGGCGGGGACAGGGACAGGCTCTGCTCAGCTGCACCCTGGGATAGGACAAGGGGCAATGGATATAAACTCCAGCACAGGAGGTTCCACCCCAACATGAGGAGGAACTTCTGCACTGTTAGGGTCCCAGAGCCCTGGAACAGGCTGCCCAGAGAGGTTGTGGAGTCTCCTTCTCTGGAGCCTTTCCAGCCCTGTCTGGATGTGTTCCTGTGTGACTTGTGCTGGATTCTATGCTCCTGCTCTGGCAGGGGGATTGCACTGGATGATCTCCAGAGCTCCCTTCCAACCCCTAACCCCCTTTGAGCCTGTGCAATGTTTTACAGGGTTACCTAACTCTACATATCTACATATTTGCAGCTTTCCCTAAACATCACAACCAACTTCCTGACTCCAACATGCATTTGTCCCAATGCTTCCCAGCCATTAGGCCAGATTCAGTGACTATCCTAATGGACAGCAGCAGGTTGTTTTTTCCTGCCCTGTGGTTAGTGGCTGGCTGTGGTTGACTGATACCCAGCCCTCTGAATCCCTGCTGAGCACCTCAGCTCTCTTGAGCTGCACTGAATGCATTTAATCTACATAAAAAGAACACAAATTGCATGTTAGCCTCTTGGAAGCCCAGCAATCACTTTTCCAGTTTACTTCCTATGCTTCTCTGCAGTTCCTGGCAGCTCCAAGTATGTTCCAAGGATTCTTCCTCTTTTTTTTTTAATTTCGCCCCCCTCCTATCTGACATAGAAGGAAACTGTTTTCATTTTGATGGTGCTCATTCCCTGACCCCTGTAATTCAACCATTGTTCATCTTTAGTACTGACTTAGAGTCCCTGCAGGGCAGCTGATAACAATAATTTGTCCTAAAGCACAGTTTCTTTTCAGGCGCAGTTTCTTTTCAGCCTTGTTCCTCCCCCCCCTTAATAATGTAAAATTAAATTTGCTAATTAAAAACAGATGGAATCAAAGAAGGATTCTAGGGGTTATATATATATAAAAGTAAATAAATACAGGTGGACTATCCTGGCCTCATGTTCAGGGTGGTTATTACATTGGGCATGTAGATAGCATTTCAAAGTGGCATCTCAGCTAATCCTTACCCTGACACCCCTCTGGAGTGTGTTGTTGTTCCTCAGCTGGCAGGTGAGGATGCCCAGGCAAAGAGGCTGAGCACCAGAATTAGCCAAAGCTTCTACAGGCACAAACACCCCCCCACAAACTGATTTTTGGATGGTTGGGAGATGACCAGGGAAGTCCATAGGTCCCCCTCAAGTTCTTCCGTGTGAGGGTGGGGAGGCTCTGGCACAGGCTGCCCAGGGAGGCTGTGGCTGCTGAAGGCCAGGCTGGATGAGACCTTGAGCAGCTGAGTCTGGCTGAGAGGTGTCCCTGGGCATGGAGGGGAGGTTGGAGGAGCTGAGCTCTGAGGTCCCTTCCAACCTGAGCCTGTCTGGGATTCTATGATGCTATGACACAGGCTGGCCTCATGCCAAAGCAGGGCTGGGAAGCTGAAGGTTCAAGCAGTGCCCCCCAGGCCAGAGGGGTTCAAGCAGTGCCCCCCAGGCCAGAAGGGTTCAAGCAGTGCCCCCCAGGCCAGAGGGGTTCAAGCAGTGCCCCCCATCCTGCTGGGCCTGTCACAGCAGCACCATGTGTAGACCAGGAGCTGAAAGCTCAGTTCTCCTCTGCCAGCTGTGCAGGCAAGAAGCTGGTTCCCAAATTATTAGAATCCCAAACATTTGGGGGAGAAAAAAAAAAGCAAAACTACAAGGAAAAAAAAAATACTCTTTAGCCCAAACAGTTCTCTGGGAAAATGCAGTTTCAGCTAAATATTTTTGTGGGGTAATGCTGATGCTGGCAGAGGAGAAAATATTTTAACCTTCCAACTACACTCAGTTCCAACTCAGGTCATTGGGATGGGGTTTGTGTTGCTGTTTTCATACACAAATATCCTTTGGTGTGCAAGTGAAAACAAAAAAGGAAATGAAACACACCAAAACACCAGGTCTTGGCAGCCCTGGGAGTTATTTTGGAGGAGAGCTGGATTGGTCTGGGGCACTGCAGGCTTGCAGTGCTCACTGCTGGGGCTCAGTGCTGCTCTGCACATTCCTGAAGAGCAGAACCCTGGCTCCTGAGCAGAACAGGCATGGGCTGGGCTCAGCAATGCTGTGTCCAGCAGGAGCAGGGAGGGGATTGTCCCCTGGCACTCAGCTCTGGGGAGGCCACCCCTCAAGTGCTGTGTCCAGTTTGGGCACCTCAATCCAAGAGAGATGTGGAGGTGCTGGAGCCAGGGCAGAGGAGGGCAAGGAAGCTGGGAAGGGCCTGGAGAATAAATCTGGTGGAGAAAGATTGAAGGAGCTGGGGATGGTTAGTGTGAAACAGAGGAGGCTGAGGGGAGACCTCCTGGCTGTCTACAGCTACCTGAAAGGAGGTTGTGGAGAGGTTGGTGCTGGTCTCTTCTGACAGGGAATTAGTGATAGAACAAGAGGGAACAGCCTCAAGCTGCCACTGGGTAGGGTTAGACTGGACAGTAGGAAGCATTTTTTGCCATCAAGAGTGGTGAGGGATTGGAATGTGCTGCCCAGGGAGGTGGTGGAGTCCCCAAGCCTGGAGGTGTTTCAAGGTGGTTTGGATGTGGTGCTTGGAGCTATGGTTTAGGGGTGAGCCTTGCAGAGCAGGGTTAATGGTTGGGCTTGGGGATCCTGAGGGGCTTCTCCAACCTGAATGTTTCTGTGATCTGGTGGAGATGATGTGTGAGATGAGAGGAGCATGCCCGAGGGTTGAGGCTGGCTGTGGATGGTGTTCTTGTATGATTCACAGCCTATAAAACTGTTCTGTGGGAGCAGAGCTGCAGCCTTCAGTTTCCTCTGGGTGTGCCAGACCCCAGGCTGGGCTGAGCAGCTGATTCTGCCTGGAAGTCTGCCTTACCCTCTTGTGAGGGGTGGTCCTCCAGTGAGTCTGCTGAGAAGCACAGAATCAATCTGCTTGGAAGAGAGCTCCAAGCTCATCCAGTCCAACTCTCCACCCAGCACCAAAGGGTCAGCACCAAACCATGTCCCTAAGCACCAACTCCACACTGCTTGGACACCCCCAGCAGTGGTGACTCAAGCACTGCCCTGGGCAGAACATTCTAAGGGTTGAGAGCCCTTCCAGTGAAGAAATATTTCCTAACACCCAGCCTGAATCTCCCCTGGTGCAGCTTGGAACCATTTCCTCTGCTGTCCCTTGCCACCAAGGAGCAGAGGCTGCTCCCTCCTCACCCCAACCTCCCTTCAGGGAGAAGTAGAGAGAAGGTGGGGGGCAGGTGGCCAACTCTGCCTCCCTGATGAAGGGGCTGGGAAGGAGGCCCAGAGTCACCTTGAACAGAGACATGAGCTGATGGCAGGACACAGAACTCTCCCAGAGGGCTCAGCCTGGCTGCTCCTGTGTGCTTCCTAAGGGGACAGAGAGGTGTGGGGTGCCCTTGCTGGAGGGGATGGTCACAAGGAGGTCTAGGGAGGTTCTGCTGCCCCTCTGCTCTGCTGAGACCACACCTGCAAAATTGTGTCCAGTTTGGGGCTGTGTCCAGTTGTTCAAGAGAGACAGAGACCTGCTGGAGAGAGTCTAAGGAGAGCCCTGAGGATGCTGAAGGGACTGGAGACTGCCTGGTGAGGAGAGGCTGAGAGCCCTGGGTGTGGTTAGTGTGGAGAAGAGAAGGCTGAGAGGGATCTGATCAATGTCTATCAATAGCTGAGGGGTGGGGGTCAAGTGGAGGGGGCCAGGCTCTTTTGGGTGCTGCACAGGGATAAGAGAAGGAACAACGGAGACAAACTTGAACAGAGAAGGTTTCATCTCAACATGAGGAGAAACTTCTTTGCAGTGAGGGTGACAGGGGCCTGGAGCAGGCTGCCCAGAGAGGTTGTGGAGTCTCCTCTGGAGCCTTCCCAAACCCCACCTGGATGCATTCCTGTGCCTGGATGTTGCTGCTCTGGCAGGGGGCTTGGCCTGGCTGCTCTCTAGAGGTCCCTCCCAACCTCTAATGTCCTGTGGCGCTGTGAAATCATCCCTGCCATGAGCTAATGAGCAAGATGAGGAGTGAGAAGCTGAGGGTGGTTAGGAACAGGTAAAGGTGATGAGGAACATTTCCTGGGGCTAGGAAAGTGGCTTGTAGCCTCTCAGCTGTGACTGGCAGGGTTAAAAGGATCATCTCCATGTTCTCCCCCCAAACATAAGGACCTTCAGCACTCCCCTCATGTACCCACAGCAGCAAACTCTGGCAGCTGAAAAGGCTGAACTCTGCAGAAAGCTGTGAGGCCATCAGCAACAGATTAGATCTCTTATTTTTTTTTTCCTTAGAGGAAATCTTCAGGACATCTGGAGGACAGCTATAAAATCTTCCTATTTTCTGCTTTAATTACACTTTTGAGAGGGTGAGGCTGAGCATCCTGGGCTTTTAAGTAGAGGGAGCTGTGGGCTGAGAGTACAGAGAGAAGAGAAAGGCTGTGCCCAGAGCTGTGGCTGTGCTTTGGTTAGTTGTCTCTTGTAACTCAGGGGTTTGGAAATAACTGGAAGGGGGAACACTCCAACATAAGCTCCTCACCAAGAATCCAGCACAGAACCAGACCCTAGGTGTTGACAAGGAGGGCTTGGAGGGAATGCTGCTGCATACTGCAGGGCCTGTGAACAGCAGCCTTACATAAACCTCTTCCACATCAGATGTTAATCAGGGGAGAGGGCTGAAGGAGCTGAAAGCAATCAACAGCTCACCTTTTGAGCCTGAGGTTCAGTGTGAGGAGTTCCTGAGACCCCCTGCCTGTTGGGAATGCAGGAGGGTCTAGCGCTGATTGGGGACCTTGGGGCAGCCTTCCAGGACCTGAAAGGGAGCAAGAAGAAAGCTGGGAAGGGACTTTTGACAGGTGCTGGGAGTGATAGGATGAGAGGGGGTGGATTGAAGCTTGAGGAGGGCAGACTGAGAATGGAGATTAGGAAGAAATTTGTTCCAGTGAGGGTGGGGAGACACAATTCTCTCTATCCACATTGCTGCGGGTGGTCTCTTCTCCCAGGTAACCAAGAGGCAATGAGGTGAAGCTGTGCCAGGGGAGGGTTAGGCTGGACATGAGGAAAAACTTCTTGATTGAGAGAGTGGTGAGGGGTTGGAACAGGCTGCACTGGGAGGTGGTGGAGTCACCTTGCCTGGAGGTGCTCAAGAAGATGCAGCTGTGGTGCTTCAGGATATGGTTTAATGGTCATGGGAGTTGGGTTAGAGTTGGACTCAATGATCTTAAAGGTCTTTTCCAGCCTTAGTTAATTGCAAACCAACCCAAAACACAAAACCAAAAACCAAAGAGAGTTAGATGAGATGCTTAGAATCCACTGAGCAGGAGGGTGGAGCCTTGTGGTTGCATGGCCTCAAGCCACAGAGGTTGGCCAGGCACTGGGATGGGTATTTACAGTTGTCCTCCTTGGTATGGACCAAGGAGGGCTGGAGGAACAGGCTGCCCAGGGAGGCTGTGGATGCCTCCTGCCTGGAGGTGTTCAAGGCCAGGCTGGATGAGATCATGAGCAACCTGGGCTGGTGGGAGGTGTCCCTGCCCATGGCAGGGGGATGGAGCTGGATGATCTTTAAGGTCCCTTCCAACCTAATTAATTCTATGAATTTATGAATTTCTGTCTCCTGAGGTGTGTTAGGCAGACCCTGAGCCCAGCTGAAAGCAAGGGCTTGCTTGGGGGTAGAAATGTCAGAAGCAGTCAAACTAACTTCTGAGCTAGGGAGAACCAGGGCAGCTCCCACAGGAACACATCCAGGGGGCTTTGGAATGGCTCCAGAAAAGCAAACTCCACAACCTTCTGGGCAGCCTGCTCCAGGGCTCTGGCACCTTCACAGGGAAAAAATTCTTCCTTCTGTTTCCATGGAACTTCCTCTGCCTCATCTTCCAGCACTGCCTCTTGTGATGGCATTGGGCATCCCCCAGCAGAGCCTGGCTCCAGCCTCTGGGCACTCACTCACCCTGCACATCTTTACCATCTCTCAGGCTCCTCTGCTCCAAGCTCCAGAGGCTTCAGATTCCAGCCCCTAGCATTCTGTGGTTCTGTAAGTCTGCTGTGCCCACTGCCTGCCTGCACTGCCAGGGCTAACCTGCTGTGTTTGGGACTCCAAGAGAGTGAAACTTAGACCTCCCCCTAAACTGCGGTCTTTAATCCCACAAACAGCTACCCAGAGCCAGGCAGGAGAGCCTGCAGAGAGCTGCAAGTGCCTCAACCAGATGAGGCTCAGGGTCAGATAGAGAAGAGACAACCTCTTGGGGGAGTGCCCAGGTTGCCCTCTCCCACTTGCAGAGTCTGTCACTATGTAGCCTCAACTCAGGGTCTTTCTCATCTTGCATGGCCACAGGGCTGTGCCTCAGCCTCTGGGCTTGGCAACTCTTCTGCATACCAGGCTCCAACTCCCACTGAAAGTCTAAACTAAGCTTCCCTTCCTTTGACCTTTGGCCAGCACTCACTGTCCTGCCATAAATAATTCTCCACCTTTGTTTAAACTGCTAAACTGAAGGTATTTATTGCTTGGCAGCTTAGTCCCCAGGACTCTCCTCTCCCTGCTTGAAGAAGCTGATGGTCTGCAGTAACTCTTCATAAGTTTTACCCTCCTGTCTGTCTGTCCTTCCATCCATCCCTCCTGGCCACACAGACGACACATTTTCAGTCAACCTACAGGAGATCACAGGATGTTAGGATGTGGAAGGGACCTCTGGAGGTCATGGAGTCCAACCCTGCCAGAGCAGGACCAGAGAATCCAGCACAGGTCACACAGGAACACATCCAGACAGGGCTGGAAAGGCTCCAGAGAAGGAGACTCCACAACCTCTCTGGGCAGCCTGTTCCAGGGCTCTGGGACCCTCACAGTGCAGTTCCTCCTCATGGTGAGGTGGAACCTCCTGTGCTGGAGTTTATATCCATTGCCTCTTGTCCTATCCCAGGGTGCAGCTGAGCAGAGCCTGTCCCTGTCCCCTCCCTCTTGACCCCCAGCCCTCAGATCTTGATAGACATTGATCAGATCCCTCCCAGCCACATTCTCTCCAGACTAACTACCCCCAGGGCTCTCAGCCTCTCCTCACCAGGCAGTCTCCAGTCCCTTCAGCATCCTTGGAGCCCTCCCTTGGACTCTCTCCAGCAGATCCCTGTCCCTCCTGAACTGGGAAGCCCAGAACTGGATGCAATATTCCAGGTGAGGTCTCAGCAGGGCAGAGCAAAGGGGCAGGAGAACCTCCCTGGCTCTGCTGGCCACACTCCTCTGAATGCCCCCCAGGACCCCCTTGGCCTTCTTGGCCCCCAGGGCACATTGCTGTGCCATGCAGAACTTGCTGCCCCCCAGCACTCCCAGCTCCTTCTCCTTGGGGCTGCTCTCCAGCAGATCCCCTCCCAACCTGTCCTGCTGCAGTTTATTCTCCCTTCCCAGGTGCAGGACTCTGCTCTTATCCTTGTTGGACCTCATTAGGTTCCTCTCTGCCCAGCTGGGTGGTGGAGCAAAAGCACAGGAGAGATTTTGGTGCAGAGCAGTTTGCAGGTCCCGTGTAACCCTGCTCCCAGAGAAAAGCTGCCAGGACAGTCCAATTGCGTTATCCCTTCTGCAAAACATATGGAGGAAGCAAAATATATTGGAGGCTACTCCAGTGACAGCTAATGACATTACTGAAATGGCTATAAATATCATCTCTAATCTAATCACAACCACTCTATCAAAGGCATTAAAGCTGCAGATGCTTACTGTGCCAGGGGGGGAACCAAATGAAGCCTTACAGATGTGTCATACTGTGAAGCTAGATTTGCATAATAGGAAATGAATGCTGCCTGTAGCTTGGATTTCTGCTGCTTCTTAAACCAAGGCAGGTGGGATCTGAGTGTTAGGTTGAAGGGAAGAGCTTTTAGGTAGCCCAAGGTTTGTGCAAGCAAATAAAAATACTGGAGGGGGATCTGGATGTTAGATTGGAGCAAAGATCTTTTAGGTAGCTCAAGGTTTGTGCAGACAAACAATACTGGGGGGGATCTGAGTGTTGGATTGAAGGGAAGATCTTTTAGGTAGCCCAAGGTTTGTGCAGGCAAACTAAAATACTGGGGGGGATCTGGGTGCTTAGATTGAATCACAGAAAGATTCAGGTTGGAAAAGAGCCTCAGGATCCCCAAGCCCAACCATTAACCCTACTCTGCAAGGGTCACGCCTAAACCATAGCCCCAAGCACCACATCCAAACCACCTTGAAACACAGCCAGGGTTGAAGGGAAGACCTTTTTAGGTAGCTCAAGGTTTGTGCAGACAAACAAGACAAGAATATCAGGGTAGGATCTGGGTGTTAGATTGGAGCAAAGATCTTTTAGGTAGCCCAAGGTTTGTGCAGGCAAACAACAATACTGGGGGGGGTATCTGGATGTTTGTGCAGGCAAACAAAAAATACAAATCAGCTGCAGGCATGACCAAAACAAAACAAACCCCAACCCAAAAAACTACTCCCAGTGAATGGTGACTTTATCCCTTGCTAATTATTACCTGGGCTCCTCTGTCATCTCTTTAATTAGCATCATTCCAACCTTCTTGATTCTTGATTTCTCTTGCAAGCACATTTGGCTGCACTGCTGCTGACTGTAGGGTGAGCAGCAGCACAAGTATCATCAATCAGTTCATTAAGTGCTTAACACATTTCCTTCCCTGCTCCTTTTCTGCCTTTCATTTTTATTTAGCTGCTTTTTAGGCTCTGAATTTTTCAGGAGGTTTGTTCCTGGGCAAAGCAGAGGTAGTGATGGGTGAGAGAGTGCCCTGTTGACATGACCTTGGTGAGATTGTGTTGCTGTTGGAGGCAAGGGGATGCCTTGGTGCCCTCCTGGGGTCTCCAGTCACCACAGTCAATGCTTCTGGGAAATAAAATAACAGGTGTACAATTATTAAAGACAGAAACCATCCTGCTCACTGCTGCAGAAATGAGCAGAGGGGGCACAGCTCCCACCACTGGGCTCAGCTTTCCCCCTCTGGTGCACAGCAGAGCTCCCAGACTTGGCACAGTGATGCTTCCTGGGTTGGGTTATTTCATAAGAGTAGAGCTGCAACAAATTTAGAATCATAGAATCAGGCAGGGTTGGAAGGGACCACAAGGCTCATCCAGTTCCACCCCCCCTGCCATGGGCAGGGACACCTCACACTAGATCAGGCTGGCCAGAGCCTCATCCAGCCTGGCCTTAAACACCTCCAGGGATGGGGCCTCAACCACCTCCCTGGACAACCCATTCCAGGCTCTCACCACTCTCATGGGGAAGAACTTCTTCCTCACGTCCAGCCTGAATCTCCCCAATTCCAGCTGTATTCCATTTCCCCCAGTCCTGTCACTATTTGGCTTTCTGTGAGCCTGAAAGGAGGTTAGAGTGAGGCTGGGGTTGGTCTCTACTCCCAAGTAAGCAGCGACAGGAGGAGAGGCAATGAGGTGAAGCTGTGCCAGGGGAGGGTTAGGTTGGACATGAGGAAAAACTTCTTGATTTGAGAGAGTGGTGAGGGGCTGGAACAGGCTGCCCAAGGGAGGTGGTGGAGCCACCGTCCCTGGAGGTGCTCAAGAAGCTGCAGCTGTGGTTTAGTGGCCATGGGAGATGGGTTAGGGTTGCCTGGGAAAAAAAAAAGAAAGGCTTTTCCATTCAGCCTTAAAGTGGAAAAGAATGTTTGGTGCTGCTGCAAGCCCAGTGTATTAGAGGGGATTGTAGATGATGACACAGAGTAGGTTTAATGGCACTTTCCTAATCTAATCTGCTGCTGATTTCTGATTATTTTTTAGCAACCACCTTCCCTGCCCCAGCTCTTAAGGCCTTTGTGCTGCCATCAGTTCCAGCAGGCTGAGAGAGGGTCCAGAGTGGAAAGCTCAGTGATTTAAATTCTCCATGCTGCTAAGTACTGAGGGCTTAGAGCAGTGAATGACTGCAGCGCAGAGCCTGTCACACACCAGGATTTGCACCCCAGCCCCCAGAGGTTGCTGCCTCCTTTGCAGCAGTGCTCACCAGGGGTGCCTGCAGGCTCCTGCTCTGCTGTCTCCCTACAGGAGCAGGACACAGCAGTCGTTTTTGCTTTTAAACATAGCTCAATTTCTGCTCTTTCTCTTCTTCCCCATGAGGGCGGTGAGACACTGGCACAGGTTGCCCAGGGAGGTGGTGGAAGCCTCATCCCTGGAGGTTTTTGCAGCCAGGCTGGATGTGGCTGTGAGCAACCTGCTGTAGTGTGAGGTGTCCCTGCCCATGGCAGAGGGGTTGGGACTGGCTGAGCCTTGAGGTCCCTTCCAACTCTAACAATTCTAGGGTTCTATGATTCTTTCAGTGAATAAAGAGTAGGTCAAAAGGCAAGCCCTAGAAATGCAGCCCACATGGCATTGCAGCTCCTGGGCACCATGGGCTGCCAGCAGGCAAATCCCTCTGGGTGCCTACTTGCTCGGGTGAGGATGGCAAACAGAGGAGAGCTGCTGGTGGGGAGCTGCTGGGGACCCTCAGGACATGAATCTGCCCCAGCAGCATGGCCTGCAGGCTAGTTTTCCTCTGTGTTATTAAAAAAAAAAGGCTGCTGAGCAGGTTGTGCTCCACTAGGAGCAGATCTGAGGGGCAGAAGCATGGTGTCAGGTCAGGGTTCTTCCAGATGCATCTCTTACATGATGCTCTCAGCTCAGCTCCACTGACAACATTGACAGACACAACGTGGGCTTCGTGCTTTGATACTTATGGGGAAAGACTGGGGAAGGAGGAGGAGGAAGGGGGGGGATGCCCAACTGTTTAGAAGGGGAATGTTTAAGGAAGATGCAGAAGGAGAAGCAGTCAGTGGCTGGTTCGCCCTAACCTACAAATGTCAGCTGTGCAGAGTGAGCCAGGCTAAAAATAACCTCCAATTGTCTCCCAGCTCCTCCAGCAGCAGCAGCACAGCAAAAGCACAAGTGGTTGAGGAAGGAAAATCACCAGAGGGTGGAAAGAAGGATTTTCTGTCTGCTTTTATTTTTTTTTCCCTCTGACATGCTTTCAGGATTCTCTGAATAAAAACAACAACCCAACCTGGAGCAAATATCAGGCTCTGAGTTAACCTTGTGTAATTGTGTTGACTCTGTTTGGTTTGCCTCTGTCCCTTTTTACCTCTAAAGGGCAGGGCAGGCTGGAGTCCAGATTATTTCCTGGAAGACAGCAAATGTAAAACATGAGGATCCTTTGTAGAATTGCATGAGAACATGGCCCCCCCTCCCTCCAGCCAGCCCAGGCTCGCTTCTCTAGACTCAATATTTGAAGTGAGAGGATTGAATATCCTTGCCTCTAATTTGCAAGCTTTCTGGTTTAGCAGTCTCCCTGTGCTTTCACATCCTGGGAACTACTCCTTCCTCTTCTCAGTGATCCCTGAAACAGCCTGGCTCTGGCACATCAATCCCTGCTAATATTTCAGCGTAGTTTTGAATGTGTGCTCCAGAGAGCTGTAGCTGCAGCCTTCTCCTGCCCCCTTCTCCCCTGCCCCCTTCTCCCCTGCCCCCTTCCAGCCCCATCCCTCTCTGAAGCCATTGTTCTACAACAGGTTCATGCTGGCTCTGAGTGCAGTAAGAGCCAGAATAATCACAGAATCACAGATTCATAGTAAGGGAAGGGACCTCCAAAGCTCATCCAGTCCAACCTCCCTGCAGTCAGCAGGGACCTCCCCAACAGTGGTGGTTTCCCCAGTGGGCTCTGATGCTGGCAGCTTCTGCAACCTGCTGCACTGGGGCACAGCATCTCCACTCTCCCACTGAAGTGAGCAGACCTCTTCAAGTGCTGAATCATAGAATGGTCCAGGCCAGAAGGGATCTCCAAAGCTCATCCAGTCCAACCTCCCTGCAGTCAGCAGGGACATCCCCAACTAGATCAGGTTGCCCAGGGCCTTGTCCAGCCTCACCTTGAGCATCTCCAGGGAAGGAACCTCAGCCACCTCCTTGGGTAACCTGTTCCAGTGTTCCACCACCTTCATAGTGAAGAACTTCTTCCTGATATCCAATCTCAATCTGCCCTTCTCCAGTTTGAAGCCACTGCCCTTTGTCCTGTCCCTGCAGGCCTTTGTAAACAGTCTCTCTCTATCCTTCTTGTAGCCCCCTTCAGGTACTGGCAGGCTGCTCTTAGTTCTCCCTGGAGCCTTCTCTTCTGCAGGCTGAACACCCCCAGCTCCCTCAGCCTGTCCTTGCAGCAGAGCTGCTCCAACCCCCTGAGCATTCTCATGGCCTCCTCTGGACCCTCTCCATCAGGTCCATGTCCTTCTTATATTGAGGGCTCCAGACCTGCACACAGTACTCCAGGTGAGGTTTCTCCAGAGTAAAGTGGTCATGGCAGCACAATCCCATCCCTGTGCCCTACCATTTTGTATCACAAATCAAACCAAACTAACCCAAAAGACCTGAGAGACTTGAGGCAACAAAAACGCTTTCGAAAGGCAAGGGACCTGAAGACCTCTCCAACAACATACAGCAAATGTTCCTGAGGTGGAGTTTAGAGAAGCTCTTTCTCCTCCTAATGTGATGTAATTCTCTGATTTAAGGTCTCCCTCCCAGCTGGGAATGAAGATGCCACCGGGGCCTTCCCACTCTGAATCAGGAGATGTTCCAGAAGCTGAGGTTGTCAACAAATAAGCCTAGCAAGTACCATTTGCAGACTTAAGACATTCCTCATCTACTCTATTTCATTCTCCTTTGAAATGGAAAACAAAAATGTGCCCCTGGGGTTCCTGATGTACAGCCCCAATGTCTTGTAGACCCTGATGGTATCTGCACTGCCAGAGCAGGAGCAGAATCACAAGGGTTCAGCTTGCTACTGCTGCTGCTCAGGAAAGAGCAGCCGCAAGGAAGTGTAAGAGTATGTGATGAGGCAGGCAAGATACCAGGAGGGGCAATGCTGCATTGGAAATAGGCTGTGCCCAGGGTGGCACAATGCCAGGGCATGGTGCCCCCCAGGACCAATTCCTCAGCTGGGGTGGCCTCAGGAGTGCTGCTCCATGCTGGGTTTGCAGCAGTGGTAAGCAAGGTCCCTCTCCTCCTTACACCATGTTGGGAGGTCAGGTAAGGAGAACTTGGATGCCAGTGTCACATGAGTGACTCTCCCTCATGGGTAAGCAGCGTTAGGCTTCTTCATACATCATCAGTCCAGGCTGGGGGGGAGGTGAAAGCAGTCCTGCAGAAAAGGACTTGGGGGTGCTGGTGGGGAGAAGCTGGACAGGAGCCAGCAGTGGGCACTGGCAGCACAGAAGGCCAAGGGCAGCCTGGGCTGCATCCAAAGCAGTGTGGCCAGAGCTGGAGAGAGAGGATCCTGCCCCTCTGCTCTGCTCTGGGGAGACCTCACCTGCAGGGCTGTGTCCAGATCTGGAGCCCTCAGCACAGGAAGGACATGAACCTGATGGAGAGGGTCCAGAGGAGGCTATGAGGATGATCAGGGAGCTGGAGAACCTCTGCTACAAGGACAGGCTGAGGGAGCTGGGGATGTTCAGCCTGCAGAAGAGAAGGCTGCAGGCAGACCTCAGAGCAGCCTGCCAGGACCTGAAGGGGCTCCAAGAAGGCTGCAGAGGGACTGTGCCCAAAGGGCTGCAGGGACAGGAGCAGGGACAAGGGTTTGAAAGGAGAGCACAGCAGATTGAAATTGGATGTGAGGAACAAGTTGTGAAGCAGGAGGCTGCTGCAACACTGCAAGAGGTTGGCCAGGGAGGGAGCTGAGGCCCCATGGCTGGAGATGTTGAAGATGAGGCTGGAGAAGGCTGTGAGCAACCTGCTCTAGAGGAGGATATCCCTGCTGAGTGCAGGGGGTTGGACTGGGTGACCTTTGGAGCTCCCTTCCAGCCCAACCCATTCTGTGTCTCTCCAGCCTTGCCTGAGCTGTACCAGGCTCCAACACCCATGGCAGCACACGGAATGCATCAGCCTGGGACTGCAAGGGCAATGCAGAACTGGTGGGAGCAAACATGGGCATGTTGGAAAGGAGTGGCACAAAGCACTACTGAGCTGTTAATCAGCTCTTTGAATTTTTCATGGATTCACTGGAATTGGCCACAGAGATGGTCTCATGGCAGTAATAGCCTAGACTTGGGCAGGCCACCAGGTCTGGGCTTCAGTCGTTCCAACATTTCAGTGCTGCAGCAGCTCCATATGTGCCAGCTCAGCCAGGCCAGACGGCCTCAGCCACACATTGTCCTGAGCACTGCAGGACCTCTCCCTGCTCTGCAAAGCCACCAAGCAGCAGGCACACACAGGAAGCACAGAAATGAATCCCCTTGGATGCTTGCTGGTGACAGCAAAGCCAAGCACTGGGTTCAGGAGCTCAGGTCTCCAGCTGCTCTGGCAAATCCATTTGTTTTACTCACTGATGCCCACTTCCCCTGTTCAGAGAACAGCTCTCTGGGAGGGCTGATAGCAGGAGGCTGTGGGGACTGCCAACCAGAGCTGTTTATATGTACACCATTGCTCTGGATCCAACAGAGGCTGATAAAGATGAGCCATCTGCCCAGGGCTGGCCAACCTTGCTAGCAATGAAGTGAAGAAAAGAGCAGAAACAGAGGTGGTCTGACTGGAGTCACGGAACTGTCAGGGGTGGATGGGACCTCAAGGCTCAGCCAGTCCCAACCCTCCTGCCATGGGCAGGGACACCTCACACTACAGCAGGTTGCTCACAGCCACATCCAGCCTGGCTGCAAAAACCTCCAGGGATGAGGCTTCCACCACCTCCCTGGGCAACCTGTGCCAGTCTCTCACCACCCTCATGGGGAAGAGCTTCTTCCTAACATCCAATCTGAATCTCTCCACTTCGAGTTTGCTCCATCCCCCCCAATCCTATCACTCCCTGACACCCTCAAAAGTCCCTCCCCAGCTTTCTTGGAGCCCCCTTCAGATCCTGCAAGGCCACAAGAAGGTCTCCTGGGAGCCTTCTCCTCTCCAGCCTGCACAACCCCAACTCTCTCAGGCTGTCCTCAGAGCAGAGCAGCTCCAGCCCTCTGCTCATCCTCATGGCCCTTCTCTGGCCACCTTCCAGCACCTCCAGATCCTTCCTGGAACAGAGGCTCCAGAACTGTTCACAGAGCTCCAGGTGTGGTCTGAGCAGAGTGGAGCAGAGGGGGAGAATCCCCTCCCTGGCCCTGCTGGCCACACTTCTCTTGCTGCAGCCCAGGCTCTGCTTGGCTCTCTGGGCTGCCAGTGCTCACTGCTGGCTCCTGTTGAGCTTTTCCTCCCCCAGCACCCCCAAGGCCTTTCAGGCTGCTCTCAAGCCACTCCCTGCCCAGCCTGTATCAGTGCCTGGGATGGCCCCAACCCAGCTGCAGGACCAAGCTGCAAACCTGACTGCTCTCAGTGGCTACTAGATTGCCCTCAGTGCCAGGTGGGCAGTACCAGACTCACACACAAAGTGTTGCAACTGTGAGCAGCTGCTGGGTGCCACTATACAGGGGGCTACAAGAAGGCTGCAGAGGGACTGTTCCCAAAGGGCTGCAGGGACAGGAGCAGGGACAAGGGTTTGAAAGGAGAGCAGAGCAGATTGAGATTGGATGTGAGGAACAAGTTGTACAGCAGGAGGCTGCTGCAACACTGCAAGAGGTTGGCCAGGGAGGAAGCTGAGGCCCAATGGCTGGAGATGGTGAAGGTGAGGCTGGAGAAGGCTGTGAGTAACCTGCTCTGGTGGAGGATGTCCCTGCTGAGTGCAGGGGGTTGGACTGGATGCCTTTTGGAGCTCCCTTCCAACCCAACCCATTCTGTGATAATGTCTCTGTTTGGAAGCAAAATAATAGTAATAATAGAAGGCAGTCAGTGCTTTATTTCCAGCCCAGTACCAAGCCCTCTCTCTGCTAACCAAACACAGAGCAGGCTGGCTGTGGGGTGTGAGGAGGCTCTGTGAAGGGCTCAGCAACTGCTGTGTTTGTTTAATAACTGCCACTAGAGTGATGCAAATAATGAAATTGTTTGCTGTGGTGGCCAGGCAGGAGGGGAAAAAGGTCCCTACCTCCAACAGGAAGGTAGTCAACGCCCCATCCTTGGAGCCATTGAAGGCTCTGAGCTCCCTGCTCTAGTGGAGGATGTCCCTGCTGAGTGCAGAGGGTTGGACTGGATGCCCTTTGGAGCTCCCTTCCAACCCAACCCATTCTATAATTCTGTATTTGTCTCTGATGGCCTGGGCCAGTGCATTTCAGTGATAATTACCCCTTGCTTCTCAGACAAAACATCTGCACCACCTTGCTCTCACCACAACTTATGGACTTCCAGCCTGCTGCCCACAGTTGAGCACCACAAGGCAGTAATAAATGCATGGAGGGGCAGCATGCCTCAGGACAGCTCAGGCTATCTGTAAAGGTCACTCTCTTCAGCCCCTAATTGCTCAGCAAAAGTGACATTTAAAATGCACAGCACTAAGCCCACAACAAATTTGTTGCCCTCCTCCCTTGTTGGGCTCAGTTTTGCATCCATTACACATTTGATGGACTGTGTGCAATGGAGATCAGAGTGAGTTTGCATCACCAAATGATGTCTTGGGGCAGTCAGAGTGACACAGAATGCCAGGCTCCAAATATTACTCATGCTCTGGCTGCTCTTTGGAGGAGCTGTCACAGAGTCCCAGCAATGCTTCCTGAGCTTTGCAGCAGGGCAGTGTGGTGGCTGCTTGAGGCAGAGCAGGGGATACTGAACTCCTAGTGGGCAAATAACAAAAGGGAACTCTTCTGGGCAGGTGCAGGAAGGTGCAGGAAGGAAAGAGAGGTGCAGGAAGCAGCAGTAACAAACTTGTGCATGTCTGACTCAGTGCTGAAGCACTTCTCCAGGGCCAGCAGTGAGATGTCTGTGTGTGCATGGCACAGATTCATGGATGCAGAGAATGGGTTGGGTTGGAAGAGAGCTTGAAGATCATCCAGCTACAACCCCCCTGCCATGGGCAGGGACACTTTCCATTACCTTAACCCTAACCCTCATCCAGCCTGGCCTGGAACACCTCCAGGGAGGAGGTATCCACAGCCTCCCTGGGCAACCTGTGCCAGAGTCTCTCCAGCCTCACTCTAAAGAATTTCTTCCTCATCTCCAGTCTCAGTCTGCCCTCCTCAAGCTTCAGTCCATTCCCTCTCATCCTATCACTCCCAGCCCTTGGCAAAACTCCCTTCCCAGCTTTCTTGCAGCCCCCTTTCAGGTACTGGAAGGCTGCTCTGAGGTCTCCCTGGAGCCTTCTCTTCTCCAGGCTGAACAGCCCCAACTCTCTCAGCCTGTCCCCATAGGGGAGGTTCTCCATCCTCTGATCATCTTTGTGGCCTCCTCTGGACCCTCTCCAGCAGCTCCATGCCCCTCTTGTGCTGGGGGCCCCAGAACTGGAGGCAGTGCTGCAGGTGGGGTGTTTGCAGAGCAGAGCAGAGGGCAGAATCCCCTCCCTGTGCTGCTGCTCTCCCTGCTCTGGATGCAGCTCAGCACACAGCTGCCTGCTGGGCTGCCAGGGACCATTGCTGGCTCCTGGGGAGTTTGTCACCACCTGACACCCCCAAGGCCTTCTCCTTCAGCCTGCTCTCCAGCCACTCCTCACCCAGCCTGGATTTGTGCTTGGGATTGCTTATCTGAATGTCTCTGTTTCTGCCACCTGTATCTGTGTTTGTATCTTTCCCTCTCAAAAGACATCATTCAGGCCAGTATCTTTTAGGCGCTGGGTACCCTGCTCATCCAACACCTCTGAGAGCTTCTTCCTCTCTTGCTGGCCATTAGACTTCAAGCACTGCATTTTAGCTTCATCAGCCTGCAAACCACACAGGCCATGGGAGCTATCATCTGTGCTGTGCTGTGATCAGTTGAAGGCAGACAAGCTAAAAGCAAGCTCCAGTAAGGCAAAACTACGGCAGGTGGCCTCAGTGTTCTCTGTTTCATTTCTGGACCTTCCTTTCCTTTGCTCATGGGGTTGTGTACATAGCTTTTAATGGACTTTGGGACACTTGGAATTGTGGAGCAAGCAAGAGAGAAAAAGCTTTGGTGACTTTGATCATGAGAGCCTGGTGTCAGTGCCAGGGGCTGAAGGACCTCTAGCTTGACTTCTTGACTGGAGATCACAGAATGGCTCAGGTTGGAAGGGACCTCAGAGCTCAGCTCCTCCAACCTCCCCTCCATGCCCAGGGACACCTCTCAGCTACACTCAGCTGCTCAAGGTCTCATCCAGCCTGGCCTTCAACACCCCCAGGCAGGAGGCAGCCACAGCCTCCCTGGGCAGCCTGTGCCAGACTCTCACCACCCTCACACTCAACAACTTCTTCCTCAGCTCCACTCTAACCCTGCTCTGCCTCAGCTTCAAACCATTCCCCCTTGGCCTGGCTCCAGACACCCTCAACCCTGCAGCCTTCCTGCAGGACCCCTTCAGCTATGCGATGAAATAAATCTGCCCAGGTCTCTCTCCCTGTCTTCAGCTCCCTTCTCACGTGCAGCCTGAGGAGGCCTAAGGACTCCTGCATTCTCCTAAAGCATGCAGAAAATGTTTATTTGCTGCTTTACATGGCCTGAATCAAAGCCTGCTGGACCCTTTCCAGTCCATTCAATTTTTGGTGTTTGTCTTTTTCTTTTTTCTTTCTTTCTTTTTTTTTTTTTATTAAAGCTGGAAGAATGTTTTCAGCAAATTACAAATTTGTCAAAAAAAAAGAAAAGAAAAGAAATAAAAGTAGTTTTGAAGCAGCAGCAACTAGCAGAACTGAGCCCAACTTGGTAAACAGATTTTAGCTGGGAAAGAAACAGAAACCACTCAGAAGAACACAACTGAGACTTTCCATGTTCCCCTTTGAAATCAGAGATGTTTTCCACGTGTCACATTGTATAAAAGCTACCCATAAAAGACTTTAAGCTGCTTAGACCCTGTAGAAAAATGTCTTTTTTTTTTTCTTTCACCACTAAACAGCTGTGTCCTGTGTGAGTCTCCTACCCTTTCCCAGCCTTCCTTTTCTGTTCATAGCACTTTTTGCTTTCTTCTTGTTGCCTCTCTTCATTGTTTGCAATGTATCTCCCCAGCACAGATTTAGACTCACAGAATTGTCAGGGCTGGAAGGGACCTCAAGGCTCAGCCAGTCCCAACCCTCCTGCCATGGGCAGGGACACCTCACACCACAGCAGGTTGCTCACAGCCACATCCAGCCTGGCTGCAAAACCCTCCAGGGATGAGGCTTCCACCACCTCCCTGGGCAACCTGTGCCAGTCTCTCACCACCCTCATGGGGAAGAGCTTCTTCCTAACATCCAATCTGAATCTCTCCACTTCGAGTTTGCTCCATCCCCCCCAATCCTATCACTCCCTGACACCCTCAAAAGTCCCTCCCCAGCTTTCTTGGAGCCCCCTTCAGATCCTGGAAGGCCACAAGAAGGTCTCCTGGGAGCCTTCTCCTCTCCAGCCTGCACAACCCCAACTCTCTCAGTCTGTCTCCAGAGCAGAGCAGCTCCAGCCCTCTGCTCATCGTTGTGGCCCTTCTCTGGCCACCTTCCAGCACCTCCAGATCCTTCCTGGAACAGAGGCTCCAGAACTGTTCACAGAGCTCCAGGTGTGGTCTGAGCAGAGTGGAGCAGAGGGGGAGAATCCCCTCCCTGGCCCTGCTGGCCACACTTCTCTTGCTGCAGCCCAGGCTCTGCTTGGCTCTCTGGGCTGCCAGTGCTCACTGCTGGCTCCTGTTGAGCTTCTCCTCCCCCAGCACCCCCAAGTCCCTTTCTTCAGGGCTGCTCTCAGGCCTTGAAGGATGTTGCATAACATCCTAATGTAGGCTACCTTCCCAGTGTTGTGGATGTAAGCAGGTAAATCCTACTTACCACCTCGGACACCCTCCAGTGAGAGGGAGGTGGAGAGTGAGTAGAGAGTGAGTAGAGAGGGCAGTGCTTTTCCCACTTCACTTTAGTGCTGCTGATTGTTTCTGGTTCATCTGAAACTGCTGATTAGCAAGCTCACCACTCTTTTGGGCTTCAGAGGAAAACAGAATCTCAGAATCAACCAGGCTGGAAAACACCTTCCAGACCATCAAATCCAACCTCTCACCCAGCACCATCTGATCAACCTACCCATGGCACTGAGTGCCTCATCCAGGCTCTTTTTAAACACCATCAGGGATGGTGACTCCACCACCTCCCCAGGCAGCTCATCCCAAAGGCCAATCTCTCTGTCTGGGAAGAATTTCTTCCTCACACCCAGCCCAAACCTCCCCTGGCACAGCTTGAGACTGTGTCCTCTGCTTCTGTCACTGCTTGCCTGGGAGAAGAGACCAACCCCCCCTGGCTACAACCTCCCTTCAGGGAGTTGTAGACAGCAATGAGGTCTCCCCTGAGCCTCCTCTTCTCCAGGCTGAACACCCCCAGCTCCCTCAGCCTCTCCTCACAGGGCTGTGCTCCAGACCCCTCCCCAGCCTTGGTGCCCTTCTCTGGACACATTCCAGCATCTCAACATCTTTCTTGAACTGAGGAGCCCAGAACTGGACACAGGACTCCAGCTGTGGCCTCAGCAGTGCTGAGCACAAGGCAGGATGACTTCCCTGCTCCTGCTGGCCACACTATTCCTGATGCAGGCCAGGATGCCCTTGGCCTTCTTGGCCACATGGGCACACTGCTGGCTCATGTTCAGCTGCTGTCCACCAGCACCCCCAGGTCTCTCTCTGCCTGGCTGCTCTCCAGCCACTCTGTCCCCAGCCTGTAGCACTGCATGGGGCATGCAGGCTGGCATGCAGGCTGGCACCCTTCTTCCAGCCCATCTGTGCACTGCTGGCAAGGCCAAAGGGTGATGCCACTGCAGTGCTGCATGGGAGATGGGAGCCCAGGAGCAGCTGCCCAGGGGGTGGCTTTGGCTTGTGCTGCAGACCAGGAGCTGTCTGCCCCGATGCTTTTGATTGCCTGCAGCTGCTGGCTTGCTCTCCTCTGGGCTGTCTCTGCAGAGCCTGTCCGTTTGACCTGGCTGCCTCCTTCCTGACTGCTGAGCTGCTTCTCAGCTGCCTCATTTCCTCCCTGCAGAGCCCAGCAGAGGCAGTCTGAAATCCCTCTGCCTCTTGGGCTTCCAAGTGGCTTTCCATCTATTTAATCTGTCATTAAAACTTAATGCAGGGACTTCCTTTCAGAGCAAAAAAAAAAAGATAAAACTCAAGGAAGAGAGCATTCCTCTCCCTCTGTGATGTTGCCTAATGTGTAGCAGCCACAGCCAGGTATTTGTTTGCCAGCTATAAATCAGGAACTCCACCAAATGCCCACCCCAGCCATGTGCAGGAGCTTCCCTGGGACATTGCTCTCTCTTCTCCCTAGTATCAGGTGATGGAAGGAGAGGAAATGGCCTTAAATGAATTGTACCAGGGAAGGTTTAGTTGGGAGATTAGGAGGAATTTCTTTGGTGCAAGAGTGGCCAGGCATTGAAACAGGCTGCCCAGTGGAGGGGGGGTGGAGTCCCCATCCCTGGAGGTGTTCAAGAAAAAATGTGGACATTGCACTTTGGGACATGTTTTAATGGCCATGGTGGTTGATGGTTGGACTCAATGACCTTAGAGGTTCTTTCCAACCAAAACAATTCTATTCTCTGACTCTTGCTTTCCTTCTTGGTTTATTGCACTCACACACACACCTTGTGTGCACAGTAGGAGGGAACAGCACACCAGTGGATATTGGAGCAGTGGAAGGGCCATCATTAGTGCTGACAAAAGCACCTCTGGAGGCTGAGCCAACAGCAGATCAAACAGAAGTGGTAGAAGTTGTGTCTGTGAACACCTTGTGAAGGGGAGGCTCCAGGTGGATCCCTTGGTTGGGTCACTAAACCTTTGTGGCACTCTGTGTAGATGGCTCTGAGCTGGAGGGGTCTCTCTGATGCAAGCAGAGGCACCTTAGTCCTGAGTGATGAATGATTTCTCCTCAGCTGGCATTAGGGATTCCCCCAGTTTCCTCCCAAGCTGTTGAACTCCACTCATCACTGGCCTTTCCCTCCCTTCTTTCACAGCTCTCCCACCCCAGGCTTCCTCACTGCCAGCACCTGACAGGAGGACAAGGAGATGCTTATTTCTCTGCAAAAACACCAGAGGAAAGAGCTGGGCTGCTCACTTCCAAAGAGGATTTGCCATGGGTATCACTGCCTCCAGAGCCAAAAGGTGTGCTGGCCAGCAGGACCCTGCCTTCACCTTCAGCCAGGGAAGGACTTCATTAATCTTTCCATATTGGCAGGCAAACAACAATTCAGAGAGGAGAAGGCTCCAGAGGCACCTCAGAGCTGCCTGCCAGGACCTGAAGGGATCCTGCAGGAAGGCTGCAGAGGGACTTTTGCTGAGGGTGTCTAGAGACAGGCCAAGGGGGAATGGTTTGAAGCTGAGGCAGAGTAGGCTCAGACTGGAGCTGAGGAAGAAGTTGTTGAGTGTGAGGGTGGTGAGAGTCTGGCACAGGCTGCCCAGGGAGGCTGTGGCTGCCTCCTGCCTGGGGGTGTTGAAGGCCAGGCTGGATGAGACCTTGAGCAGCTGAGTCTAGTTGAGAGGTGTCCCTGGGCATGGAGGGGAGGTTGGGGGAGCTGAGCTCTGAGGTCCCTTCCAACCTGAGCCAATCTATGATTCCATGATTTCCTGAAGAGAGAAAAACCAAACCCAAACCCAAAAGTTAATTTCCAGAGATAATTACCAGTCACTGGATGAGACTGAAGGGTGTTCATCCAAATTACCATTCAGTTCCAATTTGAAGAGATTCTCTCTCCTCCTCATTGCTCCTTCATCTCATTCAGCCAGCCCTGCTGAATGAGTGCCTAATAGACTCTCAGACATATTCATATCCTGTCACATTCCCTCCCTGCCAAGGATCTGTCCCTTTTAGATGGAAATGTGGAGGGTGGATGCTGCCCTTTGGGATTTCACAGCTGGCTACATGGCACCGGGGAGGGGGGAGCTGTGCAAACTCTGACGAGGGATTGTGTGAGTGCAAACCTGTGTGTGTCAGCACCTCCTCTCCTGCAGGTGACAGCCTTTAGCTTAAACGATGCTCTCCTTGGAACTCTTTGCAAGCTAATTCTCAACAGGAGCCAGCAGTGAGCACTGGCAGCCCAGAGAGCCAAGCAGAGTCTGGGCTGCAGCAAGAGAAGTGTGGCCAGCAGGGCCAGGGAGGGGATTCTCCCCCTCTGCTCCACTCTGCTCAGACCACACCTGGAGCTCTGTGAACAGTTCTGGAGCCTCTGTTCCAGGAAGGATCTGGAGGGGCTGGAAGGTGGCCAGAGAAGGGCCACAACGATGAGCAGAGGGCTGGAGCTGCTCTGCTCTGGAGACAGCCTGAGAGAGTTGGGGTTGTGCAGTCTGGAGAGGAGAAGGCTCCCAGGAGAACTTCTGGTGGCCTTGCAGTATCTGAAGGAGCTCCAAGAAAGCTGGGGAGGGACTTTTGAGGATGTCTGGGAGTGATAGGACTAGGGGGAATGGAGCAAAAGTAGAAGTGGAGAGATTGAGATTGGATGTTAGGAAGAAGTTGTTCCCCATGAGGGTGGTGAGAGACTGGCACAGGTTGCCCAGGGAGGTGGTGGAAGCCTCATCCCTGGAGGTTTTTGCAGCCAGGCTGGATGTGGCTGTGAGCAACCTGCTGTGGTGTGAGGTGTCCCTGCCCATGGCAGGAGGGTTGGGACTGGCTGAGCCTTGAGGTCCCTTCCAGCCCTGACAATTCTGTGATTCTTTCCAGACCACCTTGGCAGCCAAAGGAGAGAGCAGTGCAGCTTTGCAGCAACCAAGAGCATGGTCTCACCCCAGGACTCAGCTGTGTAACTCCTGTCTCAAACAGGTTCCCACTCAGCACATCAGTAGGGCCATCAGCAGCACTGGGGAGCTGGTAGCCCTCACCAAGACCTAAGGGTTTAAGAAAGGCTCTCTTCAGACTGTCCTCACTTTGACCAAGTGCAGGACAGGTCCAGGACGTTGCTCAGTATTACCCAGTTTCAGATGTAGACAGTGAAGCTCACAGAATCACTAAGGCTGGAAAGGACCTTTAGGGTCATCGAGTCCAACCCTAACCCAACTCCCATGGTCACTAAACCATGTCCTGAGGCACCAAGCTACAGCTTCCTGAACACCTCCAGCCAGGGGGACTCCACCACCTCCCTGGGCAGCCTGTTCCAACCCCTCACCACTCTCTCAATCAAGAAGTTTTTCCTCATGGCCAACCTAATCCTCCCCTGGCACAGCTTCACCTCATTGCCTCTCCTCCTGTCTCTGGGTGCTTGGGAGAAGAGACCAACCCCAGCCTCACTCCAGCCTCCTTGCAGGGAGCTGGAGAGAGCAAGGAGCTCTCCCCTCAGCCTTCTCTACTACACACTGAATACCCACAGCTCCCTCAGCTGCTCCTTGTGTGATGCCTCCAGACCCCTCCCCAGCCTGGTTGCTCTTCTCTGGACACTCTCCAGCCCCTCAAGGTCTTTCCTCTGCTGTGGTGCCCAGAGCTGAACCCAGTGCTCAAGCTGTGGCCTCAGCAGTGCCCAGTACATGGGCACCAGCACTTCCCTGCTCCTGCTGCCCACACACACATTGGAGTGCCTGGGTGAAGGGCTGGATGGTCTCAGGGATGGTCTCCAGAGAAGATCATGAGGATAGAAGGTAAGAGTCCACCCAGGCCAGTGTAATATAATAGGTTCCCTTCTGCTTTGCTAAATATTTTGGGCCTGAGCCAAAGATCTGTGATGTTCCCAGGGGCACCTCCATCAGCTCCAGTTGCATCTGGTCCTGTAGCATGGAGGTCTTTGGGGGGGCCCACAGTGCCAAGCAACAAGGATGCTGCACCAGGGCACTGCTGGAGACAGCAGTAGATGGGCACAGAGCTTGACCTCCATGACCAGTGTAGGCCAGGTGGAAGGCAGCAGTTCTGGCTACAGCACAGTCAAAGGAGGATGCTTGAAGCACAACTAATGCATTATTCACTGCTTGTTGGGAACACAAGGACATAGAGATGGACATCTGAGCCCTGGGCCTCTTCTGAGGTGTGCTGCCCAGGGGATGAGTGGGCTCAGGGCAGCACAGTGACTCTCTGGCAGTATTTGAAATCCTGCCCTGTGATCAAATAAAGCCCAAAAGGTGTGGACTCAGCTCTGCTCTCCAGCTCTAAACAGTGATGGGAGGTTCTTCTAGTGTTGGATTAATTCCCTTGGTGTAAGGCAGGCACTTCACAGAGTGTGAGGGGCTGGAAGGGACCTCCAGAGAGCATCCATCCAAGCCCCCTGCCAGAGCAGCAGCACCCAGGGCAGCTCACACAGGAACACAGCCAGGGGGCTTTGCAATGGCTCCAGACAAGGAGACTCCACAACCTCTCTGGGCAGCCTGCTCCAGCCCTCTGCCACCCTCACAGGCAAAAAGCTTTCCCTTCTCTTGCCCTGGCACCTCCTCTGCTCCAGCTGGCACCCAGTGCCCCTTGTGCTGTCCTTGGCCAGCCCTGAGCAGAGCCTGGCTCTGTCCTCCCCACACTGCCCTGCACATCTTTCTCCCCAGCACTGGGCAGCCCTCAGGCTCCTCTGCTCCCAGCTCCAAGCCCCAGCTGCCTCAGCCTGGCCTCACAGGGAGATCTTCCACTGCCTGCAGCAGCTTGGGGGCTCTGCCATGGACTCTCTCCAGCACTTCCCTCAGCTCCTTCTTCACCTGAGGGGCCCAGACCTGGACACAAGATTCCAGACGTGGCTTCAGCAGGGCAGAGCAGAGGGGGGTTCCACATCTTCTCACAGGGAATTAGTGACAGGACAAGAGGGTATGGCCTCAAGCTGCCACTGGGTAGGGTTAGACTGGAAAGTAGGAAGCATTTTTTCCCATTAAGAGTGGTGAGGGATGGGAATGTGCTGCCCAGGGAGGTGGTGGAGTCCCCAAGCCTGGCTGTGTTTCAAGGTGGTTTGGATGTGGTGCTTGAGGCTCTGGTTTATGGGTGACCCTTGCAGAGTAGGGTTAATGGTTGGGCTTGGGGATCCTGAGGGGCTGTTCCAACCTGAATGTTTCTGTGATTCTGTGAAATATCTGGCAAAATTCACAAACTGGAGCAGTGCAAAAATTATCAATTTCTCAGCAGGTAGCTGCAAGCAATTCTGAGCAGAGCACCAACAGGTTCAACTCCAACAGAGCAGGCAGGCTTGCTAACATCATGCTTCTCAACAATAAGGGCAGAGAAAGAAGGAGGAGAAGAGGAGGGAAGAAGCAGAAGGAGATACAGAACCCCAAATCCTTGCAGAGCCCTTCAAGAGCCTTTGGGAGAGCAGCAGCACAGAAAAATCAGTTTGAGGTTTGCCTCACTGCATGCAGGCAGCCTGCAACACAGGCACCTGGCTCTGAACTAATCACTGCCCAGGCCTTGTGTGGCCAACAGAGAGAGACACAGACAGCTGGGAGGGTGATTTATCTCTTCCCAAAGCAGGTGGCTGGAAAAGGGTCAAATGAATTGCCTCCTAAAAGTGCCTGCTTCTCGCCACTGGCCAGGAAGGTTGCAGAGTGACCTGCTCACAGATAAATTAATACACTGCAGCCATGCAAGCCTGTGCCTTGCTGGAAAGGTGTGGGGGATGCTAAAGTGTACCCCCACAGCCCCTGGATGCCACAGTGGGAAGATCTGTAGGGTAAAGACAAACTCCTCCTCTTCCTCAAAGAAAGGGTTCCAGGCTCTCATCAGATGAGATCTTTTTTGGTTCAAGGTGTTTTGCTGTGTATCACCTGCAATGCTGTGCTGTGCCTGGACCTGCCCCACCATACCATGCCAGGCACAGAAATGTCTTTTGCAGGTGCTCCTGCAAAGGAGGATCTCATGCAGCCGTGGAGCACAGCAGTCCCAGCAAGCAAGCCTAATTTGCGTCATCGGGGAAGCCTTCCTGCAGCCAAAAGCAGCTTGAATGGATCATGGAATCACAGAACCATAGAACCATAGAGTCACAGAATCATAGAATCATAGAATCACAGAATCACAGAATGGTCTGGGTTGGAAGGGACCTCCAAAAGTCATCCAGTCCAACCAGCTCTGCAGTCATCAGGGACATCCTCAACTAGATCAGGTGGCCCAGAGCCCTGTTGAGCCTCACCTTGAATATCTCCAGGGATGGGGCCCCAACCACCTCCCTGGGCAACCTGTTCCAGTGTTCCACCACCCTCATGTTCCTAACATCCAATCTAAATCTGCCCTTCTCTAGTTTGAAGCCACTGTCCCTTGTCCTGTCCCTGCAGGCCTTTGCAAACAGTCTCTCTCCATTCTTCCTGTAGCCCCCTTCAGGTCCTGACAGGTTGCTATTAGATCTCCCCTGAGCCTTCTCTTCTCCAGACTGAACACCCCCAGCTCCCTCAGCCTGTCCTCGAGCAGAGCTGCTCCAATCCCCTGATCATTTTTGTGGCTCTCCCCTGGACCTGCTCCCTCAGGTCCATGTCCTTCCTGTATTGAGGGATGCAGACCTGTACACAGCACTGCAGGTGAGGTCTCAGCAGAGCAGAGCAAAGTGGCAGAATCACCTCTCTGGCTCTGCTTGCCACACATCTTTTGGTGCAGCCCAGGCTATGATTGGCCCAGTTACTATTTCACAAGGTACATCTTGTCAAAACTGGGTTTGATGCTAACTTCTGATCCTAGCTGATCTGTAAGTGTGGTTTTAAATGGGCTTCAGCAGCACATCTTATTCTCATCAGAAACCCTCGTTAAGATGTCTTTCAGGGGGGTGAACATGGGACTCACTTTCTGCTGGAAAAACAGCTTGAACTGTAAAAGGCAACAGAATGGAGACCTCAGAGCAGCCTGCCAGGACCTGAAGGGGCTCCAAGAAGGCTGCAGAGGGACTGTGCCCAAAGGGCTGCAGGGACAGGAGCAGGGACAAGGGTTTGAAAGGAAAGCAGAGCAGATTGAGATTGGATGTGAGGAACAAGTTGTGCAGCAGGAGGCTGCTGCAACACTGCAAGAGGTTGCCCAGGGAGGGAGCCGAGGCCCCATGGCTGGAGATGTTGAAGGTGAGGCTGGAGAAGGCTGTGAGCAACCTGCTCTAGTGGAGGATGTCCCTGCTGAGTGCAGGGGGTTGGACTGGGTGACCTTTGGAGCTCCCTTCCAACCCAGACCATTCTGTGTTCTGCACCATGAGGGTGATGGAACTCTGGGATGTTGTTGAGTCTCCATCCCTGGAGACTCTCCTAAAGGAGAAAATACCCAGTCTTAAAACCATCACAGAGACTTTCAAGATCAGCCTGGATGTGTCTCTGGGCAGCCTGCTCTAGTTGGAGGTGTCCCTGCTGCCTGCAGTGGGGTTGGCCAAGATGACCTCTGAGGGTCCCTTCCAACCAAATGCAATCTGTGACTCTGTGAAAGAGAAACAATTAGAATCACAGAATTATTAGGGTTGGAAAGGAACAAATGATCATCCAGTTGCAAACCCCCTGCCATGGGCAGGGACACCTCACACCAGAGCAGGTGAGAATGATGTTACCTGAAGTCCCTGTGCTGGATTTCAGTGTCCTTGAGTTTATCTTTTAAGTGTTTGATCCCAGCCACATTGCCTAAAAAGACAGCACTTGCAGTTCAGAGGACATCAGAGAAAAAGGCAGATTTGAAGTGTGAAAGGAAAGCCAAAACCTGGTGACATCTGTCAGTGTGCGCTCTTAGCACCAGGTCAGTGTAGAAACACCACCAGGGCAGGCTGGCCATCAAAAACCAGCAGGTCCCATGGCCAGCTTGCCAGCAATGAAGCTGAGCTGGGTGATTTATGATAATATCACTAAAACCTCCTGATGTATTTAGCAAGTGGTAATGGTAAAGGTTATAATTCCTCTGAGGGACAATAGTGCAGAAATAAACCACCAGGGTCAAGTGGATAATGACCCCATGAAAACTCAAATAATGGAGATGGAGCTTTATAAACTTCCTGATAATAGATAATGCCTTAAACAATTTTCAAGCTGCTTAGAACTCAATTCAGACTTGCCACAGGCTTGCTGCTGCCTATATATTATTTGAGGGGGTGGGGGGGAAGAGAGAAAATTAATTCTGTCACTACAAATCTTCCATCTGCTGAGGACCCCCATTTGAGGTGCAAAGAGCACCCTTGCTCTGCTCTGAAGGTTTACAGCAGACAGAATCACAGAATTGTCAGGGCTGGAAGGGACCTCAAGGCTCAGCCAGTTCCAACCGCCCTGCCATGGGCAGGGACACCTCACACCACAGCAGGTTGCTCACAGCCACATCCAGCCTGGCTGCAAAACCCTCCAGGGATGAGGCTTCCACCACCTCCCTGGGCAACTTGTGCCAGTCTCTCACCACCCTCACAGGGAAGAATTTCTTCCTAACATCCAATCTCAATCTCCCCATGTCTGGTTTTGTTCCATTCCCCCCAGTCCTATCACTCCCTCACACCCTCAAAAGTCCCTCCCCAGCTTTCTTGCAGCCCCCTTCAGATGCTGGAAGGCCACCAGAAGGTCTCCTGGGAGCCTTCTCCTCTCCAGACTGCACAACCCCAACTCTCTCAGTCTGTCTCCAGAGCAGAGCAGCTCCAGACCTCTGCTCATCCTCATGGCCCTTCTCTGGACACCTTCCAGCACCTCCAGATCCTTCCTGGAACAGAGGCTCCAGAACTGTTCACAGAGCTCCAGGTAGGGCCTCACCTGGCACTTCTCCTCACCTCACTGCATTTTCAGTGCAGGTGCTTAGAGAGAATTTGTGATTCCAGTTTCAATGTTTGCAGTGTGGCCACATTAAAAACCACACCTGGCAGCATTAATTTTGCCACTCTATAGCACTGTCACCAGATCAAAGCCTTTCTATCAGGACAGGAAGTATGACCCTGCTGACTGCTTCCCATGCTTTGCAAAAGGCAAGAGCAACAGCACCTTGGGGTGCTTATCAGCACAGGCAACACAAAGTTCATGCAAATCCTCCCTCTGAAGCAACCTTAGCCACTGGACTGCAGAACGAAGCCCATGCAGGAGTTCAGAAGTGCCACAAACCTGAGCCAGTGGTGAGATTCAGGTGGAGCTGGAACAACCTGGCAGGAAAACAGTGACTCTTCTGATCTTGCCTCAACATGGTTTCGTGCATAAGGACTGTAAAAAGAGTTTTTCAGTCACAGAAGGGATTATCTGCATAAGTCACTTGGCTAAGGTCACTCTCATGCATAGTTTAGGATCCTTCATTTTTCATTCATTTGAGCAGCTCCCCAGGAGGCAGCAGTGCTCTCATGCAGCCCAGCAGGCAGCTCTGTGCTGGGCTGCAGGCAGAGGAGTGGGAGCAGCAGGAGCAGGAGAGGGGATTCTGCCCCTTGGCTCTGCTCTGGGGAGGCCACCCCTCGAGTGCTGTGTCCAGTTTGGGCACCTCAATCCAAGAGAGATGTGGAGGTGCTGGAGCCAGGGCAGAGGAGGGCAAGGAAGCTGAGAAGAGACTGGAGAAGAAATCTGATGAAGAGAGACTGAAGGAGCTGGGGATGGTTAGTGTGAAACAGAGGAGGCTGAGGGGAGACCTCCTGGCTGTGGAGAGGTTGGTGCTGGTCTCTTCTGACAGGGAATTAGTGATAGAACAAGAGGGAATGGCCTCAAGCTGCCACTGGGTAGGGTTAGTCTGGACAGTAGGAAGCATTTTTTGCCATCAAGAGTGGTGAGGGATGGGAATGTGCTGCCCAGGGAGGTGGTGGAGTCCCCAAGCCTGGCTGTGTTTCAAGGTGGTTTGGATGTGGTGCTTGGAGCTATGGTTTAGGGGTGAGCCTTGCAGAGTAGGGTTAATGGTTGGGCTTGGGGATCCTGAATGTGTCTTTGATTTTGTGATTCCTCACAGCTGTCCCAGGTGAGCCACTCAGCTGACATTCAGCTGCCTCTCTGCTTGTTTACAAGACTCCTTCACCTTCTTATCCTGATACCTACCAGAAAGCCACTCATCCCTGTCAGTACCTAACTCTATGATTAGGAAACCCATGGGCAGCAGGAAATTAACCCAAATCTGAGAGGTGTGCTCACAGCACACAGGTGAGTGATGGCTGCCCACAGAGAACCTAGAGTTGAGGGAAAGAACACAGCAAGCCTGGCTGCCCTCCACAGATTCCTCTTCTGTAAGTTCATTTATCCTCTGCTCAAAACACCATCAGCTGCCTGCTGTCAGATGTCAAGCAGCTCTGCAGCTGTGTTTGCATGAGGAATCACCACTGCATGCTGAGGTGAAGTGGCTGCCTCTCCCTTCATTGATGGCCTCTGCTTCATGTGCTGGCAGTCAGGACTGGCAGGCCCTGCTTGCTCTCTCCAGACCACTCAAGACTTGGCAAATCTCTGTCACATCTCCCCTCAGCTGCCTCTTGCCAGGCTACATGAACCAGCAGGTCCAGGGAGGATCTTCTGCCCCTCTACTCTGCCCTGCTGAGACCACACCTGCAATACTGTGTCCAGTTTGAGGCTCCCCAGTCCGAGAGAGACAGAGACCTTCTGGAGAGAGCCCAACAGAGAGCTGTGAGGATGCTTAGGGGACTTGAGCATCTCCCCTGTGAAGACAGACTAAGAACCCTGGGGGTGTTTAGTCTGGAGAAGAGAAGGCTGAGAGGGATCTGATCAATGTCTATCAATAGCTGAGGGCTGGGTGTCAAGTGGAGGGGGCCAAACTCTTTTGGGTGCTGCACAGGGATAAACTTGACACAAACTTGAACAGAGAAGGTTTCAGCTCAACATGAGGAGAAACTTCTTTACAATGAGGGTGGCAGAGCCCTGGAGCAGGCTGCCCAGAGAGGTTGTGGAGTCTCCTTCTCTGGAGCCTTTCCAAACCCACCTGGATGCATTCCTGTGCAGACTACCCTGGGTGCTCCTGCTCTGGCAGGGGGTTTGGACTGGATGATATCTGGAGGTCCCTTCCAACCTCTAATACACTGTCACGCTTTGATATTGTGAACCTACTAGGAAAGGCTCTTCAGACCATGGATCACCACTGCTGGCCTCCTCCTAAACTCCTTCAATCCTGCTGTGTACCTTTTGAGCTGGTAAGAACAGAGCCCCAGCAGCATTCAAGGTGCAGAAGCACCACGGATTTACAGAGCTGTATAAATTTGCTTTCCTCTCCACTGCACTCCTGACAAGTCCTGACATTTGGCTCATTTCTTGGCCCCAGTGAGCATGGAGATGACATTGCCCCAGCTGTGCTTCTTCTTGGACTTTCAACATGGGGGAAACGATGGCCAAAATCTTTCCATGATGATGGGCAAGAAGGAAATACCAACTGCAAATGCACAGCTGTACTGTTGGGGGGCAAACCAAACCAAAGCAAACCAAAACCAAGCCAAACTGAAACAAAACCAAAACCAAAACCCAACCAAAACCAAGCCAAGCCAAACCAAAACCAAACCAAACCAAACCAAATAAAATCAAATCAAACTAAATCAGACCAAACCAGACTAAACCAAATCAAACCAGAATCAACCAAACCAAAACCAAACCAAAATCAGACCAAACCCAACCAAACCAATCCAAACTGAACTAAACCAAACCCAACCAAACCAAATCAGACCAAACACAACCAAACCAAACCAAACTGAAGTAAAGCAAATCAAACCAAACCAAAACAAATCAGACCAAACACAACCAAACCAAACCAAATTAAACTAAAGCAAATCAAACAACCAAGAAAAAAAAACCCACAAAACCAAACCCAACCAAATCAAACTCACCCAAACCAAATCAACCAAACCAAACCAAAACCAAAACAAACCAAACGGAAGCAAACCAAATCAAAGCAAACCAAACCAAACCTAACCAACATGGGATAACATCAGTGGATGTTAAATCCTGAGATGTTACAAAATTCCCTCTTGGGCAGCTTGACCTAAATTCCTGCAGGCAATGAGGAAGTCACATATTTGGTGCATTTGAGAGAGAAGGAGACAAATGCCCATAAATTATCCTATGGGGGGGACATTTCTACTATGTTTTGGAAGATGGATTAGGCAGATGACCTATTAAATATTCTTTCCCCCCTCCTCCCTCTTTCCCTAATTCCTAGGACATCATGAGTGCGTGTGCTTTACCCTTTCTTAAATCATAATCTGTTTGATCCAGCACCAGGCTGAGGTTTTTTGCAACGCCCATTAAACAGCCAGAGGAACTCTCCAGTGGTTTGCTAATATCAACAGAAATCCAGATGGAATTACAATCATCTTTTATGGACATTTGAGGGCACATCATGTAATGCTAGCCGTGGATTTAGTTTAATGCACCTTCCAACCAGCATCCAGTGACATTAATAGTGATTTGAAACCCATGAAAAAAAGCTTTTGCTCCCTCCACAAAACCATTTTTAAAAAGCCCAGAGGTGGTGGTTAAGGGGCTTGGGATATTCAGAGTCTTTGTGGGAAAATGGGGACAAGGGAGACCAGGGGTGGAAAAGATATGGGAAAAAAGGGAAGGGAAGGGGGAAAGGGGAAGGGGGAAAGGGGAAGGGGGAAAGGGGAATAGGAAATTAGAAACGTGGCCAGTCTGAGATAGCAGCAGAGGAGACAAGGTCAAAACTTCCAGCAAGCGAGGAGCAAACAATCCATGAGATTTATGAGCCAAGGATGCCGCTGCCTGCTGCAGCATCCTCCGGGGCGCTGCGGTTGTTCCTGTGGGGGCCGGGCGGGACCCTTAGCGTTCCCTAACCCAAGCATCCCCCCCAGCCACGGCCCACCGCCCCCCGGCGCCGGTACTGGTGTGGGGAGGGGGGGGGGAGTTGGGGGCAGAGGCGGCGGCGGGGGGCGGGTCCGAGCGGCGGGGGGCGCGGTTCAGGGTGGGACAGCCCCGGCGCTCGCCCCGCCCGGCGCCGGGGGGGAGCGGGACGCGGGTACCGGGCAGGGCGGCGCGTCCCCGGCGGCGGCGGCGGGGTTGACAGAGGCGGGCGGCGGCTGCGGCGGCCCCCATGGATCCCAGCTAGCGGCTGCCGCACCCTTCGCCAGAGGTAGGAGCCGCGGAGGCGGCTGCGCGGCGACAAGCCCGGGGGAGGGTCGGGGAGCGGTGACAGGTTGGCCGGGGCGGCGGCGTTGGCGTTGTGCGGGGCTCTCTCCGCTCCATCCCTCTCTTCCTCTAGCCGCTGGCCGGGCTAAGCGGTGCCCCGGTGGGGAAGGGAGGCGGCGGCGGTTCCGCCGTCCCCCGTCGCGGCCCGTGACTATTGTTAATGGTGGCGCCGAGCGGGCGCAGCCAGACCCCGGCGCTTAGCGGCGGCTTTGTGCGGGGTCGTCCCGCCGGTGGGGCGGGGGAATGGGGGGCGCGGAGGGCCGAGGCGGGGAGAGGGACGGGGCGAGACCGTGACCACACGGTGGCTGGAGCCACCCTCTCCACCCTCCTCCTTCTTCTTCCTCCTCCTCCTCCTGCTGCCTGCGCAACTTCTCCAAAATCACGCCCGTGGGTGCAGCGGAGCGGCATCCCCCCCGCCCCCCGCCACGGCTCGGGGCTTCTGCCCCCACGGGAGACAAATCACGGCGGCTTTGAAGCGCCCCCGGGTCCGCACGCCGGGGGAAAAGAGGGTTTAAAAATATAAGGGTGGGTTTCAAGATGGGCGATAACGGGATGCTGTGGGGGTCCCTCTCGTTGCCGGTCACAAGCGAGGAGGAGAAGGAGGTCGGGGCAGAAATTCCTTCTGGCTTCTCAGCGAAGGCTGCCAGGAGGCCGAACTGTCACCTGCGTGTGTGTCCCCCCCTCCATCCTTAATGGCTTAAGGTTGTCGCGGGGCGTGGGGTTATCTGCGCCGGCGTGGCCGCGGCGCTTCGGGCTACGAGGCGGTGGGCGCCTGGGTGAAGGTGCCAGGTGCCAGCTTCACAACTTCCCACACCCCCTTTTTGCGCGGGGAGATGCTGCAGGGTGCCCTCCACCCGTGCGGGAGTTGCAGGGCGGTTGTTTGCTTTCTCTCGTTTCCCCCCACCCCCCTTCCTTCTTGTTTTTAAGAGATGGGTTTGATTTTGGTTGAGTCGCTGTTGTTGACGTTTAGTTTTTCTCGCTTGTGGTTCTCCAGCAGAAGTCTGTTTTAAAAACAATGCTTAAAACGCAGGATTTGTGTACAAATCATCTATTCACAGAGAGTCAGGGGCGGGAGAGGGGATGTATTTTTAAAGAGGAAAGAGGACCTGGCTGCCCATTAATTCTTCAGGTATTTTCCGTTTAGTCTTGATGAGGAAATGCTCTTTATTTATTTATTTATTTATTTATTTATTTATTTATTTATTTATCTTTCCTCAAGTAACCTTTCATGCCATTTATCACTGGTGAAATCGGCTTAAGGTTTAAAGATTCTCTCACAAACATGTTGCTGATTGGAGCGTTTCAGGCGTAGCACGAAAGAAAGGATGGAAAAATGAGCACACTCCCCATGGTTTTTTGTTTGTTTGTTTTCAATATGTAAATCGGGAAGAGCTTTGCCTTGCCTCTCTTGATTTTTTTTTTTTTTTTTCATCAGCCTGTGAGTGGCCCTGGTGAATCAGGTGTCAGCTACAGCAACTGTCCTGCTGCTATCCTGTGCACATTTCCCTGCACAGCTCCCTCCTGGAGCAGCCTCTTCCTTTCGGGCACCCTCCTCGCTGTTTTGTCCTCGGTGTTCCCTGATGGATTTTGTAGCCTTTATAGAATCACACAATTGTCAGGTTTGGAAGGGACCTCAAGGCTCATCCAGACACCTCACACTAGAGCAGGTTGCTCACAGCCACATCCAGCCGGGCTGCAAAACCCTCCAGGGTGTTTTCTCCAGGGTCTTTTTTATCGCTTTCTGCGATGAGATCCAATGGGACTCTTCTGGAAATGCTGAGATCTTTCTTTCACTTCGAGAGACGACTCGAAGCCGAATTTGAAAGGGGCTAAGCGCAGGGTGATGCTGACTTTCCGTGTGCGCGTTAAATTCTGGAGGTGCTCCAGCAGTCGGAGCTCTCTGAAATTCCGCCCCCCACCAGTGATGGGTTTTGCAGGGTCCCGATCGCTCCCTACCCAAAAATGCCATTGATGGATGAGGTTTTGCGGCACGCCTGGGGCCGCGTTGAGGGCGGGGGGCTGGAGGACGGAGCCAGGCACGCAGCGGGCACGGCGTGTGCCAAGGGCAGAGCACGGCGTGTGCCAGGTGCAGGGCGCACTGAACGCCCTGCAACTTCAGGAAGCTTGGCATTGGCTGGGCACAGCCTGCAGCAGCGTGAATTACAGGGAAGAGAATGTGTGTGCGTGGAACAAAGGCGGCTGGCTCCCTTCGTGGCGTGGGGCTGGCTCCTCTCCTGTGTATTGCGCTGCCCCCCTACCCGGTCCCCCTGGTGTGTGCGTGGAGCTGGCCTCCCTGTTTGGCGTGGAACTTTTTTTTCCTCTTTAGACAATCTGGCTCCCGTTTCTGCCTCTGCCACACATCTCCAGTGTGTAGCTTTGGGCAAACATTTAATGCCTCCCTGCCTCCCCTCGCTTTGCCCGTGCCCCGCCGCGGGCTTGTCTGCCCTGGGCTGTCAATTTCAACTCCAACCCAAAACCTTTCGCCTTCCCCAGCCGCCTTGGGCACGGCGGTCTGAAGCCTGAGAGAGGGAGGTGGTACCTGGCTGCTGCCAGGGGATGCAGTTTGACATTCAGATGCTGCTGCTGCTGCTGCTGCTGGAGCCGGCGATACAGAAGCTGCAGCCTCGCTGCGATTCATCAATCCCTAATCCTGGCCCTCTTCTCATCCAGTCGTCCTCTGCTCGGGCTGTGCTTGGCTGCCTGCCGGTCCTTCTGTCCCCTAAGCCTACATTTAGACAGGCAAAGATGGGCTCGGTGCCACCCAGCTCTTCAGGACCGTCTGCCACTTGAGGTTGGTAGGATCCGTGGCACGGGAGGGATATAGAAAGAAGCCCTGGCGTGATTTAGAAACATAGCCGGAGGGGGAAATCGCAGCAACATCGCAGAGAAAAAAAAAAATGGCCAGAAAATGGCACCTGGGGCGTTCCTGCGCAGCCAGCTGTGTGCACATCGGGAGGGAAGGGAGGTGGGAAGGGTGCAGCTCCCTTGGCATGACGAGGGTGTTCTTATTTTTAGGTGTGGAAGGCAGCCAAAGAGATAAGGAGTGGTTGTCATCCGGTTGCCTGAAGCCTTGAAAATAAAAGAAAAAGCCAAAGGGGAAAAGAGACAAAAAAAAAAAAAAAAAAATCTGCGGAAATAATAGAAATATTTTGATGTAGGAACTAAAAGAAGGGGGGGAGGGGGGATAATAAAAAAAAAAAATAAAGGCAGATAACTTTGCAAGCCACATAAAGCTGGCAAAGGCAAGATTTCTGCCAGAATAACAACAACAAAAAAAAAAAATAAAATGAAGTAAAGCAATATAAAATAAAGTAAAATGAAGTAAAGCAATATAAAATAAAGTAAAATGAAGTAAAGCAATATAAAATAAAGTAAAATGAAGTAAAGCAATATAAAATAAAGTAAAATGAAGTAAAGCAATATAAAATAAAGTAAAATGAAGTAAAGCAATATAAAATAAAGTAAAATGAAGTAAAGCAAAATAAAATAAAGTAAAATAAAATGAAGCAAAATAAAATAAAGTAAAATAAAATGAAGCAAAATAAAATAAAGTAAAATAAAATAAAATAAAGTAAAATAAAATAAAGTAAAATAAAATAAAATAAAGTAAAATAAAGTAAAATAAAGTAAAGTAAAATAAAATAAAATAAAATAAAGTAAAATAAAATAAAATAAAGTAAAATAAAGTAAAATAAAGTAAAATAAAATAAAGTAAAATAAAATAAAATAAAATAAAGTAAAATAAAATAAAATAAAGTAAAATAAGATAAAGTAAATTAAATAAAAATCCGGAATGATCCTAATTAAGACCAGAGCCTATGTTAATGACACATGGCTTTATTTATTTCAGATGTTTCTAAGGTCCCCAAAGATGGGGCCAAATGTGAAGAGTTTGATGTGGCAGAGAGTTTAATCCCAATTACTTTGCCATAAATCACAGGATGGTTACAGGAGCTGAGGGCATCAGATGGGTACCCCACAGCTTCTGATTAAAAAAAAAAAAAACAACAAAACAACAACAACCCCAAAACATATATTTTAAACAAAAAACCTCAAACCATAAATCCCAGGAGAAAACTCTGGCAGTGTGGTGAGGGGTTTGGGAGAGAGTGGTGGGCAGCAGGCAGGAGGATGAGGGTGCAGGGGGCTGTGGTGTTGCAGGGTGCCCAAGGGTCTGGTGCACTGGCAGCTGAAATGGTGGCTTTGAAACAGGCAGCTGGGGAAAGGGAAGCAAAATGGGAAGTGGTTAATATTCTCCCTAAGACACTGGCATGGATGGATGGATGGATGGATGGATGGATGGATGGATGGATGGATGGATGCTGAATTTCTTTTGGGTCAGTTGGTGACGTAGTGCTAGCCATGAACGGCTTTGTTTTGGAATCAGGCTGCGCTGGGTCTCGCCTCTAGACATGGCATCTACAGTCCCAACACTTTTCAGCCTTGCTTGGGCTCCACAGATTGTCCTCAGGAATAAAGAAGTTTTCCTTATTTGTTGCTCAGAGCTGTAGGTCTAAATTCTCCAGTGGCCTCTAGATTTTAGAACGCTGCTGATAGCTGCCAGGTGAGGTCCTGGCCCCTTCCCTGGAGATATTCAAGGTGAGGCTCAACAGGGCTCTGGGCAACTTGATCTAGTTGGGGATGTCCCTGCTGACTGCAGAGGGCCTGAATGACCTTAGGAGGTCCCTTCCATCCCAGACCATTCTGTGATTCCATGACTCCATGATCCCAAGTTTCCTGCAACACCTCACTGAGCTTTGGTGGGGCCACTGAGGCCAAGCAGCCCCTTGAACATCCTTTGCTGTAGTTCCAAATACAGTTGGCCAGGCTGGTGTTGAAGACTTAATTGCTCCTCCAAACACTTCTCTGTGGTTCACAACCTTTTAATTATTTCTCTTCTTTTCATGGAAACAAAGAGATGGGAGAAATGCAGTGGCCACCAGGAGAGCCAAGAGGAGGAGGGCTCTTGCCTGCCCTGGCAGATGGTGTGCCAGGTTATTTGGAGGAGTGCAGCTCTTGCATTCCAGTGAAAAATAGTTCGTTAATGGCCAGAGAATAATCACTTTTAAAAGCCTCTCCAGCTGCATTGCACCAACTGTTCTTTTTCAGCCTCTGAATCCTTAATGACAGTAGCAGCTAATTTATGTCTGTGTTGTGCTTTCCCCCCCATCCCTCTAGCTGCAATGTCCTATTTTTTGCTGAGTTTATTGAGAAAATAATAGAAGTCATTACATAGCTACTTGTCACCTTTTCAGAGAAGAAAACTTCTCCCTGCTTGAGTGGCCAAGTTAGTTACTTGGTGACTGACTCAGGCAGCAGCAGCTTTTTGTAGCTCCTCGGTTAATCAGCTCTGCTAGGTGGATAAGTATACCAGAGGGGTGTTGCTTCACTTCATGAATCAGAGAATGGTTTGGGTTGGAAGGGAGCTCCAAAGCTCATCCAGTCCAATCCCCCTGCACTCAGCAGGGACATCTCCACTAGGGCAGGTTGCTCACAGCCTTGAATATCTCCAAGGATGGAGCCTTAACTACCTTCCTGTTGCAGTGTTGCAGCAGCCTCCTGCTGCACAACTTGTTCCTCACATCCAAGCTCAGTCTGCTCTGCTCTCATTTCAAACCCTTGTCCCTGCTCCTGTCCCTGCAGCCCTTTGGGAACAGTCCCTCTGCAGCCTTCTTGGAGTCCCTTCAGGTCCTGGCAGGCTGTTCTGAGGTCTGCCTGAAGCTTTCTCTTCTCCAGGCTGAGCACCCCCAGCTTCCTCAGCCTGTCCTCATAGCAGAGGTTCTCCAGCCCCCTGATCATCTTCATGTCCCTCCTCTGGACCTGCTCCATCAGGTCCATGTGCCTCTGCTGCTGAGGGTTCCAGAGCTGGATGCTACTGATGAACATTGAACTAGATGATGCAGAAGGGCAAAGAGAATGGAAGATGTGGAAAGCTATGTGAAACATTTTTGTGTATGACAGACATCTTTCTGGTTGTTGGTCACAACAGGGTGGATTGAGAAGGCTCCAGTGATGGAAGAAAATGGGCTGTGTGTTACAGCTCTTACCTGGTGTGTGTGCAGGATGCACAAAAGACTGGGGTGGTCCCCTGGGGCTGGTGCTGCCAAGCTTGCTGTATCACTTCTCCCCCCACTCCTGTCCCTAAGCAGGTGTTCAGTTTGCTTGGCCATGCTCCGTTTCTGCTGGAACTGAAGTAATGTTGCTGGGGGGAAGAAAGCATTTGCCAGGAGCTGTATTTCACTACCCACTGGGGGAATGCCTTTGCTTCAGCTTTGCCATTTAGGTCCTTAAGTGATTCCTTTGGATGCTCAGGCAGCAGCTATGTTTAACCATGAAACCATCACTTGGAATCACAGAATGGTTTGGGTTGGAAGGGAGCTCCAAAGCTCATCCAGTCCAACCCCCTGCACTCAGCAGGGACATCCTCCACTAGAGCAGGTTGCTCACAGCCTTCTCCAGCCTCCCCTTCACCATCTCCAGCCATGGGGCCTCAGCTCCCTCCCTGAGCAACCTCTTGCAGTGTTGCAGCAGCCTCCTGCTGCACAACTTGTTCCTCACCTCCAATCTCAATCTGCTCTGCTCTCATTTCAAACCATTGCCTCTCTCCTGTCCCTGCAAACAGTCCCTCTGCAGCCTTCTTGGAGCCCCTTCAGGTCCTGGCAGGCTGCTCTGAGGTGTGCCTGCAGCCTTCTCTTCTCCAGGCTGAACACCCCCAGCTCCCTCAGGCTGTCCTCAGAGCAGAGGTGTTCCAGGACCCAAATCATCTTTGTGCCCCTTCTCTGGACCCTCTCTCTCCATTAGGTCCATTCTATACCCCATAGCCCAGAGCTGGATACTGTAGATTGTCTTTTAGCATACATGTTGGCTGTCATCACAGCTTTCTGTCTCCTAAGAGGGTTGTAAAATGGATGGGGGTAGGCCTGGATGCCCACAGATGGTACAGCAGGGAAAGAAAACAGTTTTTGGCTGTGAGCTGTGGATCCCTTCTCTTCCAGAGCTGTGCAGAGACTGGAGGGGAGAATAAATCTGATGGAGAGAGACTGAAGGAGCTGGGTATGGTTAGTTTGGAAAAGAGGTGGCTGAGAGGAGACCTCCTGGCTGTCTGCAGCTACCTGAAAGGAGGTTGTGGAGAGGCTGCTGCTGGTCTCTTCTGACAGGGAATTAGTGATAGAACAAGAGGGAATGGCCTCAAGCTGCCTCTAGGTAGGTTTAGACTGGACAGTAGGAAGAATATTTTTCCATCAAGAGTGGTGAGGGATGGGAATGTGCTGCCCAGGGAGGTGGTGGAGTCCCCAAGCCTGGCTGTGTTCCAAGGTGGTTTGGATGTGGTGCTTGGGGCTATGGTTTAGGGGTTAATGGTCGGGCTTGGGGATCCCGAGGGGATGTTCCAACCTGAATGTTGATTTCTGTGATTCTGTAGTGTACTGAAATGGTTAAGCCAACATGCCCTCGATGATGAGAGGCTCCAGACATCTCAGATTTGCTTTGATTTCTGGAGGGCTGGGTCAACAATCCTGCTTCCTATTTGCTTTCTGGTGGAACTCAAGAGCTTTTCTCTATGAAGCATGAAGGCTCAAGTATTTTGGGACCCCTTTGGAAACCACATTTGTTGAGGAGAGGTGCTGCTGCTTTTCCAAGGAGCTGAGGCTCCCAGGCTGGCAGCATCTTATTCTTTAAAAAGGAAGGACATGTTTCTATTGGAGTTTCCTGTTTTCAACTCTTTGGTTAAGGAGTATGGAGTGGTCAAAAGTGGGAGAGTTCTCATTCAGGTCAAGGTTGTCTCTTGGTGTTTTCATATTTGTGTGTATGTGGTCCACATCAATGAATTATTTTCACATTTCTATTACAACTTTGCATTGCTGCATTATTATTTCCCCCCCAACCCCCAGTTCTATTTAAGGCTGCTAGTTTAAGGAAGTCTAAATAAGGTTTCCTGTCAGGAATGGTTTAGATGATTTGCCTTCTACAGCCCAGGAGGCAAATCATATCCTGGGCTGCAGCCAGAGGAGTGTGGGCAGCAGGGCAGGGGAGGGGATTCTGCCCCTTGGCTCTGCTCTGCTCAGACCTCACCTCCAAGCCTGCCTCCAGCTCTGGGGTCCCCAGCAGGAAAAGGACACAGAGCTGCTGGAGTGAGTCCAGAGGAGGCCACAAAGATGATCCAAGGGCTGGAGCAGCTCTGCTGTGAGCACAGGCTGAGGGAGCTGGGGGTGTGCAGCCTGCAGAGGAGAAGGCTCCAGGGGCACCTCAGAGCTGCCTGCCAGGACCTGAAGGGATCCTGCAGGAAGGCTGCAGAGAGACTTTGGCTGAGGGTGTCTGGAGACAGGCCAAGGGGGAATGGTTTGAAGCTGAGGCAGAGCAGGGTTAGAGTGGAGCTGAGGAAGAAGTTGTTGAGTGTGAGGGTGGTGAGAGTCTGGCACAGGCTGCCCAGGGAGGCTGTGGCTGCCTCCTGCCTGGGGGTGTTCAGGGCCGGGTTGGATGAGACCTTGAGCAGCTGAGTGTGGTTGAGAGGTGTCCCTGGGCATGGTAGGGAGGTTGGAGGAGCTGACCTCTGAGGTCCCTTCCACTCTAACCTCTTCTATGAGATACAGTTGGTCCTGCCTGGGGCAGAGGGAGAGGTTAGGAGACTTCTCAAGGTCCTTTTCAGGACATTTCCTGTGGCTCCAGGCAGTTACCCATCAAAACTGATTTTGTTTTGAGGGAGGTTGTGGTTGTTCTGCTGCTAGAGTTTTGCTGTAGCACTGCAGGTGGATATTTATTTGAGGAGGAAATAATAGCTAATTGTAGCATAATTACTGCTGCTGCTTTGGACAAATGTCTCTGAAAATTCAAGAGGAAAACATCTGATGTTCCATTTTTTTTGTAGACCAGCATCATGGTATGGCTGTGATTAATTTTTCCAGGACATTTGTGGGTTTTGGCTGATTTTTTTTTCCCCCTCTATCTGCTTAAGTATATTAACGTTTCCAAAGGTCAAAGGTAGGCTTTAAAATGGATGCCAAATGAAGATGGATGGGAGGAAAATGACATTTACTTCTTGTTACTGCACACTGTTTGAATTTGACCAAAGGCAAAAACAAAACAAAGAGCTTCCCTCCCCCTTCCCATGCACACGGAGGCACAGGCAGACAGACACCTTCCCATCACCTGCTTCCCCTGCACACCTGGCCCAGGAAAACCTCCTTTGTGTAAGCAAAGCATCATCCTAACATAGTCAGGAGTCCATTTCCAGACAGCTGAAGCATCTCCTTTAACTGGTGTGAGTGGACTCTGTAAATAAAAGGAGCTAAAATATTTATATTAGGAAAACACATCTAATGGGAACCAGAACCATGTTATCATTTCCTGTCCTTGCTGGGTCTGGATATGAGGATTTTTATCAGGGGAAGGGACTGTGCCCTCCTCCCTGTTCACACACTTCTGGCACACTTGAGGCCCTGTGAAAACATCAATGTGGTGGGAATGAAGCCTCCCTCCTTCCAGCAGGACCCCTGGCCAGCCCCGCCGACAGCCCCAGGCTCCAAAGGCAGAGCAGTGTGCAACAGCTTTGGGTTCAGAGACAGCAGCACAGCTCCTGTCAGGCAAGGACTGAACCTGATTTATGTCCATCATTTCCACTCTTGCCCCCAGATGATGATGGGATCCAAGGCCAGCAATGTGCCTCAGGAATCACAGCAACTCTCTCTCCTTCGAGGGACTCAGCCTGGGCTTCTGGATGTTGTTTCACAAGACAGAGTCATGGAATTGTCAGGGTTGGAAGGGACCTCAAGGCTCAGCCAGTCCCAACCCCCCTGCCATGGGCAGGGACACCTCACACCACAGCAGGTTGCTCACAGCCACATCCAGCCTGGCTGCAAAACCCTCCAGGGATGAGGCTTCCACCACCTCCCTGGGCAACCTGTGCCAGTCTCTCACCACCCTCATGGGGAACAATTTTTTCCTAACATCCAATCTGAATTTCCTCATTTCTGTTTTTGTTCCATTCCCCCCAGTCCTATCACTCCCTGACACCCTCAAAAGTCCCTCCCCAGCTTTCTTGCGGCCCCCTTCAGATACTGGAAGGCCACAAGAAGGTCTCCCCACACTCACTCTAAAGAATCTCCAGTCTCAATCTGCCCTCCTCAAGCTTCAATCCATTCCCTCTCATCCTATCACTCCCAGCCCTTGGCAAAAGTCCCTTCCTGGCCTACTTGTAGCTCCTTCAGGTACTGGAAAGTTGCTCTAAGGTCTCCCTGGAGCCTTCTCTTCTCCAGGCTCAACAGCCCCAACTCTCCCAGCCTGTCCCCACAGGGGAGGTTCTCCAGTCCTTTGAACATTTTTGTGGTCTCCTCTGGACCCTCTCCATCAGCTCCATGCTCCTATTATGCTGGGGGCCCCAGAACTGGAGGCAGTGCTGCAGGTGGGGTCTGAGCAGAGCAGAGCAGAGGGGCAGAATCCCCTTCCTTGTCTGGCTGCTCACACTTCACATCCTTCTGGATCCCTCTTGGGCTGCCCAGAGCAGAGCACCACAGCAGAGAAACCAAGGGCTGGTGGTGGCTTCCTCAAGGGAGAAAGCTTCAGTGCTCAACCCTGCCACCGTGCATAGGTCAAAGATGGGGCTGACAGTAGGAGAAGGCTTGGTGGAATCCTTTCCTTCGTTCCCCAGAAAGCAGTGAGCTCTCTTAAGCATCAGTTTCTGGGTGCTGGAAATGCTTCTTTGAGCAACAAAAAAAAAAAAAAAGGAGTGAAAAATGTCAGCTGCTCCAATGCTTTGTTCTGGGGTGAACATCTATTTTTCATTTCAAACTGAATGGATTCTTCTTCCAAGGCTTTGCTGCCCTCCAAGTGGAACAAACAAAACAGTTTGATTTTTCTTTTGTTTTCTTTTCTTTTTGCATTTTACCAAAAAGAGAGAGAGAAAAAAAATTAGTTCTTGAATTGCTCAACCCAATCATTTCTTTTTTTTTTTCTTTTCTTTTCTTTTTTTCCCTCCTGCCTGGCCACCACAGCAAACAATTTCATTATTTGCATCACTCTAATGGCAATGATTAAACAAACACAGCAATTGCTGGACCCTTCACAGAGCCTCCTCACACCCCACAGCCAGCCTGCTCTGTGTTTGGTTAGCAGAGAGAGGGCTTGGTACTGGGCTGGAAATAAAGCACTGACTGCCTTCTATTATTACTATTATTTTGCTTCCAAACAGAGACATTATCACAGAATGGGTTGGGTTGGAAGGGAGCTCCAAAGGGCATCCAGTCCAACCCCCTGCACTCAGCAGGGACATCCTCCACTAGAGCAGGTTGCTCACAGCCTTCTCCAGCCTCACCTTCACCATCTCCAGCCATGGGGCCTCAGCTCTCTCCCTGGCCAACCTCTTGCAGTGTGGCAGCAGCCTCCTGCTGCAAAACTTGTTCCTCACATCCAATCTCAATCTGCTCTGCTCTCCTTTCAAACCCTTGTCCCTGCTCCTGTCCCTGCAGCCCTTTGGGCACAGTCCCTCTGCAGCCTTCTTGGAGCCCCTTCAGGTCCTGGCAGGCTGCTCCAAGGTCTGCCTGGAGCCTTCTCTTCTCCAGGCTGAACATCCCCAGCTCCCTCAGCCTGTCCTCATGGCAGAGCTGATCCAACCCCCTGATCATCTTCGTGGCCCCCTCTGGACCTGCTCCATCAGGTCCATGTCTTTGCTGCATTGATGGCTTCAGTTTAAAACAAAAATAATTTTACCTTCCTTTTGCTGTCAGGCTGAGGGGCAGCACCGTACAGTGTCCAAAGCATTTGGCTCTTCACTGTCTTATTCACATGGTACTCTGAAGTTGCAGCCTCTGTTGCTGTGAATAAGGTCTAGGGTTGGTAATCTCTTTGGGACCCTCATCTTAACATAAAGGAATGAGAAAGAAACTTCTGCGTCTTTATTTTTGTGTGATGAAGGTGGCAGGGGCTAAAAGATAAGGTTGAGGAAAATGTTACCTGGTTGCTATTTCTTCAGCTTCATGGATTTGTAGAATGGTTTGAGTTGGAAGGGACCTTAAAGATCATCCAGTACCAGTACCATGGGCAGGGACACCTCCCACCAGCCCAGGTTGCTCAAGGCCTCATCCAGCCTGGCCTTGAACACCTCCAGGCAGGAGGCATCCGCAGCCTCCCTGGGCAACCTGTGCCAGAGTCTCACCAGCCTCACTCTAAAGAATTTCTTCCTCATCTCCAGTCTCAATCTGCTCTCCTCAAGCCTCAATCCATTCCCTCTCATCCTATCACTCCCAGCCCTTGGCAAAAGTCCCTTCCCAGCCTTCCTGTAGCTCCCTTCAGGTACTGGAAGGTTGCTCTAAGGTCTCCCTGGAGCCTTCTCCAGGCTCAACAGCCCCAACTCCCTCAGCCTGTCCCCACAGGGGAGGTTCTGCAGCCCTCTGAGCATCTTGGTGGCCTCCTCTGGACCCTCTCCAACAGCTCCAGGTCCCTCTTGTGCTGGGGGCCCCAGAGCTGGAGGCAGTGCTGCAGGTGGGGTCTGAGCAGAGCAGAGCAGAGGGCAGAATCCCCTCCCTGTGCTGCTGCTCTCCCTGCTCTGGATGCAGCTCAGCACACAGCTGCCTGCTGGGCTGCCAGGGACCATTGCTGGCTCCTGGGGATTTTGTCACCAACTGACAAGAACCAACCCCAAGAACTTCTCCTCCAGGCTGCTCTCCAGCCACTCCTCATCCAGCCTGGATTTGTGCTTGGGAAAGGAGCAAACCAATTCTGTGGCCCTTTGCAGTGCCATTTATTTAGAGCAGGTAGCTCCCAGGCCACTGTGCTTCCCCAGCCTGCTGGGAGAATGCTCTCCAGATGGTGCTGACTGTTTATGCTTTTATTCACTTTGCTTGCACACAGCAGCACTCTGCCCAAAACATGGGAAACTGGCAAATAAAAACACTTCTGTTTGTGCAAGGTGCCATGTGATTTTCTGACATGTCTTAGCTGGCTGGGGAGCAGTGCTTGGGGGCTTGGGGGTGGGGTGGGATGTTGTCTGACATGGAATCCCTGCATCCCAACCCCCCCAGATGGTAGCAGGTATGGCTCCAGCTTGAGAGGAACTCTGTCATCTCAATCACATCCTGGCTGCAGCAAGAGAAGTGTGGCCAGCAGGGCCAGGGAGGGGATTCTTCCCCTCTGCTCCACTCTGCTCAGACCACACCTGGAGCTCTGTGAACAGTTCTGGAGCCTCTGTTCCAGGAAGGATCTGGAGGTACTGGAAGGTGGCCAGAGAAGGGCCACAAGGATGAGCAGAGGGCTGGAGCTGCTCTGCTCTGGAGACAGACTGAGAGAGTTGGGGTTGTGCAGTCTGGAGAGGAGAAGGCTCCCAGGAGACCTTCTGGTGGCCTTGCAGGATCTGAAGGGGACTGCAAGAAAGCTGGGGAGGGACTTTTGAGGGTGTGAGGGAGTGATAGGATTGGGGGGGATGGAGCAAAACTAGAAGTGGAGAGATTGAGATTGGATGTTAGGAAGAAGTTGTTCCCCATGAGGGTGGTGAGAGACTGGCAGAGGTTGCCCAGGGAGGTGGTGGAAGCCTCATCCCTGGAGGTTTTTGCAGCCAGGCTGGATGTGGCTGTGAGCAACCTGCTGTGGTGTGAGGTGTCCCTGCCCATGGCAGGGGGGTTGGGACTGGCTGAGCCTTGAGGTCCCTTCCAGCCCTGACAATTGTGTGATTCTTTCCCCAAAAGGTGAGTTTGGGCACAGCTTCTTCATATCTGAGCCTGTTCTGCCTCCCTTTGGTGATGTTTTGCTTGGGTTTTCTGTGGCTGTGCAGTCCCAAGGTGGGAGACCAAAGCATTTCCTAAGCCTGGTCTGCGCCAACCTGGTCCCTGGGCTACTAATCTCAGGGAAGATAATAGAAGTCTTCAGGCCTTCAGCTGGTCCAGCTGAAAGCCATAGCAGAAGGCAAGGCTGGCATCCAAAGGGACCAGCATGGATCATGGCTTCCATTCCCCACAGTGCTGAAAATAGCTCCAGATTGGGGGAATGCTCTTGGAGGCTTTTGTTCTACAGCTGCTGCAGCACTGCTCCCACAAAACATTTTTCAGACTGGAAGCTAAACTGAAAGACTCTGAAATCTAAAATGTTTAATTCCCCCCCCCCCCCCCCCCCAGTAAAAAGTTCTTGGGGAAAATGTTGAAAATAATTTCATTCTAATACTTCTTTCAAAAAGTATTTTTTGCATTAAATAAAAAAAAAAAGGTTGCATTAAAGAATTTTTTTTGTTAAGAAAATGTTCATTAAATTTTTTTCACTAAAATAAATTTTTTCATTATTTTTTCATTAAATTATTTTTAAACTAATTTTTAAAATTAAATTAAATGCTTTGATTTTTTCTTTAAATTATTTTAAATTTTTAAGGAAAATATTTTTTGCATGAAATTACAATTTTTGCATTAAATTAATTTTTATTAAATTAATTTTTCATTAAATTAACTTTTTCATGAAATTAAATAATTAAATTGTTTTTATTTCGTTATTTTTTCATTTAATTTTTTGCATTAAATTACTTTAAAAATTTTTTGTTAATTTAATGAAGAAAATTTAACCAAAAAATTTAAAAGTAATTTAATGCAAAAGTTATAATTTAATGAAAAAAAATTACTTTATAATTTTTGTATTAAATTACTTTTAAAATTTTTTGTTAAAGTAAATTTTTTTCATTAAATTACAATTTTTGCATTAAATTCATTTTTATTATATTATTTTTCCATTAAATTAACATTTTTTCATTAAATTGAAACAATCATGAAATTATTTTTATTTAATAATTTTTTCATTACTTTTTTTTTTCATTAAATTATTTTTAAAACGTTTTCATTAAAGTAAATTTTTTTGCATTAAATTCAACCTGCAGAAGAGAAGGCTCCAGGGGCACCTCAGAGCTGCCTGCCAGGACCTGAAGGGATCCTGCAGGAAGGCTGCAGAGGGACTTTTGCTGAGGGGGTCTGGAGCCAGGCCAAGGGGGAATGGTTTGAAGCTGAGGCAGAGCAGGGTTAGAGTGGAGCTGAGGAAGAATTTGTTGAGTGTGAGAGTGGTGAGAGTCTGGCACAGGCTGCCCAGGGAGGCTGTGGCTGCCTCCTGCCTGGGGGTGTTCAGGAGGTGTTCCTGGGCGTGGTGGAGAGGTCGGAGATGAGCTCTGATGTCCCTTCCAACCTGAGCCATTCTGTCACCACAAACCCCGAGCCCTTCAGGACAAGTTTTCAAATAGCAAAACCACATCAAGTGTAAACCTCCAAGCCAGCCTGCATTGTTACCTCTATGTGAACAGGACCCTTCTCATTCCTCTGAAAAATGCTTTCACTGAATGGGTTGGGTCAGAAGGGACCCCCAAAGGTCATCTAGTCCAACCCCCAGTGCATTAAAGGCAGCACAACCTTTAGTGAAGTTATATTTCAAGAAATTAATGTCTAAACACTTGTTGAACTGGGTTTTTTTTGGGGGGAGGGGGGCATTTCTTCACTAATTGGCTGCAGTGTGCATCCCTTTGATGTCCCTCCCTTGCCTGGCACCCCAGGGACAGCCCTTCCCCAAGCAGAGTTCTTGGTTGCCTCAGCTCTGTGCTGTTTATCTGTGGTTGCTCCCTTGCCAGTTATAATTTCTTGGTGTGTTAATTGTAGTTCTTGGAGCCTCAGGTGGGCAGTGCTCACTGACAGGTTTGCTGCTTCCTGGAACTGCACAGACAAAACCTTAGCTGTGGTCTGGGCACAGGGCAGCCAGGAAGAGGAATCAACTCCAAGAACTCAAACAGCATCAGGAGGATAAATTGAGTCAACTGGGGGGAAGGAGGCTTTGGGCTGGGGTGGGGCTTGCTTGGCTGCTTGGGTTGGGGTTCCTTCCATGTCTCTGGCTTTGGGTGATAGATCTCTTTTTTTTAATTAAAACTTGAATTATGTGGCTTTGCTTCCCCACCTTTGAGCAGTATTTCACAGCAAATTCATCCCTAATAACAAGCAGTCAAGGGTAAGGAATGGCTTGCTGAGCCATGGGCACTGTTAATTATTCAGAGGAAACCTATGGATTTAAAACAAATTAGACCTCATTAAGCCTGGGTCTGTTTCCACACAGACCAGCTCCAGGGTGGAAGGAAGACTGCACTTTTCAGCTGAGGCATCCCTGGAAGGGATGTGGCCAGGCTGGCACAGGTGCACTCACTCTTTTGGTTCATGTCAGGGATCCACAATCTCTGATCTCAGTTCCCAATCTGTGACTTCAGGGGAAGTTCAGCCTTGATCTTAGACGCTCTTTGCAGAAAAAGAGATTGCCCTTTAGAATGAGCTGCCCAGGGAGGTGCTGGGCTCAGCATCCCTGGAGGTGTTTGATAAAAGCTTTGGATGAGGCACTCAGTGCCATGGTCTGATTGATTAGTTAAGGTTGGGTGATTGGTTGGACTTGGTGATCCTGGAGGTCTTTTCCAACCTGGTTGATTCTGTGATTCTGTGACTTACTTGCATCCTTCCTATTTTACTTCCATCTCTGCTACCCCACCATGGTGGCACCTAAGCCTGTGTGCACATGGGGGTCTCATCTCAATCCTGGAGGTGGCTGAAGGCCCCAAGCACCACTGCTATCACCTTCTGCTACCCCATCGTGGTGGCACCCAAGCCTGTGTGCCCATGGGGGTCCCACCTCACTCCTGGAGGTGGCTGATGGCCACCAGCAGCTGGAGTCCAGCAGGCTGGCTGGGAGGGTGAGCCAGCTCCTGGACAGTTCTGGTGCTAAGCCCATCTGAACAGATTGGCTGCTGCAGGGTCAGCAGTAGGGGAAAAGAGGAAAATATCCTTTTCTTCATTGCTTTTGGAGAGGAGGGAGACCTTTGACTGTCTCCTGGGACTCAGCTCTGGGGAGGCCACACCTCAAGTACCATGTCCAGTTTTGAGCACCTCAAAGCTAGAGAGATGTGGAGGTGCTGGAACCAGGGCAGAGGAGGGCAAGGAAGCTGGGAAGGGCCTGGAGAAGAAATCTGATGGAGAGAGACTGAAGGAGCTGGGGATGGTTAGTGTGAAACAGAGGAGGCTGAGGGGAGACCTCCTGGCTGTCTACAGCTACCTGAAAGGAGGTTGTGGAGAGGTTGGTGCTGGTCTCTTCGGACAGGGAATTAGTGATAGAACAAGAGGGAATGGCCTCAAGCTGCCACTGGGTAGGGTTAGACTGGACAGTAGGAAGCATTTTTTCCCATCAAGAGTGGTGAGGGATGGGAATGTGCTGCCCAGGGAGGTGGTGGAGTCCCCAAGCCTGGCTATGTTTCAAGGTGGTTTGGATGTGGTGCTTGGGGATGTGGTTTAGGGGTGAGCTTTGTAGAGGAGGGTCAGTGGTTGGGCTTGGGGATCCTGAGGGGCTGTTCCAACCTGAATGTGTCTGTGGTTCTGTGGCTTTTGCCATGGCTGGGCTGGCAGGCTCTGTAGGATGGATCTCTTTGTTCTCATGGACAGAGGCTGGGCTTTGCTTGTTTGCTTTGGTTCATTTTGTTATCAAAACTTGGCTGTGTCTCTGAAGTGGTTTGTACTTGGAGGCTTTCTGCAGGGACTTCACAGACAACCCAAAGGGCTGAAGTGGTTGCTGGAGACCAAACACTCAAACCTATGCAAAATGTGGCATGTTTGAAGATGCTTTCCTGAATTCTTTTGGAGGCACTGGAGGAGTGAATCCACAGGAGAATTCTAGAAAGGGGAGTGAAAGGTGGCCTATAATGAGCATTTTAATATTATGTTTTAATTGGAACAGGTTGCCCAGGGAGGTGGTGGAAGCCTCATCCCTGGAGGGTTTTGCAGCCAGGCTGGATGTGGCTGTGAGCAACCTGCTGTGGTGTGAGGTGTCCCTGCTCATGGCAGCGGGCGGTGGAAGTGGCTGATCCTTGAGGTCCCTTCCAACCCTGACAATTCTGTGATTCTATGTCCACAGCCATGCCATGTATGGGCCCTGCTGCCTTGCTGAGACCCCTCCCAGATCTTTCCTGGTATTAAAGGCATTGACACTCTTGTACCAGGAGCAGCAACCACCATTCGGGTGGCTGGAAATCAGCAATAACATTTTGACATCTGTGCAACAGTTTAAGATGAATTATTCAGCACATAGATTGGTGCTGTTTGAGCAGCCAGCACATCTCTGCCCATTTACTGCTGTCAGGCCCTGCTGGAGGTATCATTGATGCCAGTGGGAGCTGAGCACATGGACTGGGGGTAGGTTTTGGCCCATAGCCTGGAACAGCATTTGACAGCACCCCTGCAGAATATGATAGGAATAATCTGCTTTGCTTCCAGCAAAAGACAGAAAGACAATGCAAAGGTTCCTTCTCTTAAGAGTATTTTAAGCATGTGTGGAAAAAATACCTCAAGAATAAAAGAAAACATGAATTGTTGGAGTGATTCAGTGCTGCTTTGAAGAGTGAAGCTTGCCTGTGATGTAAATCACAGAATCTCAGTGCATTGCATCATGATCTCAGTGTATTGCATCTGACTCTCGAGGAGCCCTCAGCACCTACTCCCTACTGGGAGCAGACCTGGAGTACCGGCAGGCAGCAGGTGCAGGCCAGTCCCCAGCTCCTGCCAGGTCAGAGGGTTAGGGTGGAGCAGTCACTCAGTGCTGTCAGCAACAAGAAATCCATGAGAGTCACAAATTAAGCAGCATCTGATTTGGAAAAACAAAGCAAACTGTTCTTTAAGGACTATGTGCACAGAATCAGAGAACCAGTAAGGTTGGAAAAGACCTTTAAGGTCATCAAGATCAATCCCAACCCAGCTGCCATGGCCACTAAACCAGGTCCTGAACACCACAGCTGCAGCTTCCTGAACACCTCCAGCCAGGGGGACTCCACCACCTCCCTGGGCAGCCTGTTCCAGCCCCTCACCACTCTCTCAATCAAGAAGTTTTTCCTCATGGCCAACCTAACCCTCCCCTGGCACAGCTTCACCTCATTGCCTCTCCTCCTGTCTCTGGGTGCTTGGGAGAAGAGACCAACCCCAGCCTCACTCCAGCCTCCTTGCAGGGAGCTGGAGAGAGCAAGGAGCTCTCCCCTCAGCCTTCTCTTCTCCACACTGAACACCCTCAGCTCCCTCAGCTGCTCCTTGTGTGATGCCTCCAGACCCCTCCCCAGCCTGGTTGCTCTTCTCTGGACACTCTCCAGCCCCTCAAGGTCTTTCCTGTGCTGTGGTGCCCAGAGCTGAACCCAGTGCTCAAGCTGTGGCCTCAGCAGAGCTGAGTGCAGAGGCAGCAGCACTGCCCTGCTCCTGCTGCCCACACTGGTTTGATGCAGGCCAGGATGCCCTTGGCCTTGGCTTGTTATAGTTTCTACTGCTGCTTATCTAGCAGGAAAAAATTTGGGAGCAGTGAGTGAACAGCAGAGTGAGCAGCAAATATCAGCTGCTCTGGTCAGGAGGTGTCCCTGCCCATGGCAGTGAGGTTGAAGCAGATGGTGTCTGAGGTCACTTCCAGCCTGAGCCCTTCTATGATTCTAAACACCATGCAGCCCTGGAGGCTCAGGTGCAGTGCTTCAGCAGGAGCTGGGACCTGGCTTGCTCAGCCAGCCCTTGCCAAGGGGATTTCTGCAGCTGGCTGCAACCCAGAGTCTGCAGCCCCAGTGGCTGTGCAGCCAGCACCACTCAGGTCATGGTCCCTTTGTGTGGCATTTTCACAGGGACTGAAACTCTCTGCCAGCTTTGTGTAAGGCTGCCATCACAAACATGGCTGCACTCCCCTGCTGCCCTTCATCTGCTCACTGCCACTGTGCCTCCCTCTGGAGCAGGAGGAGATTATCCCTCCTAGGGAGGAGAAGAGGCACAGAGAGATGCCAAGCTTTCACCTCCACATGAGGAGGAACTTCTTTACAGTGAGGGTGACAGAGCCCTGGAACAGGCTCCCCAGGGGGGTTGTGGAGTCTCCTTCTCTGGAGACTTTCCAAACCCACCTGGATGCATTCCGGTGTGGGCTATCCTGGGTGCTCCTCCTTTGGCAGGGGGGTTGGACCTGATGATCTGTTGAGGTCCCTTCCAAGCTCTGATACACTGTGAGACTGTAACCCCAAGGTTAACAGTGATTTTCAGCTCTGCATATATGGAGACATCTCTGGGGGGTGCTTTCCAAACCTCCTGTCTGGGTAGTTTGTCTCTTGCCTGCCATTACAAAACTGGCTTGGAGAGACTCACTGCCTCAGGTGGGAAACTCCTGAGTGGGGACAAGAGCTGAATCCTGGATCAGAGGAAGAGACTTTCCTGGTGTGGGGGTGGGATGGCGAGGGGGTGTGTGCAGAAGACCAAAAAAATCCCCAGGGAGGAGAGTTTGGAGGATATGGCATACGAGGAGCAGCTGAGGGAGCTGGGGGTGTTCAGTGTGCAGAAGAGAAGGCTGAGGGGAGAGCTCCTTGCTCTGTCCAGCTCCCTGCAAGGAGGCTGGAGTGAGGCTGGGGTTGGTCTCTTCTCCCAAGCACCCAGAGACAGGAGGAGAGGCAATGAGGTGAAGCTGTGCCAGGGGAGGGTTAGGTTGGCCATGAGGAAAAACTTCTTGATTGAGAGAGTGGTGAGGGGTTGGAACAGGCTGCCCAGGGAGGTGGTGGAGTCTCCATGGCCGGAGGTGTTCAGGAAGCTGCAGCTGTGGTGCTTCAGGATATGGTTTAATGGCCATGGGAGTGGGGTTAGGGTTGGTCTTGATGATCTTAAAGATCTTTTCCAGCATTAGTGATACTCTGATTCTATGAAACAGTCAAAGCATTAAGTGCCTGAAGAAGAAGAAGGCTACCTGGGTTTATTGCCACTTGCTTAGAGGGCTGTGTGCAGCTTGTGAGCATCCCTTGATGAGTGATGCAGCAGCTCTGTGCTGGTCTCAATAAAACCTTCCTGGTGCACGATGCCAGCTCCTGACTGCTCCCCTGCCCCACCCCCACTGCCAGGCTGGGTGTCTGTCAGTGCAGCTGTGCACTGCACACACTGTGTCTGCCTGCATGAGAACCAGACACTCAAATCATTTAGCAGCTTTCCTTACCTCCCAGGTGAGGATTTAATTTTGTTTCCCCTCTCCCCCCCTAGCCTTTACAAAGGGATCTTTGATAGGCAGCGCTCCCCTCATGTGCACAGCATCCCTCATGTTGGGTTTCTTCCTTTTGGGCTGAGATGTTAAGCCCTAAAATGGCTCCAGAGCAGGCATTGCCAGGTGTGGGTAGAGGCTGATGGGTCAGCAGCAGCAACAACAACAAGAGCAGCACCAAGGCTCTCCTTCATTTCCTTTATGTGCAGCTTTCCAAGCAGTGCATCAGAACACTGCTGGCTGGAAATTTCCAGGCACATTTCCTGCCTGCTGCATGCTCATAAAGCAAGATTGGCTGCACAGCCCAGAGCTGCAGGACTGCAGGAAGTCAATAAAGAGCTGAGCACCTCCCTCACCTCTTATCAACAGCAGTTGAGAAGCTTTTGCCTCATCTGCCTTATTAAAACCCACAGTTGGCTCCCACAGAGAAAACTACCCAGGAACCTTGAAGAGGAGGGATAAAAAAAAAAGGGAGAAGGCTGGAAAAGAAGAGAAGGCTCTCAGGAGTCCTTCTTGTGGCCTTGCAGTATCTGAAGGGGGCTACAAGAAAGCTGGGGGGGAAAAGACTGGGGGGGCTACAAGGAAAGCTGGGCTAGGCGGCTACTCTCTACAAGGGAGGGGGGAAAAGTGCGGGAGGGACTAGGGGAGCGGGGAGGGGGAGAGGGGACTTTTTGAGGGTGGGTCTTTCTGTTTGTGTTGTAGGGAGAGAGTGAGTGCAGGGAGTGAGTGATAAAGTGGAGTGAAAGAGTAGTTGAGAGTAAAGTGATTAGAGCTACAAGAGAAGTAAGTGATTGAGTAGGGGAGTGGAAAAGTGAGTTGCAGTGAGTGTAGTGAGGGAAGTGCGTAGTGATGATGAGGATAGGTGAAGAATGTGACGAGTGAGTGAGTGTAGTGAGTGGTGGAGAGTGATTGGTGCGAGTAGTGAGAGTTTGTGTCGGGGAGGGAGGGACTTTTTTTTGTTTTGGACTTTTGTACTTTTTTTTCTTTGAGTGGGTTTTTTGTTTTTTTTTTTTGTTTTCTTTTTTTGGGTTATCAGGGATGAAGTGATAGGATCCTGAGGCGGGGCAAATGGCAACCACAGTCGGCGCGAAAAACATAGGACACCATACATTGCCTCCTACTCGGCGGAAGCCTCGCGGAACGGAGCAATGGTCGAATGGTTACTGGAATGGAATGTAGGGGAAGGGAATGAAAACCAAAAATCACAGAACTATAAGGAAATAAAAAATCACGAGATCTTGACTTTCTGGATCTGTTTGTCCTTATCCGTTAGCGGAAAAAACACTTTGCGTACACATGCACTGGCCGCGCTGCGTGCTCCGTGAGCCGCCGACGAGAAGAGGAACGCGCGACATAGAGTCCTCGGCTACCTTAGACGGCGACGCACGTCCATGAGCGAGATGGAGAGGACCGGCGGAGACCCGAGACCTCTCCGAGGACGTCTATGCACGATCGAGGCGCTCGCACTCGGCGGCGTGGGTGACGAGGGCCGAGCCAGGCGAGCCAGCCTCGACCCGCGGTCCTCCGTACCGGACGTTCTGAGGAGGGCGCCTGCTGGCACACCACGCTTGCGGTCCGGACACCGGACCAGACCCTGGCACTGCACGCAGAGGGGACTAGAGGAGCGATGAGAGGCTCGGCGCAGTGGGAACCCGACCTTGCAGCGCCGATAACGGCGTCCGATGCGGAGCGATGCCTGTTGAGCCCTGGGCGCTGGCATGCGCACATCGTTTGCCCCTCGCGGACCCAGGCCTAGGTGGTGGACTACCAACACTGCGCGCACCCGCTGTGGAAAAACACGCTCCCTCACCCTCGTGAGGCGAGGGTTCTTTCTTTCGTGCTAGCCAGGCTGGATGTTGGCAGTGAGCAACTGTGTTGGTCGTGGAGGCTGTCCCTCGCCCATGGCTGGGGTGGGGGTTGGCGCCGGACTGGGACGAGCCTGAGGTCCATTCCAACCACTTACCAAGCCTCTGTGTATTCGCTCATGACTTACCATGAGCTCGAGAGTCATCAGCTCTAGAGAGCGCTGCAGGTTATGTGTTTTCTCGTTAGAACACTAAGCTCTTGCTTCTTCTCTCCCTAGATTTATCCGAGAGCGGTTGGTTTTTTAATAAAAAGAACTCATGTAAACAGGGCTTTTTTTTTCTAGCTCCTCAGTCCAAGAAGGGCGATAAGTGCCTTTCTTCTCTCGTTGCATTGGACTACTCATGCTGGCCGAAAGAAACACGCTTCTACGGCTCTCCCATCCTACAGCCACAGCACAGAGGGAAGATGATGTTGTGTCCGTTCAGGTGGGTCGGTCGCGTCCGTTCCGCCTGGTGCCGGGGCGTGCGTGTGTTTTGTTTTGATTAGTTTTCTCTCACAGGCAGTGCTAGCCTATCAGATGTTAACGGAGCTACCCTCATAGCATTTTGGGTTTTGAATATTAACACTATCTTTCTCTCCTTCTGCCGATGAGGTTATCTGCACACACGTGGGTTACGTACAGCCTTGCACATCTGCAAGCAAAAAGGGTCATGCTGCGAGAGCAGGTGCGCTGTTTCTTCTGCAACAACAGGATCTGGAGTGTGTTGGTTGAACTCGCGTATCATGCTCCTCGCCCGCCTTGTTACTTTGTTCGTATACGTTTCTACTTCCCCCCCCATTAGGTTACTTTAGAGGCCAAGCGCTCGTAGTAAAGTACCACACACCATGATCTGCGATCTGTTTCTGCCAACGCTATGCAGTTGCATTTCCATCAGGGAATCCCCTACCCCACCCACGCATCACCTCTCCTCAGGCCCCCCACCCCACACCGCCCCTCCCTCTCCTCACCCGCTCTTTTAAATGCGAAAAAACAAACAAAAAAAAAAAAAACGAACAAAAAAAAAAAAAAACAGTATACAAAAAACAAATCAACAAAAAATAAAAAAATAAAGATGGAGCGAGAGAACTCTGACGAGAGGAGCGCCGGAGGAGAGGGGAGAAATATCAAAAAAAAATAAAAAAAAAAAAAAAAAATTGAAACAAAAAAAAACTACTATGGAAAAAAAAAAAATTAAAATAACAAAAAAAAGAGAGAGAGAACTTTAACAGCAAGATCATTGCTTTAGCTTAATACTGTAAGATTTCAGAGATTGGATTTTCTGAGAGTAATGAAATGAACCCTGAGTTGTACCATGAATTTGATTGCAGCTAATTTGATTTTGGAGCTGCTGGACAAAGCTAAGCCATTAGCTTTAACCTCACATACTTTGGGTTTGCCCAAAGTGATGGATTTTGAGGTATATTTCTGTGTATGTATGGGTATACATAGGATGAAAATCTCCTGCTAGGATCACAGGACCACGGGAGGTTAGGGATTGGAAGGGACCTCTGGAGAGCTTCCAGTCCAAGCCCCCTGCCAGAGCAGGACCATAGAATCCAGCACAGGTCACACAGGAACACATCCAGACAGGGCTGGAAAGGCTCCAGAGAAGGAGACTCCACAACCTCTCTGGGCAGCCTGTTCCAGTGCTCTGGGACCCTCACAGTGCAGAAGTTCCTCCTCATGTTGAGGTGGAACCTCCTGTGCTGCAGTTTCCATCCATTGTCCCTTGTCCTATCCCAGGGTGCAGCTGAGCAGAGCCTGTCCCTGTCCCCTCCCTCCTGCCCCCCAGCCCTCAGCTATTGATAGACATTGATCAGATCCCTCTCAGCCTTCTCCTCTCCACACTAACCACCCCCAGGGCTCTCAGCCTCTCCTCCCCAGGCAGTCTCCAGTCCCTTCAGCATCCTTAGAGACCTCCCTTGGACTCTCTCCAGCAGATCCCTGTTCCCCTTGAACTGGGGAGCCCAGAACTGGATGCAAATTTCCAGGTCTGGTGAACGCGTCTCAGCCTGGCTGCAGAGCACAGAGTTAGATGGGGGGAGCGAGTAGCAGAGAACCCCTCTCCAATACGCTATTAGGGCTCCCTGGGCCGGGCAATGGAACATGAATACGGAAATGGCGGATTCAGGAAATTCGTGATTGCATGTAGAAGAACACTGAAATTCTTCCCCTAGAGCGGTCCGTGTGACTGAGACCCTACCCTAGAGCGGAGTCCGGGCCGGAGCCGCTTGAGCAGTCGGACGCCAAGCCAGTACTTCCTCAGGCACCTCCCTGCCGAGCGACGACCGAGGCGACTAGAGGTGGTTGGTGGCCCCGAGGCGACGCTCGACTCGAGCTACCTCTACGCTCGAGACCCTTCTGACGCACCCCCGAGCATGACACCCAGATAGCAGGCGCTGCAGTGGGAGGAGAGAGGAGGACGGATCCCAGAGAAGAGAGAGGGAGGTGAGAAAGGGCGAGGACCCGCAGCCAGCTCGCCGATGCCCCGCGTCCGCGACGTCGCCCCCTCGCCCGGAGACCTCCTCCACACAGTGTTCCGTTCCTTCTTCCTTCCTTCCTCCTGTCCCCCCCGCCCTCCTTGCCCATGCGCGTCGCTTACTCCCGAGTCTGCTCTCGGTGGGCGGTTGGCTCATACCAAAAAGCCTCCTATCCCTGGACTGGGGCACGGTTTTTTTTTTTTCGTCTAGCCACCCGGACATTGAGGGTTTTGGGTTTTTTTTTTTTTTGCAGCCAGGCTCTGCCCGATGGTACTCCTGGGGCTCGGGATTCCCTTCCTGCTGGGGGGTGTGTTCCTGTGGTCGGTCCGCCCGGCTGGGTGGATTATGTGTGGGCTGGGACCTTCCCCCGCCTCTCTCTTGCCCAGCCTGGCCCCCCTTCTCCCCTCGGCTCCCCTCCCCCCTCGTTCCATCGGTGTGAAGCAACCTGACTGCTGTCGGTATGAGGGTGTGGTTTGAGGGGGTTACGCTGTCCCCTGCTCTGCCTTGCCTTGCTCCTCGTGTGAGCGGTGTTGTTTTGGTTTTCGGGTTGTTGTTTCGCCTTCGCTCTGCGTTTGTTGTCCGGGTCCGTGCTTGTGTTGTCCTTCTCCCTGTCCGTTGTTCCTCTTCCCTCCCCCGTTCATCCCTTTTCCCGTTTACCCTCCCCTCCTCTGCCTTGTGAGCCGCCTTCGTGTGCCCCCTGTGCCATAGCAGAACCCTGCGCCGCCCCATGCTCCCTCCGTCCTTCTCCTAACTGGTGTGACCTGCCCGCCTTACCGTCCCCTCTTCTCCTCTCCCGCCCTCCGCCACTTAGCCCGTGCTTGAGCCAAAAGAATCTCTGCTCCCCTTTCCGGTCGCCCTCCCTGATCGCGTGTCCTCCGTGAGGTTTTCTCTGTTTCTCTGCTTTTTTTGTTCCCCCCACTTCCCGCGCCCCACTCGGCTGGCGCGGGTTTCGTTCGCCGCGCGCTTGGCGTTGGGCCCGTTGCGCGGTGCGTGGTTGCCTGTCGTTTTGGCGGGGTGTGTGACGCTGTTGCCGTCTGCTGTCGTGGGACTGGCGGAGCCTTGAGGTGAGGGGGGGTTCCATTCCAGCCCTCTTCCCTCCCTGGGACCCCGTGACCATATTTCTGTGATTTCTCCTCGATTCCTGCCAGCACATTCGTGAGATTCGTATTTGCAGCGTGGAATCTGTATCAGCCCTGGTTATGGCCTGGGGCAGCCTCACCAAAAGGGATGACACAGATCCCATACTGCCAACAAGTTCTCAGAGGCAGCACTTCAGAGGTTTCTCAGCCAGCACTCACTGGGAAGGAAATTATTTTACACAGCAGCTTTTTTTTTTTTTTTTAATGATTAATAATCTTATCCTGCCTTAATTGACAAATGGGCTGGTGCCCTTCAGACAAAATTAAGGTGCAGGAATTAGTCTCTAAGCTCTTTGTGATGGATGTGTGTTTTTACACACGCAAAAAACATTGCCATAAAGAATTGTCCCCTGTTGCTTGCAGCTGCCTGGCACCGTCCTGTCTGGCCTGCCTTGGCTTTAAGAGCCTGGGAAGAGGCAGGGTGAGGATGCTGGAACCCTTTTAGAGGGAGGAAAACAGGAGGAGGAGGATCACAGAATTGTCAGGGCTGGAAGGGATCACCCAGTCCCAACCCCCCTGCCATGGGCAGGGACACCTCACACCACAGCAAGTTGCTCACAGCCACATCCAGCCTGGCTGCAAAAACCTCCAGGGATGAGGCTTCTTCCTCACATCTAATCTGAACCTTCCCACTTCTAGTTTTGCTCCATCCCCCCCAATCCTATCACTCCCTCACACCCTCACAAGTCCCTCCCCAGCTTTCTTGCAGCCCCCTTCAGATGCTGGAAGGCCACCAGAAGGTCTCCTGGGAGCCTTCTCCTCTCCACATTGCACAACCCCAATTCTCTCAGTCTGTCCTCAGAGCAGCTCCAGCCCTCTGCTCATCCTTGTGGCCCTTCTCTGGACACCTTCCAGCACCTCCAGATCCTTCCTGGAACAGAGGCTCCAGAACTGTTCACAGAGCTCCAGGTGTGGTCTGAGCAGAGTGGAGCAGAGGGGGAGAATCCCCTCCCTGGCCCTGCTGGCCACACTTCTCTTGCTGCAGCCCAGGCTCTGCTTGGCTCTCTGGGCTGCCAGTGCTCACTGCTGGCTCCTGGTGAGCTTCTCCTCCACCAGCACCCCCAACGCCTTTTTTTCAGGGCTGCTCCCAAGCCCTGGGAGTTAAGCTTCCTTGGGCAGCTGGCCAGCTGAGCAGCCTGGGTGATCTGCAGGGTCATCATGATGTGGGGATTAACTGCAGTGGCTTTGACATTTCATTAGGGAAGTTTGATGGAGGTTTTCCACCCTCCCACAAGTCTTTACCCTGTGAAATATGAGTGGTGATGGAGTTTTGTTAGCCTTACACCTTCTTTACTGTGTTCTGGGGAGACCTCACCTGCAGTATTGTGTCCAGGTCTGGAGCCCTCAATGCAGGAAGGACATGGAGCTGATGGAGCAGGGGTTGGAGCACCTCTGCTATGGACACAGGCTGAGGGAGCTGGGGCTGTTGAGCCTGGAGAAGGCTTCAGGGAGACCTAAGAGCAGCCTTCTAATACCTGAAGGGGGCTACAGGAAGGATGGGGAGAGACTGTTTGGAAAGTCCTGCAGGGACAGGATGAGGGACAATGGCTTTAAGCTGGGTAAGGGCAGATTTAGATTGGGTGTGAGGAACAAGTTCTCTACTATGAGGCTGGTGGGATGCTGGAACAGGTTGCCCAGGGAGGTGGTTAAGCCTCCATCCCTGGAGATATTCAGGGTCAGGCTCAACAGGGCTCTGGGCAACCTTATCCAGTTGGGAATGCCCCTGCTGACTGTGGGGGGGGGCAGACTGGAGGTGCTTAAGGCCAGGCTGGATGAGGCTCTGGCCAGCCTGATCTGGTGTGAGGTGTCCCCTGCCCTTGGCAGTGGGGGTGGAACTGGATGATCCTTGTGGTCCCTTCCAACCCTGCCTGATTCTATGATTTTATGATTCTGTGATTAGCTTTGGAGCCTCTTCCAACCCAAACCATTCTGTGATTCTGTGACTTAGGATTCTAGTGTTCTGTGACTCTATGATTTAGGATTCTGTGACTCTAGTATTCCAGGATTCTGTGATTCCAGGATTCTGTGATTCTGTGATTCCAGGATTCTCTGACTCCAATACTTGTGCAAGTTGCTGCTGGAGATGCAGACATCCCTCAGCCACTGAGGATTCCTTTGAATCATTGCTGGTTTATGGAAGGGCTAACTGGGTCAGAGGCTAATTTTGGCAAGTTTCTGCTTTCCCCCCTGTGCTCCACCAATAAATTTCCCTCTGGCTGATGTAAGTCACCCTGCTGTTATCTCCCACAGAAGGGCTAAGAGCAAACACCATTTATCCTCTCATCTGCAAACATTTTGAAAACAGAGCTGGGATATCACTCCCATGGCTTATCACCAAGGTCTTGTGAGAGCTCCAGAGGACACTGCTGTAGAAACCAGAATGGTAAACTTGGGAGGCCAGGGCTGAGCCAGGGAGAGAGGAGCAGGGACGAGAGACAGAGCTGTAAATCATCTTGGGGGGAGTTCAAGGGACCAGGGAAGGACACAGTGTCCTGAAGCCACTCCTTCTCAGAGATGTCTCTGCTGATCAGAGCCAGAGGTTGATGCTGGTGACAGTGATGGAGGGGGACAAGGCAGAGGCTCACCCTGTGGGCTCCTGGGGCGCTGAGCAGAGGGGGGGATGCAGCCTGAGTGATTTGTCAAGGCTGGAGGTGCCCTCAGCCTGCTGCCTGCCTGCTGCCCTCTCCACAATCCCCTCGTGTGCCTTGCCAGGCTGGAAAAGAGGAGGCTGAGAGGGGATCTGATCAATTTCTGTGAATATCTGAGGGGTGGGTGTCTGAAGAATGACTTGGCAGCCTGGCTTTGTAAATATGCTGACCTGCACTTGCATTCATCCACTTCTGCTCACTCCTCAGTGTGGGGTTAAAAATAACTCATTTTTTTTCCTTCTATTTATTTCCCCCCCCCCCCCCCCGCAAAGTTGCTCTCTGATGGAACCCATGCCTGTCACATGTTTAGAACAGATTTTCTTCCCTGTGAGTATGGATGAAGGTAAAGGAAGTGATAAATCTATAAGAGCAATATGATAAAATCACTCCACTCTAGCTCAGGGGCCAGCTCTTGAGCAGTTTTGCTCCTTCAGGGTCTCCATCTGGAGCTGGCCCTGCTGCCTGGGAGACAACTCCTGCTGCAGCAGGGCTGGGAGTGCCAGGATGGCATTCCAATGGGAGCCCCCAGGAGTGAAGCTGTGGATTGCCATATCCTGGTGTGTTCTGGCAGTGAGGAATAGATTGAGGAAACTGCAAGGAAAAAAATAAAAGAAAGAACAAAAAGCATCCCCAAAAACCTGAGGGGAAAAAAAATCTGCTGTGTTTGACAAAGCTTCAGAAAACCCTTGGGCCTTGGAGAACTGATGACTTTCCTTTTGCTGGGCCCAATCACCTGAGGAAAATTCATTATCCTTCCTGCCTGTTTCTCACACAGGAAATGTTTTGCATTTCAGTTTATTTCTCTCTGTTATCATTCAGTCAATAACAGGATCAAACTACTGACTGCCTGCTTGTCCCCTTCCTCCCCAGTGCTGCTGCCCTTTGGAGCTGGGGAATAATTACCTGTGCCTCATTGTGATGCAGCTGCTGTAACCTAATGGTGCCATCACACCAGCACCCTACTGATGGGTGGACAGCTGTTGATCTTTCTGGCATAGGCATGTGGGGCACCTTGGGAAGGTGCTGCTCCTCTCCCTCTCCCTCTCCCTCTCCCTCTCCCTCTCCCTCTCCCTCTCCCTCTCCCTCTCCCTCTCCCTCTCCCTCTCCCTCTCCCTCTCCCTCTCCCTCTCCCTCTCCCTCTCCCTCTCCCTCTCCCTCTCCCTCTCCCTCTCCCCTCCATTGTTGCTTCTCTTATTCCTGTGCACCACCCAAAAGAGCCTGGCCCCCTCCACTTGACCCCCACCCCTCAGCTATTGAGAGACATTGATCAGATCCCTCTCAGCCTTCTCTTCTCCACACTAAACAGCCCCAGGGCTCTCAGTCTCTCTTCACAGGGGAGATGCTCAGGTCTCCTAATCACCCTTGTGGCTTGTGATTTGCTGCTCCTCCTGGCTCTCCCTTGGATTCTCTCCAGCAGGTCTCTGTCTCTCTTGAACTGGGGAGCCCCAAACTGGACACAGAATTCCAGGGGTGGTCTCAGCAGGGCAGAGCAGAGGGGCAGCAGAACCTCCCCAGCCCTGCTGGCCACACTTTTCTTGCTGCCCCCCAGGATCCCATTGGCTCTCTTGGCCACCAGGGCACATTGCTGTCCCATGCTGTCCCACCAGATTGCTTGCACTGTGCTGGGAGAATCTAGGAGCAGTGCTGTTGCTTTCTCCCCCATCTCCCATAGTGGCATCTGGGTAGCAAAATGTGGCCTCTCAGGGCAAGCTGTGCCATCCATCATCACTGCTCCATGAGCATCACATTGGCAATCAACATTCAAGTGCTGTGTCCAGTTTTGGGCACCTCAGTCCAAGAGAGATGTGGAGGTGCTGGAGCCAGGGCAGAGGAGGGCAAGGAAGCTGGGAAGGGCCTGGAGGAGAAATCTGATGGAGAGAGACTGAAGGAGCTGGGGATGGTTAGTGTGAAACAGAGGAGGCTGAGGGCAGACCTCCTGGCTGTCTAACAGCTACCTGAAAGGAGGTTGTGGAGAGGTTGGTGCTGGTCTCTTCTGACAGGGAATTAGTGATAGAACAAGAGGGAATGGCCTCAAGCTGCCACTGGGTAGGGTTAGACTGGACAGTAGGAAACATTTTTTCCCATCAGGAGTGGTCAGGGATTGGAATGTGCTGCCCAGGGAGGTGGTGGAGTCCCCAAGCCTGGAGGTGTTTGGATGTGGTGCTTGGGGCTCTGGTTTAGGGGTGACCCTTGCAGAGTAGGGTTAATGGTTGGGCTTGGGGATCCTGAGGGGCTGTTCCCACCTGTTTCTGGGATTCTGTGATTCCATTATCCATGTTGTTAAATCATAGCACTAAAGGACATCCTGGTGCTGTAATGCTGCTCTTGGTTCTCTTCTCTGTACCTGAAATTACCAATTCCATTAAATAATTTGTGAGGAGACACAAAAAAACAAACCCAACCACAAAAGCTCCCCAATGCCTTTGGGATGACATTACCCAGAGGCCTATTGTCTTCTACAATCAATCCAAACACTTAATTGGAAAATGTTGAGATCTTTACCCTCCAATACAATTCTCTTGGTCTTAATTAAAGAACTTCTTTTTTTTTTTTCCCATTGGCAGTAGGCTGATGCTAAAGTGACTTCACTAAATCTTCTTATGCTGTGTAAGTAGCACTGACCCAGATAAACAGGTTTGAAAATGCTCCTCCTGAAACTACAGCTCAGTGCCTTTGTAAGAAGCACAGCAAGAGAGAGGCTGAAATCGTTCTGTGTATTTCCAGGGGGAGCAGCAGGATATGATGGTTTGAAACTGGAGCAGGGCAGCTTGAGGTTGGACATCAGGAGGAAGTTCTGCACAGTGAGAGGGGTAAAACACTGGAACAGGCTGCCCAGGAATGGAGTTGAGCACCCTGGAGACATTCAAGGTCAGGCTGGATGTGGTCCTATGCAGCCTGCTCTAGCTGGAGGTGTCCCTGCTTACCTTGGAGGGTCCCTTCCAACCCAATGCAATCTGTGAATTAAAAGCAGACTTTTAGACCATTCTGTTTTGTTTAGAATCAGAGAATTGTCAGGGTTGGAAGGGACCTCAAGGCTCAGCCAGTCCCAACCCCCCTGCCATGGGCAGGGACACCTCACACCACAGCAGGTTGCTCACAGCCACATCCAGCCTGGCTGCAAAACCCTCCAGGGATGAGGCTTCCACCACCTCCCTGGGCAACCTCTGTCAGTCTCTCACCACCCTCATGGGGAAGAATTTCTTCCTAACATCCAATCTCAATCTCCCCACTTCTCTTTGAGATCTTCAAAGCCACCCAGCACCATGCATGCCTGGCACACCCTGCCCTGCCCTGCCCTTACAGGGATCAAGGACAATTCAGTACCTCCTGTGGGCAAAGCTTTCATCAGGACCCAGGGCAGAGGCCAAGAGATGGGAAAAGGAGCAGCCTCGGGGTGCAGGGAGTGCTCATCACCCCCCACAGTGGTGGCACCAAAGCCACTGAGCCAGGAGAAGCAGCAGCAGCAGCAGCAGGCAGAGTGCTGTTTGGCTTTAGCTGTCTAAACAGGCACTGAGGGATTAGGGCCCTCTGCATCCCCAGCACTAATTGCAGGCTGTGTTTATTAGCCCAGCCCTGCTCTCCATAAACACAGCCCACAGCAGCATCTCAAACCCCTCAGGACACCAAAGGAGAGGGAGAGGCACACACTGGAGCAGGTCATGGGGTGGCAAGGGAAACAGCAGCATTAACCAGGTTGGAAAAGACCTTGGAGATCTCCAAGTCCAACCTCTCACCCAGCACCATCCAATCAACCTACCCATGGCACTGAGTGCCTCATCCAGGCTCTTTTTAAACACCTCCAGGGATGGTGACTCCACCACCTCCCCAGGCAGCTCATCCCAAAGGCCAATCTTTCTGGGAAGAATTTCTTCCTCACACCCAGCCCAAACCTCCCCTGGCACAGCTTGAGACTGTGTCCTCTGCTTCTGTCACTGCTTGCCTGGGAGAAGAGACCAACCCCCCCTGGCTACAACCTCCCTTCAGGGAGTTGTACACAGCAATGAGGTCTCCCCTGAGCCTCCTCTTCTCCAGGCTGAACACCCCCAGCTCCCTCAGCCTCTCCTCACAGGGCTGTGCTCCAGACCCCTCCCCAGCCTTGGTGCCCTTCTCTGGGCACCTTCCAGCATCTCAACATCTTTCGCAGACTGAGACCCCCAGAACTGGACACAGGACTCCAGCTGTGGCCTCAGCAGTGCTGAGCACAGGGCAGGATGACTTCCCTGCTCCTGCTGGCCACACTCTTCCTGATCCAGGCCAGGATGCCTTTGGCCTTCTTGGGCACCTGGGCACACTGCTGGCTCATGTTCAGCTGCTGTCAGCCCTGCAGCCTGCTCTGCCAGCACCCAGCTGTGCCCCCAAGCCAGCAGGCACAGGAATGAGAGCTCACAGCCACTCGGTGTGGAGCAGAACACTGAGCTCCATCCACAAGAGCAATGTGCCCTTGGAGCTAGGAAGGCCAATGCCACCCTGGGCTGCATTAGGGCTGTGGTTAGTAGGTCAGAGAGGTTCTCCTGCCCCTCTCCTCTGACTTGATGAGGCCACATCTGGAATCTTGTGTCCAGTTCTGGGCCCTTCAGTTCAGGAAGGACCTCAGAGAACTGCCTCAGAGAGTCCAGCACCGAGAGAGCCTGAGGGAGCCCTGGGGAACACTACTGGTACCTGGGTGCCAGCCAGGTTCAGCTCCATTCCCTCCCACTCTTTGCCCCCAGCCATCAGCCAGTGCAGAGAGCTCTGAGCCAAGCTTTGTGCCAGGAGTTTCTGCAGGAGAATGCAGGGGGAGGCAGCATCAAAGGCTTTACTAAAGTCCAGGCAGTGCCCACAGCCCTTCCCTCACCCCCTAGGCAGCTCACCTGGTTGCAGGAGATCAGATCAGTCAGGCAGGACCTGCCTTTCATAAACCCCTGTGACTGGACCTAGTTGTCTTGTGTGCCACTTAGGTGTCCCCTCATGGCTTGGCTTTAGTGGGCACCAAGTGGGTTTGGCTGGGACTAAAGCCCAGCCTCTACATTAAAAAGCCACTGGAAGCTGAAAACTCAGGCACCAAGGAGAACAGAAAAACAATCTTCTGGTTGCCTGTGTGCTGCTTAATGACAGATTCCTCACCACACATCCAGCCCCTCTGCTCCCAAAGGCTGTGCTGCAAAGGGCACACACAAGGGGAAAAAGGATTTTTGTTCATAGGATTGCTCCAGCTTCTAACCTTCTGACTCCAAACTAAAGCACACTTAGGGCTGGGTTATTTTTTTTTCCACACAGATTTGTATTGTGCAATCTAAAGACAGGCTGAGAGAGTTGGGGTTGTGCAGTGTGGAGAGGAGAAGACTCCCAGGAGTCCTTCCGGTGGCCTTCCAGCATCTGAAGGGGGCTACAAGAAAGCTGGGGAGGGACTTTGGAGGGTGTCAGAGAGTGACAGGACTGGGGGGGGTGGAGCAAAACTAGAAGTGGGGAGATTCAGATTGGATGTTAGGAAGAAATTCTTCCCCAGCAGGGTGGTGAGAGACTGGCAGAGGTTGCCCAGGGAGGTGGTGGAAGCCTCATCCCTGGAGGGTTTTGCAGCCAGGCTGGATGTGGCTGTGAGCAACCTGCTGTGGTGTGAGGTGTCCCTGCCCATGGCAGGGGGGTTGGGACTGGCTGAGCCTTGAGGTCCCTTCCAGCCCTGACAATTGATTCTATGATCCTCCACCCCTGCAATTAATTTTTGGTAGCAACATGGTCCCCTGCTCACTCTGGTTAGCATTGAGCTATAACATTGCTGATGTCAGGCAAAAGAAGTCAATGGAGGCTATTGATTTTCCATGCTTTGGCAGCAGGCTGTGGGGAGCCTTTCCCCTGGCATGGAGGACATCTGGGGGTAGGAAGATGGCTCTCCACCAGGACCCACTCCCCACAGCCACTTGGTAGGGGTTGGAAGGGACCTCCAGAGATCAGTGCAAGACCCCTGCCAGAGCAGCAGCACCCAGGGCAGCTCACACAGGAACACAGCCAGGGGGCTTTGCAATGGCTCCAGACAAGGAGACTCCACAACCTCTCTGGACAGCCTGCTCCAGGGCTCCATCACCCTCACCACACAGCAGTGTCTCCTCCTTTTGAGGTGGCACCTCCTGTGCTCCAGCTTGTGCCTGTTGGTCCTTGTCCTACCACTGGGCACCACCAAACAGAGCCTGGCACCTGCATCCTGACCCCCACCCCTCATACCATGAAACCATGAGCTCCACCACTGCCTCTGCCAGCAGGGTCTGGCCAAGGGCCCTTGGCTCAGCAGAGGCAGTGCTGCAGGCAGCAGCTGGCAGCTGATTGCCATTCCTTGAGGTGATTTGAGTTCATGAAGTGTTTGCTGGGAAATGCCCCATGTGGAGATGGCCCTTTTACGGGGGACCAAGCAGCCAAGGAAATCTAATGGCCAAGCAGCTGAATAGGAGCCAGCAGTGTGCCCAGGTGGCCAAGAAAGCCAAAGGCATCCTGGCTGGGATCAGCAATGCTGTGTCCAGCAGGAGCAGGGAGGGGATTGTCCCCTGGCACTCAGCTCTGGGGAGTGCTGTGTCCAGTTTGGGCACCTCAATGCCAGAGAGATGTGGAGGTGCTGGAGCCAGGGCAGAGGAGGGCAAGGAAGCTGGGAAGGGCCTGGAGAAGAAATCTGATGGAGAGAGACTGAAGGAGCTGGGGATGGTTAGTGTGAAACAGAGGAGGCTGAGGGGAGACCTCCTGGCTGTCTACAGCTACCTGAAAGGAGGTTGTGGCGAGGTTGGTGTCACTAATTCTGACAGGGAATTAGTGATAGAACAAGAGGGAATGGCCTCAAGCTGCCACTGGGTAGGGTTAGACTGGACAGTAGGAAGCATTTTTTCCCATCAAGAGTGGTGAGGGATGGGAATGTGCTGCCCAGGGAGGTGGTGGAGTCCCCAAGCCTGGCTGTGTTTCAAGGTGGTTTGGATGTGGTGCTTGGGGCCCTGGTTTAGGGGTGACCCTTGCAGAGTAGGGTTAATGGTTGGGCTTGGGGATCCTGAGGGGCTGTTCCAACCTGGATGGTTCTGTGATTTCTGTGATTCTGTGAGGTGCTGCTCAGCTGTTGCAGCCCAGCTCAGTGCAGATATTGGGGATACTGTGTTAAGGTGGCTCTGATGCCCACTCAGCTTGGCAGAGAGCTCAGCTCCTGGTTTGTGGTCACTCAAGGCAGCTGTGGCCAGCTGCTGTCTGCTGGGTTTCTTAAACTATGATCACAAAATCTTTTTTTGGAGAGGTTGGGTTGGGGTTGCAGAGGGTCTGTGCTGTCTCCTCTGGCTCAGCTGTGATGTTGTGTAGCTCAGCCTGGGGTTTGGCCACTGACACCCAGCAAAAACAAAGCTTCTTGGTTGCCACCTTAGCTCTCTGGGCTGCTCTGACACCACTGCTGCACAGGAGCTCACTCCTGCTGTGCCTCTCCTATTTGCAGACTCCTCTGTTTTCCCTCAGCCACCACCCTGGGCAAAGACACCCTCCAGAAGCCCTGTGGCCTGGCATGCTTTGCTTTGGCACCTTGCAGACCCTTGTCCCTGTGCTCAGGGTGCCTGGGCAGTGCAGCTCAGCTGCAGCCACAGAGTTTCTTGGGGCACTGTGGGCCACACCTGCATTCTGCATGCAGGAGGAGCTGAAAGGTGCAGCAGCTGAGGCCTCTGAGCAGGGGCCAGTGGCAGAGCCCTGCTGCTGTCTGCCTTGTTGGGAGTGGGGTGGAGGAGAGCTTTAGCAGGAGGCAGGGGCTGGCTGCATGCCTCTCCCTGCCTTGCCAGCAGCAAGCTCTGAAATGAGCAGAGCTGTGTTCCCTAACACCTCACCCAGGAATGGCTGAGTGTTTGGAGCTGCCTGGGTGCTCTTGCTGATTCTCCCTGCAGAGAAGGGCACCGTTTGTGCAGCTGAGTTTTTCTCCCAGCATATGGATTTGCCTGAGGCAAGCTGAGATTGTGCTGCTTCCTTACGGCTTGCACAGGCAGTTTGCATTCCCTCAGAGCAGGGTGGAGTTAAAACTACTTCCCTCCTCGTTTTCCTCACCTCCCAAGCTCCAGTGTGTGTCCTTCTGGTTGCCATCAGGGTGCTTGCTGCTGCAGAAGCTGCAGTAGTTGGAGCTGTGTCTCCAGCCCTGCTCCTCTGGACAAACCCATACTGATAAAGCGACAGGGAGGGAGCCTGAGGACAAGGAGCTCAAGGGCTGGCATGTGGGGATGAGAGGACTTGGACAGGCACAGGTGGCACCCCAGAGCTGTCCCCTGTGGGAGGGGGCATGTCTGGTGGTGGCCTTGCTCTGTTGGGACCAGGCTTTGGTGTTAGAACCCCCGAGGTGAGGGGGAAGGACCCTGTGCATCCCCTGTGGCGCTGGGGCAAGCAGGGGGTGGGTGCTGAAAGCTGGAGCCTAAGGGAAAAGAGGACTCAAAACAGATTCCCCAGCACTGCACAAGGAGAGCTTAGCTCCAGTGCATGTCAGGAAAACAGAATAGACACAAAGTGGGAGAGACAAAACTGCCCTCAGACCCCCTCACTCAAAACTGCCTCCCAGGAGGGCTTCAGCAGGGCTGCCCTTGCCCTCAGCCTGCTCTGACACTGCTCCTGTGTCTGCATTAGGGCAGGAGAGGAGGGAAGCAGCCTCAGGTCCTGCTCTGTTATTAACAAGGATGAGCTGGGACATGGAGGGGTTTATTTGGGGGTTATTTGCGTGGCTTTCCTGAAGAAGGAGCTGTGAGAAGCTATGTTCTTCCCTGAGAGAACATCCCCTTACCTTTGCCAGGCAGACAGGCTGCTCTACCTGCTCAGGTCTCCTGCAGGATTGAGAAGACTGACAGCAAAAGAACATTTGCTTTGGAGCTGCAGGGGTCTGCTGGCAGGTGATTAGTCTGTTGGCTTTGTTCTTTGTGCTCTAGGAAATAGTTCCTGGGCTCTGTGTCCTCTTCTGGAGCCATGCAGCCATCATTAAGACAGGGGAGCTGACAGGAAGAAAATTGAGTATGCTGCATCCATCACAGAGTCACAGAATGGGCTGGGTTGGAAGGGAGCTCCAAAGCTCATCCAGCCCAACCCCCTGCACTCAGCAGGGACATCCTCCACTAGAGCAGGTTGCTCACAGCCTTCTCCTGCCTCACCTTCACCATCTCCAGCCATGGGGCCTCAGTTCCCTCCCTGGGCAACCTCTTGCAGTGTTGCAGCAGCCTCCTGCTGCACAACTTGTTCCTCACATCCAATCTCAATCTGCTCTGCTCTCCTTTCAAATCACTGGCCCTGCTCCTGTCCCTGCAGGCCTTTGGGAGCAGTCCTTCTGCAGTCTCTTTGTAGTGCCCTTCAGGTCCTGGCAGGCTGCTCTGAGGTCCCCCTGGAGCCTTCTCTTCTGCAGGCTGAACACCCCCAGCTCCCTCAGCCTGTCCTTGTGGCAGAGCTGCTTCAACCCTTGGATCATCTTCGTGGCCTCCTCTGGACCCTCTCCTTCAGGTCCACATCCAATCTCAATCTGCTCTGCTCTCATTTCAAACCATTGCCCCCCTTGCAGAGGAGGGTCAGTGGTTGGACTTGGTGATCCTGAGGGTCTTCTCCAACCTGAATGCTTCTGTGAAATGTGACCTGGGTGCACTTTCTGCTGAGGGTTTGTTCTGTCACAGAGCTGATGAGATGTTGGCCTTGGTTCATTGAGGTGATGGGGTGGGAGGGAAAGAGAATCAGTCAAATCAGTCTGCAGCTGTGACTGGAGAAGGTGGTACTGAAGTGGTGAGCTGAGGAGGACTTGGTCACTCGTGCTGAGTGGGGAAGGACAAAGTATTCACTATCTGCAGTTCACAGCAGGCTGGGGAAGACTCCTCTGCCAAAGAAGCCCAAACCATGTGGCTGTGCTGGGACACAGTCAGATGTTTCACCTGCAAAAGTGCTGTAGCAGTTTGCAAACTGATTTTTTAGCTCTACCTCAGCCACCTCTTGGCTGAGACTTGGTGACTGCCCCATGAGGGGGACAAGGACCAGAAAGAGATTCATGTAAGGAAGAAGAGGCAGGCAGTGGCTGGTGGCCTTCACTGCATTGATGCCAATCTTCATCGTCCTGCTGGAAAAGATCAGATGGAGGTAGGAAAAAAAATATCTGAGCATGGGATCAGTGGAGAGGGTCAGGCCCAAACAGGGAGCTGAGTGTCTCTGAGCAGAGAACAAACCTCTGGCGGGCAGCTAATGAGGGCTTTGAAGTCGTTTTTGCTGACATCCAACTTGGAGAACCCCTTTGTAAGAGCTTTGAGGGCTGTTTAATAAAGCACTTGACTGGGGAAGGAGCAAATCTGCTATCAGGCTGACACAGAGTGCTTTTTGTTTCAGGTTTTGGGGGGCAGCAGGGCTGGCAGTTCCCTTTTAATTGGCATCCTGTGCCTCTCGGCTCTCGTCGCTCTCTGGCTTGCTGGGGGAGCAAAATGCACAGGCTTGGAAATTTACTGTACAGCAACTGCTCTCTGGTTTGTTTTGTTTAGCCCTGTGCTCTCCAAACAGATCATTTTTCTTTGCTCTGCTGGCAAATAGAATGTTTTGATTGAAAATGATACCAAATAATCACTTAAATGGGATCTTTAATGATGGGGGGGGGGAGGGAAAAAATGGTTTAAAATATTTTTTTCCCATAGGAAAATCCCGCACTTTCCTCTTGGAGCCTAAGAAGGCTTTTAAAGCTAGCATGAGGCTGCATTCTTCCTCCAGTCTCACTCCAAAAGTCAACAGGGGGCTGGCACCACGTGTGTGAGAACCATGGAGGTCAAGGTAGAGAGTCCCCAGGAGCTGTGATGCAAGAGAGATGCTCAGGGTAAGGCCATTTTCCCCTGGGGTCATCTCAGTACAGACTTTCTTAGGCTCTCAGCCCTACTGACACTGTGCAGGTTTAGAATGGACATGAGGACAATTTTTTTCCCAGCCAGAGTGGTCAGGGATTGGAATGTGCTGCCCAGGGAGGTGGTGGAGTCCCCAAGCCTGGCTGTGGTTCAAGGTGGTTTGGATGTAGTGCTTGGGGATGTGGTTTAGGGGTGACCCTTGTAGAGTAGGGTTAATGGTTGGGCTTGGGGATCCTGAGGGGCTGTTCGATGTTTGATTCTGTGATTCCCTGTGGGGAGGTGACCTGCTGGATGAGAAGCAAGCCTGGTAGGTGAGGTTGGACTTGATGATCATAGAATCTTAGCATGGGTTGGGTTGGAAGGGACCTCCAAAGCTCATCAAGTCCACCCCCCCTGCACACAGCAGTACAGTCAGCAGATCTCTGGCTGTGAGGCAGCTCTTTGCAGCCTGGGGTAGCTGTCCCTGGGGTAGCTTTCAGCTGGGCCACTGAAAAGAGCCAGGCAGGAGCAGGCAGTGAAGCTGCTGTGTTTCAGCAGCATTGGTGCTGTGTGCTGCAGCTGTCTGCACACTACCTGTGTCCCATCTATAAAAGCCCAGTTTGCACTGCCAGAGTGATTTCCTTTCCCTCTTCTTCCCTCAGGGCTTCACAGCCTGGATGAGAGCCTTGACACAAATAGGTTTGCTTCCCAGAAGGATCCATCATGCAGGGATGGGAGATGACAAGGATCTGTTACAGGAGCTGTGTCAGAGCCTTGTTTGTCCTCCAGCATCTTCCGAAGTTCAGAGATTCAGAGAATGGTTTAGGGTGGAAGGGACCTCAAAGATCATCCAGTGCCAACCCCCTGCCATGGGCAGGGACACCTCCCACCAGCCCAGCTTGCTCAAGGCCTCATCCAGCCTGGCCTTGAACACCTCCAGGCAGGAGGCAGCCACAGCCTCCCTGGGCAACCTGTGCCAGAGTCTCTCCAGCCTCACTCTAAAGAATTTCTTCCTCATCTCCAGTCTCAATCTGCCCTCCTCAAGCTTCAGTCCATGCTTCAGCCACAGTTCTCACAGCCTGTCCCCATAGGGGAGGTTGTCCAGCCCTCTGCCCAGCAGCACAGGGAGGGGATTCTGCCCCTCTGCTCTGCTCTGCTCAGACCTCACCTGCAGCACTGCCTCCAGTTCTGGTGCCCCCAGCAGAAGAGGGACATGGAGCTGCTGGAGAGGGTCCAGAGGAGGCCACAAAGATGATCAGAGAGCTATGAAGGTGATCAGAGGGCTGGAGAACCTCCCCTGTGGGGACAGGCTGAGAGAGTTGGGGCTGTTCAGCCTGGAGAAGAGAAGGCTCCAGGGAGACCTTAGAGCAACCTTCCAGTACCTGAAAGGGGAGCTACAAAAAAGTCAGGAAGGGACTTTTGACAAGGGTTGGGAGTGATAGGATGAGAGGGAATGGATTGAAGCTTGAGGAGGGCAGATTGAGACTGGAGATGAGGAAGAAATTCTTCAGAGTGAGGCTGGTGAGACTCTGGCACAGGTTGCCCAGGGAGGCTGTGGATGCCTCCTGCCTGGAGGTGTTCAAGGCTAGGCTGGATGAGACCTTGAGCAACCTGGGCTGGTGGGAGGTGTCCCTGCCCATGGCAGGGGGTTGGAGCTGGATGATCTTTAAGGTCCCTTCCAACCTGCCCCATTCTATGAATCTATGAACCCCCATCAAGGGATGCTCTCAGCACAACCTTTGTTAATAGGCTTCTGCAGAGCAGAGCTCAGAGATTGCAAGCAGGGAGCTCTGTCAAAACACAGATGTTCAACTCCATCCCTAACTCTGTCCCCAGGATGCCACATCAAGCCAAGTTTTCTATAGGAAAGGAAACTTCACATCCCACAAAGGGAGGTTCTGAGCTCCTTCCCATGGTGTGCAGGGGCTGATGTGAATTCTGGGTGGGTAGCCAGGTGCAGGCTGCAGCAGGGAGGAGCTGCAGGGTGCAGGGATAGCTGCACAGTGCTGCAGTCCCACAGGAAGGCTTGCAACAGCCCTGGGAAGAGCCTGCTGCAGATCCAGCAGGAGCAGATTAAATAAATAAGCTTGGAGTTATCAGCAGCCTTTCTGTGGAGCTAACAGAGCATTTCCTGCCCAGTTAGCCACAGCCCTGCAGAGTGCCCTGAACTTGGCTCTTATCAGCACCCTGCTCGAGACAATAGGGCTCCTGTCACTGCTTCAGGCCTCCTTGCAAATCAAACAAACAGCAAATTAAATATTAAACAGGGAAGTAGGGAAAAGGAAATTAATTGATTTTCATAGAATCACAGAATGGTTCAGGCTGGAAGGGACCTCAGAGCTCAGCTCCTCCAACCTCCCCTCCATGCCCAGGGACACCTCTCAACTAGACTCAGATGTTCAAGGTCTCATCCAGCCTGGCCTTGAACACCCCCAGGCAGGAGGCAGCCACAGCCTCCCTGGGCAGCCTGTGCCAGACTCTCACCACCCTCACACTCAACAACTTCTTCCTCAGCTCCACTCTAACCCTGCTCTGCCTCAGCTTCAAACCATTCCCCCTTGGCCTGGCTCCAGACCCCCTCAGCAAAAGTCTCTCTGCAGCCTTCCTGCAGGATCCCTTCAGGTCCTGGCAGGCAGCTCTGAGGTGCCCCTGGAGCCTTCTCTTCTGCAGGCTGCACACCCCCAGCTCCCTCAGCCTGTGCTCACAGCAGAGCTGCTCCAGCCCTTGGATCACCTCTGTAGCCTCCTCTGGACCTGCTCCATCAGCTCTGTGTCCTTCCTGTGCTGAGGGCTCCAGAGCTGGATGCAGTGCTCCAGGTGAGGTCTCACCAGAGCAAAGTGTCAGAATCACCTCTCTCAACCTGCTGGCCACTGTGGTTCTCCTTCACAAAAAGAAGTCTCAAGTATGTGATGGGTTTGGGGCCCTCTGCTATGAGGACAGGCTGAGGGAGCTGGGGGTGCTCAGCCTGCAGAAGAGAAGGCTCCAGGCACACCTCAGAGCAGCCTGCCAGGACCTGAAGGGGCTCCAAGAAGGCTGCAGAGGGACTGTGCCCAAAGGGCTGCAGGGACAAGGGTTTGAAAGGAGAGCAGAGCAGATTGAGATTGGATGTGATGAACAAGTTGTGCAGCAGGAGGCTGCTGCAACACTGCAACAGGTTGCCCAGGGAGGTGGTTAAGGCTCCATGCCTGGAGATACTCAAGGTTTGCAAGGCTGTGAGCAACCTGCTCTAGTGGAGGATGTCCCTGCTGAGTGCACTGTTCCTAGCAGCACTGAAAATTGAGGTTGGTTTCAGTTGTCTCCACTGTGCCTGTGATTCTCTGGAGTGTATCTGATGTAAAAGTAGGACTCCAGGAACTACAAAACACTTACTTGGACAACTTCAGGCTGCCTTTTGATCCCAGATCTTCAAGTGTTTCCTCTTTGGAGGCTTGGGGACTTGGATTCTTCCCCTTCTGTCTGCTTATTGACCTTGCTAATAGGTGTTTAGTGTCATGCAGGCTTAGCAGCTGTGGGTTCGCCTTCTGGGTGAAACTGAGAACTGCTCTGCAGGGCAAGAGGAGGCAGCTGAGCTGGGACTGCTCTGTCCCTGGCAACCAGCTTCCACCAAGCTGCAGGCTGTGGGCAGCACTGGGAAATATTTTTAAGTCTCTCTCTGTATATATGTGTTGGGGTTTTGGTTTGTAGTGATCACATGCTGAAGAAGCAGCTGGGCTGAAGTATGGAATGGTGAGGGACAAATAAAACCCTCCCCCCAAACCCAGAAACTTGGGGCAAGGGCTGCACCTCTCCTTTCCTGTCTTCTTGTGGAATTAGAGATTCATGGTGTAGGTTGGAAGGGAAGTTGAAGATCATCCAGTTCCAGGCCCAGTGTAAGGTTGGAAATCTCTTAGGGATCTCCATTTGAACATAAAGGAATGAGAAGCAACCATCTACATCTTTGTTGTTGTGTGGTGAAGGTGGCAGGGGCTAAAGATAGGGTTGAGGAAAATGTTACCTGGTTGCAGTTTCTTCAGCTTCATGGATTTGTAGAATGGGTTGGATTGGAAGGGACCTTAAAGGTCATCCAGTGCCAACCCCCTGCCATGCCCAGGGACAATTTCCATTACCTTAACCCTAACCCTCATCCAGCCTGGCCTTGAACACCTCCAGGGAGGAGGCATCCACAGCCTCCCTGGGCAACCTGTGCCAGAGTCTCTCCAGCCTCACTCCAACGAATTTCTTCCTACTCTCCAGTCTCAATCTGCCCTCCTCAAACTTCAATCCATTCCCTCTCATCCTATCACTCCCAGCCGTTGTCAAAAGTCCCTTCCCAGCTTCCTTGTAGTCCCTTTCAGGTACTGGAAGGCTGCTCTAAGGTCTCCCTGGAGCCTTCTCTTCTCCAGGCTGAACAGCCCCAACTCTCTCAGCCTGTCCCCAGAGGGGAGGTTCTGCAGCCCTCTGATCATCTTCATGTCCTTGCCCTCTGATGGTGAGGCCCTTCTGGAGGCAGTGCAGAGCTGTGAGTTCAAGAATAGACGTTTTTAGATCCCAGAAGCCATCAGGATTCAGTGTGGAAAATGACATTTGCCTATGCTTTAAAAAACCCACACCCAACCCAACCAAGCCCACAGGCATTTCTTCAAGGTGTCTGCTGGTGATAGCTGAGCTCTTCCTCCCCCCCAGCCTCTTCCTCTGCCTCCAGCCCTGCTGCCCTTTAAAATGGGATTTTTGTTGTGTTTTCTGCTTTCCTCTTTGGCTCTGGGTCCCTGTCTGGGGGTCTATCCAGGATGCTAATCCCTCAGCTCTCTCTCAGGCATCCTCCTCCTCCTCCTCTCAATTCTTCCATTTCTCAGCATTAAATGGCTTTGCCAGGGGCTCATTTCCTGCCCCCTTCCCCCCACCCCCCAGACCATTCATTCTCTAGGAGCACACCACCAGCTCAGCAGCTTCTCAGGCAAAGACAGAAACAGCACCAGTGGCAAATCCCAGGCTGTGCTGCAGCAGCTGGAGGAGGAAAGATGCTGGGAGGCTATGGTGCAGGGACCATGAGGCTTGCAAATGCTTTTTGTTTTTTTATATAAGAGCAGTTAAAAAAAAAGAAGGCCTTTTTCTAATTCCTGCACAGAAACAATGCCTATTTTTTAATTCCCCACAGCTTGAATTTGCTGAGCACTCTCCTCATTGTCTTTATTTTTAGAAACAATTGCTCTTATTTTTTTTAGGGCTGTCTTAATTTTAATGGTTTTTTTTTTATTTTTAATCCAAATCCTTCTCACTTTCTGCCTAAGGGATTTGATTTCTTTTTTAGTTTTTATACTTTTTTTTTTTTTGCTCCTCTCTTTTGATGCTTGGCCACCTCTGCCTGCCTGTAATCTGTCTTCAGCTGAGACTGGGAAAAGGAAACAAAACAAAACAAACCCAAACCCCTCGACCCTCTCCTTGTGAATGTTTTTCTGCACCAACATTTCACGAGATGAGGGGGGAAAAATAACCAGAATGCTTTTCCTTAAGCCAGCAGCAGGGGAGGAAAGGGAATGACTCATCTGTTTACTTTAAAAAAACAAACAAACAAACAAAAAAAAAACCCACAAAAATCCTTCTTCACAACTCCAGTGCTGCTGATAAATTATTAGCATTTTGTGCCCCCCCCCCCCCCCCCCTCAGCCTCCACTATTAACTGCTGGCATGTCTGTAGCCTTGTGCTTGCTGTAGCATCTTGCTGCCAAATCCAGGGATTTACAGGTCCCAGGAGACACTTGGGAGATTTTCTGCTTCCTTGCCTTGCCCATTTTTTAGCCTTTGTTTGTGGTGGGTTTTTTTCCTTCCCTTTCCTCTGTCCCCTTTGCAGCTCTCTCAGGCCTACAAACTGTTTTCTGTGTGAGCAAATCGTTTCTCTGAGGGCCAAAGCCAGCAGAGTTCTTCCTGTGCTCCCCAGCAAGGACAGGTCCCCAGGCTGGGGCTCCTCACCCATCTACCCTGATATCCCAACACTGTCCCTGCAGACCACAGAACGGTTTGGGTTGGAAGGGAGCTCCAAAGGGCATCCAGTCTAACCCCCTGCACTCAGCAGGGACATCCTCCACTAGAGCAGGTTGCTCACAGCCTTCTCCAGCCTCCCCTTCAACATCTCCAGCCATGGGGCCTCAGCTCCCTCCCTGGCCAACCTCTTGCAGTGTTGCAGCAGCCTCCTGCTGCACAACTTGTTCCTCACATCCAATCTCAATCTGCTCTGCTCTCATTTTAAACCCTTGTCCCTGCTCCTGTCCCTGCAGCCCTTTGGGCACAGTCCCTCTGCAGCCTTCTTGGAGCCCCTTCAGGTACCAGAAGGCAGCTCTGAGGTCTGCCTGCAGCCTTCTCTTCTGCAGGCTGAACACCCCCAGCTCCCTCAGCCTGTCCTGGTAGCAGAGCTGCTCCAGCCCTTGGATCATCTTCGTGGCCTTCTCTGGACTCTCTCCATTAGGCACCTCAGGACACCCTTGGCCTTCTTGGCCACAAGGGCACATTGCTGGCTCATGAGCATCCTTCTGTCCACCAGGTCCCTCTCCCCTGTGCTGCTCTCCAACAGGTCAGAGGTGTGGTACCAACTCCCTCCCACTGGCCTGGCCAGCTGGGCAGGAGCATTGCAACAGGTTTTGCTTGTAGGGGAATATGACTGAAATGTGTGCAGGTGAGAAAAACATGGATTTGGGGTGTGCTGGTGCTTTCCCATGGTTGCAGGGTTGCAACTGGAGGGGTTTCCATGGTGATGATTGCCATGGCAGGATGCACAGCACGCTCAGGGAGCAGCACAGGCAGTGCCAGGCAGAGTGGGCAGCCCCCAGCCCGAGTCTGCTGGCAGCAGAGATTTCTTTATCTTTCTAGCTTGAGGTGTTGGCACAACACTATTCATTTGCTGCCCTTCTCTCTTTCAGCAGGAGCAGGATGTGAATCTTTTTTAGGAAGCAGATTTTACTGTGGTCTCTCACGGAAACCACCTCTGCCCCTTTTAAATTGCCCTTTGCTTGGTTGCTATCAAGGGTTGGGCTGTCGAAATACATTGGAAGTGGCTTTGATTTTTTTTTATATATATATGGTGTTATTCTTCAGGTCTTTAATGACTCAAGTGGCTGCTTCCCATCACTGCCTCTGTGGGCAGGGATTTGGAGTTGCTCTGCTGTTGCCTGCACACAGGAGGGTGCTTGCCTTGAGTCAGTCCCACCAGGGTGAGATAGGGCCAAGCACTGCAGAGGGACCAGGACCCATTTGCCCCCAAGGCAGACCATTTCTTAGCTGTGATATTTTTAGCAGTGTTTGTTTAGGGCCTTTTTGTTGAGTGAAACCAGCGACACAGTCGCTCAGGCTCTGCTGCACACTGGTGGTAGATGAAGCTTTGTTTAAAAACGTGAAATGGATGGCCTGAAGTCCTCCTTTCAGACTGTGTACTGGGGGGGTATGAGGGGTTGGGGTTAGGGTTTTGGTGGTTTGTTTTGGGTGTTTTTTTTTTCTTTTTTATGGCTGCAGAGAGTCTTTGAGGCCTTTTAAATTATCTGTGTTTACTGCTAAATATAACTCCTTCCAAACTCTTCTTCCAGCACTCACAGCTGTGTGTGCAGCCAGCAGCTCTGCCTATCTCTAAGGGCTGATGCCTGCAAATTGTTTAACAGCTTTCGGGGTGCTGCTGGGGGGGGGGGGGGGGGCGGCGAGGATCTTTAAAGGGCAACGGCAAATATTATTGTAAGGAGGAGATTGATGTGGTGCCTAAAAAAAAAAAAAAAAACACAAACCCAACATCCTTCTGGCTTGCAGGCCGAATAATGTGGGTGCCGACGCCGCTGGCAGCCCGGAGCCGCCGCGGGTCCTGCTGACGGCGATGTAAGAGACGGCAGCCCTGGCCGAGCCCCGGAAGCCCTGCGAGATGGAGGAGCTCTACAAGGACACCCCCAACCTCCCCATGGACGTCACCAGCCCGCCCTCGGCCATGGCCAACAACAAGCTGGAGAACGGCGTGGCCCAGCTGATAACGGCCGAAGCCTGGAACATCAACTCGGCCGACCTGATGAAGAAGGCTCTGTCGCCGCTGGTGACCGTCCCCGCGCCCTCCATCCTGACGCCGCCGGCCGAGTCGCAGAGCGGGGTGGCCCTGAAGGTGGCCGCCACGGTGCTGCAGCCCATTTGCCTGGGGGACAGCCCGGTGGTGCTGCCCATCCACCTGCAGGTGGCCGGCAGCGCCGCGCCCCCGCAGATGCCAGCCGCCGGCGCCTCCACCCCCTACGTGATGACCACGCAGGGCCCGGTCCCGCTGCCCGTCCTCCTGGAGCAGCACGTCTTCCAGCACCTCAACTCGCCCTTGGGGCTGCCCCCGGGGGCTGCCTGCCCCGCCAGCCCCCTGCACGCCGGCCTCTTCCCGGGGGCCACCGCCCCCGTCGGGCAGCCCCAGCTCCTGGACCCCAAGCCCTCCGGCCAAGCGCAGGAGCCGGTCCTGCCCCCTGTCTTTCAGACGCCCGGCTTCGCCGCCGTCCTCCAGGACCTCTTTCCCTCGCAGGGCAGCCTGGGCTCTGCCGCCCCTTGCCAGCCTCCCCCCGACTACGCCGGCCTCCCGCCGCAGGCCTTCGGCTCGCCCCTCTCCCCGCTGGTGCCCCCCGCCACGCTGCTGGTGCCCTACCCGGTCATCGTACCCCTGCCCGTCCCTGTCCCCATCCCCATCCCCGTGCCCATCCCCGTGCCTCACGGCACAGAGACCAAGGCGGCCCCCGACCCGCCCAAGCCGCCGCTCTTCATCCCCCACCCCTGCAAGGGGACCCAGACCCCCCTGGAGAAAGAAGAGACGAAGCCCTTGGAGCTGCCGCAGCCCCGGGAGCTGCCGCAGCCCCGGGAGCTGCCGCAGCTCAGCCGCCACACTGTCATCAAGATGGGAGGCGAGAACGAAGCGCTGGACCTCTCCATGAAGGGGCCGCCCGCGCCCCGCGCCCCCGAGCCTGCCCTGCCGCCGCCGCCCGACGACGGAGCCCTGGACCTATCCCTCACCTCCTGCCGCAAGCCCCACGGGGAAGCGGCCGGCAGCGGCCCCAGCGCCGTCGCCGAGGCCGGGGCGCACTCCGCGCCGGACAAGCTCTCGGTCCCGGCCGCCCCCTTCGTGCCCTGCAAGCCGCAGGAGGCTGCGGGCAAGGCGGCGGAGGGCAGGGGACCGGGCGGGGGCCAGCCGGAGCTGTTGCGGCAGCCGCAGAAGTGGCTGATGGAGCAGGCGGGCAGGGCAGGCTGCGAGCCCAAGGCCGGCAACAACATCGAGATCGTCAGCACCTCGCAGACGGCCAAAGTCATCGTCTCCGTCAAGGACGCCGTGCCCACCATCTTCTGCGGCAAGATTAAGGGCCTCTCGGGGGTGTCCACCAAAAACTTTTCTTTCAAAAGGGACCTGCCCCAGGACTCGGTGCTGCAGTGCTACGACGTGAAGAGCCCTCCGGAGCCCCGGGACGGCGCCGAGGCCCTCAGGAAACCGGTCAAAAACAGGAGCGTTAAGCTAAAGAAAATGAACTCCCCGGAGATCCACATCCTGCCGATCAAGAAGCAACGGCTCGCTGCCTTTTTTCCAAGGAAGTAAATTAGGGCTTTTTAGAATTTTAAGATTATTATGAGAAAGAAGGAAAAAAAAAAAAAACCAAACAATAATAAAAAAATCGATGCACTTGGGTTTGAAACTCAGTTAAAAACTTTTAAACTTATCTTTGTAAGTTATTTGGGGGGGGGGAAGGGGGAGAAGGGGAGGGCAAAAATGGGGAGAAGAGGATGGGGTGGAGAGTCCTGGGTTGGTTGGTTGGTTTTGGTTTGGTTTGGGTTTTTTTTTTTTTTTCCCTTCTTGTTATTTTTGTTCGTTTTGTCACCAAATTTTGACCTTTGTTTTGTTTTCCCTCCTCCTTGTTATTTTTTGTTTGGTTTGCCACCAAATTTTGACCTTTGTTTTGTTTTTTCCCCCCTCCTTGTTATTTTTCGTTTTGTTACCAAATTTTGACCTTTTTGGTTTTCTTTTTGTTTCGTGGGAAACCGAATTAAGCAAAAAAAAAAAAAAAAAGCAAAGCTATTTTTCAAGCAGATTGCACATTTTGCAGCTTTAATGGGAGCAAAGGGATGAGTCAGAAGGGTAAGAGCTATTTTCACTGCCGTAAAGTGCTTTGATGATGTAATTCTTCATACTGGTCAGAATGGAAGTTTCAGAAATAAATGTTTGTATGTGCTAATTGCAGCTTTTTTTTTTTGGGTGGGAGGGGATGGGCGCGGGGTGAGGTGGGGTGGGGGAGGTAATTTCTGCAACTGGCAAAAAGTCAGTGAGATTGGAATGCACCAAAGCTGACTTGGAATCGGCCCAAAGTGGTTAAGAGGAAAAGAAGCAGGAGGCTAAGAAAGATCAAATAGCTCCACAGCAGGATGCCAGAGCTGCTAATGAGGTGCCCAAAGGAGCTTCTGCAGGAGTGAGAACCAGCAAGCAGCACAGCCTGGTGCACACCTGAGGACAGCTGCACCCTGAGAGAGCCCAGAGGAAGCTGGTTTAGAATATTCAGTAATGGTCTCAGCTGTTTAAAGGAGAGAAGCCTGCAAATCATAGCATCATATAACAGCTTAGGCTGGAAGAGACCTTAGAGATCAGAGAATCATAGAACAGTAGAGGTTGGGAGGGACCTCCAGAGATCATCCAGTCCAAGCCCCCTGCCAGAGCAGCAGCACCCAGGGTAGTCTGCACAGGAATGCATCCAGGTGGGGTTTGAATATGTCCAGAGGAGACTCCACAACCTCTCTGGGCAGCCTGTTCCAGAGCTACTGCTCCATCTACTCCAGAGCTACTGTTCCATCTACTCCAGTGCTACTGTCCCAGAGCTACTGTTCCATCTACTCCAGTGCTACTGTCCCAGAGCTACTGTTCCATCTACTCTAACCTCCCTGCCACAGGCAGGGACACCTCTCACTAAGACAATCAGCAGAGGTCACTTCCTGGGTGGGTGGCAGTGGAAGGCCAAGTCTCATTTTTTCCCCATCCTGATACATGACCAAGCTGTTGCTGTTATCTCTGATGGCTGAAAACACTGAAGGAGCAGGACCTGTGGAACATCATCACTCAGCTGCCCACACAGTGGGAATGCACCAGGGAAACCAAAGCTCTGGGAGGTGACAGCTTTGCACTCAGTGCATGGAAAGGACCTGGAGATGCATTTCTGGCTGGTGGCTTCTTGAGTTCCCACAGCTGGCTTGTACAAAGCAAAGGAGGGACCTGAGAGCAGGAGAACAGTTTGTGGCGGGTGCTGCCTGCTTTGTGGCTCTCCCTGGTTAGGTAGAAAAACTCCTTTTGGGTTACTGTTGCAAATGATTTGTTCCCATCGCCAGACCACTGCTGTCTGAATAAACACAGCCATTGGCAACCCATCAGCTGGGTACCCCTTGCATGTAACTCTACCTGTCTTTACCTAGCTGCAGCCAAGCCACTTCCAAGTCTCCTCCTGGACAGCTTTGGGAAATTTTTGCAGTTGTTCATGGCCAGCAGGTTGAGAGGTGATTCTGCCACTTCACTTTAGTAAGACCTCACTTGGGGTGCTGCATCCAGCTCTGCAACACTCAACACAGGAAGGACATGGAACTGATGGAGCAGGTCCAGAGGAGGACCATGAAAATGATCAAAGGATGGAGCATCTCTGCTACAAAGACAGGCTGAGGGAGCTGGGGATGTTCAGCCTGCAGAAGAGAAGGCTCCAGGCACACCTCAGAGCAGCCTGCCAGGACCTGAAGGGGCTCCAAGAAGGCTGCAGAGGGACTGTGCCCAAAGGGCTGCAGGGACAGGAGCAGGGACAATGGTTTGAAATGAGAGCAGAGCAGATATTGAAATTGGAAGAAGTTGTGCAGCAGGAGGCTGCTGCAACACTGCAAGAGGTTGTCCAGGGAGGGAGCTGAGGCCCCATGGCTGGAGATGTTGAAGGTGAGGCTGGAGAAGGCTGTGAGCAACCTGCTCTAGGGGAGGATGTCCCTGCTGAATGCAGGGGGTTGGATGGATGAGCTTTGGAGCTCCCTTCCAGCCCAACACATTCTAAATGAGCAGCTGTAGGGCTAGCAGCCTAATCCCATCCTTAGGCACTGCTACCATGCCAGAATCTCTTGAAACTTTTGGTGCCAACAGACACCAATTTGCTCTTCAGAAAATGCAGCTGCATGAGGAGGTCAGCAAAGGCATTTCTTGGGCTTAGGTAGCAGACAGGGGCCCTGCACAGAAGCACAGCCTCAGATGCAGTCAGAGCCTTGCTTTTAAAGCCTTCTCCCCCCAGCTGGCAGCACTGATGCTGCTGAGAGGAGCATGAAGTGGTGATGGCTTCATTCAACTTCAGTTCTCTGCCTCTGCTTCTGACAAAGAGTTCCTCCTTTAATCAAAAAGCCTCTCTGCTGCTTTGGTTTTTGCTCCTTCCAAGAAGCAGTGCTGCTGAAATGTGTCAGCCTCTGCTGGGTGCAGTGCAGAGGCTCAGGGTTTCAGCATCCCTTGGCACTGCCCCAACTCTGCTTCAGCTGAGCCCCTTCCAGAGTGTCAAAAAAAAAAAACAAAACAAAACAAAACAACCAAAACAACCAACAACCTTCTGAAAAATGTCTTTTCCCCAGGGCAACCCCAGGTGATTTAAGAAGGAGGAGGTCACCCCATTAGCTGCTGTCATTTTCATTTGGGGCTGACAGAAACCTTCAAAAGAAGTTTCTGGGATTGGTTGGTTGGTTGGTTGGTTTTTTTAACTTTGTTTTTGTTTTAAGAAAACCACAACTTGTGCTTCTCACACTGCTGGGTACACTTCCTGCCACCCTTGTGCAAGCATCTTCCCCCACAGCAGCCTCAGCAGTGGTGGGGAGGGCATCCAGCCTCTGCAGACCCCTCCTGCCAGCACCCACAACAGGCAGTGCTGAGGAGGAGGAGGAGGTTTGCCCTCCTATCCTGCCTCAGCTTCACTTCAGCACCCAGGCTACCTCCCAGCCTGCTCTGGGCTGGTGGAACTGAATTTAGGCCCCTGAAAGGCCAAGCACAGATGAGGTTCAATCAGCTTAACACCACTGCAAAGCCATACAAGCACTTCCCAAACCCCCAGTGCCTAGGGCTGACTAATTCATTTTAAAGCTAACTGGTACCAGTTGCAAAGGCAGAGCAGAGCAGCAGCCATGCAGATGCATCTCCCCACAGGCCACCACAAGATTAACTGCAACCCCCTCTTTCTGGAACAAAGCTGGGGAAAACCAGAGCAGGCAGCAAATGTCCTAGCATCCCCCTCTGCCTTGCCCACAGCTGGCCCTTCCCTGGCTCTGTGGAGCTGCCCACAGAAGGACCAAGCTGTCCAGTGCTGCTGATCACCATGGATGTTCCCCACAAGGCTGAAGACACCCCACTAGAATCAGAGAATTGTCAGGGCTGGAAGGGACCTCAAGGCTCAGCCAGTTCCAAGCCCCCTGCCATGGGCAGGGACACCTCACACCACAGCAAGTTGCTCACAGCCACATCCAACCTGGCTGCAAAACCCTCCAGGGATGAGGCTTCCACCACCTCCCTGGGCAACCTCTGCCAGTCTCTCACCACCCTCATGGGGAACAACTTCTTCCTAACATCCAATCTGAATCTCCCCATTGCTACTTTTGTTCCATTCCCCCTACAGACCTGGTCTCACCTGACCTACCAGGGCTTCCCATTGCTTGAACTCCAGAGGCAGGAGGGATAGTATCAGAATCACAGAATCAGCCAGGTTGGAAGAGACCTCCAAGATCATCAAGTCCAACCAATCACCCAACCCTAGCTAATCACCAGACCATGGCACTGAGTGCCTCATCCAGGCTTTTCTTAAACACCTCCAGGGATGCTGAGCCCAGCACCTACCTGGGCAGCACATTCCCATAGGCAATATCTCTGTCAAGAACTTCTAAGCTCAAGCCTAAACCTCCCCTGGTGCAGCTTGAGACTGTGTCCTCTGCTTCTGTCACTGCTTGCCTGGGAGAAGAGTCCAACCCCCCCTGGCTACAACCTCCCTTCAGGGAGTTGTAGACAGCAATGAGGTCTCCCCTGAGCCTCCTCTTCCCCAGGCTGAACACCCCCAGCTCCCTCAGCCTCTCCTCACAGGACTGTGCTCCAGACCCCTCCCCAGCCTTGGTGCCCTTCTCTGGGCACCTTCCAGCATCTCAACATCTTTCTCAGACTGAGGGCCCCAGAACTGGACACAGCACTCAAGGAGTGGCCTCAGCAGTGCTGAGCACAGGGCAGGATGACTTCCCTGCTCCTGCTGACCACACTCTTCCTGATCCAGGCCAGGATGCCCTTGGCCTTCCTGGCCACCTGGGCACACTGCTGGCTCATGTTCAGCTGCTCTCCACCAGTACCCCCAGGTCCCTCTCTGCCTGGCTGCTCTCCAGACACCCTGTCCCCAGCCTGTAGCACTGCCTGGGGTTGCTGTGGCCAAAGTGCAGAACCCAACAGTCAGACTTGCTCACTCTCATGCCCTTGGACTCTGCCCATCTGTCCAGCCTGGCAGGGTCCCTGCAGAGCCCTCCTACCCTCTAACAAATGGACTCCTGCTCCCAGCTTGGTGTCATCTGCAGTCCCTGCTACCCTTTCCTGTCAACCCAGCCTTCCTGGCTGTGCCATGCAAAGAGCAGCCACACACTGGCACCTCTCCTGAGGCTTAACTCTGTTGGGCAATTGACACCAAGCAGAAGCTGCTTGCCTCCCACTCTCCCCTGCATGTCCCTACATCCCCTTGGCACGGGGGAGAAGCAGCCACAGAGCAAGGTACTTAACCACAGCAGAACTGAGCACTTCTACCCTCTCCTCCTCCTCCTCCTTGCCTCTAGCAGCAATTAAGAGATTTTGTACACTGGGCCATTAATTTTCTACAGGGCTACATCTGAACTGCTCCTGAAACTTGTGTGTGAGGAAAAAGGCAGAGCAGCAGCCCTGATAGATGGAGCTGCTGGCTGTTAATGGAGGCATTAATACCTCCTGTGAATCTCCAGGGAAAGGCATTAAGCCATAATGGTAGGAGGAAGATGTTTTACACTGATGGGGACATGCAAGGCAGAGGAGCAGAGAGAGAAGAGGTCCTGCAGACCCTCAGGGGCACCCCTTCTTGACTCCAAGCTTTGACTTGGACTTTGGGAGTGGGTTTTGATTAGGTGAGGTAGGAGAGAGTTGTGGGGGTGAGTTACCCTTCCCCTCTGTTCTCTTCTCCCCCATCAGGCCTGCAGGGGCTTTGCAGAAAGGAGAGGAGGAGCAGGGCTGTGTGTCTCAGGTGCAGACCACAGGTACATGGTGACCTCAGGGGTAGGAGAGCTCAGATGCACCAGCTCAGAGCTTTCCTCCAGGGGACAGCCTTTGTTCTCTGCTGCCCAAGGATGGCCCTGGGCTCAGGGGAGCACAGCTAAGGCTTTGGCACATGAAGGAATCCCAGAGAAGAATGAGCAGCTCCTCAGCCAGAGAGCTCACCTGGGCTGTGCAGGTTTTAGGCTGGGAACAGAGAAGCAGTTAGGTAAGATGCAGATAATTGTGAGCACAAGGAGAAGGTGGGGAAAGGGGAGATGAAAGTTGGCAGTGGAAGCCAGGAGCCAGCCAGAGAATAAACAGGAGAAGCAAAGCTGTGGCCCTTGGCCATCAGACAGAGCACAGGAAGATGCTGGCCTCAAGGACAGGGAGGGTGGGAAGAAAAGTGAGCAGAGAGTGCAGGGAGGGTAAAGCCTTCTGGAGCTGAAGGCAGCTGAGGAGTGAGAGCAGGGGCAGAGCATCCATCAAACCCCAGCATGCAGAGCACACAGGGCAGTGTGGCCCTGCTGCTGCTGTCCTGGCACTGCAGGTGGTGGGGGAGAGCAGCAGCACAACCAGCCTGGCAGGAAGGGGAAAGGGAAGAGCCAAGATATCCATTTCTGCACAGCACACACCTGGGCAGGCATGGCCCAGGCTCTGCCACCACCCATGCTCCTGTAACAGTGCACACCAGTATGCTCCTGAGCACAGACTCATGCAGTCATGCAGGTTGGGAAAGACCCTTGAGATCATCAGCTCCAACCACCAGCCCTACTTACCAAGGTCACCCCTAAACCATAGCCCCAAGCACCACATCCAAACCAATTTAAAACACCTCCAGGCTTGGAGACTCCACCACCTCCCTGAGCAGCACATTCCAATCCCTGACCACTCTTGCTGGGAAAAAAACCCTTCCTAATGTCCACCTCAAACCTCCCCTGGTCCAGCTTGAGGCCATTCCCTCTTGTTCCCTGTGACAAGAGCCCAGCACCAACCTCTCTACATTGTCCATTCAGGTAGTTGTAGAGGATGATAAGGTCTCCCCCTCAGCCTCCTCTTCCTCACACAAAACATTCCCAGGTCCTTCAGCTGCTCTCCATCAGGCTCATTCTCTGGGCCCTTAGTTGCTCTTCCCTATACCCTCCCCAGACCCCCAGTGCCAACTTTTCCTTTTTCACCACTCCTGCCCACTCCCTGCCCAGCCCCACCCTGAGCCAGCAGGACGTTTTCAGCTCCTCACACATCCAGGCAAAGGTCTGCCCCGCCAAGGTTCCACCACTTCTCGCATGCAAAAGCCTTCAGGAGAAAGTGGCTGGCCCAGAGAGTGGCCCTTGAGCAGCAGAGGCAGCGATTCAGAGCACTCTGTGTCCCCCTCACCGGCAGAGGCACCTCGGGACAGCGATCTGCCAGCCCCAGAGGAGTCGTTAAGTGCAGGGAGTCCTGCTGCAGGCTCCCAGACAATGCAAACAGCATTGCACAATATCCTGCTGCCAGATGGTTTCGTTCCTTTCTTGTGTGTGTGTGCTCAAGTTTATAAAAACATGCTGCAGGGCCCCCCAGCCCTCCTCCTGCTCTGCCTGGGAGCAGCTCCTGCCTTGCCCCAAGCAGCCAGCCTGCCACCACCACAGCCACCACCTTACCACCTTCCTTTCTGCACTTTGCTTGGCCTCTCACCTTTCACTTTTCTTCCCCCCTCTTCTTATTTACAGTTGTATTTTCCTTCCACTCTACTACAGGCTCTAAATGCTGAAGTCTGCAGTTCAGAGCACCTGGGGCAGTTATGGCATGGCTCAGGTTGGAAGGGACCTCAGAGCTCAGCTCCTCCAACCTCCCCACCATGCCCAAGGACACCTCTCAGCCAGACTCAGCTGCTCAAGGTCTCATCCAACATAGCCTTCAACACCCCCAGGCAGGAGGCAGCCACAGCCTCCCTGGGCAGCCTGTGCCAGACTCTCACCACCCTCACACTCAACAACTTCTTCCTCAGCTCCACTCTAACCCTGCTCTGCCTCAGCTTCAAACCATTCCCCCTTGGCCTGGCTCCAGACCCCCTCAGCCAAAGTTCCTCTGCAGCCTTCCTGCAGGATCCCTTCAGGTCCTGGCAGGCAGCTCTGAGGTGCCCCTGGAGCCTTCTCCTCTGCAGGCTGCACACCCCCAGCTCCCTCAGCCTGTGCTCACAGCAGAGCTGCTCCAGCCCTTGGATCATCTTTGTGGCCTCCTCTGGCCTCTCTCCAGCAGCTCTGTGTCCTTCTCCTGCTGGGGACCCCAGAGCTGGAGGCAGGATTGGAGGTGAGGTCTCAGCAGAGCAGAGCCAAGGAGCAGAATCCCCTCTCCTGCCCTGCTGCCCACACTCCTCTGGCTGCAGCCCAGCACACAGCTGCCTGTTGGGCTGCAGGAGGGCACTGCTGGCTCCTGGGGAGCTGCTCAGCAACACCCCCAAGGCTCTTTCCTCAGAGCTGTCTCAACCCACTCTGCACCCAGGCTGGATCTGTGCCTGATCCAGATGCAGGACCTTGCACACAGAAGCAAATCCTCTCATCCTAGAGCAGAAAGCACAATTTTCACGGCTGCTAAATCCTGGATTCACAGCCCTGCTAGGGAAATTCTGTTGTTGAACCATCTGAAACATTTCCTCATGTTTGGGGAGGAAAATGACTCATCTCTCCAATATTTAGCACTCCTTTGTGCCCATGTCTGCCTCAAGGCCTCCTAGAACAACAGCACAACACCGTGGGACTGGAACTATTAGGATATTTTATCAGGCAAAGTGCAAGGTCCTGCACCTAAGTCAGGGCAATCCTAGATATCAATCCAGGCTTGTGGAGGGTGAGGAAATTGACAGCAGCCCTGCAGAGAAGTACTTGGGGGTGCTGGGGTGGGGGGAGAAGCTGGACATGAACCAGCAGTGTGAGCTTGCAGCACAAAGGCCAATCCAAGTCCATTTCCACAGAGCTGCTCTCCATCACCTCACCCCCAGCCTGCATTGGTCATGAGGTGCAGGGCACTGCACTTGGTCTTGTTGAATCTCATGAGGCCCACCTGTCCAGCTTGTCCAGGTCCCTCTGGATGTCATGCCATGCCATGCCATGCCATGCCATGCCACCCCACCCCACCCCATCCCAATGGTTGGTGCACACATCAGAAAGAGAGCAGGCAAGCTGCAGAGGCCTTCTCTCGTTGTTCAGAACACAGACAAGAAGCACACACAAAGTCCTTGCCTCAAGAGGGTGTGCAGCAAGTGGAGGACCTGTTTGGCAGCACTGAGGGAAGAGTTCAGCCCAGTACAGGTTGGGAGAGGATCTGCTGGAGAGCAGCCCTGGGGAGAAGGAGCAGGGTTACAGGGCATCTGCAAACTGCTCTGCACCAAAATCTCTTCTGTGCTTTTGCTCCACCACCCAGCTGGGCAGAGAGGAACCTAATGAAGTCCAACAAGAACAAGTGCAGAGTCTTGCACCCGGGAAGGGAGAACAAACTGCAGCAGGACAGGTTGGGAGGGGATCTGCTGGAGAGCAGCCCCAAGGAGAAGGAGCTGGGAGTGCTGGGGGGCAGCAAGTTCTGCATGGCACAGCAATGTGCCCTGGGGGCCAAGAAGGCCAAGGGGGTCCTGGGGGGCATTCAGAGGAGTGTGGCCAGCAGAGCCAGGGAGGTTCTACTCTGCCCTGCTGAGACCTCACCCAGAATATTGCATCCAGTTCAGGGCTCCCCAGGTCAGGAGGGACAGGGATCTGCTGGAGAGAGTCCAAGGGAGGGCTCCAAGGATGCTGAAGGGACTGGAGACTGCCTGGGGAGGAGAGGCTGAGAGCCCTGGGGGTGGTTAGTGTGGAGAGGAGAAGGCTGAGAGGGATCTGATCAATGTCTATCAATAGCTGAGGGCTGGGGGGCAGGAGGGAGGGGACAGGGACAGGCTCTGCTCAGCTGCACCCTGGGATAAGACAAGAGGCAATGGATGGAAACTGCAGCACAGGAGGTTCCGTCTCAACATGAGGAGGAACTTCTGCACTGTGAGGGTCCCAGAGCCCTTGAACAGGCTGCCCAGAGAGGTTGTGGAGTCTCCTTCTCTGGAGACTTTCCAGCCCCATCTGGATGTGTTCCTATGAGACCTGTGCTGGATTCTATGCTCCTGCTCTGGCAGGGAGAGTTGGACTGGAAGCTCTCCAGAGGCCCCTTCCAACCCCTAACATCCTGTGAGCCTGCTAAAACTCCTCTCTTGGAGACGTGGACAGGACTAGCACAATTGCTTGGGGCAACAGAGTGTCTCCAGAAGTAGAGAAAAAACCTAGCCCTGAGAAAGGAGCTCTCCAGCAAAATGTTTGCCTCCTGCCTCTCAGCAGAGGTTTTCTAAGGTGTGCCACCATTCACTCAGCCTTTACCCAGTGCCTTGCCACTTGCCTCAGCATCCACCTGGGAGGGCAGATGAATCTTTGTCTTTTCTCTTCTTGACCTCAGTGCTGAGACTGCCAAGGCAGGGTCATGGCAATTATCATGGTGGTTTGTGGTTGTGCTCCTTTCCTTCCAGCTGTCAGCACTAGACAGGAACCACTGGCAGAGATGGCTTCTGCCAGCTTCCAGCTCTACAGCTGTTCACATTTGTCTGGTTCACACAACAGGGGATGCCATCTCCCTTTCCTCCTGGTGCTGGCATCTCTTTGCTCACCCTGTTTGTCCTGGAAGGCCTTTTCAGAGGCTGTGCATGAAAATCTCTTTTAAAAAGAGAAGAAACAGAGGTGTGCAGCCTTCACTATCAGCACCCAGCAGCTCCCCTGCAGATAATGAAAGCTGAAATAAAGCTGGCAGTGGTCCACAAAGCTACAAGGGGGTTAGAGCAGCTCATGCAGGACGACTCAGCTTGTAGAGGAGGACTAGAGAAGAGCAGATTTAGATTGGAGACCTCAGAGCAGCCTTCTGGTACCTGGAGGGGCTCCAAGAAGGCTGCAGAGGGACTGTGATCAAAGGGCTGCAGGGACAGGAGCAGGGACAAGGGTTTGAAAGGAGAGCAGAGCAGATTGAGATTGGATGTGAGGAACAAGTTGTGCAGCAGGAGGCTGCTGCAACACTGCAAGAGGATGGCCAAGGAGGGAGCTGAGGCCCCATGGCTGGAGATGGTGAAGGTGAGGCTGGACAGGCCTCTGGGCAACCTGATCTAGCCCAAGCTTTGACTTTGACTGGAGGACAAATCATGGGAGGAGAAAGTGGCAAAACCTTTTTGCTCTTTTACAAAAACCCAACTCTGAGGCTCACATTGCAAAAACAAATTTTACAAAAAGCTATGAAATGCCTCACAGCTGCAGACTCAAAATGCACTGAATTTGCCCCAGGCAGTTCAGATTTCAAGGAGAGAACTTTTCAAAGTGGCTTTGTGTGACTCTTGAGCCAAGAGGAGCACTGACACTGGAGGAAAATGATGCTGGTACTTGTGTGCTGGTTGGGAAGCTTTGCCAAGCCAACGATCAGAGCCAAGGCTTGAGAAGGGAACAGCAATCACTGCACCACTGAAATGGACACAAAATCAGCTGCTGCCTCCCTGCAGCACTCTGAGGCAGTTCCAAACAAGCACTTCTGACTCACTCCAACAGTTTTCCATGGAATAAAACAGAGACCTTTGAAAGTGCCCTCAAGGGGCATCTCTTTTTATCTGTTCTTTTGTTTGTTAGTTTTGTTTTTCTCTTCTCTCTTTAAAGCAAGTCAGCCTAACTCTACATTTTGTGAATCACAGAAGGGCTCAGGCTGGAGATTTTTCTTTCTGGAGAGGATTTCTACTTTAAGAAAAGGGTCTGTGAGTCTCTGTTGGTCACAAAAGAGCCAGAGGGTTGAGAGGCAGGTGCCTGTGCAGCTTTCCTGTGCCTTAGTTCACAAAGCTGTTCATGTGTGCCTCAGCTTTAGCCATGCAGCTTGTCCAAAATTTACAGTTCAACAATCTGTACTTGCCACAAAGCCAGGAGAAAAACTTGCTCTGCTGAGGTGAGCTGACACACAGAAGGCAAAGTACAGCAGGAATCATGGAATGGCTCAGGTTGGAAGGGACCTTAGAGCTCAGCTCCTCCAACCTCCCCACCATGCCCAGGGACACCTCTCACCTAGACTCAGCTGCTCAAGGTCTCATCCAGCCTGGTCTTCAACACCCCCAGGCAGGAGGCAGCCACAGCCTCCCTGGGCAGCCTGTGCCAGACTCTCACCACCCTCACACTCAACAACTTCTTCCTCAGCTCCACTCTAACCCTGCTCTGCCTCAGCTTCAAACCATTCCCCCTTGGCCTGTTGGTGGACACCCTTCAATTCTGCTCCAACTCAGCAGACAGAAGGAGATGCTCCTACCTTTTGGACCAGGTTCACACACCTAGTGTTGGCATTCAATGCTCAGTTCGATGTTCATTTCACTCTGTGACAGCCAACCAAGTTTCTGCAAGCTGTCAAGAGCTGCCACATGCCAGGGAAGAGTTCCCCTTGCTTCCACAAAGAGCAGTCACACAGGTACACCAGACCAAAAAGGGACAATCAAACCCATGAACCACCTCTTTTATTTGTTGTTGACAGAAGAGAACATCCCATAAGAAAAGAAAGAATAAAAAAACCAAGCTCACAACATGTCCCTGCTACCACGTTTGCAAGCCTTGGATCTCAGGCTGTAGCACCTAGTGAAACCCTGGTGCTGCCAAACACCACAGTGGCTGCACAGAAAGCCTGGAACAAATGTATTGATGCCCACCACAGTGTGCCATGGACTCACACAGACACAAAAATGGACAGAAATTTAAGCCTCTTTGTTTTTTAGCTCTGCCAATGGTCAAGGTGAAAATTGAAAACCTTTCTCAGCCAATTGCTTCTAGTTAAAGCATAAGAGATCCTTTTTTTTTTTTTGTGCTCTCAAATTCAGCATAATGAAGTGTGGAAGAAGTAAGGTATAGAGGAGATACTGAGCCTGTGGGGCATGATATTTTCTTCCCTGTGCAGCTAACTGTCTACCCCAACAATCCAGCCAGGATTCTCCTCACACGAAGAGGAAAAACCTTCAGCTCCTCCAAGCAGTGCCCTGACCTTTTCCTCCCATCCAGAGCACACTTGTGATGTTTACCTAAGCACAAGATGCACCAAAGATGTGCCAAACAAATTAACAGGAGGTAACTCTGAGCATCCAAGGTCTGATGATGCCATAACAAAAGCAACCCTCCAGGTCCCAGTGACTTGCTGAACTAAAATGGCATTGCAGTCACTTGGGAGCCACAAAATGATTTGGCAGCAGCATCTCTGCTGACACCTGAGGAGCAGCAGACTGTTGGGAAAGGAATTTGTGGGGAAAAAAGGAAGAATACATTTTGACTCTGATGTTTTCCTATCAAAAGGCTGTTAAATACAATAAACCCAACAATTTTAGAGCTCCACCTCCCCTCAGCAAACAGCTTGTTACCACTTGGCTGTCACAGTACATTCAGTTTCCTACACACAAAGTATAGTTGCTTGTCCCTGATGCACGTTACACTTGGCAGTGACAATAAACTGCTTTATTATCACTACTCAAGTCTTGCAGCTTGTACAAAGAGCAACCATTTTACACCCCCCACCCCTAAAAAAAACCCAAGCAACTTATTGGTTCCATAGTAGCACTTTCTTATGGACAACATAAGCCCCAAAACCATCAGAACCAAAGGTTCTGTGGTTGAGAGGTAAGGGATGAATAACCAAGAGTATTGCATAGGTACAGGGATCTCAGCTGCAGGAGGAAATCCACTCTTGGATTGTTTGTCACCTTCTGACTCTCCATGAGTGGCCAACCAATCCAGCAGGTGCTCATGAGTGTGGAAGCAGCACACAGCGCTACTCTGGCTGGGTTAAAACCAAAACACCCAGGAACTGTGCAGCTCCCTCCCTGGCACAGTGCAAACTCCACATCACAAACACTGAACACACGTGGGCAGTGTCTGTGGATTTTTGTCTCTAGCTGCTGTGAGGGTGGTGAGACACTGGCACAGGTTGCCCAGGGAGGTGGTGGAAGCCTCATCCCTGGAGGGTTTTGCAGCCAGGCTGGATGTGGCTGTGAGCAACCTGCTGTAGTGTGAGGTAGTGTGTAGTGTAGTGTGCCCCCCATGGCAGGGGGCTTGGAACTGGCTGATCCTTGAGGGCCCTTCCAACCCTGACAGTTCTGTGATTCTGTGCTTCTGTGGTATGTGGAGATAGAGCGAGGAGGAATGCACAGAGCCCTGCCAAACTCAGCCAGAAACAATGGAATGTTTAAAATGTGGATGTGTTGTTCCAGTTTAATCAGTTTGGCCCAGAAATCATGGCTGTTTGTACAGCCAGTGTGCCCCTCCATGAAACAGGAATCACAGGATCACAGAATGTCAGGGCTTGGAAGGGATCTCCAGAGAGCAGCCAGTGCAAGCCCCCTGCCAGAGCAGCAGCACCCAGGGCAGCTCACACAGGAACACAGCCAGGGGGCTTTGCAATGGCTCCAGACAAGGAGACTCCACAACCTCTCTGGGCAGCCTGCTCCAGCCCTCTGCCACCCTCACAGCCAAAAAGCTTTCCCTTCTCTTGCCCTGGCATCTCCTCTGCTCCAGCTGGCACCCAGTGCCCCTTGTGCTGGCCTTGGCCAGCCCTGAGCAGAGCCTGGCTCTGTCCTCCCCACACTGCCCTGCACATCTTTCTCCCCAGCACTGAGGGCAGCCCTCAGGCTCCTCTGCTCCCAGCTCCAAGCCCCAGCTCCCTCAGCCTGGCCTCACAGGGAGATCTTCCACTGCCTGCAGCAGCTTGGGGGCTCTGCCATGGACTCTCTCCAGCACTTCCCTCAGCTCCTTCTTCACCTCAGGGGCCCAGACCTGCACACAAGATTCCAGATGTGCCCTCCCCAGAGGGGCAGGAGAACCTCTCTGACCTCGTCCCCACAGCCCTTCTACTGCAGCCCAGGATGCTCTTGGCCTTTTTGGCCACCAGGGCACGTTGCTGGCTTATGGTCACCCTGTTGCTCACCAGCACCCCCAGCTCCCTTTCCCCTGTGCTGTTCTCCAGCAGCTCAGTCCCCAACCCATCCTGCTCCTTTGTTCTTTCCCAGATGCCAGACTCTCCCCTTGCCCCTGTTGGATTTCATTCAGTTCCTCCCTGCCCAACTCTGCAGCCTGTCCAGGTCTCACTGTGAATGGCAGCACAGCTTGAAATATTTATTGCTTGTGTAAATTGCCAATACAGTGGACATCTGCCCCCAAAACTCACCAAGGGCCTGAGAAGCACACTTTATAAAACCTTGTGTTTGTATTAATCCCTCTCTTCCATAACCCTTCCCTCCAGCCCCCTCCCCCTACTCCTCACCTCCATTTCATATGGCTATTCCCTTTCTGGAAATCTAGGAAGAAGAATCTAGAATAATATCCCAGAGTATGACTCTGTGGGAGGATCAGACCAAGGATTCACTACAGAGCTGAGATCATCTATTTTCCAGTTTTCATACAATAATAAAAGCTTACAGCCACACCCCAAAAAAAAAAAAGATAAAATATTATTAACACCTGATGCTGGTTTGTTGGATTATTTTTCCTTTGGGATTCAGCTGTTTTGGTTCTGAACAGGAGCACCTTGGTTGAAGCCTGTACCAGGAGCACACTTTTCAGGATTCAGAGAGTTTTGGTACCCAACCTCCAGGTGGTTCCTCCACCCCCTGTGTGACAAACTGTCCTTCCCTGCACACACTGCTGAGACAGTTTGCAAACCAGCAGAATCTAACACATTTCTTTCTCTCACCCCCCCTCCAAACCCCCCCACCCCCAATCTTTATCTTTTTACATGTTGAGAGCACTTTCAAAAAAATAAAGATGATTTAGATCAGCAAAATACTTTTTGGCTGTGAACCTGAGAGCTTAGTGTGGTAGCCACACACCTGTTTGTGGTCTCCCCACCTGGTCAGTACTTCCCTTGTTTCAGTCTTTCAATGTGGTAGCACAGCTTGAGGGCAGGCCCAAGCTTCAGTCCCATGTATTTCATGATCATATCACTCCTCAGCAAGAGCAGTGCCTTCCCATCAATCTCCTGCAGGAGGAAGAGAAGAAACAAAACAACAGCACACAGCTGCTTTAACAAGCTGCAGGGCAGACCTGGAAAGGAAATTCTATTTCTGGGTATTGTGGTAAGAAAAATTCTCTCTTATAGATGCATTCATGGAAGGGTTTGGGTTGGAAGGGCTCCCAAAGATCATCCAGTTCCAACCCCCCTGCCATGGGCAGGGACACCTCCCACCAGCCCAGGTTGCTCAAGACCTCATCCAACCTGGTCTTGAACACCTCCAGGGAGGGGACATCCACAGCCTCCCTGGGCAGCCTGTGCCAGAGTCTCACCATATAAAGCAGTAGCTTTGTGTATGGGATCCCTGCAACTCCACAGTTGTGTATTGGATCCCTGCAACTCCACAGTTGTGTATTGGATCCCTGCAGCTCCACAGTTGTGTATTGGATCCCTGCAGCTCCACAGTTGTGTATTGGATCCCTTCAGCTCCATAGTTGTGTATTGGAACCCTACAACTCTATGTATTTGATCCCTATAAATATGTGCATTTCTATATTTGACACCTAGAACTATGTATATTTCTATATTTGATATCTCTAACTCTGTAGATTTGTATATTTGAAGACTCTTATCTCTGTATACTTATATATTTCATACCTCTAATTCTATATATTTCTATATCTGATCCCTCTAACTCTGTATATTTCTATATTTGGTCCCTGTAACTTTGTATATTTCCATATTTGATACCTCTAAACCTGTATATCTTTATATTTGATCCCCACAACTCTCTGTATCTCTGTATTTGATCCCCACAACTCTCTGTATCTCTGTATTTGATCCCCACAACTCTCTGTATCTCTGTATTTGATCCCCACAACTCTCTGTATCTCTGTATTTGATCCCCACAACTCTCTGTATCTCTGTATTTGATCCCCACAACTCTCTGTATCTCTGTATTTGATCCCCACAACTCTGTATCTCTGTATTTGATCCCCACAACTCTCTGTATCTCTGTATTTGATCCCCACAACTCTCTGTATCTCTGTATTTGATCCCCACAACTCTCTGTATCTCTGTATTTGATCCCCACAACTCTCTGTATCTCTGTATTTCATCCCCACAACTCTCTGTATCTCTGTATTTCATCCCCACAACTCTCTGTATCTCTGTATTTCATCCCCACAACTCTCTGTATCTCTGTATTTCATCCCCACAACTCTCTGTATCTCTGTATTTCATCCCCACAACTCTCTGTATCTCTGTATTTCATCCCCACAACTCTCTGTATCTCTGTATTTCATCCCCACAACTCTCTGTATCTCTGTATTTCATCCCCACAACTCTGTATCTCTGTATTTCATCCCCACAACTCTGTGTATCTCTGTATTTCATCCCCACAACTCTGTGTATCTCTGTATTTCATCCCCACAACTCTGTGTATCTCTGTATTTCATCCCCACAACTCTCTGTATCTCTGTATTTGATCCCCACAACTCTCTGTATCTCTGTATTTGATCCCCACAACTCTCTGTATCTCTGTATTTCATCCCCACAACTCTCTGTATCTCTGTATTTCATCCCCACAACTCTGTATCTCTGTATTTCATCCCCACAACTCTGTGTATCTCTGTATTTCATCCCCACAACTCTGTGTATCTCTGTATTTCATCCCCACAACTCTGTGTATCTCTGTATTTCATCCCCACAACTCTCTGTATCTCTGTATTTGATCCCCACAACTCTCTGTATCTCTGTATTTGATCCCCACAACTCTGTGTATCTCTGTATTTGATCCCCACAACTCTCTGTATCTCTGTATTTCATCCCCACAACTCTGTGTATCTCTGTATTTCATCCCCACAACTCTCTGTATCTCTGTATTTCATCCCCACAACTCTCTGTATCTCTGTATTTCATCCCCACAACTCTCTGTATCTCTGTATTTGATCCCCACAACTCTCTGTATCTCTGTATTTCATCCCCACAACTCTCTGTATCTCTGTATTTCATCCCCACAACTCTCTGTATCTCTGTATTTCATCCCCACAACTCTCTGTATCTCTGTATTTCATCCCCACAACTCTCTGTATCTCTGTATTTCATCCCCACAACTCTCTGTATCTCTGTATTTCATCCCCACAACTCTCTGTATCTCTGTATTTCATCCCCACAACTCTCTGTATCTCTGTATTTCATCCCCACAACTCTCTGTATCTCTGTATTTGATCCCCACAACTCTCTGTATCTCTGTATTTGATCCCCACAACTCTCTGTATCTCTGTATTTGATCCCCACAACTCTCTGTATCTCTGTATTTGATCCCCACAACTCTCTGTATCTCTGTATTTGATCCCCACAACTCTCTGTATCTCTGTATTTCATCCCCACAACTCTGTGTATCTCTGTATTTCATCCCCACAACTCTGTGTATCTCTGTATTTCATCCCCACAACTCTCTGTATCTCTGTATTTCATCCCCACAACTCTCTGTATCTCTGTATTTGATCCCCACAACTCTCTGTATCTCTGTATTTCATCCCCACAACTCTGTGTATCTCTGTATTTGATCCCCACAACTCTCTGTATCTCTGTATTTGATCCCCACAACTCTCTGTATCTCTGTATTTGATCCCCACAACTCTCTGTATCTCTGTATTTGATCCCCACAACTCTCTGTATCTCTGTATTTCATCCCCACAACTCTGTATCTGTATTTATCCCACACTCTGTATCTGTATTCATCCCCACAACTCTCTGTATCTCTGTATTTGATCCCCACAACTCTGTATCTCTGTATTTGATCCCCACAACTCTGTGTATCTCTGTATTTCATCCCCACAACTCTGTGTATCTCTGTATTTGATCCCCACAACTCTGTGTATCTCTGTATTTGATCCCCACAACTCTCTGTATCTCTGTATTTGATCCCCACAACTCTCTGTATCTCTGTATTTGATCCCCACAACTCTCTGTATCTCTGTATTTGATCCCCACAACTCTCTGTATCTCTGTATTTGATCCCCACAACTCTCTGTATCTCTGTATTTCATCCCCACAACTCTTGTATCTCTGTATTTGATCCCCACAACTCTGTGTATCTCTGTATTTGATCCCCACAACTCTGTGTATCTCTGTATTTGATCCCCACAACTCTGTGTATCTCTGTATTTGATCCCCACAACTCTGTGTATCTCTGTATTTGATCCCCACAACTCTGTGTATCTCTGTATTTGATCCCCACAACTCTGTGTATCTCTGTATTTGATCCCCACAACTCTGTGTATCTCTGTATTTGATCCCCACAACTCTGTGTATCTCTGTATTTGATCCCCACAACTCTGTGTATCTCTGTATTTGATCCCCACAACTCTGTGTATCTCTGTATTTGATCCCCACAACTCTGTGTATCTCTGTATTTGATCCCCACAACTCTGTGTATCTCTGTATTTGATCCCCACAACTCTGTGTATCTCTGTATTTGATCCCCACAACTCTGTGTATCTCTGTATTTGATCCCCACAACTCTGTGTATCTCTGTATTTGATCCCCACAACTCTGTGTATCTCTGTATTTGATCCCCACAACTCTGTGTATCTCTGTATTTGATCCCCACAACTCTGTGTATCTCTGTATTTGATCCCCACAACTCTGTGTATCTCTGTATTTGATCCCCACAACTCTGTGTATCTCTGTATTTGATCCCCACAACTCTGTGTATCTCTGTATTTGATCCCCACAACTCTGTGTATCTCTGTATTTGATCCCCACAACTCTGTGTATCTCTGTATTTGATCCCCACAACTCTGTGTATCTCTGTATTTGATCCCCACAACTCTGTGTATCTCTGTATTTGATCCCCACAACTCTGTGTATCTCTGTATTTGATCCCCACAACTCTGTGTATCTCTGTATTTGATCCCCACAACTCTGTGTATCTCTGTATTTGATCCCCACAACTCTGTGTATCTCTGTATTTGATCCCCACAACTCTGTGTATCTCTGTATTTGATCCCCACAACTCTGTGTATCTCTGTATTTGATCCCCACAACTCTGTGTATCTCTGTATTTGATCCCCACAACTCTGTGTATCTCTGTATTTGATCCCCACAACTCTGTGTATCTCTGTATTTGATCCCCACAACTCTGTGTATCTCTGTATTTGATCCCCACAACTCTGTGTATCTCTGTATTTGATCCCCACAACTCTCTGTATCTCTGTATTTGATCCCCACAACTCTCTGTATCTCTGTATTTGATCCCCACAACTCTGTGTATCTCTGTATTTGATCCCCACAACTCTGTGTATCTCTGTATTTGATCCCCACAACTCTCTGTATCTCTATATTTGATCCCCACAACTCTGTGTATCTCTGTATTTGATCCCCACAACTCTCTGTATCTCTGTATTTGATCCCCACAACTCTGTGTATCTCTGTGCTTGAACCCCACAACTCTGTCTATTTCTATATTTGATCCCTGAGGGCCAATGAAAATGAGTTCAGCTTAGGCTTAGGGTTTAGAGTTTAGTTGAGCATTTTGAAGGCATGGTTAAAATATTGAAGGTGCTAAAAAAATAAATAAATAGAGTAAGCAAAAAGAAATTGACCAAAGAGCCCTCAAAATCAGCTACTAGCTGGAGAAAAATGAAGTTAATGGGTCAAGGGGCAGGGGGGGAAGGAAGCTGCAAAGCAAGGTTTGTGCAGTTTGAGATGAAATGATCCAAGCACTGAGACCTTGCACTGAACCTTCACCACAGCCAAGAGTCACAGAGAGGAAGGGGCTCCAGACCATCTACATGTGCAAAGTAAGAGAGGGCTGTGTGCAGGTGACACCAGACAGATTGCTAGGGGCAAGGGCAAGGCCAGCTGAATCACAGAATCACAGAACTGTCAGGGCTGGAAGGGACCTCAAGGATCATCCAGTTCCAACCCCCCTGCCATGGGCAGGGACACCTCACACTACATTCTGATTCTAAGACAGTGGCAGTGAGGAAATAAACTGCAGGAGGACTTTCTGGTGAAAACCCAATTGTCAGTCACCCTCTGACACATAAGTAGAGTTCATTCTACCTTCAGTTCCCCAGTGAAAGACACAAAAGCTGTATTTTGATGAAGACAAGGCACAATCTACCAGCAGAGAATGGATTATGCATCTTACATGTCTCCTGAAGAGTTCTGCATGTGGAGCCAGTGCCTGGGGATCAGCTTCTTTCACAAAACGCATCACCTCCTCGATGGACCAGGTGGAAGGATCCTTAGTCAAGGTCCTTGAAGGTTCCCTTTTTAGTGAAGTCAGATCTGGCCCAGTCGTGGAACTTGCAGCTTGCAGCAGAAGAAAATATGGTGGAAGGGAGAAGCATCACTATACAAGGCCAACACATTGCATTTCATATCACAGCTGAGAGCTGACAGGACGGATTTTATGAGGCATCCATTGCAATGCATTAAAATTAGGATTATTTTCTTTCAGTTTTTCCCCCAAGAAATACTGAACTCTTCCAGTGGCCTTTAAATACCTTACACAACTGTAAATGTTTACACAGCAGCATAAACATCAGCACTGTGGCATGTCTGGAGAGAGCAGTTTGACTCCTACCCGGCCTCTGGGTCCCAAGGTGCCATTAACTGGGGATGTGGTAAAGGCAAATTAAGCTGTGCAGACAGAGGAGGGACAGGAGGAAACTCTATCCCCCATATTCCAGCAGCACAGTAATAGATGATAACACAATCAGGAAGTGAGCTGCAGCAAAACAGCCCTCCCCAGTCTGGCCTGCTGCAGGGTCCAGAACAGCAGGGAGAGGAAGGTGCAGCAAGCAAGATCCTGCCCTTCCCTCCCTGCACCACAGACAGGCTGCAGTTCTGCACTTGCAGTTATGGATTCATACAATGCATTCAGAGAATGGTTTGGGTTGGAAGGAACCTTAAAGATCATCCAGCTCCAACCCCCTGCCAGGGCAGGGACACCTCCCACCAGCCCAGCTTGCTCAAGGCCTCATCCAGCCTGGCCTTGAAAACCTCCAGGCAGAAGGCAGCCACAGCCTCCCTGGGCAACCTGTGCCAGAGTCTCACCAGCCTCACTCTAAAGAATTTCTTCCTCATCTCCAGTCTCAATCTGTCCTCAAGCTTCAATCCATTCCCTCTCATCCTGTAACTCCCAGCTCTTGTCAAAAGTCCCTTCCTGGCTTTCTTACAGGATCCCTTGCAGGTACTGGAAGGCTGCTCTAAGGTCTCCCTGGAGCCTTCTCTTCTCCAGGCTCAACAGCCCCAACTCTCTCAGCCTGTCCCCACAGGGGTGGTTCTCCATCCTCTGAGCATCTTTGTGGCCTCCTCTGGACCCTCTCCAGCAGCTCCAGGTCCCTCTTGTGCTGGGGGCAGCAGAACTGGAGGCAGTGCTGCAGGTGGGGTGTGAGCAGAGCAGAGTAGAGGGCAGAATCCCCTCCCTGTGCTGCTGCTCTCCCTGCTCTGGATGCAGCTCAGCACACAGCTGCCTGCTGGGCTGCCAGGGACCATTGCTGGCTCCTGGGGAGTTTGTCACCAACTGACACCCCCAAGGCCTTCTCCTCCAGGCTGCTCTCCAGCCACTCCTCACCCAGCCTGGGTTGGATTGCCCTGACCCAGGTTTAGGACCCTTCACTTGGCCTTGTGCTAGCAACCACAACAATTCATTCCCTGTACAAGCTTTTCTACAGTCAAGAACTTCTTCATTCAGTGCTCTTGGGCTGTCTGAGACAACAAAGGCAGGCAGACCCCTGGGCAGGTGCAGTCCCACAGCATACCTTCAATCCTCCTCTGTATTCGGTTCCTACTGACTTCATAGTAGCCACTGCTGCCAGCAGAGCCCAAGGAGAGCCTGCGCAGGAGCCCGCCTGAGGTAGCAGTCACTGAGTGCAGGGAATTCCTGTAGCCTGCAGTGCTCCCTGCAGCACGAAATTCCATGGAATTCCGTCGGGTCGGGCTGGAAGGATTGACAGAGCTAAGTGCAGAGTCCATAGAGTCCTCAGAAAATGGGAGTGCTTTGGAAGTGCTGTTCTCCTCTCCTGGCAAGGGTTCTGCTGCACGAAACAAACAAGCAGGAAAATGTTCCAAGGGACAGGAACTACACCTTTGCTGTTATCACAGAACTGTCAGGGCTGGAAGGGACCTCAAGGCTCAGCCAGTTCCAAGCCCCCTGCCATGGGCAGGGACACCTCACACCACAGCAGGTTGCTCACAGCCACATCCAGCCTGGCTGCAAAACCCTCCAGGGATGAGGCTTCCACCACCTCCCTGGGCAACCTCTGCCAGTCTCTCACCACCCTCATGGGGAACAACTTCTTCCTAACATCCAATCTCTATCTCCCCACTTCTAGTTTTGCTCCATCCCCCCTAGTCCTATCACTCCCTGACACCCTCAAAAGTCCCTCCCCAGCTTTCTTGTAGTCCTCTTCAGGTACTGGAAGGTCACAAGAAGATCTCCTCAGAGCCTTCTCCTCTCCAGCCTGAACAGCCCCAGCTCTCTCAGTCTGTCCTCATAGCAGAGCAGCTCCAGCCCTCTGCTCATCATTCTTCCAGCTTCTCCCTCAGGCTAGGTGCTAGCCTGGTGCATGCAGAAGAGTATTCTCTGATTGCTAGAGAATGCAGTGGGCTTCTCACTGAGGTGGGTTTTTCCCCTCCTCACATAACATGTGTCAGACCTCAATTTGGTTATCTGAGAGTGGAAGTTTCAGTCATCAGGGGAGCCTGGCTCCTGTGTCATGGCATAGGGTAGGAGGGAACTGCTGAGCAATGCTCAGCTGGCTTGGAAAGGCTCTTGGCAGGCTCTAGAGATTTGAGCAGCCTTGGTTGTGTTCTGCAGAGTAGAAATTAACTGAGAAGTGATAAGAACTGGAAAGGGGAATGCTGCTGCATACTCCCTCACACCTGATTTTTTTCCTCCTTTGCTGTTTTTTTTTTTCCTTTTCCTTCCCTTTTTTTCCTCCCTTTTTTCTTTTATTTCCTCCCTTTTCTCTCTCAAAAATTTTTCTTTTCTTTTCCCCTTCTTTTTCTTTTTTCTCATTTCTCTTTCTTCTCTTTTCTCTTTTTTTAATCTTTTCTCTTTTCCTTCTTTTTCCAGTCTACCTAGGGCTTTCTCTTCTCCAGGCTGAACAGCCCCAACTCTCTCAGCCTGATCCCACAGGGAAGGCTCTCCAGCCCTGTGATCACCTTCATGGCCCTCTTTTGGACCCTCTCCAGCAGCTCCATGTCCCTCTTGTGCTGGGGGCCCCAGAGCTGGAGGCAGTGCTGCAGGTGGGGTGTGAGCAGAGCAGAGCAGAGGGGCAGAATCCCCTCCCTGTGCTGCTGCTCTCCCTGCTCTGGATGCAGCTCAGCACACAGCTGGCTCTGGGCTGTACTCTCCTGAGACAGTGTAGATCTCCTCAAACATTTTCTTCCCTCCAACTGAAACACCTTAATTTGAGCATAATGAAGTGCTCTACACTGATTGAGTTACCTCTCTGAAAGATCTGACTTTGGTGTCCAATATCTCAGGGGAATGAGGGCAGTACTTCTTTTGAGAAGAGACAGAAATCAATGATCAATGCAGAGCTGCATTTCCTGCTGCTCTTCTCACATGCAGGGAAGTGAATATGCTCTGTATGTAAAAAGGAGTACGATGTCCCATCTGAAATAAGCTGGAGCATTTTAATTTGATGTCCTTTTCTGTTTTAATTGTAGCCCTATGAGTTGTTCAATGGCACAGAAGAAAGGATCCTGCTGCTCTCACTGCTGTTAAGAGACAAAATAAAGACCCTGGGAGCAGAGAATCACAGGGCTTGGAAGGGACCTCAAAAGATCATCTAAGCCACCCAATAATATAAAAGGATAATTAATCCCTACCACATTGCAAAAAAGCTTTTGGAAATGTTGTGCAAATGTCTTACCAGCCAGAGTAAGTATGCAGCAGATTGGATGAGTCAACACCACCGAGTTCCCACGGCTTAACAAGTAGCAAATGCAGAGTAAAAAAACCTCCTGTTTTGCTCAGTTTCTCTCACTGAATCACAGAATTGTCAAGGTTGGAAGAGACCTCAAGGCTCAGCCAGTTCCAAGCCCCCTGCCATGGGCAGGGACACCTCACACCACAGCAGGTTGCTCACAGCCACATCCAGCCTGGCTGCAAAACCCTCCAGGGATGAGGCTTCCACCACCTCCCTGGGCAACCTCTGCCAGTCTCTCACCACCCTCATGGGGAAGAATTTCTTCCTAAAATCCAATCTCAATCTCCCCACTTACAGTTTTATTCCATTGCCCCCAGTCTTATCACTCCCTGACACCCTCAAAAGTCCCTCCCCAGCTTTCTTGGAGCTCCCTTTAGATCCTGCAAGGCCACCAGAAGGTCTCCTGGGAGCCTTCTCCTCTCCACACTGCACAACCCCAACTCTCTCAGCCTGTCCTCAGAGCAGAGCAGCTCCAGTCCTCTGCTCATCCTTGTGGCCCTTCTCTGGACACCTTCCAGCACCTCCAGATCCTTCCTGGAACAGAGGCTCCAGAACTGTTCACAGAGCTCCAGGTGTGGTCTGAGCAGAGTGGAGCAGAGGGGGAGAATCCCCTCCCTGGCCCTGCTGGCCACACTTCTCTTGCTGCAGCCCAGGCTCTGCTTGGCTCTCTGCGCTGCAAGTGCTACTGCTGGCTCCTGTTGAGCTTCTCCTCCACCAGCAACCCCAAAGCCTGAGATGCTTTACTTCAGAGGCAGACTGAAGGTAGCCATGTACTCAGTTACTGTTGTTCATTAGTAGCTAAATCAGCCTACAAGGGAGCTGGCAGAGGGAGGCTTTGCTGCTCCCACAGCTGCCTTTGACTCAGCCCTTCCCTGAGCTCATCCAAGACCTTGGTGAGTCAAAGCCAGAGAAGTAAACTGCAAACTGCTCTTCACCAAAATGTCTTCTGTGCTCTTGCTCACTAGTTCAGCTCCATCATACAGCTGGGCAGAGAGGAACCTAATGAGGTTCAACAAGGACAAGTGCAGAGTCCTGCACCTGGGATGGAAGAATAAACTGCAGCAGGACAGGTTGGGAGGGGATCTGCTGGAGAGCAGCCCCAAGGAGAAGGAGCTGGGAGTGCTGGGGGGCAGCAAGGTTTTTTTTAATGATTTTAAGTTCTGCATGGGACAGCAATGTGCCCTGGAGGCCAAGAAGGCCAAGGGGGTCCTGGAGGGCATTCAGAGGAGTGTGGCCAGCAGAGCCAGGGAGGTTCTCCTGCCCCTCTGCTCTGCCCTGCTGAGACCTCACCCAGAATATTGCATCCAGTTCAGGGCTCCCCAGGTCAGGAGGGACAGGGATCTGCTGGAGAGAGTCCAAGGGAGGGCTCCAAGGATGCTGAAGGGACTGGAGACTGCCGACTGCCTGGGGAGGAGAGGCTGAGAGCCCTGGGGGTGGTTAGTCTGGAGAGAAGGTGGCTGGGAGGGATCTGATCAATGTCTATCAAGATCTGAGGGCTGGGGGTCAAGAGGGAGGGGACAGGGACAGGCTCTGCTCAGTTGCACCCTGGGATAGGACAAGGGACAATGGATATAAACTCCAGCATAGGAGGTTCCACCTCAACATGAGGAGGAACTTCTTCACTGTAAAGGCCACAGAACACTGGAACAGGCTGCCACGGAGGTTGTGGAGTCTCCTTCTCTGGAGCCTTTCCAGCCCCATCTGGATGTGTTCCTGTGTGACCTGTGCTGGATTCTATGGTCCAACCAGTGGGGTTGGACTCAGAGATCTTCAGAGGTCCCTTCCATCCCCTAACACCCTGTGACTCACTGCAGGGACAAGGAAAACAGGAGCAGCACAATTTGAAGTGGCAGCTAGCCAGAAACTCAGCTGAACTGTCTCATCGAGCTGCACCCTTACTCCATGGCTTCAGCCTAGAGTCATTAAGAGTTGCTTCCAACTTATCTCCTCTTCCATTTCAAGGCAATTGGTTCTCTGCTAAGTAGCCAGATATGAAGCAGGAGCCTTCATCCATCACTTATGTGCCTGAGGTCTTTCACAAATACAGGGTAGGAGGTTCAGGAGGAGGACTGCTGGAACTTGCAGTAGATCTTCCCTAAGTGCAAAGCCTGCGCCAGGGATCAATAATTAACAACACTTTCACCCTGACCTGTCAAAGGCTGGAGACAAACCAGACACATACCTTGAACTTGGTCCTTTTTTCCTTTTTTGATTGGAAGTACTGAAAGCATAAATATCCCTCACAGAGAACCCTGACATCAATGTAATTACCTTCAGACGGATGAGCATCCTTGCGGGGAAGCTTAGGGGAAAGAGGAGCAGGAGACGGCGGAGAGTCCTGAGAGCAGCGTTTGGCGCTCCTGTTCTCAGGGCTTTCTTCTTTTGCTGTCAAGAGGAAAGCCACCACCTATTATTTCAGCAGAAAGCTGCTGGTGGGGAAAGCCCAGGGACAAAAGCAAAGCCACACATCAGCCATTCACCAGGTTCTCAGCCACTTTAAGGCACAGCTTAGTTCATACTGTCAGCACATAAAAGACCTCCACCATGGTTACTGCACTACAAAGAGTTAAACCTCATGACTTTCACTGACAGATTCAAGATCCTTTCTCAGAATCCTTGATTCCCTAAAGGAGCACCTGAAAGACAAGGCTCAGCCATCATCAGAGAGCTGCAAGGAAGCTCCACACCCAGTCTGAATCTCACCAACCTGCTCTGATGGACTCACAGGATTATTGAGGCTGGAAGAGACCTCTGAGATCATCCAGTCCAGCTATGACCTAACACCACCACAAGGACCAGACATCAAAGTTTCCTCAGTTATGGCCCCCACCTACCCTGGGAATTGTAATACCAGGCTCTCCAAATGACCTGATGGGATGTCTTGTGCAGGTTATGTTTTCCCCTCACCCTACCTTCTGTGCCACACAAAGATAGTTGTCTCACACCAAATATATCACAGATAGTCGCAGCAAACCAAACCTTTCCTTCTAGGAGACTGAAATGTCCAATTTTTGGGGCCCCCCACTGGTTGAGGTGAATAAAGAGGGAGGAAAGGACCTTTTACTGGTCTGGGAGGGGCTAGACTGAGTTCCCCTGCAAGGCAAGGCCCCTTCCATGAGGCAGCAAGCATATTTTATAGGTTTGTTTTATGATCCCAAGATCAATGTAACAACTGAATGGTGTAGTTCTGAGCTTGTCATTGGAGCAGGATCACAGTTGTACAAGACATATGTTTCCTGGCTTGACTCCAAGGAGGAGTCTTCTGAACAAAATGATTTCTGCACATGTGGCATGAGCTATCCCCATCCTGTCAGAGCACTGCTGCACTGAAACCAGTCCAGGAGGAACTGAAGAAAGAGACTTGGGTGAAATGATCGATGAGAAGCTCACTATGAGCTGGCAGTGCCCTCCTGCAGCCCAGCAGGCAGCTGTGTGCTGGGCTGCAGCCAGAGGAGTGTGGGCAGCAGGGCAGGAGAGGGGATTCTGCCCCTTGGCTCTGCTCAGACCTCACTTCCAATCCTGCCTCCAGCTCTGGGGTCCCCAGCAGGAGGACACAGAGCTGCTGGAGAGAGGCCAGAGGGGGCCACAAAGATGATGCAAGGGCTGGAGCAGCTCTGCTGTGAGCACAGGCTGAGGGAGCTGGGGGTGTGCAGCCTGCAGAGAAGGCTCCAGGGGCACCTCAGAGCTGCCTGCCAGGACCTGAAGGCTGCTGAGGGTGTCTGGAGCCAGGCCAAGGGGGAATGGTTTGAAGCTGAGGGTTAGAGTGGAGCAGGGTTAGAGTGGAGCTGAGGAAGAAGTTCTTTGGTGTGAGGGTGGTGAGACTCTGGAACAGGCTGCCAAGGGAGGCTGTGGGTAGGCATCCACAACCTCCCTGGAGGTGGTGAAGGCCAGGCTGGATGAGGCCAGGAGCAGCTGAGCCTAATTGAGAGATGTGCCTGGGCATGGTGGGGAGGTTGGAGGAGGTGAGCTCTGAGGTCCCTTCCAACCTAAGCCCTTCCAGGATCCTCTGAATTGGATTTCCTTCAGCCAGCTCAGTTCACAGGCAGACAGAGTCAACAGCTGCATTACAGACAGCTGCTGTCAACACTGACCACCACCACCAGCAAAGAAGAGCTGTGTAGCAGTACCTGGTTTGCTCCTGTCATAGTCAGTGGGGCTGTGGGCACAGCCCATGTAGGGGCTGAAAGGTTGGCTGCTGAAGAGGTTATCACACTGCAGGCTGTGGCAGAGCTTCTCCAAGAAGCGCAGGACGAAGGAGGCGCTGTTCACGGCGGGGAGATTGATGGAGTGCTTCTCCCCATCAAAGGCAGCTGGGGAGAAGAAGATGATGGCAAACACCACCCAACCACCACGAGGCATGGCAAAACACCCTTCTTAGCTTAAACAGGTTAGTAAGTCAATAAATAAAGTTAAAAACCTGATGGTTCAGCTTGGTTCTTCTTGCTGGGTACCTCCTAACCCACTCCACCTACCCCACTGCCCCTGGGACCTTGTTTTCTTGTTGTTTCCACCCAAAAAGTCATGAGAGGATTGGTGGTGGTCCTCCATTTGGGTGCCTCCTACTCCAACAGACTGGGGGAGGAGGTCTTAGAAAGCAGCCCTGAGGAAAAGGACTTTGGGATGCTGCTGGATGAGAAGCTGGACAGGAGCAGGCAGTGTGAGCTTGCAGCACAGAAGGCAAATCTCAGCCTGGGCTGCATCCTCCTCTGCTCCAGCTGGCACTAAAGAAGTTTTTCCTCATGTCCAACCTAACCCTCCCCTGGCACAGCTTCACCTCATTGCCTCTCCTCCTGTCTCTGGGTGCTTGGGAGAAGAGACCAACCCCAGCCTCACTCCAGCCTCCTTGCAGGGAGCTGGAGAGAGCAAGGAGCTCTCCCCTCAGCCTTCTCTTCTCCACACTGAACACCCTCAGCTCCCTCAGCTGCTCCTTGGCTGATGCCTCCAGACCCCTCCCCAGCCTGGTTGCTCTTCTCTGGACACTCTCCACCCCCTCAAGGTCTTTCCTGTGCAGAGGTGCGCAGGGCTGAACCCAGTGCTCAAGCTGTGGCCTCAGAAGGGCTGAGTGCAGAGGCAGCAGCACTGCCCTGCTCCTGCTGCCCACACTGGTTTGATGCAGGCCAGGTTGCTGTTGGCCTTCTTGGCCACCTGGGCACACTGCTGGCTCATGTTCAGCCACCTGTCCACCAGCACCCCCAGATCCTTTTCCCCCAGGCTGCTTTTCAGCTACTCTGCCCCAAGCCTGTAGCATTGTTTGGGGTTGTTATGACCAAAGTGCAGGACCCAGCCCTTGGCTTTGTTAAACCTCACTGTACTGAGCTCAGCCCACAGACGAAACCTGCCCAGACCTTTCTGCAGAGCCTTCTTCCTACCCTTTGAGCAGATCAACACTTGGTGCTGCCTGCAGACCTGCTGCTGGGGTACTCTTGAATCACTGAAGCTGCTATTTCCCTTGTACTAAGTTAACTCCACAAATAACTGGCTGCTAAATGAGGTTGCAGAGGCTCTCTTTAGAACAAGAACCCACAAGAATACTCTGCAGATGCCATTCAACACTGCTGTTGGAAGTGTTCAACAGGAAGTGTTGAACACATTCCCCAGAGAGATTGATTACACCCCACCACTACTCTCTTCCTACAGAAATTATTTGTGCTTAAGTAACTACGAAACCTCATTGCAGACAGTTCAGTTCTTCTGCCCCAGCTCAAATCCACACCCAGGTGAAGACACAGAAGAAATAAAGCATCTCCACATACCAGTTATCATTTCCCCTCCATGATGGCCAGACTTCAGAAACCCAAAGACTGTTTTGGCTTGATAGGCACAATCCACACAGGCCTGCACAGCCTGCTGAAGGACCACATTGACAGGACCTGGGCCAAAGTGATCAGGAAGCTGCTGAACTTTCTTCTTCTCCAGGTGTGGCCCAGAATTTCCATGTTTGTTGACATAAACACACACTGAAAAACAAACAAACAATCAAACAAACTAAAGCTCTATTGACTGATGAGGAACCAAAATAGGTCCCCAGTTGTAGAACTGCAAACCACCTTTTCAGTTTTAACTTTGACTACAGCCAGCTCTGCAAACTCCAACACAGGAAGGACATGGACCTGATGGAGCAGGTCCAAAGGAGGCCACAAAGATGCTCAGGGGGTTGGAGCAGCTCTGCTACCAGGACAGGTTGAGGGAGCTGGGGGTGTTCAGCCTGCAGAAGAGAAGGCTCCAGGCACACCTCAGAGCAGCCTGCCAGGACCTGAAGGGGCTCCAAGAAGGCTGCAGAGGGACTGTGATCAAAGGGCTGCAGGGACAGAAGCAGGGACAAGGGTTTGAAAGGAGAGCAGAGCAGATTGAGATTGGATGTGAGGAACAAGTTGTGCACCATGTGGGTGCTGGAACACTGCAACAGGTTGTCCAGGGAGATAAGTTGAGGCCCCATGGCTGCAGATACTCAATGTCAGGCATCTACAACCTCCCTGGGCAATCTATTCCAGTGTCTCACCAGCCTCACTGGAAAGAATTTCATTCTACCCTCCAGTCTCAATCTGCCCTCCTCAAGCTTCAATCCATTCCCTCTCATCCTGTCACTCCCAGCCCTTGGCAAAAGTCCCTTCCCAGCCTTCCTGTAGCTCCCTTCAGGTACTGGAAGGTTGCTCTAAGGTCTCCCTGGAGCCTTCTCTTCTCCAGGCTCAACAGCCCCAACTCTCTCAGCCTGTCCCCACAGGGGAGGTTCTCCATCCTCTGAGCATCTCTGTGGCCTCCTCTGGACCCTCTCCAGCAGTTCCAGGTCCCTCTGGTGCTGGGGGCCCCAGAACTGGAGGCAGTGCTGCAGGTGGGGTCTGAGCAGAGCAGAGCAGAGGGGCAGAATCCCCTCCCTGTGCTGCTGCTCTCCCTGCTCTGGATGCAGCTCAGCACACAGCTGCCTGCTGGGCTGCCAGGGACCATTGCTGGCTCCTGGGGAGTTTGTCACCACCTGACACCCCCAAGGCCTTCTCCTCCAGCCACTCTTCACCCAGTCTCTATTTGTACTTGGGATTACCCTGACCCAGCTGCAGGACCTTGTACTTGGCCTTGTTGAACTTCATGAGGTTAGCTTGGGCTCAGCTATGCAGCCTGCTCAAGTTCCTCTGGATGGATCCCTTCCCTCCAGTGTGCCAACTGGACCAGAGAGCTTGGTGCCAGACCTATCAGAAGCCGCAGCTATAATGCAGACATTAAAATACTATCTCTGCAGGGTAAAGCTGTTACACCTACAGGCAGCTGGATAATGATTTATAGCAGTAAGTTTGGAGCACATTTTTCATCAGGTGATACAAGTAGCTTGCTTGAAGCTTGGGAGGAGAACAGGTTTAAAACCAGACAAAACTAGGTAAAAACAGGTGAAGAAGAAATCTTCTAATTGAATAATCACTACAGAGAGGAGGAGATAGAAGGTATAAAGCAGGGTATGAAATGCCTCACACTGCTAGTTTGCTTTGAAGCCATTTCATGTAATTCAGTTTTGTTCTTTGTCTTTTACCTGTGGATATAACTGCTGCAGTTGCCCCAGGTAAACTCATTCCATCTTTAAGTATCTGTGTGGTGCCACTGTCCCCCTCAGGAGCAGAATGAGGAGCAGGAGCTGCAGGAGTCTGTTGTTCTGCCAAGATTTTTTTCTGGTTAGAGAGGAAAACAGAACAACAAACAAACAAAGTCACAATGCTTAATGTTTTCTAACAGGCAAAACTTTCTGCTATCAGTTATCCTCTTACTGAATGTGTGCAGCTCCTTGATGCAAAAATACTTCACACAGAAAAGATGAAGCCCAGGAAAGGAAGACCAGGAACTGCTAGTTTGTATTTTCAGCTGCTTAAATAAGGCAGTGAAAGACAAATGCCTTAAAAAGGAACCCATCTCCATCTAAAGAGGCTGAAAAGAATGAGCTTTATATACTAATTTATGACTCTGAAACATCTTGGAGAGCACTGAAGAAGCATTTTGGATGATATTTCTTTCCACACCCTTCCCATCACCTGGGTTTGACAGAGTTAGCTCACAGAACGGCTCAGGTTGGAAGGGACCTCAGAGCTCAGCTCCTCCAACCTCCCCTCCATGCCCAGGGACACCTCTCAACCAGACTCAGCTGCTCAAGGTCTCATCCAGCCTGGCCTTCAACACCCCCAGGCAGGAGGCAGCCACAGCCTCCCTGGGCAGCCTGTGCCAGACTCTCACCACCCTCACACTCAACAACTTCTTCCTCAGCTCCACTCTAACCCTGCTCTGCCTCAGCTTCAAACCATTCCCCCTTGGCCTGGCTCCAGACACCCTCAGCAAAAGTCCTTAGCTGCTCCAACCCCCTGATCGTTTTTCTGGCCCTCCTCTGGACCTGCTCCATCAAGTCCATGTCCTTCCTGTGTTGAGGGCTCCAGAGCTGGATGCAGTGCTCCAGGTGAGGTCTCAGCAGAGCAGAGCAGAGCAGAGGGCAGAATCCCCTCTCTCAACCTGGTGGCCACACTGCTTTGGATGCAGCCTGTTCAGCAGTACTCCTCCTCTGCAGGTTCAGAAGCAGCACATTTTCTAAGCAGTATATTAAAACCAATGCAGAAAGCCATCAAAATATCCACCTGCGTAAGTGCAGCAGTGCTCAACTTCTTCACAACATCCATAAAGAACACATTCACTTTTCTGGGGGTGAAATCTAGAGCGCTTTGAGGAACATTTCTGTGCTCCTTAGGGTTGAGAGAAGATAGCTTTGTTTTGAGAAACTCCCTGGCAAGATGGCCCTGGGTGCAATTGCCATCAACAATAAAGATCAGACTGCCAAGGCTTGGCAGTGCCTTCTGCATGAGGCCAGGTGGCTCAGGCCAGCAACTGAGCCAAGCAGTCCTGGAATTGCCTACGTGGTGTCAGAAAAGTCTCTCTCCATCCTTAACACAGAAAGGGGAAAATGCACCTGGGAAATTTGAGCTTTTGATGTGAGGTGTGATATTCCTGAGGGCCTCCCTCTGGAGCAGGGACAGCTGTCTGTCCCCACGCTGAGCTGAGAGGAAATGGGAGAAAGGTAGGCATGGGGACCTGGTTTAGGTGTGAGCCTTGCAGAACAGGGTTCTGGGTTGGACTTGGTGATCCTGAGGCTCTTCTCCAACCTGAATGTTATTGAGATTCTGTGAAAATCAAAACCAAACACTGAACTGCAAGGCTGAGGAACCATACAGAACCAACCAGGTTGGAAGAGACCTCCAAGATCATCAAGGCCAACCAATCACCCAACCCTAACTAATCAACCAGACCATGGCACTAAGTGCCCCATCCAGGCTTTTCTTAAACACCTAGGGCTAATGGATATAAACAAGGGGATATGAACTCCAGCACAGGAGGTTCCACCTCAACATGAGGAGGAACTTCTGCACTGTGAGGCTCACAGAGCACTGGAGCAGGCTGCCCAGAGAGGTTGAGGAGTCTCCTTCTCTGCAGACTTTCCAGCCCTGTCTGGATGTATTCCTGTGTGACCTGTGCTGGATTCTATGCTCCTGCTCTGGCAGGGGAGTTGGACTGGAAGCTCTCCAGAGGTCCTTTCCAACCCCTAACATCCTGTGGTCCATCCTCCACACTGTCACATCAGCAGAGTTAGGCCCAGCCAGCACTTCCCTACCTTCTGCTTCAGAAGCAGCAAGGGGGCTGTGGTTTGGAAGCAGAGCAAGTTGTGCTTGCTCAGCTCAGCTTCTCACACTGTGACCCCAAGCCAGTGACCAGCAGTAGACTCTGCTCCCAAAGCCATGCTGCTACACCAGACAAAGCCATGCTGCCACACCAGACAAAGCCATGCTGCCACACCAGGCAAAGCCATGCTGCCACACCAGGCAAAGCCATGCTGCTACACCAGGGAAGGCCATGCTGCTACACCAGGGAAGGCAATCTTCCCAGAAGGCTTCACCACATTTCCTCTGCCAGATTGTCCCCATCTGGCCTCTACCAGCTAGGAGGGCAAGACAGCTCTATGTGCCTGCACAGAGCACTGCTCACAGCCTGGCAGCCCATGGCAAACATCTCAGCTTTGCTTGTGGGGTGGAATTGAAGGGCTGTGATACACACCGGCAGCAAGGCTTTTCCTCAAAAATCTCTAGAGGGAATTCTTTGCATTGCTATGCAAAGGGAACTTTGGACAGTAATGAAGGAGGTGCACAGAGAATTTTTCCTCTGTCATAATGAAGAAGAACACACATGCCAGCTGTGAGAGGCAATCAGAAAACAAAGCCCAGCCTGCAGCTCATCCTTATGGAGAGGCTTAGAAATCTTCTAAATGGAGGAGAAAAATGACACAAGACTCATCCCTCTCCAGCTTCCCTGAAGGGAGCCTGCAGGAAGGCTGCAGAGGAACTTCTCCTGGGAGTGTCTAGAGACAGGCCAAGGGGGAATGGTTTGAAGCTGAGGCAGAGCAGGGTTAGACTGGAGCTGACAGAGAAGTTTTCCACCTCAACACGAGGAGACAGTTCTGTATGGTGAGGGTGATGGAGCCCCGGAGCAGGAGTCTCCTTTTCTGGAGCCATTCCAAAGCCCCCTGGCTGTGTTCCTGTGTGAGCTGCCCTGGGTGCTGCTGCTCTGGTAGGGGGATTGGACTGGATGATCTCTGGAGGTCCCTTCCAACCCCTAACACTCTGTGATCCTATGCAATCTGAATTCTGCAATGAAACCCTTGCAGTTCCTAAGCCTTGGTTTCTAAACAACAACCCAAACCATTCCATTTCAAATACCAAATTGACACAAACTCTATACATGTTTCAGTAACAAACTAAGAGCCTAAAAGCTTCCCTGGCTCTGGGAATGTTCCTGGCAATGGTTATTCCAGAACAGTATTTTTTCCACACCAACAATGTGCCCGTAAATAAATAAATAAATCAGGAATTTTATGCTGGAATAAAATAATCCACAGAAGTCTATCCTGAAATATTCCAGAACAGCTCTTCTGGACTCTTTCTTGTAATCAGTTGCTGCAAACAGGAAAGCCCTGAAGGCTGAGGACAGAAAATGAAATAATAATGAAAAAGAAAAATTCTCTTGCTAGAAATTGTTGCAATACAAAGTAGAGCAGTAGAGGTGAACTAACCTTTTTTCCAGGTTTTAAACTTTTTTTCCTTGTTTTAAGATTTTCAGTGTGAGAGCTGCTTTTTGTCAGCGGGATAGTTTTAGGAGACCTGCCCTTCTTGGCAGCTGCAGACTGGCCCAGGGGCTTGCCCCTGCCTGGTTTCCTGCCCCGTGGTGCTGGTACTGGAGCAGCTTTCTGTGGAGACTGCATGGAACGTCTGGTCACTTTGGAAGGGGAGGAGTGGATTTTGGCACTGCTCTTTGGAATGGAAACTGAGGAAAAAAACAACACAAAACAAAACAAAAATGAAAACAAAACAAAACAAAAACCAACTCAACCCAACCAAAACCCCAAACCAAACCAACAAACCCCAAAACAAACCCAATCCCAAACCAAACCAACAAACCCCAACCCAAACCCACAAAACAAACCCAACCCCAAATGAAATCAACAAACACCAGCCCAAAAAAAACCCAACCCCAACCTAAACCAACAAACAAAAAACCCAACCAAACCAAACCCAAGCAAATGCCAACCCAAACCAAACAAAAAAACCCCAGACCAAACAAAAAAAAAAAAAAAACCAACCCAGACCAAACCAACATAAACAAAAAAAATCCCAACCCAAACAAAAAACCTCAAACCAAACCCAAAAAACCAAAAACCCAGACCAAACCAACCCAACCCAAATCAAAAACATCCACACCAAACCAAACCAAAACACCAACCCAACCTCCCAAAAAAACCCCCAGGACCAACCCAACCCAACCCAAAACCAAAGCAAACCATAAAAAAAAAAGAAAAAAGGAAGAAGAGGAAAAATACAAAACATCTCGAAATGAATGATGGAAAGCAACTTTTCTAACAAAGACTTAAAAAAAAAAACAAACCAAAAATAGAATTAAAATGTAGTGTACAGTTTACATGGTAAAATACATAGATTTGGGTGGTTTGAACTGCAGTGGATATCAGGAAATAACTTCATTAAAAGCAAAATGGAAATCTTTATATCTTTATACTCTTTACATTCCTTACACCTTCACATTCCTTACACCTTCACATTCCTTACACCTTCACATTCTTTCAGAGGGACTTTCCTAAGAGAAAAGCATTCCACTAAATACTAAGAAGAATTAATGCACTCACCTCATAGATGCTTCCCATCGGTTAATTACAGTAAGATATTGATGAAGTGCCATTCATCAGACCACCTCCAAAAATACTTCACAAGTTATCCAGCCCAGAACAAATCAGTTCTCCTTTAAGAGCAGTTTGCTCAATCACAAGTGATGCTAACTGCTTCTAAGGAGCTACAAAACCAGTTCTGAGTGCTGAAGACCATCACCCAACCAGAGAGCAGAAACTGATGGACTCAATGATCTCCAGAGGTCCCTTCCAACCCCTAACATTCTGGGATCCTTTGACAACAGGCAAAGCATAATGGCTGCAGCAAAAGCAGTGAGGCCAGCAGGCTGAGAGAGGTGATTCTGCCACTTTACTCTCTAAGACCTCCCCTGGAGTACTGTGTCCAGATCTGGAGCACTCAGCACAGGAAGGACATGGACCTGATGGAGCAGCTCCAGAGGAGGGCCAGGAAAATGATCAAGGGGGTTGGAGCAGCTCTGCCATGAGGCCAGGCTGAGGGAGCTGGGGATGTTCAGCCTGCAGAAGAGAAGGCTCCAGGCACACCTCAGAGCAGCCTGCCAGGACATGAAGCGGCTCCAAGAAGGCTGCAGAGGGACTGTGCCCAAAGGGCTGCAGGGAGGGGATGAGAAGCAATGGTTTGAAATGAGAGCAGAGCAGATTGAGATTGGAGGTGAGGAACAAGTTGTGCAGCAGGAGGCTGCTGCAACACTGCAAGAGGTTGGCCAGGGAGGGAGCTGAGGCCCCATGGCTGGAGATGGTGAAGGGGAGGCTGGGGAAGGCTGTGAGCAACCTGCTCTGGTGGAGGATGTCCCTGCTGAGTGCAGGGGGTTGGGCTGGATGCCCTTGGGAGCTCCCTTCCAGCCCAAACCACTCTAGGATTCTATGTGCCTGATTTAACTCCTGTGACCTGCTCATGAACAGAAGCTGGCTGCACTGAGAGCAAAATGAAACCTCCAGCAGCTTGGAACTGTACCAGGACAGCATTTGGGGTTTTTCTGTAATGAAGTTTGAGAATTCCAACACTTAACTGATTTATTTAGGGCTGCTTTCAAGAACTCAGGAGTCTTTGTTCATAGACTCTCAGTCCAGTATCTCCATCCTCTCCAGGTCCCTCTGGACTGCATCCCATCCCATCCCGGTGTCAGTCATCAGCACCTCAGCTAAACCACTCTTGCAGACTAGTGGAGCACAGGGGGCTGCTAATAATTAATTTCCTGGATTTTTTTATTCATTTGGACTATTTATTCTCCTAGAATATTGGTAAACAAATAGAACACAAAGTAAAACTCCCAGATACATAGAATCATTGTTTTGGAAGAGACATCCAAAGCTTATCCAGCCCAACCCCCTGCACTCAGCAGGGACATCCTCCACCAGAGCAGGTTGCTCACAGCCTTCTCCAGCCTCACCTTCACCATCTCCAGCCATGGGGCCTCAGCTCCCTCCCTGGCCAACCTCTTGCAGTGTTGCAGCAGCCTCCTGCTGCACAACTTGTTCCTCACATCCAAGCTCAATCTGCTCTGCTCTCCTTTCAAACCCTTGTCCCTGCTCCTGTCCCTGCAGCCCTTTGGGAACAGTCCCTCTGCAGCCTTCTTGGAGCCCCTTCAGGTCCTGGCAGGCTGCTCTGAGGTGTGCCTGGAGCCTTCTCTTCTGCAGGCTGAGCACCCCCAGCTCCCTCAGCCTGTCCTCAGAGCAGAGCTGTTCCAACCCCCTGATCAAAGCAGATCTTGAGAGAAGAATATACTTAAAGATTGTGTAACAATTTTAATGCCCAGCTCCACAAGTGCCACTCACCTTAGCACTCCAGCACTTAGCTTTACCACTGCTACTTTAACTCTGAATTTTTATTCAGGAGTTAACTGTTAAGCATTTGCAGTAGAAAAGTCATCAGTAGGATGAAACGCAGCCTGCAAACAGGCTTCTTACAAAAGAGAAGCACTGCTGAGACATCTGGAAACCTGTAGGAGCATTTCCATCCCTTGCTAGTTGGTTTGGTTGCTACTCTGATATCAGAAGAAATCTCTTGATTAGGGCTGGTTGCAATCCTGATACATCAGATAGAGACATCCTATCCCTAGGTATCTCAAAAGGACCTTCTGGCTGTGAGGTAATCACTTTCCCTTTTATTATGCATGCCAAAAGTTCTTCTCCTATGCAATGACATCTTACAAATAAGATGAGCAGATTTTAACCCAGTGCTGGCACTGCACTCTTCTGATGCTTCCAAATTCCAGAATGCTAAACTTGCCTGCTTGGAAAGCAAAGCAATACCAACTGGATGCAGCAACTGCACCTTGTGTGCTGTATTACACTTCTAAAATGCAGCTATTTGTATTGATCTTGTGCCACACAACTCCTTGTTTAACTACACTACCACAGCCTGAGAAAGAAATGTTGCCTTCAATTCTTTCTGCCTCTTGCCCATGATGAAATCTACCAAATGCACTTCCAGCCTCACACAGCAGGATCACAGAAACATTCAGGTTGGAACAGACCCTCAGGATCCCCAAGCCCAACCATTAACCCTACTCTGCAAGGCTCACCCCTTAACCACATCCCCAAGCACCACATCCAAACCACCTTGAAACACCTCCAGGCTTGGGGACTCCACCACCTCCCTGGGCAGCACATTCCAATCCCTCACCACTCTTGCAGGGAGAAACTTTTTCCTACTGCCCAATCTCAATCTACCCAGTGACAGCTTGAGACCATTCCCTCTTACTCTGTCACTGATCACCTGTGAGAAGAGACCAGCACCAACCTCTCCACAACCTCCTTTCAGGTAGCTGTAGACAGCCAGGAGGTCTCCCCTCAGCCTCCTCTGTTTCACACTAACCATCCCCAGCTCCCTCAGTCACTGCTCTTCAGATTTATTCTCCAGGCCCTTCCCAGCTTCCTTGCCCTCCTCTGCCCTGGCTCCAGCACAGCTAAGCTAAGATTAAACACACAACCAATTGCAATGCCAGCAGGTTCTTAGGAGCACAGCTATGAATTTCAGGACACTTGGGCTATTCCCTGCTCCCTCCCAGAAGGACATTCAGCAGACAAAGAGTAACAACCCCAAACATCTCCAACCACTTCAGGCTGCCCTCTTGAACCACACACATCATCCAGGTCCCTTTATCCCAGCATCTTCCTACCTGTGCATGCAGGAGGACCAAATATTAGCAGCATTAACCACTAAGGGGGGGGGTTGTCAGGTCTCATTTGGTATTTTTCCCCTTCAGCCTAGGGCTCAAGCAGCTGTTTTCAATAGCAGGCCTGCAACAAAGCCCAAGCTGCCTGGGCAGCCTCTGGGAGATAGCAGCAAATGAGGAGGCTGCTATTTGCATTTGTTGATTTAAAGAGAGGGATGGGGAGGAGGGAATGGGCAAGACCGCTAAAGTAATTCCCATATTGTCTGCAGGCTGTACTGACAGTGATCATCAGTCACCTGCTCAGACTTCCTTCACCCCAGCCTTCAGAGGGAGACCAAAGGTTATGCTGGGTCACAGGATCTGGAGGGAAATGAAAAGCCATGCAAAAGAAAAAAAAAAAAGGGAAAAAAAAAAAGAGATGCCAAGCCCACTGCATCTGCAGCCAGAGTTATCCCCACCAGGCCACATGCTCCAAAAACCAAGAGGTTCTTAGAGCCTCCTGAGAACTTGGTGAAATCTAAGGATGAAGAGAATAGGGAGGGAAAAAGCCAAGCCAAGCTCTGCAGGCACTCACTGCAGTATTTAGCTGGGGATGTTTACAACCAAAAAAAAAAGTACCCCAGAAAGGGCACATTTGCCTTTCCAGGATGCTGCTTTGCATCACAAAGAGCTTCTCATTTGCACAAACAAAACCAAGCTGTTTGTGGCTGTTGCTCTCCACACACACACAATTAGCCACTGCTCCTGTTTCAGGAGTGGGATGCACTGCATGGCACCACCTTCCCCAGCCTCTTACACCCCAAAGCTGCAGCAGTAACTGAATGGCAGGGATCATGTTGAACAAAGAGCCTTCACCACAGCAATGGTAGCATCTAAAGTGCTGTTTTCAAAGCTCGCAGAGCTCCAGTTATAGTCATGCTAGTGAGGGCTGCAGGTGAGCACCTTCACAGAATCACAGTAATCTTCAGGTTGGAGAAGCCCCTCAGGATCCCCAAGCCCAACCATTAACCCTGCTCTGCAAGGGTCACCCCTAAACCACATCCCCAAGCACCACATCCAAACCACCTTGAAACACAGCCAGGCTTGGGGACTCCACCACCTCCCTGGGCAGCACATTCCAATCCCTCACCACTCTTGATGGGAAAAATGTTTTCTTCATGACCAGTCTAAAGCTAACCAGTGGCAGCTTGAGGCCATTCCCTCTTGTCCTGTCACTAATTACCTGTGAGAAGAGACCAGCAGCAACCTCTCCACAACCTCCTTTCAGGTAGCTCTAGACAGCCAGGAGGTCTCCCCTCAGCCTCCTCTTCTTCATACTAAACAGCCCAACACACAAACAGCTTTCAATGCTCATTCAAAGCATTCTTTTTTTTTCTTTCTTTTTCTGTTTCCCCTTCACCCCACTACCCAACCCAAACCATTCTGTGAGGATCCCTACAAACTTTGTACCCAACATATGTAAGAGAAACCCCAAATCCAGTACCTTGGAACTCACAGCCTAAAGATGCTGAGTCTTCATTCAGAGCAAGCAGATCCACTGCAGTCAGCTGAGCTCATTTGCATGACAGATTAGACTTTAGATGAGGGACAAATTCTGCTGGCAGAGGCAGAAAAACTGCCCAGGCACATGCCAGGACTGCAAAATTGAACCCCAGAATGTTATCCCCAAGATCTCCTGCCAGAGCAAGGCAGATATTTAAGACAAGAGTGAAACTGGAAGCCACTGAAACCTCTGCTCTTGGGAAGGGGATGGGACAGATGACAGCTCAGGAGCCTAAATTCACTCCATGCAATTCTAAATCAGTAAAATTCCCTCAAAATAACCCTTTTTCTCCATGTTTTTATGGGAAGCAAGGGGCAGGGGGGGAAAGAAGTTCAGATTGGTAATATTTAAAAGCATTAGCAACCTACCATTCAAGTTAGTGTCAGAGAGCAGCAATCACAAGGCAAGACCTTTAAAAGCTGAAGGGAAATGACATGAAGCAAGGCAGGGGTTGCCCTACATTCCCTGAACACAGCACTGCAACCTTAGGTGGTGCTTGGGACAGTAAAAACAGCAATTCAGGGTTTAAATCAGCATTTAGAATGGCTCAGGTTGGAAGGGACCTCAGAGATCATCTAATCCAACCCCCCTGCCATGGCAGGGACACCTCTCAACTAGACCTGTCCCTGCTCCTGTCCCTGCAGCCCTTTGGGAACAGTCCCTCTGCAGCCTTCTTGGAGCCCCTTCAGGTCCTGGCAGGCTGCTCTGAGGTCTGCCTGGAGCCTTCTCTTCTGCAGGCTGAACACCCCCAGCTCCCTCAGCCTGTCCTTGTAGCAGAGCTGCTCCAACCCCCTGATCATTTTCCTGGCCCTCCTCTGGATCCTCTCCATCAGGTCCATGTCCTTCCTGCACTGAGGGCTCCAGACTTGTACACAGTACTCCAGGTGAGGTCTCAGCAGAGCAGAGTCAAGTGGCAGAATCACCTCTCTGGCTCTCCTGGCAGTGCATCTTTGGATGCAGCCCAGGCTGTGCTTTGCAGCACCAAGCTCACACTGCCTGCTCCTGTCCAGCTTCTCATCCATCAGCACCCCCAAGTCCTTTTCCTCAGGGCTGCTTTCTAGCACCTCCTCCCCCACTCTGTATTGATAGTGAGGATTGTTCTGGCCCACTGATAGCCCCAGACACCCATCCTAGAAGCCCAGGGGTGTAGGATGAGTGGAGAGCAAGGGAGGAGCACACTGACAGCTAGCAGGACAGGCAGCAGCCAGGGCTGAGCCAGAAGGGGACTTGCTCCTTGCTCCTCAACTTCCTGCTGCCCTGCTCCTCCCTTCTGCTTCCCTGGGCTGGTCCATTTTGGTGTTTGGGTTTTTTTTTCTCTTTTTCCTTTGCTTTGCAGACCCTGGATCTGGTCATGAGAGCAGATGAGTGCTAGACAACACCAGGATGGGTAAGGTGGCAGCAACACCTGAGCACCCAGACTGGAGGCTGCAGGATGTCTTTCAAGACAGAAATGATTCTGTTTGTACTGCAGGATTTTTCCTATGTCCCTCCTGAAATGCAAGCAGAGTTTTCTTCTGAGAATAGCAAAACCTGTCCCATCCACAGATAAAATAAACCATGAGGCAAAGAGGTTTAACAATTTACCCTAAATCCATGTCAGCATTCCACAGCAGCGGTAATGGAAATGCACCTCCTGAGCTCCAGCCTGGGGTTTCAACTATAAAATTAACCTTCTTGAATACAGTAAGTTATTACCATGACACTCTTGACAACTGGCAATGGAGGTGGAAAAGATTAGCAATTTTTCACAACAGCTTACTGCCAAGGATTATAAAAATTTATGTCCTCGTGTCTCCATTCAGCAAGAGAGCCACACAAAAGCTCCAGGATCTGTACTGCACCACCAGCTCTGCCTAGCAGTGTTGCCATCAGTTCTGCTTAAACGGTAGATGCAAGACATGAATTGGTGAGACCTCACCTGGAGTACTGTGTCCAGATCTGGAGCACTCAGCACAGGAAGGACATGGACCTGATGGAGCAGGCCCAAAGGAGGCCACAAAGATGCTCAGGGGGTTGGAGCAGCTCTGCTACCAGGACAGGCTGAGGGAGCTGGGGGTGTTCAACCTGCAGAAGAGAAGGCTCCAGGCACACCTCAGAGCTGCCTGCCAGGACCTGAAGGGGCTCCAAGAAGGCTGCAGAGGGACTGTGCCCAAAGGGCTGCAGGGACAGGAGCAGGGACAAGGGTTTGAAAGGAGAGCAGAGCAGATTGAGCTTGGATGTGAGGAACAAGTTGTGCAGCAGGAGGCTGCTGCAACACTGCAAGAGGTTGGCCAGGGAGGGAGCTGAGGCCCCATGGCTGGAGATGGTGAAGGGGAGGCTGGAGAAGGCTGTGAGCAACCTGCTCTAGAGGAGGATGTCCCTGCTGAGTGCAGGGGGTTGGGCTGGATGCCCTTTGGAGCTCCCTTCCAGCCCAAACCACTCTAGGATTCTATGTGCCTGATTTAACTCCTGTGACCTGCTCATGGACAGAAGCTGGCTGCACTGAGAGCAAAATGAAACCTCCAGCAGCTTGGAACTGTACCAGGACAGCATTTGGGGTTTTTCTGTAATGAATCTTAAGAATTGTGATGTTTATCTGAGCAACCTGCTCTAGTGTGAGCTGTCCGTGGCTCATGGCAGGGGGGTTGGAACTGGATGATCCTTGAGGTCCCTTCCAAACCTGACAAATTCTATGATTCTATCTCATTTCTTTGGGTCTACTTTCAACAACACAGAATCTTTTCTCATATCCAACCATAGCTCTTGCCTAAAGTTCCACCATTTCTTGTGTTTCATCAGCAAACACAGAGAGCAGCCCTGAAGTTTATGTTCATGTTGCACATTTGTGTATACCCAAACTGAAAACACAGCATGGCAAGCTGGACACAATCCCATCATCAACAGCAGAAAAGTGCATCTCCAGTAGCTAGGCTGGCAAAAAAAGTGCTCAAAGAGCATGGAGAACACATCTGAAAATTCAGCTAAACTAAAATAAATCCTTAACCAGACAAATAAGAGAGTTTGGAATCTCTGCTTGAGCCTGGACTGCTCTTATTGCTGCAGACAGCTTTTGAAGGAGACCATTAGCAGCAGGGGCTGATAAGTGTCATGAAAGAGGATTGCTCTCCCTGACAGTAAATGCACTGAATGGGGAGAGAAGCAATGAGGAGACAGTGTGGAAGGGCACAGGCAGAGGAAAAGAGGAAGAGGACTGAGGATAAAAGCCACAGGACTGAGGATAAAAGCCACAGGGTGTCATTTTTAATTCAGGCTGCTACCCAAAGGTCACCCAAAGTCTCTCCTGAGCACTACAGAGAGAAGTTCCTCCTTCATGAATTCTTGCACCACCTTTATCCATCAAAGATATCTCAGTCTAGAGGAGAGGAGGCTGAGGGAGACCTCATTGCTCTCTACAGCTCCCTGAAGGGAGGTTGGGGTGAGGAGGGAGCAGCCTCTGCTCCTTGGTGGCAAGAGACAGGAGCAGAGGAAATGGTTCCAAGCTGCACCAGGGGAGGTTCAGGCTGGATTCTAGGAAATATTTCTGCACTGGAAGCCTCTCAACCATTGGAATGGTCTGCCCAGGGCAGTGCTGGAGTCACCATCCCTGGGGGTGTTCAAGCAGCTGTGGACCTGGTGCTTAGGGACACGGTTTGGTGCTGACCCTTCAGCTGGACTGGAAGAGCTTGGAGGTCTCTTCCAACCAGACAGATTCTGTGAGAGAAAATGGCCTTGAGTTGCACCAGGGGAGGCTTAGACTGGATATCAGAGGAAGCTTCTTCACTAAAAGGGTTCTCAAACACTAAAAGAGGTTCCCCAGAGAGGTGATTGAATCCCAATGCCTATCCCTAGAGGTGTTTAGAAGAAGCACAGCTGTGGTGCTAAGGGACATGGTTTAGCACCAGAGCTGGCAGAGTCAGAGAATGGACTCTTAAGGATCTTAAAGGCCTTTTCCAACCAAAACAGTTCTGTGATCCTGTGATGATTCTAAGCCTGTGGGGATCAGGGATGTAGAGAAACTCATCCCTCTCCAGATGCTGCTCACATCTGGATGATAGATGCAACTTCATTCCGAAACCAGCCTTTGCAGGTGGAACTACTTCTCACTGTCCCCAGTCATTCCTTTTGTTTTCTCTCTTTTATGGGCCAGGTTTTACTTCTCTTCTCACTAAAAAAGTGAGCTGCCTAAGGAACTGCTACTGACCTGCAATGACTCCACAGTAAAATGAATGTGTCCAGAAACAGCAGCCCTGACAGTCTCCAGTCATCTGCCATCTACGTTAAGTCATAAGCCTCATCCACAACTGGCTACAGTGCAACACAATAATATTCTTCAGCACTGCAACAGCTTTCTTCTGTTGTCCAACTGAGGCAAATAAAAATTACAGCCCATGAAGGTTAAACAGCAAGCACAAGGTTTGGCCTAGAAAGAGAGCCAAGAGCAAAACATCCAAAAAACATCAAACTTAAAAGCCTCTTAAAAAGCATATTAAAAAAGCAGAAGTTAGGTGGGCCCAAGAGATGATCAAAATCAGGAGGCAATATGCTGGAGAGCAGCCCCAAGCAGAAGGAGCTGGGAGTGCTGGGGGGCAGCAAGTTCTGCATGGCACAGCAATGTGCCCTGGGGGCCAAGAAGGCCAAGGGGGTCCTGGGGGGCATTCAGAGGAGTGTGGCCAGCAGAGCCAGGGAGGTTCTCCTGCCCCTCTGCTCTGCCCTGCTGAGACCTCACCTGGAATATTGCATCCAGTTCTGGGCTCCCCAGGTCAGGAGGGACAGGGATCTGCTGGAGAGAGTCCAAGGGAGGGCTCCAAGGATGCTGAAGGGACTGGAGACTGCCCTATGAGGAGAGGCTGAGAGCCCTGGGGGTGGTTAGTGTGGAGAGGAGAAGGCTGAGAGGGATCTGATCAATATCTATCAATAGCTGAGGGCTGGGGGTCAGGAGGGAGGGGACAGGGACAGGCTCTGCTCAGCTGCACCCTGGGATAGGACAAGGGACAATGGATGGAAACTGCAGCACAGGAGGTTCCACCTCAGCATGAGGAGGAACTTCTGCACTGTGAGGGTCCCAGAGCCCTGGAACAGGCTGCCCAGAGAGGTTGTGGAGTCTCCTTCTGTGGAGCCTTTCCAGCCCTGTCTGGATGTGTTCCTGTGTGACTTGTGCTGGATTCTATGCTCCTGCTCTGGCAGGGGGATTGCACTGGATGATCTCCAGAGCTCCCTTCCAACCCCTAACATCCTGTGAGCCTGTGATCCAGAAGAAAATGCTGGAGGCAGCCTGCTAGAGCAGATGGTGCTTCAGGTTGATCCAGCACAGACATTTTCATGCCAGCTTCTTCTACCACAACAATGGTCCTGAGTGACAAGCTGCCTCTAAAAGCACTTCAGTGAGCAAGAGACACAGCAAAAACCAAACTACTGCGTCCTTGAAATATTAAGCCTGGGCCAGCAGGCCTGGGCAGCACCAAGCACTTCTGTCCAACCCCACAGCACATCAATGATTACCACCAGAGAGATTTCTAAGGAGACAAACCACATTATGAGCTCAGCACAGTTCCTGCTGCTGGAACAGGACTGCACACATACCCTGGCACCCAGCCAGGTCCACTCAAGTCACATTTTCTGATAAGGACCCAAAGACAAAACAACAACATGTAGATTAAAGCCTAAATGCTAAAACCATTGATCCAAGCCAACTTTTTTCCTACCTTCTCCATTTTATCTTCTCCAAAGTGTGCCTTAGTTGCTGAGCTTATCTGTCTGAAACCAATGTGAGTCACTGAAGATACGGCTATACAGAGTAAATGTACCAAGGAATCCAGTCTGAGTGCATGCACCCCTGAGTATCAGCCTGTGTTTAGAGAGCTCTTCACAACCTCCCATGACACAACTCCTGCATTCTTGCTGAGCATCCTAAAGAGCTAAGACAGGAAACAGTTGAACTGAAATCACAGAATCAAGGGATCATGGAATGGTTTGGGCTGGAAGGGACCTCCAGAGGTCATCCAATCCAACCCCCTGCACTCAGCAAGGACATCCTCCACTAGAGCAGGTTGCTCACAGCCCCATCAAGCCTGACCTTCAATATTTGCAGGGATGGAGCCTCAACCACCTCCCTGGGCAACCTCTTGCAGTGTTGCAGCAGCCTCCTGCTGCACAACTTGTTCCTCACATCCAATCTCAATCTGCTCTGCTCTCCTTTCAAACCCTTGTCCCTGCTCCTGTCCCTGCAGCCCTTTGGGCACAGTCCCTCTGCAGCCTTCTTAGAGCCCCTTCAGGTCCTGGCAGGCTGCTCTTAGGTTTCCCCAAAGCCTTCTCTTCTCCAGGCTACACAACCCCAGCTCTCTCAGCTTGCCCTTGTTTCAGAAGTGTTCCAGCTCTCTTCTGATCATCTTTGTGGCTCTCCTCTAGAGCTGCTCCATCAGGTCCATGTCCTTCCTGTGCTGAGGGCTCTGGATCTGGACACAGCCCTGCAGGTGAGGTCTCCCCAGAGCAGAGCAGAGCAGAGGGGCAGGATCCCCTCTCTCCATCTCTGGCCACACTGCCTTTGGCCTTCTGAGCTACAAGTGCCCATTGCCAGCTCATGTGCAGCTTCTTGCCCACCACTCAGCAGGGGCATCCTCCTCTAGAGCAGGTTGCTCACAGCCTTCTCCAGCCTCACCTTCAACATCTCCAGACATGAGGACTCAGCTACCTGCCTGGGCAACCTCTTGCAGTGTCCTTAGACTGGATGTTAGGAACAAGCCCTTTACCATCAGTGAGGGTGGTGGAACACTGCAACAGGTTGCCCAGGGAGGTATTTGAAGCCCCATTCCTGCAGATATTGATGGTGAGGCTGGACAAAGCTCTGAGTAACCTGATCCAGAGAAGGATGTCCCTGCTGAGTGCTGAGGGGTTGGACTGGATACCTTTGGAAGTGCCTTCCAACCCAAACCATCCTATGATTCCTGTCAAATGTGAAGGGAGTGAGGACCCAAGAGCTCAAAGAGTTTGAGAGAGAAGTCTTACACCACACAAACAGAGAATGCCCAGAGCAGCAGAGGGATTACATTCAGGGCTATCCCTCTGCATTCCATTTCTCTTCTCAGCTAGCAAGCTGTACACTATAAAGCACAGTGGCTCTCAGTTAAAGGGACTCCAGATCCCTATCTACAAACATCCTTAAAGGATGATAAAGCATTCAGAACAGGCAGCTTCAAGGCAGAATGTATGAAGGAACACTAAACACACAGTTTGAGCATCACACAGGCAAAGACTCCTTTACTTTCTCAGCAGTTAGCTTCATATCAAAGTGCTGCTACCACCAATACCTCCCTGTCATTAAACAGCAGCATTTCACCCTCTGTAACACAAGCAGCAAATCTCATTGCACTTGAAGCCTCTTCACAAACACACAAAACACACAAAAATTAGACATGATCAAAAGCCCTCCTAATAGCATTAAACAAAATACATCCACAGAGCTCCTGTGAGCAGACAAAAATTGTTTCCCAGAAACTATTCTATTAGCTTTAAACTGCAGAGAGAACGTTGAGCAACATTTCATCCTCCTCAGCTACTCACAAATCAAATCCTCAGCCCTTATCTGCATGCAGCCAGCTGGGGTTTAAAATCCTGCTGTAATTGGGGGGGGAGGGGGAAATAATGAAGCAATGTTATTAGTCATCTTACCATTGTCCCCTGGTGGCTGTAATGCATCTCCTGTCAAGCTACACCATCCAACAGGGAAAATATCCCGAGAGTCACATCTGCACCAATAGTCAAATGCTCCTCTCCAGCCATCAAATGTCACAAAAACTTCATCTCCTTTCACATCTCCAATGGTTGCTGGGCAAATCATGTATGGGTTCTTTCTGTCTATAGCTTCCAGCTTCATTCCAACCTTAAAGCAGTTTGGCATAGGTTTTGGTGGTTCCTAGGAAAGGCAGAGTGGCAGAATGTTGTATTGCTATCACCTCTTAAAACACACAAATAAAGAAAAATTCTGTTTGTCCTCAACATCACAGCATCACAGGACAAAAGAGGTTGGAAGGGACCTCCAGAGAGCAGCCAGTGCAACTCCCTGCCAGAGCAGGAGCACCCAGGGTAGCCTGCACAGGAATGCATCCAGGTGGGTTTGGAAAGGCTCCAGAGAAGGAGACTCCACAACCTCTCTGGGCAGCCTGCTCCAGGGCTCTGGCACCCTCACTGTAAAGAAGTTTCTCCTCATGTTGAGGTGAAATCTTCTATGTTCAAGTTTGTCTCCATTGTTCCTTGGCTTATCCCTGTGCACCACCCAAAAGAGCCTGCCCCCCTCCACTTGACCCCCACCCCTCAGCTATTGAGAGACATTGATCAGATCCCTCTCACCTTCTCTTCTCCACACTAAACAGCCCCAGGGCTCTCAGTCTCTCTTCCCAGGGGAGATGCTCAAGTCCCCTAAGCATCCTCCTGGCTCTCCCTTGGACTCTCTCCAGCAGGTCTCTGTCTCTCTTGACCTGGGGAGCCCCAAACTGGACACAGGATTGCAGGGGTGGTCTCAGCAGGGCAGAGCAGAGGGGCAGCAGAACCTCCCCAGCCCTGCTGGCCGCACTTTTCTTGCTGACCCCCAGGATCCCATTGGCTCTCTTGGCCACCAGGGCACATTGCTGTCCCATACAGAACTTGCTGCCCACCAGCACTCCAAGGTCTTTCTCTGTGGAGCTGCTTTCCAGCAGGGCAGCTCCTAACCTGTCCTGGTGCCTGCTGTTGTTCCTCCCCAGCTGCAGGACCCTGCACCTGTCCTTACTGAACTTCATGAGGTTCCCCTGCACCCAGCTCTCAGCCTGTCCAGATCCTTACAGCTTCTACTCACTACCCTCAAAAAACTTAAGAGTAGACAATGAAGGAAACTTCCTCCCACTTCAGATTTGCTTTCCCTTTGTAACATAAAATTTCTGCAACATAAAACCCCTCTTCCCACCAACAGAGCTGGGATAGTTAGCAGAACTCTCCACTGACTGTAAGACCCAGCTAGAAGTATTTACATTAGGCAGTGGCTGCACCCCACCCATTGCTGTCTGGGCAGCAAGACAGCAGGAGGCACTAAAATGAAATTATTGCCAGCTAATAAAGCAAGGGAAGGCTTGCAGGCAACAGATATTTCTGGGGACTGATAACTGTCTGGTAAAAGCTTCACACACAGCCCCAGTTAATCCATGAAAAATTCATTAGCATTGGACATTATTTATAGGCTTCTGGTAAATCAAACTGGGCTGAGACCAAGGCCAAGTGGACAAAAGCAAAAACAAAAGCCAAGGCAATGAGACCAGTGTCAGGGTAGCCACACAGAAGCTTGAGACCAAGTGGAAGACAAATTAAAAATTACCACCTCAACCCCTGCAGGTTCTGCACCATGAGGGGAGTGGAACACTGCAGCAGGTTGCCCAGGGAGGGAGCTGAGGCCTCATCCCTGGAGATATTGGAGTGAGGCTTGGCAGGGCTCTGGGCAACCTGATCTAGTGCAGAATGTCTCTGCTAAGTGCAGAGGGGTTGGACTGGATGAGCTTTGGAGGTGCCTTCCAAACCAAACCATTCTCTGATTCTACGAAGCTCATTGTGTCATCTGAGGCATGCTGGGAGGCTGGCAGAGGGAAGTCTGACTCATCAGGCCTCACAATTTGGAGAATCTTACAGGAAAAAATGCTACAATAAAGTTAGCAGGCAAGCAATGTGATTGTAGGGCTGAACCAAACTGTCTGATTTGCTGACAAACCTGTCAGCGTCCTACAGGGACAGGCTGAGGGAGCTGGGGGTGCTCAGCCTGCAGAAGAGAAGGCTCCAGGCACACCTCAGAGCAGCCTGCCAGGACCTGAAGGGACTCCAAGAAGGCTGCAGAGGGACTGTGACCAAAGGGCTGCAGGGACAGGAGCAGGGACAAGGGTTTGAAATGAGAGCAGAGCAGATTGAGATTGGATGTGAGGAACAAGTTGTGCAGCAGGAGGCTGCTGCAACACTGCAAGAGGTTGGCCAGGGAGGGAGCTGAGGCCCCATGGCTGGAGATGGTGAAGGGGAGGCTGGAGGAGGTTGTGAGCAACCTGCTCTAGGGGAGGATGTCCCTGCTGAGTGCAGGGGGTTGGGCTGGATGAGCTTTGGACCCAACCCAAAACATTCTATGACTCCATGATTCCCAGTTATCAAAAATGAAGTCACTCAGTGTGCAGCCAGCAGGGTTTCACCACTTTGACAAGAGAACTGAAGCAAGAAGTCCTTTTACCATCACTGTTGCCTTTATCTCACTTTCCATGCTCCACAGCAACTTACTCAAGAACCACACTGAAAAAGCTCAGCAGCTTCTGCTTTCCGTATTTTCTCACTACATTTATATCAACAACACACCAGACTTGGAAGCCTCCACTCTGCTTCTACTCTATCTCAATGGACCAGAAGTATTTCATTTCTTGTCTATCTCAGTGGACAAGAATCAGATCACTTCTTGCCTGTCTTTGTAGCTTGACAGAAGCAGATCACATCTTGTCTATCTCAGTGGACTAAAAGCAGATCACTTCTTGTCTGTCTCAGTGGACTAGAATCAGATCACTTCTTGCATTTCTTTGTAGCTTGCTCAAAGTCATTCTCAATAACAGCCTTGCTTCCTGCTGCTGCAGACAGCAGGGTGAAATCTTGGCATCCTCATTAAGCAATGTGCCCAGGCACCAGCTGAGAATTGCTCACCAGCAGGCCCTTTCTCCTTACCTTCTTGAAGAATGCTGTAGGTGCCATTTCAGCTCCATTCAGAGTTCTTAACAGAAACATTGGCCAAGAAGAGGCATTCATCTGGAACCCTGGGCAACAAACAAACATGAGGTTCAGTGTGGCAAAATGCAAGGTGCTGCAGCTACATCAGGGCAATCCTAGGTATCAATCCAGGCTGGGGGGATGATGAGACTGAGAGCAGCCCTGAAGAAAAGGACTTGGGAGTGCTGGAGGGTGAGAAGCTGGACAGGAGCCAGCAGTGGGCAACATAGTAGGCCAATGGCAGCTGCTGATGCATCAGAAGAAGCATAGCCAGCAGGTCAAGAGAGATGATTCTGCCATTCTGCTCTGGTGAGACCTCACCTGAAGGGCTGTGTCCAGCTCTGAGGCCCCATCAAAAGAGAAGGACATGGAGGTACTGGAGCAAGTCCAGAGGAGGGCCACAAAGGTGATAACAGGGCTGGAGAACCTCCCCTATGAAGACAGGGCTGTTCAGCCTGGAGAGGAGAAGGCTCCAGGGAACCCTTAAAGCTACCTTTCAATATCTGAAGGGGATCTACATGGAGGCTGGGAGGGACTGTTTAGAAGGTTTGGAATGATAGGACAAGGGACAATGGTTTGAAAGTGGAGCAGAGCAGATTTAGGTTGGAGATCAGGAGGAAGTTCTGCACAATGACAGTGCAGAACAGGCTGCCCAGGGAGGTGGTGGAATCACCATCCCTGGAGGTGTTCAGGAAGCTGTAGCTGTGGTGCTTCAGGACATGGTTTAGTGGCCATGGGAGTTGGGTTAGGGTTGGACTCAATGATCTTGAAGGTCTTTTCCAACCTTAATGACTCTATGATTCCATGAAAATAAATCAACAGCCTTTAAATCATTTTAATAAAAGCAGGAACCATATTAGAAGACATAAACTGGAAGATCATAGAATCACAGAATGGGTTGGGTTAGAAAGGACCTTCAGAGGTCATCCAGTCCAACCCCCTGCACTCAGCAGGGACATCCTCCACCAGAGCAGGTTGCTCACAGCCTTCTCCAGCCTCCCCTTCACCATCTCCAGCCATGGGGCCTCAGCTCCCTCCCTGGCCAACCTCTTGCAGTGTTGCAGCAGCCTCCTGCTGCACAACTTGTTCCTCACATCCAAGCTCAATCTGCTCTGCTCTCCTTTCAAACCCTTGTCCCTGCTCCTGTCCCTGCAGCCCTTTGGGCACAGTCCCTCTGCAGCCTTCTTGGAGCCCATGAAAGGCCACAATCCTTCACTAGTAAGTGAGTAAAAAGCACAAATGAGAGTAAAAAGCAGAAATTAAGTACTCCATTCAAACAGAACAAGGGTTTGGCTGCCAACATTCTCATTCCAGATTCACCTTCCCTCAGAATGAAATATTTTCTGTTAAAAAAGAAACCAAAATGAAACAGAACAACAAACAATAAAAAACAACAAACAAAACCCAACAAAGACAACAACAACTCCACAACTTTTTTTCTTTCTCTGCTTTCCAAAAGGATGTTTCAAAGTACTGACTAAGGTAACAGAAAAGAGTGGAATTCTTTTCTGTGTCTAGGAGTTCTATGTCTGGCAAAGTTCTACAAAGAAAAAAGACAAAACAAAACAAAAAAACCCCGAAGAAATAAAAACCACCACCAACAAAAAGACAAAATAGAGCAAACTGGAAAATCTTCTATACAGCAAACAGCAGCAGAATCTGCCAGGAGCTGAGGAGTTCCCTCAGAACTGAGTCTCAACAATTCTCCGTAAAAAAAAGGAACTAGGAAGGGTGGAGCATATCTGCAATTCTTGATCAGTTAAATCATGAAGTCATCCAGAGCTGGATCGTGTGCTCTAATAGTTCTTTAAGTGGTAGCTTCAAGCTACCTCCAGTTGAAGAAGTAGGCTGCAAGTTGGAACTAGCTTGCAACACCTAAACCTCATCCTCAATAAATGCTGGCATCATGGGGGGACTCTAGAGGGGTTCTTCAGCCTGGAGAAGAGAACGCTGCAGGAAGACTTTAGAGCAGCCTTTTAGAACCTGAAGGGGGCTACAAGAAAGCCAGGAAAGGACTTCTGACAAGAGCTGGGAGTGATAGGAAGAGACGGAATGGATTGGAGCTTGAGGAGGGCAGACTGAGACTGGAGATGAGGAAGAAATTCTTTCCAGTGAGGCTGGTGAGACTCTGGCACAGGCTGCCCAGGGAGGCTGTGGATGCCTCCTGCCTGGAGGTGTTCAAGGCCAGGCTGGATGAGACCTTGAGCAACCTGGGCTGGTGGGAGGTGTCCCTGCCCATGGCAGGGTTTGGAACTGGATGATCTTTGGGGTCCCTTCCAACTTAAAGCATTGTCTGAATCTATAAACCTATGAAATCTTTTGCAAAGTAAACATGCAGGCAGCTGCTGCTTTTTCATCCTTGTCTGCTTAATAGATGCTTTTTACACATTAACTCATTCTACTCATAAAATAGGTTTAAAGATCAATAGTTCATTGTAAAGATCAGGTTTGGGATCCCTTCCAACCTAAACCATTCTATGAATCTATGAATTCTATGAGCTGATTATTAGTCCTGGTCTTTCTACAACCTATCCATGTGGGGAGACTCAAACACAAGAGAGATTTGCCAGACAGGGGAATGACAACTAAACAACAGTTTGAATTACCTTCATCTGGCCTTTCAGTCACCCTGGCAAAACCAGAGCCCAAGGTTATCCTCAGTACAATTTGATGAAAACATTAAGATCTCAATCCTGCCCCTCTGCTCTGCCCTGCTGAGACCTCTCCTGGAATATTGCATCCAGTTCTGGGCTCCCCAGGTCAGGAGGGACAGGGATCTGCTGGAGAGAGTCCAAGGGAGGGCTGCAAGGATGCTGAAGGGACTGGAGACTGCCTGGTGAGGAGAGGCTGAGAGCCCTGGGGGTGGTTAGTGTGGAGAGGAGAAGGCTGAGAGGGATCTGATCAATGTCTATCAATAGCTGAGGGCTGGGGGTCAGGAGGGAGGGGACAGGGACAGGCTCTGCTCAGCTGCACCCTGGGATAGGACAAGGGGCAATGGATGGAAACTGCAGCACAGGAGGTTCCACCTCAACATGAGGAGGAACTTCTGCACTGTGAGGGTCCCAGAGCCCTGGAGCAGGCTGCCCAGAGAGGTTGTGGAGTCTCCTTCTCTGGAGCCTTTCCAGCCCTGTCTGGATGTGTTCCTGTGTGACCTGTGCTGGATTCTCTGCTCCTGCTCTGGCAGGGGGTTGGACTGGAAGATCTCCAGAGGTCCCTTCCATCCCCTGACATCCTGTGAGCCTGTGAACTATGAGAAACAGAGGCTGGAACAGGAACCCTTTGCTATATTCATCTCTTTATGAAAACCTTCATGTCACATGCATAATTCAACTGAAAATCAGGTAGGAGGGACTGTTTCAGCTGGTTACTGGGACAGAAGCAGAACATTAACATCCAGAAGGTTCCATACCACTCAGGAGGAAAAAAAGAAAAAGAAAAGAAAAAAAGAAAATTGCTTAAATGCCTTAACAGGAGGTAATTACACACCCAATTAGCTCCCAGCTCTGCCCAGGAACAGCATGCTGTACAAGTGCCAAAAAGGCTTTCTCAGAAATGTCCCTAGGTATGCCAGAATGTTTGATTGCTGGAATTCAGCATAGCTCTAGAAAAATCTAAGGCAGGAGGGACAAAATAATGGCACTGGAATTCTTTCCTGAATAAGGAGCAATTATTTGGAGGGCAGGTAAGCCTGGGTGCAGGAGAAAAGCTGCCTGGTAGGTGTTGGTAGGTGTGCAAGCAGCCTGACCCAATAGGTGTTAGAAACAGAGCCCCAAGAGAAGGTATCCAGCCATCTACTGATGACTGTGGAAGGGTTCTCATGGACCAGGACAGGTTGGGGACTGAGCTGTTGGAGAGCAGCACAGGGGAAAAGGACCTGGGGGTGCTGGTGGATGGAAGGTTGACCATGAGCCAGCAGTATGCCCTGGTAGCCAAGAAGGCCAAGGGCATCCTGGGCTGCAGTAGAAGGGCTGTGGGGAGGAGGTCAGAGAGGTTCTCCTGCCCCTCTGCTCTGTCCTGGGGAGGCCACATCTGGAATATTGTGTGCAGGTCTGGGCCCCTCAGGTGAAGAAGGAACTGAGGGAAGTGCTGGAGAGAGTCCATGGCAGAGCCCCCAAGCTGCTGCAGGCAGTGGAAGATCTCCCTGTGAGGCCAGGCTGAGGCAGCTGGGGCTTGGAGCTGGGAGCAGAGGAGCCTGAGGGCTGCCCTCAGTGCTGGGGAGAAAGATGTGCAGGGCAGTGTGGGGAGGACAGAGCCAGGCTCTGCTCAGGGCTGGCCAAGGCCAGCACAAGGGGCACTGGGTGCCAGCTGGAGCAGAGGAGGTGCCAGGGCAAGAGAAGGGAAAGCTTTTTGCCTGTGAGGGTGGCAGAGGGCTGGAGCAGGCTGCCCAGAGAGGTTGTGGAGTCTCCTTGTCTGGGGACATTGCAAACCTGCCTGGAAGTGGATCTTTTAGACAAAAAGCTAAAGTCAGCCTTTATGATATATTCTTAGAATGGTTTGGGTTGGAAGGGATCCCAAAGATCATCCAGTTCCAACCCCCTGCCAGGGGCAGGGACACCTCCCACCAGCCCAGGCTGCTCAAGGTCTCATCCAGCCTGGCTTTGAACACCTCCAGGCAGGAGGCATCCACCACCTCCCTGGGCAGCCTGTGCCAGAGTCTCACCAGCCTCACTCTATAAAGAATTTCTTCTTCATCTCCAGTCCCAATCTGCCCTCCTCAAGCTTCAATCCATTCCCTCTCATCCTATCACTCCTAGCCCTTGCCAAAAGTCTCTTCCCAGCTTTCTTGTAGCTCCTTTCAGGTACTGGAAGGTTGCTCTAAGGTCTCCCTGGAACCTTCTCTTCTCCAGGCTGAACAGCCCCAACTCTCTCAGCCTGTCCCCACAGGGGAGGTTCTCCAGCCCTCTGATCATCTTTGTGGCCTCCTCTGGGCAGCCTCAACTCTCTCTCTGCTCCTCAACAGTGAAGGGAGCACCTGTGAAAAACATTCTTTGGCCATCACAGCGAACTGGGTACCCCCCGAGGAACCCCCAGGAAGCTCAGGTGAGCAGCTTCGCTCCTTACCCAGGGGGGGCTGGAGCATGCCCCCTTTCTTTTCACAGGTCCCGATGGGCTGTATGTCTGAGGAATCCACCAGCCTCCAAAAATCATTTTTGTTGTCACTGCCATCCAGCCTGAGCCGCAGCCTGGCCCCAGAGGTCCCAATGACTGTGGCTATGCAGACCGAGGTGACGTTGCGAGGGTCCCGAGCTTCCAGCTTCATGCCCACCTTGAAATCGTTGCTAGGGGGAACTCTAGACTGCAAGGAAAGGGTGAAAAAAGACTTTGGCTTGTTGATGTTAGTGGTGCCAAACTTCCCAGCCCATTTCAGTACACAGCCTTCTGCCATCCAAACCGATCACAGAAATGGTAAAAAGAAGCTTTTAAACTTCCGAGTCCTACCAGGACAGGCTGAGGGAGCTGGGGTTGTGCAGCCTGGGGAAGGAAGGGCTCTGGAGAGACCTCAGAGCAGCCTGCCAGGACCTGAAGGGGCTCCAAGAAGGCTGCAGAGGGACTGTGCCCAAAGGGCTGCAGGGACAGGAGCAGGGACAAGGGTTTGAAAGGAGAGCAGAGCAGATTGAGATTGGAGGTGAGGAACAAGTTGTGCAGCAGGAGGCTGCTGCAACACTGCAAGAGGTTGCCCAGGGAGGGAGTTGAGGCCCCATGGCTGGAGATGGTGAAGGGGAGGCTGGAGAAGGCTGTGAGCAACTTGCTCTAGAGGAGGATGTCCCTGCTGAGTGCAGGGGGTTGGGCTGGATGCCCTTTGGAGCTCCCTTCCAACCCAAACCATTCTCTGGCTGTAAGTGAGAAGAGGCAGCTGAATATTCAATCTTCCAGGGAGGTGCTGGGATCAGCATCCCTGGAGGTGTTTAATAAAAGCCTGGATGAGGCACTCAGAGCCATGGTCTAGTTGATTACTTAAGGTTGAGTGATTGGTTGGACTTGATGATCTTGGAGGTCTCTTCCAACCTGGCTGATTCTGTGATTCTGTGACAACGTACCAAAAGCTACCATTTCAGAGACTTGATGAAGAAAAGAAGAAGAAGCAGGCAAGAGGAAGAAAAGAAGAAAAACTTGCAATTCACAGGGAGAAGGCAGGAAAAGGAGTTAATGTGAAAAGCATTTTACGGAATGAAAGCAGGCAATCCCAGAGCCACAGAAAACTTGTGTGAGGAGCCCTAAGTGGCAGCTTGGGCATGGAGAGCTGAATGCATTGGTAGAAAAAGCAGGGAATGCCAACGAGCAGGGGGGAAAGGAAAGGAGTCAAATGCCCAGTTCTGCTGCCCCCAGCATAAGACGGACTAAGGGGGACATGGAGCTGCTGGAGCAGATCCAGAGGAGGCCACAAAGATGCTCAGAGGGCTGCAGAACCTCCCCTCTGGGGACAGGCTGAGAGAGTTGGGGCTGTTCAGCCTGGAGAAGAGAAGGCTCCAGGGAGACCTTAGAGCAGCCTGCCAGTACCTGAAGGGGGCTGCAAGAAAGTTGGGAAACGACTTTTGGCAAGGGCTGGGAGTGATAGGATGAGAGGGAATGGATTGAAGCTTGAGGAGGGCAGATTGAGACTGGAGATGAGGAAGAAATTCTTTATAGAGTGAGGCTGGTGAGACTCTGGCACAGGTTGCCCAGGGAGGCTGTGGATGCCTCCTGCCTGGAGGTGTTCAAGGCCAGGCTGGATGAGACCTTGAGCAACCTGGGCTGGTGGGAGGTGTCCCTGCCCATGGCAGGGTCCTGGAACTGGATGATCTTTGGGGTCCCTTCCAGCCTAAAGCACTCTATGACTCTGTGGCTCCCCTTGCTATGGTGTGCAGGTGCACTTTTTACCATAAGACCCCAGACCAACTGCAGGATCCCCAGAGGAGCCTGAGCCCCAAAACCAAATTGGGAAGCAACATTCAGTGAACAGTGAGTTAGACAGCAGGCTGCTGAAAGGGGAGTCTGAGCACACGAAGTTTAAAGGGCAATTCAATTTCAGGGTGTTGCTTGTCAAGCTTGAAATCTCTGCTTTGAACAGAGACTGAGAGCCCTGGGGCTGTTCAGTCTGGAGAAGAGGAGGCTGAGAGGGATCTGATCAATGTCTATCAACAGCTGAGGGGTGGGGGTCAGGATGCAGGTGCCAGACTCTGTTTGGTGGTGCCCATAGACAAGACAAGGTGCAGCAGGAAGAGCTGGAGCACAGGAGGTGCCACCTCAGCATGAGGAGACACTGCTGTGTGGTGAGGGTGATGGAGCCCTGGAGCAGGCTGCCCACAGAGGTTGTGGAGTCTCCTTGTCTGGAGCCATTGCAAAGCCCCCTGGCTGTGTTCCTGTGTGAGCTGCCCTGGGTGCTGCTGCTCTGGCAGGGGCTTGGACTGGATGATCCCTGGAGGTCCCTTCCAACCTCAACATTCTGTGTTTCTGTGATTCTAGGACCATGAAAGGCAGCTGAATTTGAGACACTGACGAGTTTGTTTGATTGCAAGAAGGTGAACTTGCTTAAAAAACTACAACTCAAGGCATGCTCCCTAAAAATCTCCTCCATGCCAGTCCAATCCTTGCAGCAACCTAACAAACCTTGCTCATTAACAGCCTGGCTTTAAGCTCTCTTCAAAGCACAAGGGACTGAGCTTTTTTTTTTTATTATTTAAAATGTTCAGCTCCTTAGACAGAAAAAAAACCCCAAAACAAAACAATTTTAGAGAGCAAGAGACTTGGAATGCATTGAAACTTCAAGCAGTAATTAAAAACAAGTTAGAGCAGCAGATAAAATCCCTCCCAAATGAAGATAAACACTTGAATCAATTTCCATTAGCTGTCTGTGCTTGTATCTTAATTTATGGCAAAGGCTTTAATTTATTGCTCCCCAGGTCATGTTTAATTACTACAAAATTTGCAACTTTGTAGAATCCCCAGAGGCCACAAATTCTGGATGGGTAATTGTCAGATTAGGCTTCTCCCTGCTATTTGTTTTCTGGCTGGCCACAGCAGTGTGTTTCAGAGAGTCACAGAACTCTTTCAGTTGGTAAAGACCTTCAAGATCATTGAGTTCAACCATTCTCGACCAACTCTGGTGCTAAACCACAGCCCTTGGCACCACATCTCCATGGCTTTGAAACCCCTAGAGGGATGGGGACTCCACCACTGTCCTGGGCAGCCTGGGCCAATAAACTATTCCTCATGTCCAACCTAAACCTCCCCTAGGGCAACCTGAGGCCAGTTCCTCTCATCCTATCACCTGTCATTAAGGACAAGAGACCAACCCCCACCTAGCTGCAATCTCCTTTCAGAGAGCTGTAGAGAGCAGTGAGGTCTCCCTCAGCCTCCTCTTCTCCAGACTGAACACCCCCAGCTCCCTCAGCTGCTCCTTCCCAGCCCTGCTCTCCAGACCCTTCAGCAGCTTCCTTGTCCATCTCTGGACTGCTCCAGCTCCTCAATGTCCTTCCCTGAGTGAGTGGCCCAGACCTGACCCCAGGACTGAAGGTGGCCTCTCCAGTGCCCATAATGGTACATCCAATTCACCTCCAACCCAATCTACATGAAGCTCAAGCACCTCAGTGGCTAAAACCTGCAAACGTTCTGCAGCTCTGCACTAACACTGCAGATCACTTTCTGCTGAAAGGTCAACTCCTAGAAAAACTGAAAGCCTGCATCTGTAACTTGCTTTGAAATTGGCTATGCACAGCAGTGCAGGCTCTGCTCTCCAACCCACACAGCCTGGGAGCAGGCCAGATGACAGAATCATGGAATAGGTTGAGTTGGAAGGGAGCTCCAAAGATCACCTAGCCCAACCCCCTGCACTCAGCAGGGACATCCTCCTCTAGAGCAGGTTGCTCACAGCCTTCTCCAGCCTCCCCTTCAACATCTCCAGCCATGGGGCCCCAGCTCCCTCCCTGGCCAACCTCTTGCAGTGTTGCAGCAGCCTCCTGCTGCACAACTTGTTCCTCACATCCAATCTCAATCTGCTCTGCTCTCCTTTCAAACCCTTGTCCCTGCTCCTGTCCCTGCAGCCCTTTGGGAACAGTCCCTCTGCAGCCTTCTTGGAGCCCCTTCAGGTCCTGGCAGGCTGCTCTGAGGTGTGCTTAGAGCCTTCTCTTCTCCAGGCTGAACAATCCCAGCTCCCCCAGCCTGTCCTCATGGCAGAGGTGCTCCAACCCTTTTACCATCTTTGCAGCCCTCCTCTGTACCCTCTCTCTATCAGGTCCATGTCCTTCCTGTGTTGAGGGCTCCAGAGCTGGGCACAGACCACTCAGACCTTCCTGTTTCAGCCAATGCATGGCTCTTGAGTGTCTTTGAGGTTTTAGCTGATTGCTCAGTTTGAGCCTCTTGAGCATTAGAAGGGAAGATGCAAGACAGGCACACACTTCAAGGCTTCTGAGGAGCTTCCTGCAGTAGCTCCATCTCTCAGGAGGGTACACTCTGGCCATGGTGGTCTGTGAGCATGGCATTAACCTCAGAGTCACCCAACACACTGTTGGGTCTACCCAAGCAGAGTTTACAGCCCCCAGGGATTCATTCTGGAAGCTCCCTTCACGAATCCCTGCACACTGCTGTTCTGAGCCAGCTCTCTGAGGGGCTCTGTCCCCTATCCTCAGCTGCAAAAAGCAAGCTGACATTCAAGGTTTAGTACAAAGAGATTCTGCCACCTGAATTTCTCTCTCCCTGTTCTCCACTCCTGCAACTACTTCAGATCCACTGAGTGACAATTCCTCTCCCGCCCCCTGCCCCCAGACTGTGTTTCTTTTTAGGTCCCCACTGAAGGCCACTATCATTCACAGTACAATCCAGCTACCAAGAGACCTAGAAGATACCTTTCTGAACGTGCCAAATCCACTTCTTGTCACACCTGTTACAGTCCTGTCATTCTGAACTACCCAATTCCTTCAGCATCCCTCTTCCTGACACACCTACAGACCACAACTCATCCTATTTGAACAGCTAAGGCACTCCTCAACTCAGGGAAATACTGGCCCCAGCTCCCTCTTCAGAGGGAGAAATGTCAGAGGTCACCTCAGTCTCTAGAAGGCTGGAGGTCTGAGTTCTGAAAGCTCACACAAGATTCATGGATTCCATGGGGTTGGAAGAAACCCTCAAAGGTCATCTTGTCTAACCCCCCTGCAACCAGCTAGAGCAGGATGCCCAGGAACACACCAAGTCTCATTTTGAACGTTTCCAAGGACCTCAGCCACCTCCCTGGGCAGCCTGTTCCAGTGTCTCCCCACTCTCATTGTGCAGAACTTCCTCCTGAAGTCCAACCTCAACCTCCTCTCCTCCACTTTCAAACCATTGCCCCTTGGTAGATGCAAACCTCATCTGCAAACACAGAGCAAGCCATCAGCTGTGGGGCAAACCCAACTTGTAGGGCACAATGTAAAATACAAAGCAGTAGATTAAACTCTCTTCATTATACAACCAGTGTTGTCTTTGTATTCCTCTATGTACCTCTGGATTTCTTCACTTTTTAGATTCAGTTCTCTGTTACTCCTCAGTTGAAAGTCCAGAAAATGACAAAATTGACCATGTTTGAGAGATCCAGAAAAGAAGTGATGAATTAATTCTACTAAACACACATCTTGCAGCTTAGCAGAGCTGAAATGACCCTTTCAGGAATGGGGCAGCTGAAAGGCTTCTCTGGGGATCAGCCAAACTTCTAATTCTCACTCAAACCATTTCACCTCTGAGACTGATGAATAACAAAGAGAAAACATTGTTGAACTCTGATCAAACTACCTGTTTGCATGACTTCTTTTTTTTTTAGAAGGATCACACAGGCTCACAGGATGTTAGGGGTTGGAAGGGACCTCCAAACATCATTCAGCCCAACCCCTCTGCCAGAACAGGACCAGAGAATCCAACACAGGTCACACAGAACACATCCAGACAGGGCTGGAAAGGCTCCACAGAAGGAGACTCCACAACCTCTCTGGGCAGCCTGTTCCAGGGCTCTGTGACCCTCACAGAGAAGAAGTTCCTCCTCATGTTGAGGTGGAACCTCCTGTGCTGGAGTTTCCATCCATTGCCTCTTGTCCTATCCCAGGGTGCAACTGAGCAGAGCCTGTCCCTGTCCCCTCCCTCCTGACCCCCAGCCCTCAGATCTTGATAGACATTGATCAGATCCCTCTCAGCCTTCTCTTCTCCACACTAACCACCCCCAGGGCTCTCAGCCTCTCCTCATAGGGCAGTCTCCAGTCCCTCAATCACCCTTGGACTCTCTCCAGTGGATCCCTGTCCCTAAAGGGAAAAAGAGAGTCCAAAACTACAGCTGTAATGAAACCCTCAAAGTCTGGCTCAAGGCACACACCAGGAATGAAAAACTTCAGGAGCTCACGTTTGCAAAACCTGTAAGCTACTGAGAGCCAGAGATCAAAAGAAGTCAAATGCAAAGCTTGCAAGCAGTCCCTCTAGCATCACCCTGGAACATGCATCCACAGACACACACACACACTTGCAGAAGAGCTTCTGCCATACCTGTCTGAAACAATGCAGAGGGGCAGCTACTGATTCAGTCTCTTTCAGATAATCATCCCAATTAAACTGTTCTGCAAGACACAAGATAAAAAAAAAGAAGACCATACAGGCAGTTTTTAAAGGGAACTTCAGTGAAAAGGGGGATTGGGGAAAGACAGGGACACAAAGTCCCCCCCCAGCAGTCTTGGAGAGGACTTTCTTTTTTTCAAGAACATGGCAGTCATAGGATGGCTCAGGTTGGAAAGGACCTCCGCATAGCTCATCTACTCCAACCTCCCCACCATGGCCTCTCCACTAGACTCAGCTGCTCAAGGCCTCATCCAACCTGGCCTTGAACACCCCCCAGGGAGGAGACCTTTGGAAAACACACAACCCTTGAAGGAGTTTTAAGAAGTGGCATCAATTGACAGGGGTGATCACACAAAAGGCAAAAATCAATACAAACCTTCCCCCAGTGATTTGGGTTTCTTGTTGCTGGGGTGCTCCACATACAAAGAGACAAATCAGGATTTATCCAGATTTAATTCTCTGCACAAGGACCTCCTAAGCCTCTTTGTACCAAATCACTTCAGCCTTTCTGTAGTTCCCCTACCAGCAGGGCAGGTGTGAGAGTCTCCTGGGGGTACTGAGGTGATACATGTTGAACACAGACATCTAGGTGCTGCTGAAACACATACTGAGAAGAACATCCAGAGCCCGCTGAAAGCAAAAGATCTCAGCCCTCCAGCTGCAGCCTTGTCTCTTTGAAGCCTGATGAAGTCTCTTTGCAGTGTAAGCAAGCTACAGACTTGGGGATGTGTGGCTGGAAAGCTGCTACTTGGAGAGGTACCTGGGGGTGTTGGTTGATAGTTGACTGACCATGAGTCAGCAGTGCCCAGGTGGGCAAGAAGGCCAAGGGCATCCTGGTATGAATCAGAGACAGGGAGGGCAGCAGAGACAGGAGGTGACATCCCCCTGTGCTCAGCAGCAGCAGGGACAGGAGGTGACATCCCCCTGTGCTCAGCACTGCTGAGGCCACACCTCGAGTGCTGTGTTCAGCTCTGGGCTCCTCGCTCCAGGAAGGACATTGAGGGGCTGGAGCCTGTCCAGAGAAGGGCAATGAGACTGGAGAAGGGCCTGGAGACCCTGGGCTTGAGGAGGGGCTGAGGGAGCTGGGGGTGTTCAGGCTGGAGAAGAGGAGGCTGAGGGAGACCTCATTGCTCTCTACAGCTCCCTGAAGGGAGGTTGGGGTGAGGAGGGGGCAGCCTCTGCTCCTTGGTGACAAGGGACAGGAGCAGAGGAAATGGTTCCAAGCTGCACCAGGGGAGGTTCAGGCTGGGTGTTAGGAAATATTTCTTCACTGGAAGGGCTCTCAGACATTGGAATGTTCTGCCCAGGGCAGTGCTGGAGTCACCATCCCTGGGGGTGTTCAAGCAGTGTGGAGCTGGTGCTTAGTGCTGGGTCAAAGGCTGGACTGGGTGAGCTTGGAGCTCTCTTCCAACCAGATAAATTCTGTGGTTCTGGCAACATTCAGCAACAGGATCAAGGTCTTTTTTCCAGTGTTAGCCTTGGCATTGTTTATGGGTGAGTGTAGTCTACGCTGGAGTGAGTCAGTGCCATCACTTCTGCATGAATGGAAGAGCATGAAGCACTAACATCAAAGATAAGCAAGCACCAAATAATAGAAAGCACAAGAGAAACAGCACAGCTAATATTTTTGTTCCTACATTCACTGAGTCAGCTCTTTTGCTTATTTTCCTTGGTTGGGCAGCTGGCATCTTTCTGATGTTGCTGAAGAGTAAAACCCACCCCAGAACGCTGCAGCGATGCCACCCAGAGGCTCTGCAGTGGCCACTCACACAGCCTGTACCAAAACCCACCCTGAGGATGGAAAGGTTGCATCAAATCTATCACTAATCCTTCCCAAAACACCCCTGGGCACAGGTAAACTCCTCTCTGCCACTTCCAGCAGTGGAGAAGCAAAGAGGCAGAGAAAGGAAACATTTTCAGCTCTTGCCACAGCACAGCCTTCAGAGCAGTAGTGCTCAAACCCAAGAGTCTGGCTGCAGGGGCACTGTACTGAGATGAAAACACACACAGTGCCTCCAAGCAGAAGAGAATCAACCCCTTGACCTCCTGAGGGCCTCTGGTTTTGGGCACAGCAGACTCAGAAGTGTAGAAGTGGTTTGTCCTTGGCACTGCAGAGGCCATGGAGCTGTTTTGCTATGTAAGGAGTGCAGAAAATCCCCAAAGCTGTTAATGTGGTGGTCTGTATGCAGGCTGGGAACAAAGAGCTTTCCATACACCACCCTGGAAGTTTGTCTCTTCTGAAATTAAAGTTTTATTTGCACATTTAGAGAGTTCCACCACAAAAGGCAGGGCACATTAACTTGAGCATCTCTTAGAGAGTTGTATTGCAGGAAGGCATGGTCTGGAAATGGCTCTTCAGAGATTGCTCCAGAAAGTAGCCCCAGATCCATTCCTCTTTTCATGGACAGGCCAAGGAGGCTGCAAAAATCAAATATGATGAACTGCTGTGATGAAGTTTTCTCCTGCAACAAATCTTCTTTGAGTCTGATAATGACATTGTCACTTCAGGTTGACTTCTGATTTAAAGGTAAAAATAAAAATCAGAGTTTGCCTTGCTAAATCAATTCAATAAAAACATAAAACATGGCTTCAAGGTTGGGATTTAGACTGGAGATTAGGAAGAAATTCTGTACAGTGAGGGTGTACAGGTTGCCCAGGGAGGCTGTGGATGCCTCCTCCCTGGAGGTGTTCAAGGCCAGGCTGGATGAGGCCTTGAGCAACCTGGGTTGGTGGAAGGTGTCCCTGCCCATGGCAGGGGGTTGGAACTGGATGATCTTTAAGGGCTCTTCCAACCCAAACCATTATATGAATCTATGAAATCTATCAGAAAGCAAATGTTAGCCAGAACCCAGCTGTCTCAGCTCTAACATGATGTAAAAGCTGCAACCATGACTCAGACCCCGACTGTCATCATCCTCAGGACCACATAAAGGTAGATACTTCAGAAACAGCACCTTTCACCAGGAGAAAAAACCATCCACCTCCTTTGAAAAATTATCTCTGTAGTCCAGCACTGCCCAGATGAACCCAACTGTTACAGCAGGACTGGAAATCTGGGGGGATGAGGTGACAGAAAGCAGCACTCTGGAAAAGGACTTGGGAATTCTGGTGGATGTGGGCAGCCCAGAAGGCTAATGGCAGCCTGGGCTGCATCCAAAGAGGTGTGACCAGGAGGTCAAGAGAGGTGATTCTGCCACTTAGCTCTGCTCTGGGGAGACCTCACCTGCAGGGCTGAGTCCAGCTCTGGAGTCCTCAGCACAGGAAGGACATGGACCTGATGGAATAGGTCCAGAGGAGGGCCAGGAAAACGATCAGGGGGTTGGAGCAGTTCTGCCATGAGGCCAGGCTGAGGGAGCTGGGGGTGTTCAGCCTGGAGAAGAGAAGGCTCCAGGCAGACCTCAGAGCAGCCTGCCAGGACCTGAAGGGGCTCCAAGAAGGCTGCAGAGGGACTGTGATCAAAGGGCTGCAGGGACAGGAGCAGGGACAAGGGTTTGAAAGGAGAGCAGAGCAGATTGAGATTGGATGTGAGGAACAAGTTGTGCAGCAGGAGGCTGCTGCAACACTGCAAGAGGTTGGCCAGGGAGGGAGCTGAGGCCCCATGGCTGGAGATGGTGAAGGTGAAGCTGAAGAAGGCTGTGAGCAACCTGCTCTAGTGGAGGATGTCCCTGCTGAGTGCAGGGGGTTGGACTGGGTGACCTTTGGTGGTCCCTTCCAACACAGACCATTCTATGGTCCTGTGACCCAAGAGAACATAGGGAAACAAAGAGTTGGCTTTTTTTTCCAAGGAACACTTCCTAGAAAGGCAAACAAGTCAACACAAGCAGCCAGCTGCAGAGAAAGCCAGGAGAAAACACTACTGTGAGGGAGGCTCTTTGATCCCACCCATCAAAAACTCCTCCACCAAGAAGAAATGACCTGAAGTTTAAATTAGAACTCCACCTGTGAAGATTCACTGCATTAAAGTCAAGCTCTCTGAGATGGTGTTAATTAGCATTTAATTAGTGCAGCCATAGAAACAGGACAGGAGTGGATGCCTGTAATATGCAAGATGCATTGCACTGAAAAAAAAAAACAAACTCTCAATGCCAAAAGCTTTTCTGTGCTCTCAGGGTGCTGGAGGCCCCAGAACTGGAGGCAGTGCTGCAGGTGGGGTGTGAGCAGAGCAGAGCAGAGGGGCAGAATCCCCTCCCTGTGCTGCTGCTCTCCCTGCTCTGGATGCAGCTCAGCACACAGCTGGCTCTGGGCTGCCAGGGACCATTGCTGGCTCCTGGAGAGTTTGTCACCAACTGACACCCCCAAGGCCTTCTCCTCCAGGCTGTTCTCCAGCCACTCCTCATCCAGCCTGGATTTGTGCTTGGGATTGCCCTAACCCAGGTGAAGGAGCTTTTTTTTCACGTCCATCAAGCAGGAATTTTGTTTCTTCTCATCCTTCCACTGCACCTCAGAGAAGAGCCTGGCTGTCAGGTAACTGAAGACATAAACTTTCTCTTCTTTCAGCTGAAGAACCAATTTCTCTGCTTTCAGCCTGTGAACTCTGGTTACACAGAAGCACAGAATGGTTTGGGTTCCTACATCCCAGCTCCTTCAGTTTTTTGGTGGACTGCAGCCAGCTTGCTGGGGAGCTCCTGACTGAACACAATACTCCAGATACAGGCTCACAAGTTCCCCAGAGCAGCATACCCCTCCTCTGAGCCTGCTGCTGCCTACAGCTCTGATCGGATTCCATATGCACTTCAGGTCTCCCACCGCAAGAGCTCACTGCTGCCCCACGCTCAGCTTGCTGCCTGCCAGCACTCCAGAGCTTCTCTGCTCTCCAGGCAGCCACTCAGCTTCCTGCCTGGGCTGCTGCAGGGCTGCCGAGGTGCCAGAGGAAATCTCTATTTGTCTTTGAATCGTATCAGGTTCCGTTTCTCTCGCGTGGGGAGGTCCATCTGAAGCACAGCCCTTACTCCCAGCCTGCAGGCTACTACTCCCAGACAGAATGGTTTAGGTTGGAAGAGACATTAAAGATCATCCAGTTCCAAGCCCCTGCCATGGGCAGGGACACCTCCCACCAGCCCAGCTTGCTCAAGGCCTCATCCAGCCTGGCCTTGAACACCTCCAGGCAGGAGGCAGCCACAGCCTCCCTGGGCAACCTGTGCCAGAGTCTCACCAGCCTCACTCTAAAGAATTTCTTCCTCATCTCCAGTCTCAATCTGCCCTCCTCAAGCTTCAATCCATTCCCTCTCATCCTATCCCTACAAGCCCTTGCCAGAAGTCCCTTCCTGGCTTTCTTGTATCCCCCTCAGGTACTGGAAGGCTGCTCTAAGGTCTCCCCAGAGCCTCCTTTTCTCCAGGCTGAACAGCCCCAACTCTCCAATCCTCTGACCATCTTCATGGGTCTCCTCTGGACCCATTCCACAAACAGCTGACAGTGTGTGCTGTCAAATCACCCCCATCTGTCAGTAAGGCACGAAACAGCATCAGTCCTAGTGCTGACCTAGGAGAAATAATACCAGCCTCCAGGTGGAGCTTGTAGAGTCTAGCACTCAGTCAACTTTCCACCCACTGATCCAAACCACATCCATCCAGTGTGGCTGAAAGAATGCTACAGAAATTGTACAGAGAGCCTTGCTCAAGTCAAGATCAGTATCTTAGAATTGCAGAATGGTTTGTGTGGGAAGAGAGCTCCAAAGCTCATCCAGTCCAACCCCCTGCACTCAGCAGGGACATCCTCCACCAGAGCAGGTTGCTCACAACCTCCTCCAGCTTCACCTTCACCATCTCCAGCCATGGGGCCTCAGCTCCCTCCCTGGCCAACCTCTTGCAGTGTTGCAGCAGCCTCCTGCTGCACAACTTGTTCCTCACATCCAATCTCAATCTGCTCTGCTCTCCTTTCAAACCCTTGTCCCTGCTCCTGTCCCTGCAGCCCTTTGGGAACAGTCCCTCTGCAGCCTCTTGTAGCCCATTCAAATATTGGAAGGCAGCTCTGAGGTCTGCCTGGAGCCTTCTCTTCTCCAGGCTGAACACCCCCAGCTCCCTCAGTCCATCCCTTTAGGAGAGGTGTTCCAGCCCCCTGATCATCTTTGTAGCCCTCCTCTGGACCCTCTCCAACAGGTCCATGTCCTTCTTGTTTTCAGGGCTCCAGAGCTGGATGCAGTACTCCAGATGGGGTCTCACAGGAGCAGAGTGGCAGAATCACCTCCCTTGACCTGCTGGCCACACCTCTTTGATGCAGGTTCTTTTTTGATGACTGACAGAGGCTTGCTTCCTCAGCACTGCTTCTCCACAAAGCTTTTCTTGCTCCCTCCTGCAGGAGGCAGGGACGTTTTCCAGTGACTCATGAAATCTGCTTGTCTTCTCTACAGGAGAAAAGCACTTTGCTGCTTGGGGTTGGGGAGAGGGGAAGCATCTTATGGGGCTCCATCTGTCATGTCAGACAACATTACCCTAAAACACAGACATGCTATCTCAGTCCACTTTGACTAGAGCTCTTCTCACACTGCAGAAGAGGGAAGACAAGACACAGACGATTTTTCCCCCCATCTCTAAGTAACAAGGAAGAATAAGAGGTGATTCTGCCACTTTCCCCTGCTCTCACGAGACCCCAGCTGGAGCACTGTGTCCAGTTCTGGGCCCCCCAGCATAAGAGGGACATGGAGCTGCTGGAGAAGGTCCAGAGGAGACCACAAAGATGACCAGAGGATGGAGAACCTCTCCTATCTGGACAGGCTGAGGGAGCTGGGGGTGTTCAGCCTGCAGAAGAAAAGGCTCCAGGCACACCTCAGAGCTGCCTGCCAGGACCTGAAGGGGCTCCAAGAAGGCTGCAGAGGGGCTGTGATCAAAGGGCTGCAGGGACAGGAGCAGGGACAAGGGTTTGAAAGGAGAGCAGAGCAGATTGAGATTGGATGTGAGGAACAAGTTGTGCAGCAGGAGGCTGCTGCAACACTGCAAGAGGTTGGCCAGGGAGGGAGCTGAGGCCCCATGGCTGGAGATGGTGAAGGTGAGGCTGAAGAAGGCTGTGAGCAACCTGCTCTGGTGGAGGATGTCCCTGCTGAGTGCAGGGGGTTGGACTGGATGAGCTCTGGAGCTCCCTTCCAACCCAAACTATCCTACAATGCTATGAAAATTCCAGTCCCAGGCCATTTAACCCAGGTAGTAATGACAACAACTCAAAGATGATTACACTGAGAATCTGCTCTTTGGCAGGAGCAGCAAACACATTAAGGAAAGGGAAGAAAACTGCAGGTGAGAAGGCATGAAAGTGGAAACAAGTGATGAGCAGAAAGACAATCAGTTATAATCTTAATAAAATAATATTTGCATAGATCTTTGATTAGATATGCAAAAAGCACTTGTCTCAGCTAGGAAAACTATCAGGCTCAAGCCAAGCAGTCTTTACCACCGTTTGCTATACCAAACCAGACTTTTCTAACAGAGTTAGACAAAAGCAATGGCATGGGGTTTCACTCCCCACCACTAACAGCCAAAGAGAGTGGAGACAAAAATGAAAGAAAGAAAATAACAGAAATAGAAAAGAAAAGAAAAAGAAAATTTAAAAAAGAAACTAAACTAAAAAAAAATTGAAAATAAAAAATAGAAAAGAAAATAGGAAATCTTAAAAAATGGGAAAAATTTTAAAAATGGGAAAAACTTAAAAAATGGGAAAGCTTAAAAAATGGAAAAGCTTAAAAAATAGAAAAGAAAATAAGAAATATAAAAGAAACTAAAAAAAGAAAATAAAAATATAAAAGAAAATAAAAAACATAAAAGAAAATAAAAAAGAGAAAATAAGAGAAAAAATAAAAGAGAAAAGAAAAAAGAAAATAATAAAGAAAAAAGAAAATAAATAGAAAATAAATTAGAAAAGAAAAAATATAAAAGAATATTACATTTTAAATGTAAAAAATAAACTAAATGAAAATAAAATTAAAAAATAAAAACTGAAAAGAAATAAAGAAATACTAAAATTAAAAATAAAATAAACTTTAAAATTCAATTCAATGGAATTAAATACAATAACCAACCAACTCCAAAGAGCCTCAGGAGCCAGCACCATCCAGACCCCCACTCCTTCCTGCAGGGTCCCTTCACTGCCCCCCTGCCACTGCAGTACCTACCACTTTTTAGGGGTGGGTTGTTTGCCTGCTGGTTCTTTCCATCTTTCTCTTTTTTAATATTCTTTGAATCTAAAAGAGAAGATTCCATCACATCATAAATGTAATATCCACGGCAGGACCATGGCCAGCATCACACAGAAGGCTTTCACACAACACATAATGTCTTCTGCCAAACACTGACCTCCTTGAATTGACTTCAGGGCACCACCAAGGTGGTGCTGGTACTGCAAAGGCCATCACTGAGCTCTTCTTCTTTCAAAAGAGCTGGAGAAGTACAGCATGAAGCAAACAGCTCTGCACTGCCTTGTGTTACATTATCTGAACATAGCTAGGAGCAGAAAATGTCCATGGGATTAGCTCCACAGAGAGCAACCCTCCCACAGAGTCATAGAGACATAGGTCACAGAGACATAAACCTATAGAGCCCATAGGGACATAGAGCCATAAAGTCACAGAGCCATAAAGCTATAACGTCACAAAGCCATAGATCAGAGTCACATAGCCACAGAGTCATAGGGACATAGAGCTAGCTATAGAGCCATAGAGTCACAGGTCATAGAGCCATAGAGCCAGAGACCATAGAGTCATAGAGCTATAGAGCCACAGAGCCATAGATCATAGAGCCATAGGGACACAGAGCCATAAAGTCACACAGCCATAGAGCCATAAAGTCATAGGTCACAGAGCCATAGAGCTACAGGTCATAGAGCCACAGAGCCATAGAGTCATAGAATGGTCTGGGTTGGAAGGGACCCCCAAAAATCATCTAGTCCAAGCCCCTTTGCAGTCAGCAGGGGCATCCTTAGCTAGAGGATTTTTAACAGCTTCACTCAATCCACACACACAATTTGAGATCTTTTTACATCTTGTCTACACCACTAAGAAACAGGGGGAAGAAAATAAACCCACCCTAAAAAAAAACTATTTCTGAGTTAAAGATTCTATTCCATACTTAGATTCTTGGATTAGAAGGGGTGTGGTGAGTAGGTCAAGACAGGTTCTCCCTCGAGTTGGTCAAACTTCAAGTTAGAACTTGAAAATGAAGTTATGAAAGAGGGAACATTGCAGGCACAAAGAGCATTTTCTTTTCATCTTCACCTAGCCATGGTCAATGACTAATTCCTTGACAGCTGAAAAGTCCTGACAGGACTTGAAAATGGGAACTTTATTCATAGAGACAGAAGAGATTTATTGTAGAATGACAGAATGGTCTGAGTCAGAAGGGACCTCTGAAGGTGATCTAGTCCAACCTCCTCTGCAGTCAGCAGGAGCATCCTCAACTAGATCAGGTTGCCCAGAGCCCTGTTGAGCCTCACCTTGATCATCTCCAGGGATGGAGCCTCAACCACCTCCCTGGGCAACCTGTTCCAGTGTTCCACTACCTCCATGGTAAAGAGGTTCTAGAGTCTTGAAGCTCAAGGTGAACAAAACAAAACAAAAACCAAACCACACAAACAAAACCTGCAGCTTGATTCATTATCTTCCTAAAGCCCATTTTTAAAGAGACAACTTTTGGTCTCCCTTCTAGTATAAAACACAGCAGCTTGAGAGCATTCTGTCAAAACAGCAATGAAGAGGAAACTCCTCAGCTCTCTTAAAAAAAAAACAAAAATCAACCCCCAACTGCTGAACAGGATGCCATTTTCAAAGAAAGTTTTTAAAGCACAGTAATGCATCTAAGTTTCTGGAGATCTGCTAGCGAAATATGCATAGATTCAGAGAATGGTTTGGGTTGGAAGGGACCTTTAAGATCATCCAGTTCCAACCCTCCTGACAAAGAGCAGGGATACCTCCCACCAGCCAAGGTTGCTCAAGGCCTCATCCAGCCTGGCCCTGAACACCTCCAGGCAGGAGGCAGCCACAGCCTCCCTGGGCAACCTGTGCCAGAGTCTCACCAGCCTCACTCTAAAGAATTTCTTCCTCATCTGCAGTCTCAATCTGCCCTCCTCAAGCTTCAATCCATTCCCTCTCATCCTATCACTCCCAGCTCTTGTCAGAAGTCCCTTCTCAGCTTTATTGTAGCCCCTTTAAGTCCTGGAAGGCTGCTCTACGGTCTCCCCAGAGCCTCCTTTTCTCCAGGCTGAACAGCCCCAACTCTCTCAGCCTGTCCCCACAGGAGAGGTTCTCCATCCTCTGAGCATCTCTGTGGCCTCCTCTGGACCCTCTCCAGCAGTTCCAGGTCCCTCTTGTGCTGGGGGCAGCAGAACTGGAGGCAGTGCTGCAGGTGGGGTGTGAGCAGAGCAGAGCAGAGGGGCAGAATCCCCTCCCTGTGCTGCTGCTCTCCCTGCTCTGGATGCAGCTCAGCACACAGCTGCCTGCTGGGCTGCCAGGGACCATTGCTGGCTCCTGGGGAGTTTGTCACCAACTGACACCCCCAAGAACTTCTCCTCCAGCCTCTTCTCCAGCCATTCCTCATCCAGCCTGGATTTGTGCCACATATGCAGAGTAAGCCTATATTACATACAGGCCAAACACTTCTTTCCAAAGCCCATGAAGGATCGATTTTTTTTCAAGATCACACGGCATACACTAAAATTACAAAAGCAGCAAATTTTCTTGGCCACCAACTTTTCCTGCAGTGCACTTCTTCAACTAAAGCTGCAGATGCAAAACAAGATTAGAGGAAGATCAATTTAACACAGAGCTTTCTGTTTACTGCTCCCAAATTCCATGTGCTTCCATTGCTGCCACCCTATCCGTAACCACAGAATTCTTCTGCTGATAAGATTACTCAGCAGAAGACAGGCAAAAGCAACCACATCTATCATGCAAGACAAATGGGAGACAAGGAAGAAAAAGGACAAAGCTATCTTGAGTGACTTGTGAAAGCCAGGGAAAAAAAAAGAAAACCAACAGCAAAGCTAATCAGTAAAGGCACCTTTAGAATCTAAGGTCTGCTCAAGATATTTGCTTGCTGTCCAGTGGGGGGAGGGGGAAAGCAGCTCACAGTCATGCTGCTTTAGAGGTTTCTGCAGCTATTTCTTTGCCACCTGAAATTATTCAGCTCCATCAGGTGTTCAAACAACAGCAGGAGACTACTCCTGTCAAAGAACCACAGAATGGCTCAGGTTGTAAGGGACTTCAGATATCATCTACTCTCCACCATGGGCTGGGTCACCTCTCAACTAGTCTCAGCTGCTCAAGGCCTCATCCAACCTGGCCTTGAACACCTCCAGGCAGGAGGAATCCACAGCCTCCCTGGGCAGCCTGTGCCAGAGTCTCACCACCCTCACTCTGAAGAATTTCTTCCTAATCTCCAGTCTAAATCTCTGCTCCTCAACTGTGAATGAAGCAAGCACTTGGGATAAACTCCAGTCTAACCCTGCTCTCCTTCACTTCAAGCCATTCCCCTTTGTCCTATTTGTAGACACTTCATGAAAACCTCTTGTCTCTACCTGATGGATGTGAAATACCTTTGGGTGACACAAACAGATGAAGCTTACTAAAACTTAGCCTTGCTCAAGGAGGGGCCTTCTTCAGTCCCTATCACACAGGGGTTTGAGCACCTTTTAGATACCCTTCACCAAATCTCAGGGGACATAGTTGAGGATATCAACTTCCTCCATAAACCCTTGGTGCAACAATTAAACAGATGACTTCTGCCACTGCAGAAGCTCTCTTACAGCAAAAGGCAATCATTTACCAAGGGAGTTCACAAGCACATAAAGCAGCTTGGGCTGAAGGTGGAAGGCTCAAGGAAAGCACAGAAGTGTCAGCAGCCTTTTCTGAGGGGGGACTACCCATTTGCAGCTCTGCAAAGCAGCATTCTGGTTTCAGAGGGTTGGTCTTTGCCTCTTCACATTCTTTTTGCTTCACCAACCCAACCATCCTTGTTTCTTCTGAAGTCTCACTCTTTATTTTAGCAGTTAACTTCTCAGCTGTGACACCTCTGAAGCAGGCTGAGCTCTGGTGGATGTGTTTCTTTAAGAAATTTTCATTTTCTCTTCAAGAAGGCAGCTGCCAATACCACTTGCAGTGATGAAATTTGACTCCTTGTGCTACTTCAGTTATTGTCCTGCTGTAAGCTATATGCAGTACCAGTTGATTTCACATCACACCTGGACACACTCTGCCATTTTAGAGCACTCCAATGGCTTCAGGGCTGGCACAGAACAAAATTGCTTGGGCTGAACTTGCAGAAGTCCCAAGACAAGCCAAATTCAGCCTGCTCACTCCAAACCAATGTGAAGTTTGGTCTTACCTGTACTCAGTGCATATCATAAGCTGTCTTCTTTAATCTAACAGCACAGTCAAGTAATATCCCATCACCTTCTAAAAGCAAATGCAGCAGGTTCTCTATTTTCTTGCCTCTTGGATAGAAGCTACCAGGCCTCACCTTTAGTTGCTGTTCTCCCCATGGTAACACTTCTGTGATCTTCTTCCCTCTCCCAATAAAAAGGCTGAAGTTGAAAGACCACTTAATTCTTCTTTTCAGCACAACTGTTTCCTGTGGAGTAGTAATACAACAAAAGTTAGGGGGGAGGTTGTTGTTAGGGTTTGAGTTTTCTTTTTTTTGAAAGGAGGATTGATTTTGTGGTTTTTTTTTTTTTATATTGGTGTATCATTATCTTCCTGGTTTCAGCTGCAAATGTTTAACAAGCTCTGTGTTGAAGAAGCACCTAAACAGCATGTAAACAACAGATATATCAAAGCAGCAAGGGTAAAGAACCCAAACCTTTATTTCATTGCTTTAAGACAGTTCACTGTGTAACAATTTGCATTTTCTGTGGTTTTCTAATACAAGAGAAAAAAATAGCAAATGGGATTTATTCCTTTTTTTTTTTGCCTCAACAAAATGAAAAATGGAAGAAAGATTTTAATACACAACCAACTTGTCCTGTCTCAGCTGCACATGGTTAAACAATCACCTATTTAAGCACCTTTAGGTAAAACAGAACAAACACAAAACACACACCAAACACTGAAAAACCCAAACCAAATACAAAAAAACCCCAAAACCAAACCAAACACAAAAAACCCAAAACAAACACAAAAAACCCCCAAACCAAAACAAACCAAGAAAACCCCAAAACCAAAACAGAAAAAAAAAGAACAAAAAAAACCCAAACCAAACACAAAAAACCCTAAACCAAACACAAAAAAACCCAAACCAAACACCAAAACTCCCAAAACCAAACACAAAAAGCCCAAAAGAAACACAAAAAACCCCAAACCAAACACCAAAAACCCTAAAACCAAACACCAAAAAACCAAAACCAAACCAAACACAAAAAGCCCAAACACAAAAAACCCAAAACAAACACAAAAAAACCCAAACCAAAACAAACCCAGAAAACCCCAAAACCAAAACAAACAGAAAAAAACAAGCACAAAAAAACCCCAAACCAAACACAAAAAAACCCAAACTAGACCAAACACAAAAAAACCCAAAACCAAACCACAAAACCCCAAAATACCACAAACAAAAAGACCCCAAACCAACCAACCAAAAGCCAAACCCAACCCCATCAAACCCAACCAAAAGCCCAACCCCTACCCCACCCCACTGTCTTCCACAGCTACAGAGGAAGGGGGAACAAAGCAGCAATGTAAGAAACCTACACAAAGGTCGAAGTGCTCCCTGCTACCCCTGCCCACTACAGCTTGTAACAGAGCACAGAGAACCTTTTTGGGGAAACACTAAGTGCAGATAAAGGCAGCCAGCCACATTATTGCAGGCTTTAGAAGCCAGAGAGAGCAGATTAGTTACACTGTTGTCAGAGCAAACCCAGACTTGGGGTTTTTGGGGCTTTTTTTTGTTTTGTTTTGTTTTGGTGTTATACTCTCTATATTCCAGCATTCAGCTCTTTAAACTTCAATCTGTTCCAATCAAACTCACGTAAAGCTTTTTAACCCTGAAGACACAGAGCTAGAAAATCCTTTCATTGTTATTTTTCTATTTATCTATAAATTTATCTATTACATTTTTTCTATTAATTGTTCAAATAAACAATGGGTTAAAAAAAAGCATTCAAATTTCACAATTATCTTCTTTGATAATTTCCTCTGTGAGGTTGAAGTTGAACTAATCAAAAGCTCATGATTATTATTTTATTTTATTTACTTTATTTTATTTTCTTTAATATTTAATTCATTACATTTATTTATTTACTTTTATTCATTTTAGTTATCTTAGTTATCTTAGTTATTTTGGGGTTTGGGGGTTTTTTTGTTTTATGTATACATTTAATTTCATTTCCTTTAATATGCTTGTTTCCAAGATTAGTTTTACTAAACGTAACATTTCCACAAGCTCCATCTTTCCAGTGTTAAAGAAATAATAGTTGAAAAGCAAATTATCTGCTTGCAGTTTCTGGAAACTTATATTTGCATAATAGAAAAATGAAACTTCATGCAGTGCAAGCCCCATGGCTAAAGCTCATTAAACATGGGAGAGAGTCCAAGGGAGGGCTCCAAGGATGCTGAAGGGACTGGAGACTGCCCTATGAGGAGAGGCTGAGAGCCCTGGGGGTGGTTAGTGTGGAGAGGAGAAGGCTGAGAGGGATCTGATCAATGTCTATCAATAGCTGAGGGCTGGGGGGCAGGAGGGAGGGGACAGGGACAGGCTCTGCTCAGCTGCACCCTGGGATAGGACAAGGGACAATGGATGGAAACTGCAGCACAGGAGGTTCCACCTCACCATGAGGAGGAACTTCTGCACTGTGAGGGTCCCAGAGCCCTGGAACAGGCTGCCCAGAGAGGTTGTGGAGTCTCCTTCTCTGGAGCCTTTCCAGCCCTGCCTGGATGTGTTCCTGTGTGACCTGTGCTGGATTCTATGGTCCAACCAGTGGGGTTGGACTCAGAGATCTTCAGAGGTCCCTTCCAACCCCTAACATCCTGTGAGCCTGTGATGGGAGTTGTTAAATGCCACTGACTGAAGAATTCACTCAGTGTGTATGAACAAGCTGGACAGTTAGGACAAAACCTCTCAAATTGAGATTTTAAAGCAGCTATAAATCAAACTGAATACTACTGTCAAATACTTTAGGATGATCTCTTCCAACCCTAACAGGTTGGAAGAGAGAACCTAAGCAAGTAGGTCCCTTCCAACCTAAGCCCTTCTATGAAAATCAGGTTTTTGCTGCACAACAGCATTGATAGCATCAGTGAGAGCAAGATTAAGAGTAGAGATTCCCTTTTTAAGCTACCAAATCAATTTTAAATACTTGATACTTTCTTAGAGATTCCTGCACACACACACACAAACAAATTCCAAGCTCTTCTGCTGCAAGTAATAAATTGTGAGAGGTGATGCAGAGTCAAAGTAGCTGTTTTTACACATCACTTTTTTAAATCTTGTTTTGTTTTGTTCCAAGGACCAGATTGCACTTGGTGCAGTAATAAAGATTCCAACCCCGCAGTGATAGTCATCAAGTTTAGCACACAAGAGGAGCGTCTGTCAGGACATAAAAAGGATTCCAGCTTTTCATGAGCCTGTGTTCTACCAGGGAGGCTATTTTACAGCATGCCCACCACTCTGTGAAAGATAGAAGACAACTGAAAAGTTCCCCAAAGTGCTGGTTGAAAAGGGGCAAGGCCAGCTGCAGGAGCAGAGTGTGTTCCTGTTATGAAGAGCTGCTGCTCCCAACTCAGTTACTTCTAAATGCTGGATTTAGAGCTGCTAGTAACCAAGCTTGTAAATAGTTCTGTGGCAGAAAACATGCAGCAACTGAGCTTCTGCCTGACAGCCACTACATGCCGCTGGATTGCAGCAAAAGCTACATTTCAGTACCTGAAGGGGACCTACAGGAAGGCTGGGGAGGGACTGTTAGAAGGGTTTGGAGTGATAGGATGAAAGGCAATGGTTTGAAACTGGAGCAGGGCAGATTTAGGTTGGACATCAGGAGGAAGTTCTGCACAATGAGAGTGGTGAAATACTGAAACAGGCTGCCCAGGCAGCTGTAGAGAGCAATAAGCTCTCCCCTCAGCCTTCTCTTCTCCACACTAAAGACCCCAAGCTCCCTCATCTGATGACTCTAAACCCCTCCCCAGCCTGGTTGCTCTTCTTTGGACACTCTCCAGCCCCTCAATGTCTTTCTCATTTTGTGATGCCCAGACCTGAACCCAGAGCTCAAGCTGTGGCCTCACCAGGGCTGAATACAGGGGCACTGTTTTGCCTGCTACACATCTCCATTATCCTTCTCAGTGTAAGCAAGGCATTTAAGCAAGCCAAATGTCTTGAAGAATCCATTTAGGGTATATTTAGCACTTCCCAGTGCAAGTTTATCTTGAGCACATCTGCACATGAAAATACACAGCACAGAATTATCACAGAATGGCTCAGGCTGGAAAGGCCCTCAGAGATCATCTCCAACCTCCCCACCATGCCAACCAGACTCAGCTGCTCAAGGTCTCATCCAGCCTGGCCTTCAACACCCCCAGGCAGGAGGCAGCCACAGCCACCCTGGGCAGCCTGTGCCAGACTCTCACCACCTTCACACTCAACAACTTCTTCCTCAGCTCCACTCTAACCCTGCTCTGCCTCAGCTTCAAACCATTCCCCCTTGGCCTGGCTCCAGACCCCCTCAGCAGAAGTCCCTCTGCAGCCTTCCTGCAGGATCCCTTCAGGTCCTGGCAGGCAGCTCTGAGGTGCCCCTGGAGCCTTCTCCTCTGCAGGCTGCACACCCCCAGCTCCCTCAGCCTGTGCTCACAGCAGAGCTGCTCCAGCCCTTGGATCATCTTTGTGGCCCTCCTCTGGACTCGCTCCAACACAGATTTGATCCAAGTTGGACTCCCTTTTATTTCACTTTCTTTGCAACAAGACAAGCCCCAAAAACACACAAAAAAGACTCCACCCAAACAAAAAACCCCAAAGGAATCAAAACAGAAAGCACCAAGAAATAAAACAAAACAAATAAAACAAAACTAACTAAAAAGAAGCCAACAAAACCCAGCAAACCCTACCCACCAAAAGACTAATTACAAAAAGAAAAGGCAAGATTCTTTCAAGGAAAGCAACTTCAGCTTCCATGTTTTCATCCGGCAGAACTTTCAACGAGCTGCTATCTGATAGCTTTGGGTTTATCAGCTAAGAGAGAGAAGGTTTCATCAACTGTCTGGGCTTTCAAAAAAGCAAGTATTAGTTAAGCTACTACAACAAGTTAACTCTGAACATTTCTTCAGTTGTTGAAGGGAGAGAGCAGGTCCTCAGCCTTTACAAATATCCTTTCTGTGCTTGTCAAAGCTCCTCAGCAAGTCACCAGGAGTGCGCTGCTCACTACTGACAAAGTGATCAGCATGAAGTAAAACACTGCCTGCCAGCGTCCTGCCCTCTCTCCAGGTGAGTTTACAACCTGCTTTGGACTAGGAGCAGCTGTAATTACAGTAAGTCAGACATTTCAAGGCTACAAAAAGCTCCCTGAACTCTCAAACCAATTCCTGAGTGGATTATTATTAGGTCCAGAGCTAGGCATTGTGTGTTTTAAAAAGCAATACTGACTAGGTTGAGACCAAAGATTTGTCCCCAGAAACAAATGAAAAAAAGCAGATGAATTAAACAGCATCAACACACACCACAAAACAATTCATGGCATGGAGTTTCAACATTTACTGGCTTGACAGTAAGGTTAAAAATTGAACTCCAGAGCTGCTCTCTGGCTACCAGCAAAAAATAAAAATAGCTTCTCTCCCCTTTCCCTCCCTCTCCATCCTGCTTTCAAAGTCAGAAGATGTGAGGTTGTAAAAACCTGAAAAAGGAAATAGGGATGTGTGAAGTCAGCAGTTCAGCAAAGCAAAGAGGGCTGGCCATTAACAGCTTTCAGTCTGCTGAAGATGCCAGCCTGCCCCACACGAAAAGGGATTTCAATGTTACATTCAAATAAATAAAAGGTCCAAGCTTGCAGCACTTCCATTCCTACCCCCAGTAAAGTGCCAGTTCTAGTGGTTTCTCAGTACATATTTACAGTGCACAAGAGCATGACAAATTGGTGAGGCACTCTGGTGAGCTTAAGCTCACACAAATCTCTGTGCTTTTTCCCACTTCCCCCTTCAAGCCTGGAGGACTCTTCCTGAAAGCATTCATCACCATTAATCAGCCTGGCTTTATTCAAATGCCTAACTCAAACTTCCTTCAGAACTAACTAAACTCATTCAATGATGCACAAAAAAACCCCACACCTCCAAAGATTTTGGAGACACCTAAGAGCTTTGCAAGAAATTCTCTCTACACCCAGATACATCTCTCCTCTGCCTTCAGCTCAGCCTCCCTTGACACAGCAGAGAGCTCCCAAACTGTTTGTTCTGTGAGGCACCAAAGCATACTTTTAGCACAGTGCAAATACAGCAGGTAAGGGAGAAAAGAAATTGCTGTTGCAAACCTGGTAGGAGATGCCCAGATGCTAGAGATCCCTGCAGAGCTTTTCTGTGCTTGCCTCTGGCAGACAAGAAGCAGCATCACCAGCTTTAAAAGCAGCAGAGAGCATTAAGTGTGGACAAGGGAGAGAAGGACAAGCTGAAGAGATGATGGGAAAAGGGTTTTACAGTCTCTTAAGGATCTTTGGCTTCCTCTCATCTACTTTGCCTTCAGACTTGAAAAGGGCTGTGGAAGCTCAGTTCAGATAGGATCTAACAGAGTCCTCTCCACATATCCTTGAGGTCTAGGGGTTTTATTCATCCAATACAGCAACCAGGGAAATGCAAACACTTTTAGTCTGATTATGAAACCAAAGAGAGTGCACAATGTATTTCTTTTTTCACTGAAGGCACAGAGAACAAGCTTGGGGCATTTCTGCACAGGATCAGTTTGCTGCCAGCACCTCAGCTGGAGTTAGCTTGTTCCAGAGCAGTGCACTTTGCCTCCCCTCGCCTGCACTCAGTGCCAGCAGCAGCACGCTTCTGCTGCCATCCTCCTGCCACTGCTTCAAGTCTCTGTTTCAACTGGGACTACTTCTGTTTAACATCTTTATTGAAGACCTCGATGAAGACACAGTGTGTGTCAGCAGTCAGTTTGCAGATGACACCAAGCTGGGTGGCAGTGTTGGTCTGCACCAGGGTATGGAGGCTCTACAGGAGGACTTGGACAGATTGGATCCATGGCTAATGTTAACAGGAGGAGCTGCAACAAGGCCAAGTGCCAGGTCCTGCACATAGTAAAGAAACAAGTTCTTTACTACGAGGGTGCTGGAACACTGCAACAGGTTGCCCAGGGAGGTAGTGGTTGCCCCGTGGCTGGAGATGTTCAAGGTGGAGGCTGGAGAAGGCTGTGAGCAACCTGCTCTAGTGGAGGATGTCCCTGCAGAGTGCAGGGGGTTGGACTGGATGCCCTTTGGAGCTCCCTTCCAGCCCAACCCATTCTGATTCCATGTTTGATGGCCCTTCTCATACCAAAACTGTGTGTGTGTACCCTGCACTGGAGTGCTATGAAGAGGCAGACTGATATTCTGGGGAGGTCAGAAGATGGGAACCAGTTTTAAAACTGAAATATACGGAGTTTTAAGTAGCTGGGAAACTTTGTATGTAATGTCTAATTTGTTTATTTTTCAGCTTGTAAGAAAATGATACCTAGGTCCTTGTCCTCAGTGGTGGGAGCGGTGGTTGAAAGAGGGAGAGGGCATCACCTCCAGGAAGGTGATCTCCAGAAGCAGCAGAGTGGGTGATGCTCTGCCTCTGTCCTGGGCTGGAAGCACACACCCAGAGCCAGCTGTGCTGGTGGAGGAGGTCTCTCCATTACAGCCTGCTTCACCTGTTTGGGGTATTTGTGGTGCTCTTCATTGGAAAGTTGTCCTGTGAAGTGGGAGAGAGAAATGGATTTGCTGTGGATATTCCTGATGCTTTGGGTCTTTCTTCTTGGATTTTGGAAGAGTTCAGCAAATACCATAGCTGTGTATTTGCAGGTGTCCTTTGAGCACTTCAGAGTTGTTTTGGCTTTTCTGACCTGGCGGCACTTGGCCAGCTGCAGAAATGTCTAGCAGCACTGAATGGTGCTGATGAATGTTTGTCCAAAGAGGTGGACAAATATTTTTGGTGGCATCTGTGTGGAGGATGAATACCTTCCCTTGTGTGAGGGGATAAAAGAAGGATTTTATTTTTCAGCTAGAAAAATAAGAAACTGGGCAAACAGCACAGCCACCAATATCAGCAGTGCAGGTTGTGCCTGGAGACTGCAATCAGCTCCCTGGAATTTTCTCCCAGAAGAAACATCCCCTGGAAGGGGGAGCTATCAGGAAATTGCTTCAGGGTTTGTTTAATTGTGGGTGGTTTGGTTTTGTGCCCTGATTAGACATGAGTAGGTGGGACTAGTGTAGATGTACAAGCAGGGTATATGGAGGAGTGTTGTAGCAGCAGAGGGGCAGTGAGGCAAGTTCTGGCTTAGTTAATGCAGAGTGGCAGGGAGTCCCAGCCAGCAACCTGCTGTTCAGATTCTCAGGGGGGAGAGTCACAAAATCACAGAAACATTCAGGTTGGAAAAGCCCCTCAGTGCTGCAACACTGCAACAGGTTGCCCAGAGAGGTGGTTGGGGCCCCATGCCTGGAGATCTTCAAGGTGAGGCTCGACAGAGCTCTGGGCAACCTGCTCTAGTGGAGAATATCCCTGCTGAGTGCAGGGGGCTTGGACTGGATGACCTTCAGAGCTCACTTGCAACCTAAACCATTCTATGATTCCATGATTCTAAGCACTAAAATTCTATTCAAGGTTTTGGTATTTCAGAAATACTTTGATATGAGGCTCTGCAACTAATTCAGAAAGGCAGGAAGAGAGCACATAGAAGAACCCAAGATAAGCACATGCTTAGTACTGCACTCATTTGGATCCAAAATGATCAGCCATTACCTACATAGAAGGCACCTTTGTGGAAGTCCAGAACTATGAATCAGTCTTGAATCTCCACTGCTGAAATGAGAGCCATGCAACTTGCCATCATGAAGCGGAACTGTACACTTCTGCAGTTCATTCAGCTCTAAGATAAGCAAGTACTCCATTTTTGGTCCTATTCCAAGGACACAGAAATTAAAGCTGTAATTTTTTGTGACAGGGATCTTGGGAGGACAGTTGCTAAGGGTAGGAGGCAGTAGATGCTGTATCTAGTATATACCTGTGCTAAAGAACCCCTGCCTACAAGAGAAAGCATCAGAGCAAACACAGGTAAGAAAGAAAAGAGGACAGCTGCTGCTTACTGAATGGCTATGACACAACTCCTACCTTTCCCCCACACTTATGTCCTTCCTGACCAAGGAAAGAGACACAAATGTGCCTGAGAGTCATCACCACTTTTACTTTGTCTGTGCACTTGCTGTGTCCAAAGCCTTTAGGTAGGTAGGCCATTCCTCTGCTCTTGCAAGACAACAGCTAGATAGACTTGAAGAGTTCACAGACACAGGATACAGATTGTAGGCAAATGAAGAGTCGACAGACACTCACCTGTGGGCTGGTCACTCACCACATCACATCCTTCTACTCCCAAAAGCAAGAGGCAACATTGCTGATCCATGGCAAGCATTGCTAGAGTGGGCAGCAGCTGGGTACACACCCTCAGCCCTCACTGCCCATGCAGGTCAGGCCAGCTGGCAAGTGCTGAGGGCACAAAAATGGTACTCACATAGAAATGTACACTTGAAATAGACTACAACTCACTTAAGGACTTAACTGCTGCACTTCTTAGAGCCTTTAGCTCAAAGAAATGATTCATCTCTCCATCAGTAAAGCTGTTTACACACACCACATATATTTCACTGTTATCAGTCATCACCACAAAGCAAAAATAAACTTAGCTGCATATAACTAACATTCAAGCTTGCTACCACTGCATGAAGATATCATTACAAGTATAAAACACTGGGACCTTCAAAGAAGTCTTCAAAGAATTCAGGCAAATTCTGTTAGTAAAAAAAAATATTTTATTAGTAAAAAATTTGGCATACCAAAATGCAAATCATAGTTTAAAAAAAAAAATCATTCATCAAATTGTATCAGAATGTTAACAAATACTCTGGGACTTGAAATTAGGGTACCTTCAGTCAAAGTGCAAATAAAAGTATTTGCAAAACCACCAGGACTAATAGGATGTAATGAAAACACCTGGAACACTCCAGCACTAATAATTTTCCATTTAACATCTCTCCTGCTGCTCTGTTAAGCCCCAACGTCTTTCTGTTGGATTTTCTGGCTCCTCTTTCACACAGGCTAGAAAAACCCCAAGGTTTTGTGCCATTTCTGCTGCATGCCTTGCACTACAGAGAACACAAACTGGGAAGTCCTTCACGTTTAAGATTTTAATCTCTGGAAGGAGCAATCAGCACTAAGGCTGAGTGCCTAAGGCTATTTCTTTCAAACAGGAATAAACAGAAGTTTACATGCCCTGCAGAGGCGGAGGTCAAGAAGTTGTTAACAGTCTGCCTTGTGTAGACTCCTCGAAGCTGTCTTGCTCCCTACCTGCAATTTGGTCTATACTTACATTTAAGAAAATATTACAGTGGACTGTCAAAGGGCATTTTCAAACTGTGGGCTTCACCCATCCTTGTCTGAGGTAGCTGTAGCCAGGCAAATAAGGAAGCCAGTTGCAGACTCCTGGACATTTCATGACAAATGTCATTTCCTGCTAGGGATGCTACTGAATATCAAGTGACAATTACCCAGGACTTCATTTTCCCCCATTCATTCCCATTACGGATAGACTGCAACAGTAAAGGGAGTAAACAGGGCTCATCCCACAGCTCATGATCCCAGCAGAACGGTAAAAACAATGAGGCAAAATCCCGAGGAAGACACTCGAGCACAAAGGGCAGAAGGAGCCATGCGTTTCCTCCAGGCTTTTTCACATTCTTCTTAAGCAAAGCAACGTCGCTGGTTTTATATGCACCACTTTTAGATGGAGATTGGAACTAATGCTTCCTCAGCACTGTGAATTTTATGCCAGAGCAAACAAAGTTGCACTTGGTTTGTGAAGGAAACACTCTCTAGTGCCTCTTCTGAACACAAACAGCTATTTGAGAAGACAACGTCTCTCCCTTACCAGAGTTTGGACACATCAAAGGCAAGAAAAATGCTTCTGCACATTGAAAGCAGGACTACAGAGTCCGAGGAAACATCTTTTAGAGGACTGTCAACCTTGCTTATCGAGATCTACACTTCACATATGACTGAATTTTAAGAACAAACTAGAATTATGTTTGGAATCACAGAATTGTTAGGGTTCGAAGGGACATCAAGGATCATCGAGTTCCAACCTCCCCTGCCATGGGCAGAGACACCTCACACTAGATCAGTTTGCTTACTACATGACTAATTAGTGTGAAAGTAGTTTGGACTTGCAGCTATAACCCATAATCAAAAGTCAGCATTTGCTTTTGCTCAACCTGAAAACGTCTATAAAAATATATAATACCAAGCAACCCCAAAGATGCTACACAAACATTACTAACTCATTACAGAAATATTTCTAAAGATTAACGCCAAATAGGATACTAAAGCATCAACCTCCACCAGCTGAGTCTCAAACCAGTAAACTTCACTACAATACTCAAAATGAGACTGTGCTAAAAGTTAAAAGCCGCCCAAGTGCATCCACATCTCAGCTTCGTTTTACCGTTTGGTCTTTCCCGCTGTCCACCGCTTGCGTTGCTGAGAAACCTCCCCCCATAAATAAAGTCCCGATATGCTTTTTCTTTACATCGATTCACGTAGCACCATCCTTAACCGGGACTCGCATTTTACGATCCCTTTCGGGAGAACCCCAGCTTCCCGGTGCCCCCAGGCAGGCAGCCTGCTTGCAGGAGTGATTTCCGCGAACACGCCGCCCGCGAACCCTCCGCTCGCACGGGGTGCGCCTTGCCGAGGGCTCCATGGTAGCCCGTGGAGAACTGGCACAGTGCCATCCATCCACTCCCCCTCTTTCTGCCCTGATGTTAACGTGACAGCTTCAAACAGAACCATAACCCCGCGAATGCCTTCCTGTCACTTGCTCTGCCCCACCGCACAAGCGCCGCCGAGGTTGTTACCGCGCCCCTGCCACACCGACCGCTTTTCTCTGCCACTTCCCAAGAGCGCAGCGTGAAAGCTTTAAAAACCCAAAGGTTTATGGCTGCTACTCTGAATAGTAACAAATTCATAGCCGGCCGAACCTGTTTGCAAGTCGGACATAGGATCCTCTGAAAAGCCACCACCATCAAGTCTACAAAGTCTATGCTAAAAAGTTTTTATCACCAAGCTTACATCACTTAGACTCACAAGTGAGGTTTACATCATTCGAACTAAGATACCAATATTTCATCTCCTCATTAAACCTTGCAGGCTTTAGGATTATTTTTGCCTATCTCCTATAGCCTAATTAATCAGTGAGAAACTCAAAACAGCTCTAGGCAAAGGCATCAACTTCAAACTGAAGGAACTAACTACTTAGAAATAAAAATAACAAAACAAAACCAAAGACATTTGAAGCATATATTGCTAAAACTGAGCACAAAATTCAATTTGGATATTAATTTAGTAACTACAACACTGCAATCTGCTTTTGCAGTTCGTCCCAGCAGCTAAGGACAGTGACGATGAGTACCACTGTAAGCACAGAACTTTTCATACCACGCTTAACTACTTTCTTCGGACCATCGCACTTAATGCGGAGAAGAAAAGTCGGCAACCAATCTACGTCCAAACGCCGTTTAACTGTAAAGAAAAGGGGAACGGTGCCGCCGCACATCGCAAGCCGACAAGTGCCCCCCAGCCAGCCGCTCCCTCCACCGCGCAGCCTTCCACAGCAGGACCCCTACCCCCCCTTACCAAGCACAAGGGCACGCTCCGAAGCGTTTTAATTTTTAACGCGTATCCGGTTCGCCAAGTTAACCACCGCTAGCAAGGACCTCGCCAGCCTCAAGCGCCGCGGCAGCGAGGAGCAGGGCAGCGCCTGGCGCACTCCCCCCGCCCCGGCCAGCAGGGCGCAGCGGGCGGGCGGGCGAGCAGGGCGCTGAGCCGTCGCCACCGAGGAGGCAGCAGGGTGGCAGCGGGGTGGCCCCGGGCAGGGGAGGCGTGTCCTCTCCGCGCTCCTGTCAAACGCCGCTGTGGCCCGGCAGGGAGCGGGGCCTCTGCCGAGTGCAGTCCCGCTACAGAGGCACCGGCAGGGCGGGAAGCCCGCGCCCCCCGAGCACGGCTAACTCTGGGCCGCTCGGAGTCTTCTCCCGCCGCCCTTGCTCACCGGAGGTTCCGCTGCTCGGGAGCTGCGACCCTTCCCCCCCTTCCCACTCCCCGAAGAAGAGCTTTGTTGATGCCAGGAGCCGCCTGGGGACCGGCTCTCGCCACGCCGCCCTCCCAGCTGCGCCCCTGCCCCAGCGACTGGCGGGCTACGGCAGGATGCACGGCGCTGGGAGCGCAGCCCGCCAGGGAGGGAAGCGAGCAGCTCCGAGAAGTCCGGGGCAGCCCCGTCCAGAGCCGCTGCCGCCTACAGTGAGGCAGGGCTGGCGGGGAGAGGCAGCCGGAGACACCCCACAAACGAAGGAAAAGGACAAGGATGAGGGGGACGGGACGGCTCCCGCTCTCTTTACACCGTGGCGGCCGGTACGGCCACAGCGGGCAGAGGTCACGGTGGGAGCTCGGGGATGGGGCGCAACCACCATCTCGCCTCCCTTTGCTTCCCCGCTTCTCCCTCGCCGTGCCGGCCGCCGTGGGAAGCGCAGCCGCCACTCACCGGGGAAGGGGCGGGCGGGAAGCGGATCCTCAGCGTCCTGTAGCGGCTCCCGTGCCTGTCAAGCGGCTCCTGCCGTCGCCCGCCTCACGCCGCCGCCATGTTCTGGGGGCAACGCGCATGCCCGGCAGCGGCACCGGGGGCGCCGGCCTCCCCCCGCCGACCCCTTCCGCCAGCCTCGAGGAGAAGCGGAGGCGCGGCCCGAGGTCCTGCGCTTCTCGTCAGTGAAGCTCACGCTAACACGAGTCAGGCGCTGCCGGCATCCTCGCATTTCGCCCACACCAGCGGGGGGCGGCCTCGCCCGAGCGGGCGCTATAGGGTCCGAGCACGGCGCGGCCGGCGTCGCCCTGCCGGTTGGCCTTTGCTGCCTCCCCAGAGGAGATGGCGAGTTCAAACCTGGCGCCGTCCCTTCGTGGGGCGAGACGGTTGGCGACGGACTCCCCGCTGCTCTGGAGCCATCTTGCGGCGGGGCGGGAGGCTGCCCGGGTCCGGTCTGCCCTTCGCCTCCCGCCGCGGGGCTGGGGGGCCTCGGTGGAAGTGGGAGCGGTCTCCGCACCGGTCCTCGTCCCCTTGCTGAGGTGGGAAGAAGTGAGACTCGGGAAGGAGTGGGGTCGGTGGGCGCTCCGCTGTCCTGCGCCCTGCAAGTAAGACGGCCGTATGCGGGAGAAAGATAACCGGGCGGCACCGGTTTACGTGGGGGACTTCGGTGTGAGCTGCCTGGAAAATGTGCTAGGAACTGAAGGACTCCGCTGGGAAGCGTCACGGCAGCCGCTGCAACCACACCTGCCGTTGCCGGCGGTTCCCCGGCACGGTTGCTGCGTGCGGCGGCAGTGCGAAGGCAGCGCCGTAGGGACCCAGCCAGCTGCCTGCAGCCTGCAGCAGCGCTGGACCTCCACAACTGATCGCAATGGTATAATCATAGAATTGGCAGGGTTGGAAAGGACCTCAAGGCTCAGCCAGTTCCAACCTCCCTGCCATGGGCAGGGACACCTCACACCACAGCAGGTTGCACACAGCTACATCCAGCCTGGCCTTAAAACACCTCCAGGGATGAGGCTTCCACCACCTCCCTGGGCAACTTGTGCCAGTCTCTCACCACCCTCATAGGGAAGAATTTCTTCCTAACATCCAATCTGAATCTACCCATTTCTAGCTTTGCTCCATCCCCCTCAGTCCTATCACTCTCTGACACCCTAAAAAGTCCTTCACCAGCTTTCTTGTAATCCCCTTCAAATACTGGAAGGCCACAATAATTGAGAAGAATCAAGCAAATCATTGCTCCAGTATCAAGCAGAACTGGAAGGCTTTTGACAGCTAACACTGAGAGAGAGCAAAGCTCCTTAATATTTTTGCATCTGATTTTATTTTTTTTGCCATTATTGATATTTGGAAAACAGAATCGATTTCAGATTTGCCTCTCAAAGGACAAAGTGAGAAATTATTCAGGCAAAATTTACTGCTTTCTTGTCAGCTGGACTTTAAAGGACTGGCTGCTGAAATCTCAGTGAAAAGGGACAAACAGCGCTGTTGAAAGGAAAAGAAACAATAGGAAGTTATATCCCAATCTCTTCAATTTCAGTGTCCAAAAAAGGTATTGGAGCAAGTTAACTATTTAAAGCACAACAAGTAACAGCCAACACAGCTCTGTCAAAACACAAAAGCTATCAAACAAATCTAATCTCTTCTGCTACAATCACCAGAGGAGGAGAAACATTGGATGTCACGTTAGGAAGATTTTTGACATTCTTTCTTATGCTCTTCTTTAAGTAAACAAGGGAAACAATGTAGATGAAGATATTTAGGGAGCTGGTAGGAGCAGCCTCTTGTCAGAGGGATGTAAATGAACTCAGAGATGGTTCAAGAAAAGATGTTTACATAACTGCAGATTATAGCAAGTTGGGAGGTTTTAGCAGGACAGATGTAGGATTAGCTCTCTGTGAAGACAGGCTCAAAGAATTGGGGTTATTCAGCCTGGAGAAGAGAAGGCTCCAGGGAGACCTCAGAGCTACATTTTAATATCTGAAGGGGACCTACAGGAAGGCTGGGCAGGGACTGCTTAGAAGGGCTTGGAGGAATAGGATGTGAGGGGCAATGGTTTGAAACTGGAGCAGGGCAGATTTAGGTTGGAGATCAGGAGGACAATGACAGTGTTGAGATACTGGAGGCTCTGTCCCTGGAGACATTCAGGATCAGACTGGAGGTGTCCCTGGGCAGCCCTGCTCTAGCTGGAGGTGTCCCTGCTGACTGCAGGGGGGTGGGACAAGATGAGCTTTGGGGGTCCCTTCTAACCCAATGCAATCTGTGACTGTGATTTAGAAGGATTTTCATACACTAGAGATGGGGTCTGAGACAGGAGGGTGCTGTTCACCAGAGGTAAGTGGATGTTACTGGGCAGAGGCAGATACCATCAGCTACACAAACAGGAAGGGGGGGAACTACTGGGGGTTCTGCAAGGAAAAGAGCTGCAATTATGTGAAAAAGAAAAAAAAGGCAAAAAATACTCTATGATTATGTGAAGAACTTCTGCTATGAGGACAGGCTGAGGGAGCTGGGGTTGTTCAACCTAGAGAAGAGTAGACTCTGGGGGCACCTTAGAGCTGCCTTCTGATACCTGAAGGAATCCTAGAGGAAGGCTGCAGAGGGACATTTCATAAGGATGACTATCAATAGGACAAGGGGGAATGGTTTGAAGCTGAGGGAGAGTAGGTGCAGACTGGATCTTGGGAACGAGTTCTTCAGGACAAGGCGTCACATGTCTGATCTCTAGAGGTCCCTTCCAACCCCTAACATTCTGTGATTTTGAGAATTAAAATATCCATCCTTTGAGTTTTGTTTTGTTTTGTTTTGTTTTCTATCTGGGTCTAGGAATGGCAGAAAATCTACCCCTTTACTGGAGACTGTTTCACAGAAACAGAACTTGTGCGAGTTTACTAGGAAGCTTTCCAACTAGTCTAAAACACATGAATAAAATGGGAAAAAAAAACCCCAACATTTTATGGAATGGAAGTCAACATGGGGTGTGAAATAAAGCAACAGCACCAGGAAACAAAACTACCTCTGGGTCATAATCATCCAGCTCAGTGATTTGTATTAGGGGGGGCAAATGTAAAAGCTGCAATGCACCCCCTGAGGCACCCATCCCTATGCATTAAAAAATATTTTAGCAAGGGACTTGACTCAAATTCTTACCCTTTTGCAACAGTTAAAATCCATCATTATTGTTATTCAGTTGAGGTGCTCCACAACAGAGTAGGGCAAGTGGCATCATTTCCCCCTTCTTCTCCTAATGCAGTTGTTTTCTCTGCATGTTTAGGCAAGAATGAATCTCCTCAAGGGGTGTTGCAAGCATCATCCAACAGGAGGGTAACAAATGCAATGATAGCAGGAGGGGCAATGGCTTCAAACTAGAGAAGAGCAGAGTTAGATTGGATGTGAGGAACAAGTTCTGCACTGCCATAAGCTGCTGCAACACTGCAACCGGTTGCCCAGAGAGGTGGCTGAGGTCCCATCCCTGGAGATATTCGAGGTCAGGCTGGACAAAGCTGTGAGCAACCTGATCTAGTGGAAGATCACAGAATCACAGAAACATTCAGGTCGGAACAGACCCTCAGGATCACCACAAGGTTCACCCCTAAACCATATCCCCAAGCACCACATCCAAACCACGTTTAAACACATCCAGGGTTGGTGACTCAACCACCTCCCTGGGCTACCTGTGCCAATGCCTGACCAGGATGGCCCTGCTGACTGCAGAGGGGGTTGGACTGGATGACCTTTGGAGGTCCCTTCCAACCCAGACCATTCTATGATTCTACCACAGAGGAACTATTCTGGCCCCAGGTTCACATTTGGGCAAAGAAAAGCAAAATCTGCTTTGACTTACTGAGATTTCTCCCTGGGATGCTCTGTCAAAGTGCAGAGGAAATGGAAGCACCCTCTGCCCTGAGAGAGAGCAAACAAGATGAAATGCTCATAATCCCTGCTTTTGAATTCACTGGTTGGTGCTAATGCTGCCAGGGCTTATCCATCTGTCCCAGGGCATTTCTAGCCAGCACGGTCCCAGGCATATGTTGGGGATGGCCATCTGGCAAGGCTTGACAGCTCTTGGGGTGTTTAACAGAAACCACCAATCCAGCTTGTCCAGCTGTGGGAAAGAAAGCCTTGAGCAAATGCACGTCTTGAAGGCAATGCACTGTTGTGTCTCAGTACTTTAGGCACTGTCACAGTCACACAGACACCTGTGTGGCTTCATTTTCTCTCATACACAGCCTTTGGACCTTGTGATCCCCAGCTTCCAAATCCAGCACCATTTCTGTGGTGCCACTGAACCAAGCACTTCTGCTGTGGCATTTGCCAGTTTGCTCTCCTGACATTTTCTTTCATCTCCTTGCCCTGCTGGCACCTGCTGGCACCTGCTGGCACCTGCTGGCACCTGCTGGCAGCTCCTCCTGACCGCTCAGCTCTGCTGGTGCTGGGGGGAGGCAGAAAGGAGCCAAGGAGTGCATGAGGTAGTGAAGGGGAGCCCAGCTGGTGAGCGGGGAGGGGAGTGAGCCAGAAGCAAAAGCTGGCACCACCTGGGCTGCCTGCAGGGCAAGGTGGCAGCTGTGACCTGGGAGAGCCAGTGAAAGGAGCAGCTCCTGCTGGCAACAGGATCCCAAATTTGCCATCAGTCAGGCCTCTGAATTATGGCTATGTAAGTCCTGACTGTGCTGTACCCCACACCCCAGATGAAATGCAGGTGATGGGAGTGCCAGGGGGGGCAAGGGGTTGACTGCTAAATAAATGTGCTGCCTAAACACGAAGCCAAAACTCGGCCAAGGCATACCAGGGTGTTTGAATCACAGAATGTTAGGGGTTGGAAGAGACCTCAAAAGGTCATCCAGTCCAAGCCCCCTGCCAGAGCAGGAGCACCTAGGACAGGTCACACAGGAACACATCCAGGCAGGTCTTGAATATCACCAGAGAAGGAGACTCCACAACTCCCCTGAGCAGCCTGCTCCAAGGCTCTGTCACCCTCACAGGGAAAAAATATTTCCTCCTGTTTCCATGGAACTTCCTATGCCTCAACTTCCACCACTGCCTCTTGTGCTGTCACTGGACATCAATGAGCAGAGTCTGGCTCCAGCCTCTGGGCACTCACCCTGCACATCTTTATCACCAGCAATGAGGTCACCCTCAGGCTCTTCCTCTCCAAGCTCAAGAGCCCTCAGTTCCCTCAGTCTCCCCTCCTAAGGAAGATGTTCCACTCCCTTAACCATTTTTGTGGCTGGACTCTCTCAAGCAGTTCCCTGAGGTCCTTCCTGAACTGAGGGGTCCAGAACTGGACACAATATTCCAGATGTGGCCTCACCAGCACAGACGGGGAGGAGAACCTCTCTCAACTTTCTAACCACAGCTCTTCTAATCCACCCCAGGATGCCCTTGGCCTTCTTGGCCATAAGAGCACACTGCTGGCTCATGGTCAACCTTCCATCCACTAGGACCCCCAGGTCCCTTTCTGCTGTGCTGCTCTCCATCAGGTCAGTCCCCAACCTATCCTGCTCCATGTGGTTGTTCTTTCCCAGGTGCAAGACTCTCCCCTTGCCCTTGTTGGATTTCATTGAGCTGAGCTGCTCTCACTTTCCATGCGTCCCCTAAGATCAAAAGAAGAATTAATTGCTATCACCAGTGTGAAAGCAGCCTGGCAAGTTGAGTTTCAAGCCATACATTGTTGGGCATGATGTGACCAACCACAGACACCCTGCAAGGCCACCACAGGCACAGAGAATCTGACAGAGGCCATTCTTTGTGCAAACAGCACTCACTGCCAACTCAGTGCAGTGAAACCTGAGATGCCAGAGTGCTTGATCCTGTTTAGTGCTACCAGCCAGGCAGAGATCTGTCAGTGTGGTGTTTTCAGATGATGACAGAAGCAGTTTGCTTGCAGCTTACAGGATCACAGGATGTTAGGGGATGGAAGGGACCTCCAAAGATCATTGAGTCCAACCCCCCTGCCAGAGCAGGACCATAGAATCCAGCACAGATCACACAAGAACACATCCAGGTGGGTTTGGAAAGTCTCCAGAGAAGGAGACTCTACAACCTCTCTGGGCAGCCTGTTCCAGTGCGCTGTGAGCCTCACAGTGAAAAAGTTCCTCCTCATGTTGAGGTGGAACCTCCTGTGCTGGAGTTTCTATCCATTTCCCCTTGTCCTATCCCAGGGTGCAACTGAGCAGAGGCTGTTCCCTTCCTCTTGACCCCCAGCCCTCAGATATTTATATTTATTGATCAGATCCCCTCTCAGACTTCTCCGGACTAAAAAGCCCCAGGGCTCTCAGCCTCTCCTTATAGGGCAGTGCTCCACTCCCTTCATCATCCTCATTATCACATTCTTGTCTGCAGGGGGGAAATGTAGGGAGATGAGATGTTGAATGACCTGAATGTGGTCATTCATAGCCACTAGGTCACCCTACCAGAAGAACTTCCATCCAAATCCCCACTGGCGCTCCTAATCTCAGGTCATTCCAAAATTCACTCTTCAGTTCCCTCATGGAAAAGGGAAGAGAGTTACTGAGCAGAGGAGGAACCCATTCAGAATCCTGGCACCAGCAGCTGGTTTAGACTCTCAAATGCACCCAGGCAGTTGCTTTCCTTCCAGCACTACTCTTTGGAAAGAGAAGAGCTTGGGTTAAACAGGATGCAGGAGGTGCTGGTTCATTTGTTCAGCTTCTCAAGTGTCTATTTGTTCATATCTTTATTGTTTAGTTTATTTGGCTCTGTTAGCAATAGATGCTTCTGCCCAGGAGGGTGCTCAGCATGGGTGCTGGTGATGTGCAGGGGTCTCTGCCAGGCATAGCCTGTCTCAGCTTTCTGGGGATGAAGCCCTGCCAAGCACAGAAGAGCCCAGGCTGTACCATTGCTGCTGGGGGACATAGAGATTTTCTTACAGAGATAGACACCAAATGTCCTTTTCCATTCTCACATATAGATCACCCTACCTTCAGCTTTCAGCATCTGAGTGAAGAAAATGAAGTATTTAAACTATTTTAGCTAGCTTGGAACCAGATTTCCCCTTCTGTATGTAAATGTTCTTTGCAGGGAAAAAATGAGAATCTGAGTAAAGTTTAGATAGAGAGGAGAGCAGAAACTCTAAGGAAGTCACTTCAAGGTGTAAAACTGCCATGAACAAAATGCCAGCTGAACAGGAGGCAGGGAAGGAGAATCCTATTTCTCATTCACATTCCCAGTGCCTTGATGGACTCCCTAAGACTTTATGATCAACGAAATCTCCTTCTCTGGAGGCTTTCAAAACCAACCTGGATGTGTTCCTGTGTGGGCTGTCCTAGGTGAACCTGCTTTTGCCAGGGAGGTTGGACTCAGTCATCTCCAGAGGTCCATTTCAACCTCTACCATTCTGTGATTCTGTAATGGAAAGAAAAAGGATGTAAAAAAAGAAAGAGCTGCATAAGAGGTAAGCTATTAAGTATCTGAATTATCAGAACATTGTGGGTTTCTTTCCAGTACTACTTTTTGTGTGTGTTAGTCCTCACACACTTGGCATTAACAGCTTTTCCTTTACTCTTTCACTGTCTGTGTCTTTGTTCTTGTTCATTTGCTTGTGAAATTATTCCCCAAATAACTTAAAATGGAAAAATGATCGTGGATTCAGAGTATGAGCACAGACAGAGAGAGAAAACCTTTCCAGATGAAGTCCTCTGTGCTTGCATCTGGTTGTTGGTGCACAAATTGATATTCCCATCACAAGCAGAGAGTTTCTATGGATGCACTAAGGATCTCTGAGCTGGATAATATTCCCATCACAAGCAGAGGGTTTCTATACATGCAACAAGGATCTCGGAGCTCTGCTGCATGCATGGAGGGAGAATTTTTACAAGAGAGCTAGAGCACCTCTCCTGTGAGGAAAGACTGAGAGAGTTGGGGTTGTGCAGTCTGGAGAAGAGAAGGCTCTGAGGAGACTTTTTTATGGTCTCCCAGTATCTGAAGGGGACTACAAGAAAGCTGGGGAGGGACTTTTGAGGGTGTCAGGGAGTGATAGGACTGGGGGGATGGAGCAAAACCAGACATGGGGAGATTGAGATTGGATGTTAGGAAGAAATTCTTCCTCATGAGGGTTGTGAGAGACTGGCACAAGTTGCCCAGGTGGAAGCCTCATCCCTGGAGGGTTTTGCAGCCAGGCTGGATGTGGCTGTGAGCAACCTGCTGTGGTGTGAGGTGTCCCTGCCCATGGCAGGGGGTCGGAACTGGCTGATCCTTGAGGTCCCTTCCAACCCTGCCAATTCTATGATTCTATGAACAGCAGCAGTGCTATATAGGGATGTAGGTATCAGATGTATGCATGCACAGCATAACACATTTGGAGGCTTAGATGTGTAAATCACACCTAAAATTAGAGGGAGTGAGGAGAGATTGGAATTGGGAATGGCTGGAAAGTGAAATACAAACTAAGAAGTGGAGAAAGTGCAGCTTGAGTACACCACATGACATGAAATAAGATGCAGAATGGTTTTGCAGTGCTAAATCTGCACCCAACCCTGGCAGCATTACCACCTGTGTGCAGCCTGTTGGAGCCTGCCAGCCACTTCTGCCTTTCATGGCAATCTCTCTGAGCTGTATGAGGAGGCAAAGCACCCCCAGACTCTAACTACCTACTGGTCAGCACTCCCCCCTCCAGGTGGGAGCTCCAGCTGGGATTTGGGCCCACTGATGAGGCATTTCTTTGTGTATAGCAGAGGAGTTTTGCTCATTGCCTGTTTACAGGACCCCAACCTCTTAGAAGGAATGTGAAGTATTAGCCCCTTGGCCACAAGCTGGTCAGAAATGCATTGGTCTCAACAGTCTTGCCATCCATCTGTGTGAAACTGTCTCAGAGGGAGCTGAGCATGCCTGGACACAGTTTGGACATTTTTTGTGCTAGGAATTGTCTGATCCAGTCAAGAGGCAGTGCACTAAAGGGGTTCCCCCTAAGTCAACCAGTAGGTGTGATTCTATACCTGCTGAAGGTCTTTTCTACCTCTGTGGAACGCAAGGAGTTAATGTCTGGAGGTCTTCATTCTTAGATTAACCTTAGCCAGTAGCTAAGGAAAGAAAAATGATTTGCCTTGAAAGGGTTCAGCTGACCTTACACATTTATCACTTTACAGGATTTCATTTTTCAATGGACTCTATTGTTCCAACACCATTACCTCCACTTTTAGCAAAGACAGTTGCAGGGCCTTTATTTATACACCAGAGACACATTGCTTGGATTCTTACATTCTTTCCATCTCAAATAGTTCTGTTACAAAACAGTTGTTTGTCTCAAGCAAATAGGGGTATTTTTTTTTCCTCTCAAAGCTGTACTTAGAAATACTCAAATGTCTTTTTATTTGCACAAGACAAAGACCTTTTTTACTGTGACAAGTGAAGAACAAATGTGGGTAATGTACTGACAAGACAGGGATTGCTTAGTGAATGGCAGACTCCTGCCTGGACAGACTGGGGGGGAGAGTTTGGGGTTTTTTTCTCTCTTTGCTGGGCTAAAAAAAATATCTTTCTACCAGACTGCTCTTGCAAACAAATAGCAAATTCATAGATTCATAGATTCACAGATTCATAGATTTGTGGATTCATAGATTCATAGATTAGATTCATGGAATGGTTTAGGTTGGAAGGGACCTTCAAGATCATCCAGTTCCAACCCCTGTGCCATGGGCAGGGACACCTCCCACTAGCCCAAGTCACTCAAGGTCTCATCCAGCCTGGCCTTTAACATCTTAGGGAGGGGACATCCACCAGCTCCCTGAGCAACCTGTGCCAGAGTCTCACCACCTTCACTCTAAAGAATTTATTCCTAATCTCCACTCTCAATCTGCTCTCTTCAAGTTTCAATCCATTCCCTCTCATCCTGTCACTCCCAGCCCTTGTCAAAAATCAAAAGTCCCTTCCTGGTTTTATTGTAGTCCCCTTCAGGTACTGGAACGCTGCTCTAAGGTCTCCCTGGAGCCTTTTCCTCCAGGCTGAACAGCCCCAGCTCCCTCATCCTGTCCTCATAACAGAGAAGATTCAGCTCTCTGATCATCTTTGTGTCCTCCCCTGAACCTCTGCTCCTGTCATTGCCACCAAGGAGCAGAGGCTGCCCCCTCCTCACCCCAACCTCCCTCAGGGAGCTGTAGAGAGCAATGAGGTCTCCCTCAGCCTCCTCTTCTCCAGCCTGAACACCCCCAGCTCCCTCAGCTGCTCCTCATAGCCCAGGGTCTCCAGGCCCTTCTCCAGTCTCATTGCCCTTCTCTGGACAGGCTCCAGCCCCTCAATGTCCTTCCTGGAGTGAGGAGCCCAGAGCTGAACACAGCACTCGAGGTGTGGCCTCAGCAGTGCTGAGCACAGGGGGATGTCACCTCCTGCTGCCCTCCCTGTTTCTGATCCAAGCCAGGATGCTATTGGCCTTCTTGGCAACCTGGGCACATCATGTAACATCCTCTACTAAATTTGATAGTCATGGAATAAAGCAGCTTTGATGGACATGAGCCCTTCTAGTTCCCATGTACAACTCTCAAAACAACCACAGCAAACTTTCTAGTTTGTGAAGATTCTATCACAAAAGCCCTGAACACAACACTTGAGCTGTGAAAAAACGATTTAAAGAAAATCTATCAGTAGGACATAAAATTGCATTACTCCAAAAAAACAAAGCATTTATGGAGGAAACAGGAAGGTAAACATTGAGCCTGAAGCTTGGGCTGCAAGTTGCTCTGAGGTGGTGATGCTCCAGCAGGTGGAAGAAGCCACAGGACTGAACAGAACCAAAAGGAACTGCTGGATTCAGTCTGGAACGGAAAACTAACTTAGCATGTGTTAAAAAAGAAAAGGTAAACTAGGACTGCACTGAAAATCAGATACTGAATTGGATCCAAAAGATGTATATATTCCAACTAAGATACATCCCCAGGGAGGGTAATTGGATCAAGCCCAAATCCATTTTCTGTCTCTTGTAAAGCAGGACTGTGGTAATGTGGCCTCAAATAATCCTGAGTCTGAATCACATTGGTCTGAACAACTCCCACGGAATCTCAGCCCTGACAAGCATGATGCTCCAGGTCCTGGTGACCTCACCTTCAGTCTACCTTCAGTCTAAGTGACCCCCTGAGAAAAAGAGATCTCTACAAGGTGGGGGTTTGTACCTTCAGCTGTATCCCAAATGGATGTGCCACGGTAGATTTTAGTATTAACAATTGGATTGTATTTGTATTTTTCACTGCATCCACTGCTGGTGTCCCTACCATAAGAGGGACATAGATCTGTTAGAACAAGTCCAGAGGAGGCCACAAAGATGATCCAAGGGCTGGAGCAGCTCTGCTATGAGGATAGGCCAAAGGAGCTGGGGGGTGTTCAGCTGGGAGAGAAGAGAAGGCTCCAGGGGGACCTCGGAGCTGCCTTCCAATAGCTGAAGGGATCCTGCAGGAAGGCTGCAGAGGGACTTTTTACAAGAGTGTCCACCAATGGCATAAGGGGAAAGAGATTTAAACTGAGGAGAAGAGGTTTAGTTTGGATCTTAGGAAGAAATTCTTCACTATGGGAGTGGTGAGACTCTGGAACAGGTTGCTCAGAGAGGTTGTAGATGCCTTCTCCCTGGAGATGTTCAAGGCCAGGTTGGATGAGGCCCTGAGTAGCTGTTCTGGTTGAGAGGTGTCCCTGCCCATGGCAGGGAGGTTGGATTAGATGATCCCTAAGGTCTCTTCCAGCCTAAGCCATTCCATGATTGGATTAGAAGGGACCCTCAAAGGTCATCTTGTCCAAACCCCCTGCAGGCAGTAGGGACACCTCCAGCTAGAGCAGTCTGCCCAGGGACACATCCAGTCTGATCTTGAATGTCTGCAGGGGTCTCGACCCCATCCCTGGGCAGCCTGTTCCAGTATTTCACCACTCTCATTGTGCAGAACTTCCTTCTGATGTCCAACCTAAATCTGTCCTGCTCCAGTTTCAGTCCATTGCCCGTGGTCCCATCATTCCAAGCCCTTTTACACAGTTCCTCCCTAGCCTTCCTGGAGGTCCCCTTCAGCTATTGAAATGTAGCTTTTGCTGCAATCCAGCAGTGGCTGTCAGACAGAAGCTCAGAGGCACTGTTGCTGCATGTTTTCTGTGACAAACAGCACCATCTACAAGCTCAGTTACTAGCAGCTCTAAATTGAATACAGCCCAAATTCTGTCAGCCTGTCCTCATAGAAGAGGCTCTCGAGCCCTCTGATCAGCTTGGCAGCCCTCCTCTGAACCCACTCCTGCAGGTCCATGTCTCTCTTGTGTTTGGAGTCCTAGAGCTTGGATGCAGTACTCCAGTGAGGTCTCCCCAGAGCAGAGGGGCAGGATCCCCTCTCTCCATCTCTGGCCATGCTGCTTTTGATGCAGCCCAGGCTGCCATTGGCCTTCTGGGCTGTAAGTGTGGACTGTTGGCTTCTCATCCCCCAGCTCCCCCAAGTCCTTTCCTTCAGGGCTGCTCTCAATTTCATCATCCCCCAGCCTCTATTGGTATCAAGTCTAAGACATTGCTTTCCACAAGAAGGGTACCATCAGAAGAGACTCTTTGACCCAGTAATTAACATGACTCCCTAGGAAGAAAAGGAAAACAAAGAGAGGGTAACCTTGTTTTAAAATATCCTCATCCAACACCACTTCTGTTTTCCTGCAGTCAAGGACAAGATGGCTCAGAAGTATTCATCCACCAGCATCCCTTTGGCATTCCTCCCAGAACTTCCAGGGTCTGCTTGGCACAAAATATGAAGCTGAATAATTTGAGTGTACTCCACAGCTCTTGTTCCATGCTTTGCAGTCATCTTCCCAGAAGCTTAAGGTGTGTCAGCAGCAGCAACCTCCACCTTGCAGCTTGCTCAGTGATGAGAAGGAATCACTGGCAGCCTCTGGGGCTATTACTTAACGTTGCAGGCTAAGTGAAGTGTTAGATAGCCTGAATCATGCATGTGTGGGTGCAAAGAGGAAAGGATCCACATATATCAGAGCAGATGCAGCAGCCCTCATCACTTGGCATTGATAATCAATTCTAGAGAGGGCTAGGAATAGAGCAGGGTTGGACCTGATGATCTCAAGGGTCACAGAATCACAGAATCACAGAAACATTCAGGTGGGAAAAGCCCCTCAGGATCCCCAAGCCCAACCATTAACCCTTCTCTACAAGGGTCACCCCTAAACCATAGCCCCAAGCACCACACCCAAACCACCTTGAAACACAGCCAGGCTTGGGGACCCCACCACCTCCCTGGGCAGCACATTCCAATCCCTCACCACTCTTGATGGGAATTTTTTTTCCTACTGTTCAGTCTAAACCTACCCAGTCATAGCTTGAGGCCATTCCCTCTTGTCCTGTCACTAATTACCAGCCAGCAGCAGCCTTTTCAAACCTCCTTTCAGGTGGTTGTAGACAGCCAGGAGGTCTCCCCTCAGCCTCCTCTGTTTCACACTAACCATCCCCAGCTCCTTCAGTTGCTCTCCATCAGATTTACTCTCCAGGCCCTTCCCAGCTTCCTTGCCTTCCTCTGCACTACCTCCAGCACCTCCACATCTCGCTGGCATTGAGGTGCCCAAACTGGACACAGCACTCGAGGTGTGGCCTCCCCAGAGCTGAGTCCCAGGGGACAATCCCCTCCCTGCTCCTGCTGGACACAGCATTGCTGATCCCAGCCAGGATGCCTTTGGCTTTCTTGGCCACCTGGGCACACTGCTGCCTCCTCTTCAGTTGCCCATTGATTAGCACCCCCAGATCTTTTCCAACCTGAGTGATTCTCTGATTCTGTGATTCCACAAGCCCCAGGCCAGCAATGGTTAACTCCCATGCCAAGGTCTATTTCCACATCTCACCCTTCAGGCAGTTACAGGGGGGGGCTGCATGTTGTTATTTCTTTCCACACCTTTACGCCTGCTCACTGCCAATTTAGGAGCTGTTGGTCTCAGTTCATAGCAATCGTGAGAAAATAAAATCCCATCTGCTTCTGTCAGGAAAAGGAAAGATATGGAAGGGAATGAGAGAACCAAAAGAAAATTTCACTTGCTAGACAGCTTTTGCTGCTAGCTAGTACTTTCCTTTAGGACGCCTTGCTCAGCTCTATTGCACCAAGTGCCTTGCACTTAGCCTAAGCCCAGGATTTGAATTTCATGTATATCCTGAAATTCAACACTTCCAAGACTGTCATGCCAAGCACTGTCCTTCCACCGCTCACCTCAATCCATAAATATTACTCCCTTGTGCAGATAGTGCCACAGAGAACTCCTTGCCTAAGAAGCAGCTCGAAACACAATTTTCCCTCACTGGGTTTTCAGCCCCAGACATATTTTTCTTAGAGTAATGTGTAGGAACTTGTGCCAGGGTTGTGAAGCATAAAAGCAAAAAACTCAGGCTTCTGGCTTTGCAATCTGTCTTTGCAATAGCTTTGGAATGGCTTAAAGGCGAACAAATACTGAGGAAAAGAAAGAGATCTGAGGGAGAGAGGGGAGTGAGACCCACATGTTCAGGCAGAAGCAGGGATAGATTGAGGCTAAAGAGCCATTAAAAGTTAAATGATCTGCAAAGATGAAAGCCTTGAAATTCAATTTCACTGGATAGCAAATAGGAGGTTTAAGAGTGGTGTGTTAGAAGGGGCTCCTTTCATGAAAATGCAAATAGCAGCAAGCTGGTTTAATTATAGGCTGGAGGTGTTGCATGCTGGGAGACTTGAAAGAAATGTAGGGAAAAGCAGAAGCATAAAACCTTCCCCTCAGCGTTTGCAGGTCTTTTTCACAGAATCACAGAATTAACCAGGTTGGAAAAGACCTTCAAGATCATCAACTCCAAACAGTCATATCAATCAAGCAACATTCTGCAGCTCCATCATACCCTTTTTTTCCTAGCTCATTGATAGTTTGTCATGGGATTCCTATCTTGGAGATATCTCTGCCAGGAGGGCCTTGCAACTCAAAGGACAAAATACTATCAGCTTCAGAAGGGTGGAAGTGCAGGCCGGAATCCAAATTTCCTCCTAAACCAGAGACCTGCAACCATTGCTGTCAGTGGGAGGATAATTAGATCCCATAATCCAGTCCCCTAGAAGAAAGAGAGGAAGTATCCAGGTGGAGCAGCTGCAGACCATAAACCTTCACCAGTAATCAAGTGGCTGCATGTAACACAAGTCCTCAGATAAACAAAAGGGGGGTTCAGGTTAATTTCCAGGATAAAATAGTGCTTGCTGGCAAGAGTGGAGCATAACATAACACATCATCATAGATTCATAGAGTGCTTTAGGTTGGAAGGGATCCCAAAGATCATCCAGTTCCAGCCCCCTGCCATGGGCAGGGACACCTCCCACCAGCCCAGCTTGCACAAGGTCTCATCCAGCCTGGCCTTGAATACCTCTAGGCAGGAGGCAGCCACAGCCTCCCTGGGCAACCTGTGCCAGAGTCTCACCAGCCTCACTCTAAAGAATTTCTTCCTCATCTCCAGTCTCAATCTGCCTTCCTCAAGTTTCAATCTATTCCCTTTCATCTTATCACTACAAGCCCTTGTCAAAAGTCCCTCCCCAGCTTTCTTGTAGCTCCCTTCAGGTACTGGAAGGTTGCTCTAAGGTCTGCCTGGAGCTTTCTCTTCTCCAGGCTGAACAGCCCCAACTCTCTCAGCCTGTCCCCACAGGGAAGGTTCTCCTGCTCTCTGATGATCTTCATGGCCTCCTCCGGATCTGCTCCAGCAGCTCCATGTCCCTCTTATGCTGGGGGTACCAGAACTGGAGGCAGTGTTGCAGGTGGGGTCTCAAGAGAGCAGAGCAGGGGGCGAAATCTACAGAGGAGTGTGGACTGGATGACCTTTGGAGGTCCCTTCCAACCCAAACCATTCTATAGTTCTATGATTCTATGAAAATCCCCTCCCTCTTCCTGCTGGTCACATGGCTTTGGATGCAGCCCAGCACATGGTTGACCTTCTGGGCTGCAAGCAGCTCTTGTTGAGTTTATCATCAACTGACCCCCCCCCCCCCCCAGATATGCTCTATCTAGAAGTAATACAAACGCAAGCAGTTCACCTCAACAGCAGAAGTGACAACTGTCATCACCCTTCCCACCTCTTCCCAACCCACTAAGGCACAGAGGTGGCAGCCAGCTCTGCCTGAACAACATGGACCCCTGCTAGCCCCCTAAATTCTAATCATTCCCTTCCTTCAAATGGAAAACAACCTAAAGCACAGCCTCTCAGGAACTAAAGATCTGCATGCAAAAGAAGTAGGGGGAATCCACCAGGGAGGAGTGTCTTTGCTTAAAGTCATTGTGCTGCTGGGTGCTGGGTTCCAGTCAGGAAAGAACAGCTCTGAAATATGGAAAGAGGATAATACAAAGCCTCTGGTGATTTAGAAATGCATTCAAGCCCCGATGATTGCTCATTTCAGAGAGGCCACTGTTGCTTTTCTCAGGCTGTTTTTGCTTTCCTTCAGTAGATGTCACTGCAGCACAGCCTAACCAGTCCCCACACAGCTCTGGGGGAAAGGATGACATTAGTTTCACCAGGGAGTGGTCCACAATGGAGAACAGAAACCTTCTGCTTTCAGATTTTGAGCAGCACTATCAGTCCTCACATCCAATTTTCTTGTTTTTGCTTTTGTTTCTTGGCTGGAATCAAACACAAGAAACTATTCACTGTTAGGGTTGGATGCAGATGAAATCACATCAGGAAAGCTAATCTGGGACAACTGCAAGCACATCAGAGAAGCTAATCTGGGCCAACCATCATTTGAAACCAAAAGCATCATTCAGGCACTTCAGTCATCCTGCTTCTGAGGACTCAAATCAAAACCTTTTCCCTGATGTAGCTTCCAATCAAGTTCATAATCCCACACATAGAAAAAAATGAATTGATTGAAGCATACCAAGAAAATGGGAGATGACTTCATAGAATGGCTCAGGTTGGAAGGGACCTCAGAGATCATCAGCTCCAGCCTCTCAACTAGACTCAGCTGCTCAAGGCTTCATCCAACCTGCCCTGGAATGCCCCCAGGGAGGAGGCAGCCACAGCCTCCCTGGGCAGCCTGTGCCAGACTCTCACCACCTTCACACAACAACTTCTTCCTCAGCTCCACTCTAACCCTGCTCTGCCTCAGCTTCAAACCATTCCCCCTTGGCCTGGCTCCAGACACCCTCAGCAAAAGTCCCTCTGCAGCCTTCCTGCAGGATCCCTTCAGGTCCTGGCAGGCAGCTCTGAGGTGCCCCTGGAGCCTTCTCCTCTGCAGGCTGCACACCCCCAGCTCCCTCAGCCTGTGCTCACAGCAGAGCTGCTCCAGCCCTTGCATCATCTTCGTGGCCTCCTCTGGCCTCTCTCCAGCAGCTCTGTGTCCTTCTCCTGCTGGGGACCCCAGAGCTGGAGGCAGGATTGGAGGTGAGGTCTGAGCAGGGCAGAGCCAAGGGGCAGAATCCCCTCTCCTGCCCTGCTGCCCACAATCCTCTGGCTGCAGCCCAGCACACAGCTGCCTGTTGGGCTGCAGGAGGGCACTGCTGGCTCCTGGAGAGCTGCTCAGCACCCAGCACCCCCAAGGCTCTTCCTTCAGAGCTGCTCTCAACGCACTCTGGACCCAGGCTGGATTTGTACTTGGGATTCAAGCATCCACAAATTGTGGAACTGCATTTTGCCATGATGCCTCTGACAGGGGATGTGTGCCTGAAAGTGGCAGCTGAAAATGGCTTCAGCTGTTAACTGTGTTTGCAGCTGGTGTGAGCAAAGCTGCATGATGCAGGCCTTTGCAGGCATCATCTGATCAAGATCTGAACTCTTCTCTTTGCATTTCTTGCTGTATCTTGAAAGCAAAATGCCTACCATATTAGTTTTTCCTTTTTCTTACTGAATGTTTTTCGCTCTTAAGGTGGCTTGGCTGCTTCTGCAGTAAAACCAAATGTTGGGTTTTTACCAGGGTCAAGGAGTTTTACTTAAAACAAGAAATCTTCAGATGTTAGCCAACAATAAATTGGGGAAAAAAATGCTTATTGAGTTGAAAAAAGTCTGGTTTAAAATATTCCTGGAAATGCCTGCATGTCAAACAAGGAAGGGCTGGAGCTAAAAAGGGAAAATAACAGGATGCATGTGAGAAGCAACATGAGAAACTGAAGAGGCTTTCACAAGATTAAAAACCATAATTTCAGCAAGCTGAGGTGCAGTTTGAAAAATGCAGTTGCTAACAAAGTCATCAGAATTTAGTCAGAGCCCACAAACTCCTCCTCTCTTAGTCATTCCTAGAAAACAGAGCAGAACTGCAGCCTGCCCTGGCTCCCAAGCCTAACAACCAAATCCCTGCTCAGAAACAGGCAGGAGAAGGCTTGGAAACAGGCTGTGTGGCTTTGGGATCTTTTGTGGGCATAATGACTGAAATACTAATGGTGGTTGAAGGCACCTTGGTGAGCATGAAAGAGATGAGAACAACAAACCCTTCCCTGGCATAGGAGAGCCTTCACCTGAAGAACCAGAGAATTGTCAGGGTTGGAAGGGACCTCAAGTCTCAGCCAGTTCCAACCCCCTGCCATGGGCAAGGACACCTCACACCACAGCAGGTTGCTCACAGCCACATCCAGCCTGGCTGCAAAAACCTCCAGGGATGAGGCTTCCACCACCTCCCTGGGCAACCTCTGCCAGTCTCTCACCACCCTCATGGGGAACAACTTCTTCCTAACATCCAATCTCAATCTCCCCATTTCTAGTTTCCATCCCCCCCAGTCCTATCACTCCCTCACACCCTCAAAAGTCCCTCCCCAGCTTTCTTGTAGCCCCCTTCAGATACTGGAAGGCCACAAGAAGGTCTCCTTAGAACCTTCTCTTCTCCAGACTGTATAGCCCCAACTCTCTCAGTCTTTCCTCATAGGAGAGGTGCTCCAGCCCTCTGCTCGTCCTCGTGGTCCTTCTCTGAAGGAAGCTGAGTTTGCTGCATTATTGCAAGCAGTGAGCAGTGCACAGATGGATCCCAGCCCAAAGCTCTGCAGTGCATGCAGAAACACACTTTGGATCCCACAGAAGCCAAGGCTGGATGCTGGGGACATTACAAGTAGCTGACTGAGCCAGTGGGTGGGGAGGAAGCTCCCTTTTGATCTCTGGGTGTGGTTTTCTGGAGCACTCCGTGCACAAACCCAAACTCCAGGTGGCAGGAGCATGGAGAAGCAGCAAGGCTCACATTCAGGAAAAGAAGCTATCACTTCCAAGGAAAGCTCACACTGAAAGTAGTTTGCCTGGCTGCTGCTATTTTGGAGACACAGGGAAGTCCCTAAGATGGAACCCAACACTACTGTCAAGCACTGGAGCCCTCCGGGGCATACTGCTGAAATAAACCTGGTCTTGGCCAGGATGCATTCAGGCCCAAGTTAACATGAAGCATCAGTACAGACATCAGCCAGCCAGACCTGCCAAGTGATGAAACAGGAAGACCTAAATTTGTTTGAGAATGATGCTGTTAACATCCAGGCCTTTCCTGAGCTAAATCAATCACCTGCTACCTTAGTAAATATGATTCCTGGGAGCCTTTCCACCAGCCTGATGAACACATGGAGCAGGAGAGAGTAGGAATCAGAGGTTCATTTCCCTCTGCCCTCCCCAGAGTAAAGCCCATACATCAGAGCACCTGTTTGCAGATGATCTCTATAAAGAGAAGAGAATGTTTGGAGAGACTGTGTGTCAAAGCCACTTGCTGCTGCCATGGCTAACCAGAACTGATGACCCTTCTTTTCACCACCCAAGGTTGAAAATCTTGTCTTGCTTTATGCTACATCTTCCTTTCTTGCTGCTCCTACCTGCCTCCTTTCACAGCTTCAGATTTCACACCCACACCCTTCTTTCCTCCCACTTTCTTTGTCTCTGTAAAACAACCCTGTCAGCCAGGACTTCTTCATGTCACTCCCTCCAGTCTCATTGACTCCTGGACCCTTCTGGTTCTCTTCCTTCTCTTTCAGAAGTTTCTCTCTTCCATGCATTTCTCCACCCAAGCTTCACATTTCATGGCAGTCACATTGGACTTCTGCTCTCTCCCCGCCTGTGCTCCTCCCTGGCTACACCACTTAAACTCTTCCTCCATTTGGAGCATCATTAAACTTCACTTCCCCCTATCATTTTCTTGCTGTCTGCTTTCCATGCAGCTGTTTGTCTTCAGCTTTGTCTTTTGATTTCAACTCCAGGCATTATTTTATTTTCACTGTACCCCACATAAGTCTTTGCTGATGCATCCAATACCTTTGCTGAAAGAGTGCCACATATCCTTTCTGTGTTCAGTTGGCATTCCTCCTTCAGCTCACCCTATTGCTGTCTTGCACTGATGGTCTCAGCTCTCTGAAGCTGTGCTCCTCCCTTTTAAGCAATGATCATACCTCTTTCAGCTGCATACTCCCTCATGTTTTGTCACACAGTCTTTCCACCACTCCCAGACCACTGGTAGTTAGCAGTATTTGTGTCCCCTCTCTTTTCCCACGTTTCTTCTTTCCTTTCTCCTTCTGTCTCAAGGATTGTTGTTCATCCTCTACCTGTTTCACTTTTCACCCAAGAGCAAGTTTGGTTTATCCCTCTCCAGTCCTTCCAGTTTCCTACTTAAGTAATTCTCCACTTTCCAGTTGGAGAACATCTGTCATCTCAAGTACCCTGAATCATCCTCCCTCTTATCCTGCTTCTGCATCTCCTCCACTTTCCACACTGGGATCTCACCAATGCCAGCCACAAGAAGACATCTGTTTTCCATCACTTCCCTTTCTGTAACTCCTTTCCTTCTTCCATGTCACATATTAAGAACTTATCTTTCCCACCTTCTCTGTTTGCCTCAGTTCTTCCATCCTGAGCAAACTGTTCACTCCCCCTTCATTTCTCATGCTCCCACCAAACCTCCTTTCATTTCTGATCCCCTTTTCTCACTAGCTACAGACAGCTCTGCTCCTCTTTACCAACTCCAAGCTCAGGAAGCACCTCATTTTTCCACTTTCATCCCAGAACCTCTGTCAACCAACCTTATCTCCTTAGACACAACACCATCTGCTCTCACCTATGTCTCTGCTTGGTTCTGCACTGAGTCAAAGCTGAAAAATAACAACACACCACAGAAAATTTCTCCTGAAGTTTCCCTGCCTGTCTTTGTGTTGTTTGTTATCCCTTTGTGCATCTGTCCATTACTACTTCGTGCCATTTGGAGGTCTTTCAAGACCCACCTGCAGTATTTCTGATGATCTAACCCTATGACGATTTCATTATTATTTGAACACTCATCTCTTCCCTCCATATCTGCCTTTTTATTCTGAGGAAAGTCTCCACAAATCTGGCCCAGGTTTGTTCTGCAGGGACATGACCCCAAAAGACTTATGTTTAAAACAACCTTTCCAGTTGCACCTTCTTTGCAGTCATCCTGACAAATAATCTCTAGCCTGCTACTTCACTGTGCTTCCACCTCCATCTTCTTTCTCATGGCTAAATTATGCTTTCATCCTGACAAGACTTTTTTTCCCTTCCCTAGCACTTCTAGTAGAAGGCTTTTTGCATTTATCTGCATATTAAAAACTCATCCCAGTTTTCATGGTGCCACACATTGATTGCTACAACATCTGTTTCCTTATCCTCGCCATGCACTACCTTAATAATTCATCATCATCCAGGGAGATGCTAAGTTCTAAATCTTCCTCTTATTACAACTCCTTCTTTGTTCTCCCCATCTTTACCAGCAGCAGTATACACTGCCTTCATTTTCCATTTGCCATCCAGCCCCACCATATCCTTTAGTCTGCAGAAGAGAAGGCTGAGGGGAGACCTCACTGAAAGGAGGTGGAGTGAAACTGGGGTTGGTCTCTTCTCCCAGGAAACCAGCAACAGGATGAGAAGCAATGAGCTGAAGCTGTGCCAGGGGAGGGTTAGGTTGGACATGAGGAAAAAATTCTTTAGTGAGAGAGTAGTGAGGGGTTGGAACAGGCTGCCCAGGGAGGTGGTGGAGTCATCACCCCTGGAGGTGTTTAAAGGTGGTTTAGATGTGGTGCTGGGGGATATGGTTTAGTGGTGACCTTGGCAGAGTCAGGTCAATGGTTGGGCTTGGTGATCTCGAGGGTCTGTTCCAACCTGAATGATTCAAGGATTCTATGACTCTTTAAGTACAATAGTGACGATGGCATGTTACTGCAGGCAGAAAGTGCAACATCTCAACAAGCCAGGGGGCAAGCTGGCATGAGTGCAGGGTGCCTTTCTGTTGCAGCAGTCTGTGTCTTCAACTCTGAAGGCAATTCCTAAGTATCTAGAGCCATCTGTGCTGCAGTCCTCAGCTCACCTCAGACACTGGTACTGACATACAGCATTGTATGGTGAGACTCTGGAACTGGAGGCTGTGGATGCCTCCTCCCTGGGAATGTTCAAGGCCACGTTGGATGGGGCCTTGAGCAGCTGAGTCTAGTTGAGAGGCATGGGTGGCTTGGAAGAGAGGTTAGAGTAGATGACCTCAGAAGCCTGAGGTCCAACCTGACCATTCCAACCTGAGCCATTCTCCCTATCCCTGCTGGCCACTTTTCTTAATGCACCCCAGGATGCCCTTGGCTTTCTTGCCCACAAGAGCACATTGCTGTCCCATGCAGAACCTGCTGTCCACCAGCCCTCCAAAGTCTTTATCCATGGAGCTGCCTTCCAGGAGGACAAATGATCTGTACTGGTGCCCAGACGCAGGACCCTGCACTTGTCCTTATTGAACTTCATGAGGTTCCCTTTCACCCAGCTCTCAGCCTGTGCAAGTCTCATTGGATGGCTGCACAGCCTGACAGGTGTCAGCCACCCCAACCAGTTTGGTATCATCAGCAAATTTGCTGTGGGTCCACTCACTCCCCTCACCCAGGTCACTGATGAAGACATGGTACAGTTCATTGTGATGAAGATGTATACTGCTTTGAAAGGTCTAGATTGTCTAAATTACAGCACTGTGGAAAGAAATCTGATTTAGCTTTAGTCTGTGAGCTGTTTTCTTGTCATGGAGAAGTTATGTAAACACCCTGACTTCAGAAGCATAAAAGAATAACAGAAGTGGCTTTCCTTTGCTCCAGGTCAATTGACTTGGGAAGAAAACACAAAGCCAATGATGGCTTGCACAGGTAGGTTGTTTTCATCAGGTACCACTATTATCACAAACACAGTGAAAAGTGGCCTGAGCTCAGAATATCTAAACAAACTAAATGTCAACAACTTAATTATTCATCTTCACTTCTGCGAGTCAAAACAGTCACATTCTGATCTTGCAGGTTATAATTAGGCTGAGTCTTGGCTCTGTAAAAGCAGAATGAGTATCTAGCAAGCTACCCACGTATGTTTAGGAAGCCAGAAGAAAGGGCAGTGGCAATGCCTAAGAGGAGAATACAGCAGGTGGCTAAGCAGCACTGAAAACCTATTTTTAAAGCAAGAGGCAAGAGAGTAGGTAAGCTCCAGCTCACTGGAACTTTTCATAGCCTAAGCAAGTCTTGTTAAAGAAGACAGAATATGGCTTCCAGACACAGCACTGGCACTCCACCCCTCCTGCAAGGGCTCTGTTTGCCTTACAAGTGCTGGGCAGACAAGCTGCTGTTCTGGGGTGGGGACGTGCACAAAATTCTCACCCCTGATGTACCCCCACAGATATTTGTACAGGAAAATGTGAACCACTTCGAATTTCAGAGAGTCACAGAATGGCTCAGGTTGGAAGACACCTCAGAGCTCATCTCCTAAAACCTCCCCACCATGCCCAGGGACACCTCTCAGCTAGACTCAGCCTCTCAAGGCCTCATCCAGCCTGCCCTTCAACACCCCCAGGCAGGAGGCAGCCACAGCCTCCCTGGGCAGCCTGTGCCAGACTCTCACCACCCTCACACTCAACAACTTCTTCCTAAGATCCAGTCTAAACTTACCCTCCCTCAGCGTCAAACTATTCCCCCCTGGCATGTCTCTAGACACCTTCAGCAAAAGTCTCTCTGCAGCCTTCCTGCAGGATCCCTTCAGGTCCTGGCAGGCAGCTCTGAGGTGCCCCTGGAGCCTTCTCTTCTGCAGGCTGAACACCTCCAGCTCCCTCAGCCTGTGCTCACAGCAGAGCTGCTCCAGCCCTTGCATCATCTTTGTGGCCTCCTCTGGACTCACTCCAGCAGCTCTGTGTCCTTCTGCTGGGGATCCCAGAGCTGGAGGCAGGATTGGAGGTGAGGTCTGAGCAGAGCCAAGGGACAGAATCCCCTCTCCTGCCCTGCTGCCCACACTCCTCTGGCTGCAGCCTGGCACACAGCTGCCTGCTGGGCTGCATGAGGGCACTGCTGGCTCCTGGGGAGCTGCTCAGCACCCAACACCCCCAAGGCTCTTTCTTCAGAGCTGCTCTGCACCCAGCCTGGATTTGTACCTGGGATTGGTTCAACCACGATGCATTCAGTGAGGAACAGTCGCAGCACTCACCAAGTGGAGGAGGAAAATACTGGTGTGTAGCCTTTGCATGGAAATGATTGCACAGGGAGGAATAAAGCCCTAACTGCTTGATCATGAGCCCAATCTTCAAAATGAGTTGCTGCCATTCAAGAGCAATACTTGGAAATTACACATTTTAAAATGGAAGTTTTAAGAAAGGCTTTGTAAAAGGCTGTCAGTGCAGTTAGAGCAAACTCCACCAGAGAGCTGTGACTTGCTGGCTTTTATTCCATGTATTAAATACCCAACACTGTATAGGAAATTCATGATAAGTTTTAATTTTTTTTTTAATTACTGCTTATGCAGCTGAGAGCTTGGATCCTGGGAAAAGCAACAAGCCAGTTTGTAGAGAATAATAAACCCAGCATCACTCCCTTTTGTTGCATTGTTTTCTCTCAAGGTCCTAGGAAAGGAACAATATCTATTCACTTTGTGGGTTTTGTTGATTATGTATATAATGAAATGTCACTGCAAGGAAGAATAAATGAATAATCTGCCCCTATCTGTGAGCCAATTCCTGCACTTCTCAGCCAGGCAAACCTCCCCTGGATTTTTTTTCTTGTTTAAAGGCTCTTTTAACATGCTGTAACATTATCTTGCCCCGTGGTATTCACATGGATACCTCTTAGGCTGTGCAGACATCCAACCAGATCTGGACACGCTGAGAGCCGGGTGAAGGCAAACCTCACAGGGTTCAATAAGGACAAGTGCAGGGTCCTGCAGATGGGGAGGAATAACAGCAGGCACCAGGACAGGTTAGGAGCTGCCCTGCTGGAAAGCAGCTCCACAGAGAAAGACCTTGGATTGATGGTGGGCAGCAAGTTCTGTATGGGACAGCAATGTGCCCTTGTGGACAAGAGAGCCAATGGGATCCTGGGGGTCAGCAAGAAAAGTGTGGCCAGCAGGGCTAGGGAGGTTCTTCTCCCCCTCTGCTCTGCCCTGCTGAGACCACCCCTGCAATCCTGTGTCCAGTTTGGGGCTCCCCAGGTCAAGAGAGACAGAGACCTGCTGGAGAGAATCCAAGGGAGAGCCATGAGGATGCTTAGGGGACTTGAGCATCTCCCTTTGAAGAGAGACTGAGAGCCCTGGGGCTGTTTAGTGTGGAGAAGAGAAGGCTGAGAGGGGATCTGATCAATGTTTCTCAATGTCTGAGGGGTGGGGGTCAAGTGGAGGGGGCCAGGCTCTTTTCAGTGGTGCACAGGAATAAGCCAAGAAACAATGGAGACAAACTTGAACAGAGAAGGTTTCAGCTCAACATGAGGAGAAACTTCTTTACAGTGAGGGTGCCAGAGCCCTGGAGCAGGCTGCCCAGAGAGGTTGTGGAGTCTCCTTCTCTGGAACCTTTCCAAACCCACCTGGATGCATTCCTGTGCAGACTACTCTGGGTGATCCTGCTCTGGCAGGGGGCTTGGACTGGATGCTCTCGGGAGGTCCCTTCCAACCTCTAATGTACTGTGGAACTGTGATCTAAACCCTGTGGTTAATTGTACTTACTCAGTACCCTCTTGGCACCCACTGCCACCGCTGCTGCTCACATTGGATTTCTAATGTGAACCTTTTCAAACTAGGCATGGTATGGAGGCCAAGTCCTTTTCTTGTTCTGAGATGCACATCAGGGACTATAACAGAGATTGTGTTTTGAGAACCTAGACTAGAATCACCAAGTGACTAAAATAAATACAGCAAATATAAAATTTGCTAGGTAAAACTGATCAAAAGAAGCAGCAAGCCTCAGGTTTCTAAGGCCAGGCTGGATGTGGCTCTGGGCAACCTGATCCAGTGTGAGGTGTCCCTGCGCATGGCAGGGGGGTTGGATCTGGATGATCCTTGTGGTCCCTTCCAACCCTAACAATTCTATGATTCTATGATTCATAACAAGATACTATTTTTAGATATTTTTCCCATAAAAAGGAGTAACCTAATCTGGTTGAGGATGTCCCTGCTTACTGCAGAGGGGGTCGGACTAGATGACCTTCAGAGGACCCTTCCAACCCAGATCATTCTATGGATGTTATGATTTATTCCTACTTGGCTGCCAGTGCCAACGGTGTGCTAGGGATGCAGAGGGTAAGCAGCACTTCCCTACCCAGCCTGTATTCCACTGGTTAGCCATCACATCACACCAGCTAGCTGCTGCAATGACTCACAGGAGCTCCTGGAGATGATGTGTAGGACTTGGCACTTCTCGCCGCTGCGAGTAGAACAGATCAGACTGCTCCGATCTGCGCTGGAGGGCCAGCCTGACACCCAGCCAGCTACTTCAGGGCACAAAAAAGGAAGCCAAGACAATCTGCCTGCTGCCTTCAGGTGCTTGTCTCTTGCCTACATCACTCCACAACCCCCTTAGGAGTCCCTGGGAAAAAAATAAAAACATTAAGGTGGTCCAAACTTGGGCATTTCCCCTCCTTTATATGGGAAAAAATATCTAAAAATAGTGGCTTGTTATGAATGAGGCTTGCTGCTTCTTTTGATCAGTCATAGATGATGCTTGTACCTGGCACATTCTATTTTTCCTCTATTTATTTAATCACCTGGTGAGTCTAGTCTAGGTTCTCAAAACAAAATCTCAGTTATATGCCCTGATGTGCATTTCAGAAGAAAAAAAGGAATTGTCCTCCATGCCATGCCTGGTTTCTAAAGGATCACAATAGAACATTTCATCTTTTTCAGAGAACCACAGAGTGTTAGGGGTTGGAAGGGACCTCCGCAGATCATCCAGTCCAACCCCTTGCCAGAGCAGGAGTACCCAGGACAGCTCACACAGGAACACATCCAGGTGGGTTTGGAATGACTCCAGAGAAGGAGACTCCACAACCTCTCTGGGCAGCCTGCTCCAGGCCTCTGTGTTTAGCTGAGTGGAAGCAGCCTGAAACTTTTGGATGCAATACACCAAAACCTGTTGTATTCTGACATTAATGTTACAACCACAAGATCAGGGAGAAAAAAAATATTATGATGAATGCTGCAGAAAGCCAGAAGACAACTGAGACCTGATGTTTGATTTCAGGCATGTAAAATTACAGACTGCTTTTGAAGCCTTTTTGAAGCCAAGCTAAAGATTAAAGTTTATTATTAAATGTTTTATCTTCTCTATCAGAGACCATATTATGAGAAACATCCAAAACAAGGCAGATGATAGAATCATAGAATGGCTCAGATTGGAAGGGACCTCAGAGATTATCTAATCCAACCTCCCCACCATGCCCAGGGACACCTCTCAACCAGACTCAGCTGCCCAAGGCCTCATCCAGCCTGGCCTTCAACACCCGTAGGGAGGGGGCATTCACAGCCTCCCTGGGCAGCCTGTGCCAGACTCTCACCACCCTCACACTGAAGAGCTTCTTCCTCAGCTGCAGTCTGACTCTGCCCTCCCTCAGCTTCAAACCATTCCCCCTTGGCCTGGCTCCAGAACCCCTCAGCAAAAGTCCCTCTGCAGCCTTCCTGCAGGATCCCTTCAGGTCCTGGCAGGCAGCTCTGAGGTGCCCCTGGAGCCTTCTCCTCTGCAGGCTGCACACCCCCAGCTCCCTCAGCCTGTGCTCACAGCAGAGCTGCTCCAGCCCTTGCATCATCTTTGTGGCCTCCTCTGGACTCACTCCAGCAGCTCTGTGTCCTTCTCCTGCTGGGGACCCCAGAACTGGAGGCAGGATTGGAGGTGAGGTCTGAGCAGAGCAGAGCCAAGGGGCAGAATCCCCTATCCTGCCCTGCTGCCCACACTCCTCTGGCTGCAGCCCAGGGCATGATTTGTCTTCTGGGCTGTTGATCTCAGTAAAAGCAGCCACTACACTGTATCAGTGCATGACACTGCTTACCTCTGAGAGCTGCAGGAGAAGGAAACTGATTTTGTGTAGGTTATAACCAAAAAATCCATTTCTCTGCTCAGATTATGCCCTAGCAGTGGTTCTGTCTATGCCTTCTGATAAAAAACTCAGCATGTACTACATCCCTTACAATCTGGCCTCATATTAAAGTTACAAGATACACTGATAGGAAAAAAATGGTTTTAATTGCTAGCATATGTTGCTGGAAATTGATGCAGTTATTTTAAATCATTAAAGCATCACCCTGTCATTTGTCTTCATTCTTCACTTGCAGCATCACTGCCTTCTACCCTGGAATCAGTTATGGACCACAGAAGCCATTGACAAGATCTGGAGTAGAACCTCTGGTAGAACATTTCCTACCCTTGTCACATCTTGGAACTTCACAGAATCACAGAATCTATCTGCTTGGGAGGGAGCTCCAAGCTCATCCAGTCCAACCCTTGACCCAGCACTGAAGGGTCAGCACCAAACCATGTCCCTAAGTGCCAGGTCCACAGGCTGCTTGAACACCCCCAGGGATGGTGACTCCAGCACTGCCCTGGGCAGAACATTCCAATGGAGTTATTGACATGAAAGATTACGCAGGAGAAAAACCTTTGCTGTCTTTGGATTTCTTGATAGCCACAATTCCACGTGTCACCTGCAAGACAAAAAAACAAAGAAAGGGAAATGAGCAACATTTGGTGCCTCTCCTTTCTTAGTTTTTTTTTTTTGTTTGTTTCAATGGGAAACAAAAAAATCTAGAGAAATTTCAAAATGCAAAACAAACTTAACCAAAAAACTGGGAAATGCCTCAGTGACCAGGCCAAATGCAATACAGAATCACAGAATCTATCTGGTTGGAAGAGACCTCCAGAATCATCCAGTCTAACACTCAACCCAATACTGAAGAGTCAACTCTAAGTCATGTCCCCAAGCACCAGGCCCACAGCTGCCAGAACACCCCCAGTGAAGGTGTCTCCAGCACTGCCCTGGGCAGAACATTCCAATGGTTGAATCATGGAATCAGCCAGGTTGGAAAAGACCTTAGAGCTCATCAAGTCCAACCTATTACCTAAACCCTAACACCTCCCTAACAACCAAAACCATGGCTCCAAGTGCCACATCCAAGCTTTTTTTGAACACCTCCAGGGACAGTGACAACTCCACCACCTCCCTGGGCAGCACATTCCAATGGGCAATTACTCTTTCTGTGAAGAGAACCCTTTCAGTGAAGAAGTATTTCCTAACATCCAGCCTGAACCTTCCCTATTACAGCTTGTAACCATTTCCTCTGGTCTTGTCTCTTGCCACCAAGGAGAGGAGGCTGCCCCCTCCTCACTCCAACCTCCCTTCAGATAGTTCAAGTTATCCTAATGGCTATGGATGATGTACTCCTAACACAACAACAAGGGAAGATTCCTACACAAACTGGGAGCTTTGGCAGACTTTTCAAGAATCAGAGTTTCAGCTATCAGTTTGACCGCCTGCTATGAACATCCTTCAGATGTTACATTAGATACCTTCTGGGACCTTCTTTCTGAACTACAAACCTCCATGTCTTTGACAACCTGATGAACACCAAGGCCTAGCAGAAGACCTGTGGAGTGCAACAGGTGGTGCCAAGGGCCTGAGCTCTAAGCTATACACATTTGAGGGAGACCTGACTAGTTTAGTTTGGCTACCAGAGTGCTCATTTGTGGCTGGAATGCATTAGGTGCACTCCTTGAGCACCTTTGCCAGTTTAGCTTCATCCAACACCCCAGCACACTGTGAATCAAAGCAGTGTGAGCAGAGATGATGACAGCATTTACTTCAAAAGTGCATCCCAGATCCAAACTGCAACACTTAAGAGCCCCAAGACTCATGGAGTACAGTCTGTGTGGAACAACAAAGGAAAATGAGGAGCCTGATTTCTATGCCCTGCAATGCCTAAAGTTCTGTTATCTGTGACGATTTTTTGAGGGTTCGTATCCTTACAAAAGAAAAGTACACTTGGGTAGCGTTAGATTTGCAATATCCACCACTGCTGAGTCCTAAGGCATGTTATGACCAGTGGGCTTCAGAACATTTCTATAATTTAAACAACCATTGATGCATACCAAGAAAATGGGGGATGAATTCATAGAATGGCTCAGGTTGTAAGGGACCTCAGAGCTCATCTGCTCCAATTTCCCTGCCATGGGCAGGACACCTCTCAACTAGACTCAGCTGCTAAAGGCCTCATCCCACCCAGCCTTCAACACTCCCAGGGAGGAGGCATCCACAGCCTCCCTGGGCAGCCTATTCCAGAGTCTCACCACTCTCACACTGAAGAACTTCTTCCTAAGATCCACACTAACCCTGCTCTGCCTCAGCTTCAACCATTCCCCATTGACCTGTCTTTAGACATGCTCAGGAAAGGTCCCTCTGCAGCCTTCCTGCAGGATCCCTTTAGCTATTGGAAGGCAGCTCTAAGGTCCCTCTGGAGCCTTCTCTTCTGCAGGCTGAACACCCCCAGCTCCCTCAGCCTATCCTCATAGCAGAGCTGCTCCAGCACTTGGATCATCTTTGTGGCTTCCTTTGGACTCACTCCAACAGTTCTGAGTCCTCCTTCTGCTGGGGACACCAGAACCAGAGGCATGATTGGAGGTGAGGTCAGAGCAGAATCAAGGGGCAGAATTCCCTCTCTTGCCCTGCTGCCCTCACTCCTCTGGCTGCAGCCCAGCACACAGCTGCCTAAGGGCACTGTTGGCTCCTGGGGATCTTCTCACCCCCACGTCTCCTTTCTTCAGAGCTACTCTCAACCCACTCTTCACACAGCCTGGATTTGTACCTGGAGCATCCATAAATTGTGGAATTGCATTTTGCCATGATGCCTCTGACAGGGGATGTGTGCCTGAACGTGGCAGCTGAAAATGGCTTCAGCTGTTAACTGTGTTTGTAGTTGGTGTCAGCAAAGCTGCACGGTGCAGGCCTTTGCAGGCACCAGCAGCACAACCTGCAGGCCGAACTTATGGGTTTGGCAAAGTTGGAGAAATGCTTGAGTGCTGCAGACGTTTTCACCATTTCAAGAGTTGATCTGAGAGAAAAAAAAACAGCAGATACTGATTTTTAATATCCCCTAAGCCTCTGTCTCTCTCCACCCATCCAGCAAAAGCAGTAGCAGCGGTTCCTAGGGCCCTTCTCCACCCCCTCCCGTTCCGCACACGGGTGACTAAGAGCTCTGCGTGCCGGGGGAGTGCACCACTTTCCATGCCAAAAAAAAAAAGAAAAAAGAAAAAAGAAGAAAATCCCCCCCCCCCGAAAAAACACTTCAAGCCGTTAGCTGAAATTCCCCGGAACGGGAAACCACCTGTCCCTCTCCCTGCTCAGCAGGGCCGGGCCGCGTCCCTCACGACCCTGCCCCGGAGGCTGACCATCCGCACCTCCACCTGCCCGCCCTGCCGGTAGCGGAGGCGTCACTCGTGTCTGGTAGTGCCACTCGTGTCTGGTGCCGTCTACTTCTGAAGCCATACCCGCCCTGGGCTACCGCCCGCGGCCGCTGCCTCTCCCTTCACACGACCCCCAGAGCCCCGGCCCCATCGCCACCCGCAGCCTCACACCCGTTGCTCGGCAGCTGCGAATCAACCGAACCTTCCGCGAGGGCGGGCGGGGCCGGGATGGGGGCGGTGCCGGGGGGGAAGGGCGGAGGGGCGGGATCATTGCCAGCTTCTATTGGTCGAGAAGGCTGCAGGCGTGGCCCGAGGCCGGCTCGCTGCTCTGCTACTGGTGAGCGGAGATGTCAGTGAAGGTTTGGGGGCGGGGCTGGACGGTTAGTGGTGTCGGTTGAACGCCGCGCTAGGGAGGGACCGCGGCGGGAGGGGGAGCGGAGTGAGGGGGCGGCGGCGGGCGAGTGAGCGCGCGCCGCCGGGTGTGAGTCGAGCAGCGGCAGCGCCGGAGCGGAGGTAGGGGAGCTGTGCGGGGCCCTCCGCTGCCCTCACCTGTCATCTCCCGGCTGTCGGGCTCTTGCTGCTGCAGCACGGCAGCCCAGCGCCTCATCCCGTGCCCTGGGCTCTGGCCCTTTCTTCCCCCTACCTCTGCCACCGGCCAGCCGCGCGACCCCTGCTGCTCGCGTCCCCGCCTCCTTTGGGCGGCCGCCGTCCCCCCGCTTTCCTCCCCCACCTCCCTTCCCCGTCCTGCCGGGAGCCGTTTCCTGGAGCCTGCCGCGGTGGGCGCGGGGCCGGAGGCTGTGTCCGCCGGCGGGCAGCGCCGCACCCCAGCTCAGGTGCCCCCGGCCCGCAGGGAGCCGAAAGGGTGAGGCTGCGGTCCCTGGCGGGGAGGGTGTCCGCTCGCCGCCCCTGGCGGGAGGGGCAGAGCCCGCGGGCGCGGCCCTTCCTCGGTCCCGCGGGTCGGGGTTCCACGGAGATGCTCGGGAGGCGAGGGGGCGGCCGCCTGTGGGATTCCGCCTGTGTTCCTTGTCTTGCTCGCCGCCCCCTCCTTCCCCGATGCCCTCTTCCCGTCTGGCTGGAAGGGCTTGTGGCTGTTCCTGGAAAGATACTCCTTGGAGTATTGTGATTTGGGGAAGGGCGTGTTTCTCTTGGGCTTTTTTTTCCCCCTGTGTGATGTTATTTTTTTATTATTAATTTGGTTTTGTATCAGCCGCACTGTCGCTGGGCTTGTGTGGTTTTCTGTGCCAGGTAGGAGAAAATCCACTAGTTGTTACCGGGTAGGTAGGTGGTGATGGAGAGCATCAGAGGGGACAACACCCACGAGACAAGGTTGTTCCTCAGCTGGAGCCGCTAGCCAGAAGAGGGATGCCGGGATTCCCGTTGCTGGGGCTATGTCTTGATTTTCCTCTCGGCTTTCATCGTTTGCCTTGGCTGGTGAGCAGGGAAAACTCGGTCGCTACGCTCGGACTTGAGTGTATGGAAGGGAAAAAAAATTTTTTTTTTTTCAAGCAGGATTTGTGTGTTTGCAGCGACGGCCCTTCCTGGGCTCGGAGGAGAAAGAAGCTCTGTTGCCGTTCGCTTCTGTTTGGTGTATGTGAGGGCTCTGCGTGCTGTTGCTGTTGAACTGCTCCAGCCTTGCTGCCGGAGATCCACCTTCTCCCTGCATCCTGTGCTGCCTACCATTGTTGCGGCAGGTAGCTGTCTGAAACAGCAACAGCCTGGAACTGCCATAGCGTGAAATTAGCCACAATCCTGCAAGTGCCTCTGCTCTCTGCCTTTGCTGAGGGAAGCTATTGCCTGACTCCTGCTCAGTAGACTCGTTAAGATGGTAATGCATTAGTTACACTGTTGTATCTGGAGGGCTTGCTGGTTTTCGCAAGTCCTAAATATTTATTTAGCAAAGCGAAACAGGAGGGGTAGGAAATTCTATTGGCATGGTGATGGATGCAGATCACGCATGGCCTTCGGGTTCTGCAGTATTGCAGGAGAGAAGTTTTTAATTGTTCTGTTTGTTTCCTTTTTTGCCTCTTGAGATGCTAAGTACCACCAGCTTCCAGTATGAGTGACCAAGTTCACAGGATCACAGGATGTTAGGGATTGGAAGGAACCTTTGAAGATCGTCAAGTCCAACCCCCCTGCCAGAGCAGGACCACTGAATCTAGCACAGGTCACACAGGAACACATCCAGATGGGTCTGGAAAGTCTCCAGAGAAGGAGACTCCACAACCTCTCTGGGCAGCCTGTTCCAGTGTATATTGTATTGTGTTGTAAGCTGTATATTGACAGTCAGTAGTGGTGTCCTGGCTAGTACAATCTGCAGTTCCCACTTCATTTTACTGCCTGTGAGGACACTCTTTTTTTTTTTTTTCCTTTTCTTTTTTCCCCCTAGATCTCACTCTAAGGCTGTCAAATCTAACATTTCAAGTAGTCTGCTGGGTTTGTCTAAAACCATCTAAGATTTTTCTTGTCTTGGTGTGCGTTTGCTGACTTAATAGCCAAGAGATCTGAAGTTGAAAAAAATCCCCAAACAAGCTTTTTATAAAATATACCTGCCCGTTGGAGAAACACAAAGTGCCATTTTAAAGGGTGGGCTGATTAATAGAATCATTGGCTTTTTTTTCCTACTGTACAGACTTAAAATACTACTTCCAGTTGTGTGGGTGTTTTAAGATTTCTCTTTTGCTCATTTGGAGATAGAAAGGCAAATCTCCCCCTTTTGTACTTCTGCTGTGATGCTCTGCAAGGAGAGATCTCTCTGTTTAAAGAAGCCTCTGCACTGAGTAACTCTCAGGAGTGTGGCCTTGCTTGTCAACTAATTACCCTAAAACTGTAGCATTTAGAGATTTAAATCAAGACTCTTTGTCACCATGTTTTAGCCCCTTGGATTTTTCTGGCATGCAGAAATACTGGGGGATAAAATTACCGTGGGTGAAGGACCATGGTTTGTAGGAAAGGAGAGAAATCTAAGCCGGGAGCAATCAAGTGCTCCAAGGGGTAAGTGCTACACCATGTTTTGGAGCTAGATCTTTGGCAATCATTTCAGCCAGTGCTCAGACCTGCAGTTGAAAGCAGCTTTCATCATTCATAAATACACCTGCAAAAATACCTGCCTGGGCTTAAACTTTAATGGAACGTTGACAGTTTCAATGAATCTGGTATATGTTGGTTTATGTTATTTTATTTCTCTTTATTTTTTTCTGGTAGTGGTTTAGGTTTTAACTTCATGGAAGCTGAAGCTAGAAATTTGTTTGGATTCCTTTTGTCAGATTTGCAAATGAGTTGTAACAAACCTGTTAGTGTCATAGCTGATCTACTCCAGCCCAGCTCTTCAGAACTTGGAGTGCTCAAACAAAGAAACTGCAGATCCATTTTAATGTTCTCATAGACCCTTTTTGGTTTAGTTTAATAATGATGAAGGGAGGGGAAATGCACCTTGAGATTCAAGTCCTGAAATGTTTACTGTAGCTCTGTATTCCTTACAATCCCCTTAACAATATCAATTTCCTAAACATCTTTTTTACTAATGAAATAGCCACAGGAAAATGTAAAATGTATGGCCAGTAGAGAAAGAACTTCTTTGCAGAGAGGTCTGGATTAGTCTGTTGGAAGCTCTTCTTGGAGCATTGGTGTAGTTAAAGGATAGCTACCAGGAAGAGGGAGGCTCCATTTTTACAAGGAAAAGATGAGAGGTAATAAGTACAGATTCCTCCTGAGGAGATGCTGACTGGATGTGAGGAAAATTTTTCACAGCAAGAACAGTTAAACATTGGAATAATCAGAATCATGGAATAGCTTAGGTTGGAAGGGACCTCAGAGATCATTTCCTCCAACCTCCCTACCATGCCCAGGGACACCTCTCAACCAGACTCAGCTGCTCAAGGTCTCATCCAGCCTGGCCTTGAGCACCCCCAGGCAGGAGGCAGCCACAGCCTCCCTGGGCAGCCTGTGCCAGACTCTCACCACCCTCACACTCAACAACTTCTTCCTCAGCTCCACTCTAACCCTGCTCTGCCTCAGCTTCAACACATTCCTCCTTGGCCTGTCTTTGGATACCCTCAGCAAAAGTTCCTCTGCAGCCTTCCTGCAGGATCCCTTCAGCTATTGGAAGGCAGCTCTAAGGTCCCCCTGGAGCCTTCTCCTCTCCAGGCTGCACACCCCCAGCTCCCTCAGCCTGTGCTCACAGCAGAGCTGCTCCAGCCCTTGCATCATCTTTGTGGCCTCCTCTGGACTCACTCCGGTAGCTCTGTGTCCTTATGATGGAATAATGTTCACAGGGAAGTTGTAGAGTCCCCAACATTGGACATTTTAAAATTCAGCTGGACAGGTTGCTGAGCCATCTTGTCCTGACCATGCTTTTGCCACCAATTAAGGTTGGTCCAGGTGATCCTTGAGGTCCCTTTCCAACCTGCTGTTCTCTAAACTCCAGTGGCAGCGTGGTTTGACACGAGCAGTGGTTATTTCTGTTGTGATACAGAGCAGGACTCTGTGAGTGGGAGGAGAGCTAAGACTGCAAGTGCAAAGTAGAATAAGAGACTAATTTCTGTATGCAGAAAACACCCTCTCTCTATATATATGCCCAAAAGGCAGCTCAATGCTGGTATAAAAATAGCTATTTATAATACTGACTATATATGGATGCTCTTGAAAACTGTTCACATGTAAGCTTTAGCTTGCTCGTTCGTTCTCTCTCAAACATGTTAATGCTCAGCAGAGAAATCTAGAGGGCAAAAATCTAACCAACAGTTTTCTTAGGAATTATTTAAGCTCTGGCTAAGATAGGAATTTGATCTTCCGAGGTCCCTCCCAACCCCTAATGTTCTGTGATTCTGTTTTAATTCTTATTTCTAAGCATTGCCTTAAGCTTAAGCTCGCTCTGAGCAGAGCACAAACTCAGGTCATGAGACAGCAATGAGGGAGAACTACCCTGAAAATGTGTTGAGATGGAGGATGAACAGAGTCATTGTGAATTGTGTGCTCATGTGAAAGGAACAAGAATGTCTTGCATTCGTTGGAACTTCTATTTCAGATTTTTGGAGGGGTTTTTAGCACTACTCATGAGCTAAAATTAGCAACTTTTTTTTTTTTTTATTTCACATCAGCTTATCAAGGCATAAGAATGATCAGTCACTAAAGAATGGAAGATAATGATTAATAGAGTATTTCTTGGTTCTGAATTCTGTATTCTGAATGCTGATACTTTAGTATCAAGATGGAGATCTGTCTGTGAATGGTGCTACCATCTTTTGGCATCAGAAGCAGTATTGATTTATATCTTAACATTAATTAAAAGGAGCATTAAAAAAAATACCTGAAGAAGCTGAGGAAATCACTGGGACAGTATCAGCCCTCTTGATGACTTTTTGCAATTTCATAATATTAAATATGAGGGGGAGAAATTCTAACCTTGTTCACAACACTAATGTATCCAGCTCTTAAAACCAAGGGGTTTTATTTAAAGTGCGATCATATCTTTCTTTGTCGTCCTGTTAAATAGGATTTTGGCATAGCCGAAATAATGATGTCAAATATCTTGCTGAAATCACACTGAAAACTGTGTTGCTATAGAAATATATTGCAGTTATTTATTTATTTTCTCCTTTCTCTGAGGCAGCCATGAGAATTTCTCAGGAATAAACTACCCCTTGGAGAACCTCAATGCTTTTCTTTTTTTTTTTTTTTGCCTTTTTATTTTTTCTTTTAGGCAAAATAACTTTCAGAAATGACTGTGAGAGCTCTCAAGTTAGAGTTGTGTTCTGCTGCTCTGATCATGTGAAAATCGATACCTAAGTTAGGTTTAGTTCCTGTGGAGTCAAAAAAATCATAGAATCCTAGAATGGCTGAGGTTGGAAGGGACCTTAGAGGTTGAGCGAGGCTGGTGAGACACTGGATCAGGCTGCCCAGGGAGGTTGTGGATTCCCTCTCCCTGCAGGTGTTCAAGGCCAGGCTGGATGAGGCCTTGAGCAAGCTGGGCTGGTGGGAGGTGTCCCTGCCCATGGCAGGGGGTTTGGAACTAGATGATCTGTAAGGTCCCTTCCAACCCAAACCAGTCTCTGAATCTGTGAATCATCTGCTCTGACCTCCCCTCCATGCCCAGGGATACCTCTCAACCAGACTCAGCTGCTCAAGGTCTCATCCAGCCTGGCCTTCAACACCCCCAGGCAGGAGGCAGCCACAGCCTCCCTGGGCAGCCTGTGCCAGACTCTCACCACCCTCACACTCAACAACTTCTTCCTCAGCTCCACTCTAACCCTGCTCTGCCTCAGCTTCAAACCATTCCCCGTTGACCTGTCTCTAAGACACCTTCAGGAGAAGTCCCTCTGCAGCCTTTTCCTGTAGGGTCCCTTCAGGCACTGGCAGGCAGCTCTAAGGTTCCCCCCAAGTCTTCTGCAAGGCTGCACACCCCCAGCTCCTTCAGCCTGTGCTCACAGCAGAGCTGCTCCAGCCCTTGGAGCATCTTTCTGGCCTCCTCTGGTCTCATTCAAGCAGCTCTGTGTCCTTCTCCTGCTGGGGACACCAGAACTGGAGGCAGGATTGGAGGTGGGGTCTCACAAGAGCAGAGTCAAAAATACATTGCTGTTATAAAAAGAGGGAAATGTGTGTGGAATAAATACTTAATAACTATCATATATTAATATTGTGTAATGACTTATTGTTAATCTAAGATGAGTTTCTGTAGTACATATCTGTGATACTGAAGTGTTTAGCTCTCCAGAATCTTTTAATCCAAACTTTAGATCAGTTAGATTTACTTTTCTAACCTTACTTCAGAAGAGGTGTTAATGTGTTCCAGTTTGGCTTCAAATTTGTGTTCCTGATCTAAGATAATTCAACTTTCTAGTGTTGGAATTGCCCCTTTTTGTCTTGCAAATTGATCCTGTAGTTGATTTATATTTCACAATAGGATGACTCATTTTGAAAACTAAGATAATTTTGCTGTGGGTGCCTGGCAATATATGGAAAAAAAAAAAAAAAAAGAGAGAAAAGCCCCCAAACCAAACTCCACATTTCTTCTCTGAATAAAAACTCCAACCCAAGGTGTCAATCAGTTCTTAACTGAATCCTCATTATTCCCCCCACATAAAGCTCCATTCTTTTGCTGAATTGTATCACTGTTAACCTTTTCTTACAGAGGACTATGGCTGGTAATGGGAGCACACTGCTTCATTCAGCTGAAGGGAAGGAGGAGGATGTGGCTGTGAGGTTCAATAGAATCAAATATTTATTTGGCTAGAAAGTTTAAACATAAATATATTCTTGGAGCTTGGATATGAAAACAAAACTTTTCTTTTCCACCCCTCCTACAATTTTTATCATTATTAGATGTCATGGATTGTAGGAACTATGCATTTCTAGTGAATTCAGAGAAATGGTTAATAATGAGTTGGGGAGATTTCTTATTTAGCTTAATTCATAGAATTGTCAGGGTTGGAAGGGACCTCAAGGCTCAGCCAGTCCCAACCCCCCTGCCATGGGCAGGGACACCTCACACCACAGCAGGTTGCTCACAGCCATATCCAGCCTGGCTGCAAAAACCTCCAGGGATGAGGCTTCCACCACCTCCCTGGGCAGCCTGTGCCAGTCTCTCACCACCCTCATGGGGAACAACATCTTCCTAATATCCAATTTCAATCTCCCCACTTCTAGTTTTGCTCCACACACACACACCCCTGCCCCAGTCCTGTCACTCCCTGACACCCTCAAAAGTCCCTCCCCTGCTTTCTTGGAGCTCCTTCAGATACTGGAAGGCCACCAGAAGGTCTCCCAGGAGCCTTCTCCTCTCCATACTGCACAACCCCAACTCTCTCAGCCTGTCCTCAGAGCAGAGCAGCTCCAGCCCTCTGCTCATCCTCATGGCCCTTCTCTGGACACCTTCCAGCACCTCCAGATCCTTCCTGGAACAGAGGCTCCAGAACTGTTCACAGAGCTCCAGGTGTGGTCTGAGCAGAGTGGAGCAGAGGGGGAGAATCCCCTCCCTGGCCCTGCTGGCCACACTTCTCTTACTGCAGCCCAGGCTCTGCTTGGCTCTCTGGGCTGCCAGTGCTCACTGCTGGCTCCTGTTGAGCTTCTCCTCCCCCAGCACCCCCAAGGCCTTTTTTCCAGGGCTGCTCTCAAGCCACTCCCTGCCCAGCCTATATCAGTGCCTGGGATTGGCAGGCTCAGATGCTGTTGAACCTCATGAGGTTGGCTTGGGCCCAGCTCTACAGCCTGTCTAGGTCCCTCCTTAGAACTGTGTTTTGGTTGGTATCATCTAACAGTTGATTGTGAAGCCCTTGCATTTTCACAGCCCATCTCTTACTTTTCAGATTCTTCGAAGCTGTTGTGATCTTGAGACATATTTTTTATTATTTTTCTAATTTCCTACTGAATTGATAATTATCTGGCATAAAATCACTCAATTTTTCAGTATCTTTGGTTTGTAGAATAGATTCATAGAATGGTTTAGGTTAGAAGGGACCTCAAAGATCATCTACTTCCAACTTCCCTGGCATTGGCAGGGATACCTTCCACTAGATTAAGTTGCTCAAGGCCTCATCCAATCTGTTAGGTGCTCATGAAGTGAGAACTACTCAGCTGTGAAGTCTCACTGAACTGTGAAGTAAGTGAATAGCTACTGGAATGTACCTCAGTGCTGTACAGACCCAGAGAAGTTAGATCTTTGGCCTGTGTCTGATAAACTGGGTGACTTTTTAACTTGTTGCAACGATCCCATTTCATGGCCACAAAATATCTGCCAGCTGATAAGTTTTATGTTAAGCTTTGCACAAGCAAGTGGGACTTTGTACTTAAATATGTCTTTAAAGTATAGACATTTTTTAATTAAGAGCACAGTAAATTTGTGTCTATAAGCTTCCTGTTTGCTGCTACATTTCCTAATCTGAAGAATGTCATCTTTATATTTTGTGTCATTCACTTCCCAAAGCCTGTCCTGCGTTCACCTACACGTGCATAGAATCATAGAAATCTTTGGGTTGGAAAAGCCCTCTAAGACTGCATCCAGTTCTGGGCTACCCAGTTCTGGAGGGACAGGGAGCTGCTGGAGAGAGTCCAAGGGAGTGCTCCAAGGATGCTGAAGGGACTGGAGATTGCCTGGTGAGGAGAGGCTGAGAGCCCTGGGGGTGGTTAGTGTGGAGAGGAGAAGGCTGAGAGGGATCTGATCAATGTTTATAACTATCTGAGGGCTGGGGGTCAGGAAGGAAGGGACAGACTCTGCTCAGTTGCACCCTGTGATAGGACAAGGAGCAATGGATATAAACTCCAGCACAGGAGGAGGAACTTCTTCCCTGTGGGGGTCCCAGAGCCCTGAACAGGCTGCCCAGAGAGGTTGTGGAGTCTCCTTCTCTGGAGCCTTTCCAGCCCTGTATGGATGTGTTCCTGTGTGACCTGTGCTGGATTCTATGCTCCTGCTCTGGCAGGGGGGTTTGGACTTGATCTCCAAAGGTCCTTTCCAACCCCTGACATCCTGTGAGCCTGTGGGTAGGGCAGAAGGTCCAGCATGTCTCAAATGTTACAGACTCATGATGCTTAGTGGTGGTGCACTGCTCTTTCTCTCCTCTGTCTTTTCATCTGGACAGCATTTCTAGATGGTAGTGAAGGGGAGGCTGTTCTCATGAGAATGCTGTGGTAGATAAGCTTGGAAAGCTTGCTGGGAGGATTTGGATGTTAGTCTCTGGTGGCATGTACAAGAAATATCAGTGTACGTGGTAAGAGTTATCTTGCATGCTGCAGCAGTTCAAATTAATTGCAGGTTCATCAGAGCAGTTTTCCATGAATAAATGTGATGTACTTTGATTGTTCTGAATCTTTCAAGATGATGGTGTTTTGGGGTATTTTTTAGATGACATTTTTTTTAGCTGTTATCTGAAATAATGGCGAACCCAAGGTGCATGGAAGGTGGGGGTGTGTCACAGTCAGCTCTTCATAAAGCTCTTGTCAGAGCAGTTGCACTCATTCTAAATTCCTCTTCAGTAGAAACTTTTACAGTAGCTGAAAAATTGCAGGGCAAGCTTCCTCTGCTGTTTTTATATTTTGGCAGCCTTTTGTTTATTCCCTGGAGTTGCCTAATTCTTCTCTGCAAATATTTGTGCACGTGGAATAAGTTAAACATATGTTCAATGCCAGTTGTGTTGCGTATGCAGAAATGTAAAGTCAGATGGGCCCCACTTGGGCAGAGGTTTTGTGTGACCCTCTTCAGGGGTGAAGGAATCATAAAACTGTCAAAAGATACAGCTCCTCATGGTGTATGAAGCTTTTTGTCATAGAATGGTTTGGCTTGGAAGGGACCTCCAAAGGTCGCAGGATCACAGGATGTCAGGGGTTGGAAGGGACCTTGAAAGATCGAGTCCAGCCCCCCTGCAGTCAGCAGGGACATCACCATATCAGGTTGCTCACAGCCTTGTCCAGCCTCACCTTGAATATCTCCAGGTATGGGGCCTCAGCTACCTCCCTGGGCAGTGTTCCAGCACCCTCATGGTGTAGAACTTGTTCCTCACATCCAGTCTAAATCTGCTTTTCTCTCATTTCAAAGCATAGCCCCTCATCCTATCATTTCAGGCCTTTGCAAACAGTCCCTCTGCAGCCTTCCTGCAGGATCCCTTCAGGTACTGGAAGGCTGCTCTTAGGTCTCCCTGGAGCCTTCTCTTCTGCAGGCTGAACACCTCCAGCTCCCTCAGCCTGTCCTCATAGCAGAGCTGTTCCAGCCCTGATTGTTTTCATGGCCCTACTCTGGACCCTCTCCATCAGGTCCATGTCCTTTCTGTGCTGAGGGCTCCAGATCTGGACCCAGCCCTGCAGGTGAGGTCTCCCCAGAGCAGAGCAGAGGGGCAGGATCCCCTCTCTCCATCTCTGGCCATGCTGCTTTTGATGCAGCCCACAATGCCATTTGCCTTCTGGGCTGCAAGTGCCCCTTGCTGGCTCATGTCCAGCTTCTCATCCACCAGCACCCCCCAAGTCTTTTTCTTGCATCTTAATTGTTGTTTCAAATTCATGTTGTTCGTCATGGTTGGTAGATGTACTGCCAGCTCTTAAGTGTTTTCAGTGTTAGAATATACTTTGGGGACAAAGAAGAAGAGCTGGACATAGATTTCAGATAGCTTAGAAGAAGTTTACTTTTTATCTTGTGTATTGTTTGAGATTTAAAAAAAAATGTTTAATTTGTTTATGGGTTGCTTCTGTATAGAACTATTAATCCAAAAGTTAAAGCTGTTTATTAGTCAAGAGTAGGCAGTTGTCATAGCAGTGGCAATAGAGGTTAATCATTTTCAGTTGTGAACCTCCTTGCATAGACTTTTTAAAATTATCGTTATATCCTCTTTTTATTGTAGCATGGATGTTCTCTGAAGCGAGCTTGAATCTATTAATAAATGGAGAATATTCGCTCCCCAACTTTCTGCTGCTGTTTTTAATAGGATTCTTTAAGGTGTTTTGAAGTGATAATTGACATCAAGGACGGAAGAGGGACCTCAGGAGGTTGTCTAGTTAGAGCTTCTGCTCAAAAAGCAGGGTTTTCCTAAAAATATATTGATTCCTAAAAATGTCACTAGGAAGGAGTTGTGTTAAAATTAAACCATTCTTCTCTTTCCAGGGCACTCTTTCCCTCCCATTCACTAGGCTCAACTCGTTTTAAGGACACTTGAAAAGAGGATTTCAGCTAAAAGGAAGCAAAGGTCTTTGGTACAAGCAGGGCTTCTTTTTTTGTTTGTTTTTCATCCCTTTGACCATGATCTCCCTCCCCCTTTTTTTGTTTGTTTGTTTGTTTCTCCTCTTACTCTGACAGACCCACAATGTTGCCATCTGGTTGTTTGCTTAACCTCTGTGAAAATGATTCCAGCCTTACAGGAAGGCTGCAGAGGGAATTTTCATAAGGGTGGCTAGAGACAGGACGAGGAGGAATGGTTTGAAGCTGAGGGTTGGACTGGAGCTGAGGAAGTTCTTCAGTAGAAGGGTGGTGAGACTCTGGAACAGAATGCCCAGGGAGGCTGTGGCTGCCTCCTCCCTGGGGGTGTTGAAGGCCAGGCTGGATGAGACCTTGAGCAGCTGAGTCTAGTTGAGAGGCATCGCTGCCCATGGCACGGAGTAGGTGATCTCTGAGGTCCCTTCCATTCTAAGCTATTCTATGATTCTGTGATTGTCGTCTTGTCAGATGGAGTCACAGCACCCCTAATCCACTGCTCCAGGCACACCCATGTAGTATGCTGTTACCTACCTACAGCTATAAGCTTTAAAAAATACACCCCCCAAAAAAAAACCCTCCAAAGCCCTCACATTAATCCTTGTATGACAACACCTACCATGAGTCTTTGCTAGCTTCAGAAGTTTCATGCTTTAAAAAACTGGGAGTCTACCTTCTGGACCTCTTCACGCTTTCCTGATCCATCTGTTCAGCTAAGCACAACTTCTCTATCCCTTCACACAGTCTTAGGCTGGCGAAATGCAAGACGCCTTTGCAGATCCTTAAATTGGTAGTAGTCTTTATTTTCACTTCTCTGCATCTTTTTCTGTTTCTTCAAAAATAACTAAAACAACAAACAAGCAAACAAAAAACCCTCACTCACCCAAACCCCACAAAAACCCCCACAATACAAACCAAAAAACCACCACCCCCCAAAAAATAAATAGAGCCATCCCAAAATCTTTTCTTTTCCCCCCTTTTCTTTGCCCCCCTTTTCTGTTTTTAAGGCCAGGCTGGATGTGGCTCTGAGCAACCTGCTCTAGTGGGAGGTGTCCCTGCCCATGGCAGGGGGGTTGGAACTGGCTGAGCCTTGAGGTCCCTTCCAACCCTGACAATTCTATCATTCTAAGATTAATATTCCGAAGGATGTTTTCAATTAGGTACCATGATGATGTTTTTATGCAACCATTCTTTTTCTCCTTAGCTGTGAAATCTTGTTTTGGGTACAGCCTGTGTTTCCAGACAGTTATTTCGGGCGTGCTGTAGCTGTATGTCGTGATGCACCCTCAGTGATGTGTGTAGACCAAAGCTCCTGCAGAATGCGGTGCAGCCTGTTACGAACCAGCAGACCTCGCCTTGGGGAGTGGCTAGGGCTGATGAAATGCTTTGTGGAACAGGTGGGACTTCAAAGTTTTATTTTAGTTGGAGGGAAGGTTGCTTATGCAATTGTTCCATCTGTCCACCCATCTGTCCACTAGCTTGTCCTCCCACCCTGCCAGTAACTCCTGAACCACTTGCTCAGTTCCTAGTCGGCTTCGGCAGAGGGGCAGTGTTCTCCAGCTCTGTTGCAGACAGAAGTCTTCTGGAAAAAGGCATCTGGTTAGAGAAGAGACTGGGCAAGAAACAGGAGAAACTGTTCTGTGTCTGGAATATTGTGTTCAGTTCTGTCCCCTCAGTTCAAGAAGGACCTCAGGAAACAGCTTGAGAAAGTCCATTCCAGAGCCCCCAGGCTGCTGCAGGCAGTGGAGCTGGAGCTTGGAGCTTGCAGCAGAGGAGCCTGAGGGCTGCCCTCAGTGCTGGGGAGAAAGATGTGCAGGGCAGTGTGGGGAGGACAGAGCCAGACTCTGCTCAGGGATATCCAAGGACAGCACAAGGGGCACTGGGTGCCAGCTGGAGCAGAGGAGGTGCCAGGGCAAGAGAAGGGAAAGTTTTTTTGGCTGTGAGGGTGGCAGAGGGCTGGAGCAGGCTGCCCAGAGAGGTTGTGGAGTCTCCTTGTCTGGAGCCATTGCAAAGCCCCCTGGCTGTGTTCCTGTGTGAGCTGCCCTGGGTGCTGCTGCTCTGGCAGGGGGCTTGCACTGACTGGTCTCTGGAGGTCCCTTCCAGCACCTAACACTCTGTGATGCTGTGTCTCTGAGGTCAGCCTGCAGTAATGCCTCTTATGGCATTTATGTCTTTGGCCAAGCCAGTGTGCAAAGTAAAGGTAGTATGGAAAGTGAGAGGCATGCAGCTGATGGGATAGGTTATTGCAGTGTGCATCCTGGAGGAGGTATTACAAGGGCAGCATGTTGGCGGTGTTACTCTAGGAGGGAAGCAAGGGTGCTCTCATGGGTTAGCATGAGACCTGTTTGACAGTACCTGATGTAGGTTATGCAGAAGTGTCAGGCTCTCTCAAGAACTTCATGACTTTAAAGGAATTAGGTAGTTTAAACTATCATTAAGTAGAAGGGAAAAATGAGAGGATTGTAGGTGGAATAGAAAACAACTCATCTGATGTAAGAGGTTGTACAGATCCTACAGCGTCAGTGCCAGAAATATGAAGTAGATGCAGGAAGAAGAGTGGCAGCCAAGGAACTTCAAAGGTAGAACCTCATACGTAAACCAGAGGGGGATTAGAAAACAAAGAGTGGATTAGAAAATAAAGAGGTGCTCCAGCAGAGCAAACCAGATCAAAATCACTGCCATATATATCTGTGGAAAGTTTTGGAGGGCTGAAATATCGTGTTCAGCTAGAAGTCTCAAGAATCCTGCAACTTCAACACAACAAATCTGTTGTTTCCCTCCCTTTAAAAAATCTTTGTGCTATAAATAAAAATAGCTTTGGGGTTGAAGGTGACAGTGTGGGGAGGCCCACAGCACTCTTAATAAAAGAGTGTTTTCAAGAGATGAGCCCTGACTGCTTTTCCCAAGCAAATAGCTGGTCCTGCCATTTGGACATCAGGACATCTGTGTTAGTCAATCCTATGGACACATTGGTGTTTTACTTGCCTAAATACCTGGGAGCATGAGGGAGGGGATTCTGCCCCACTACTCTGCTCAGACCCCACCTGCAGTATGGCCTCCAGTTCTGCCTTCAGCACAAAAGGGACATGGAGCTGCTGGGGCAGGTCCAGAGGAGGTCACAAAGATGATCAGAGGGCTGGAGAACCTCCCCTGTGGGGACAGGCTGAGAGAGTTGGGGCTGTTCAGCCTGGAGAAGAGAAGGCTCCAGGGAGACCTCAGAGCAGCCTGCCAGTACCTGAAGGGGGCTGCAAGAAAGTTGGGAAACGACTTTTGGCAAGGGCTGGGAGTGATAGGATGAGAGGGAATGGATTGAAGCTTGAGGAGGGCAGATTGAGACGGGAGATTAGGAAGAAATTCTTTGGAGTGAGAGTGGTGAGCCTCTGGCACAGGTTACCCAGGGAGGCTGTGGATGCCTCCTCCCTGGAGGTGTTCAAGGCCAGGCTGGATGAGATCCTGAGCAACCTGGGCTGGTGGGAGGTGTCCCTGCCCATGGCAGGGGGATGGAGCTGGATGATCCTTCAAGGCCCCTTCTAACCTAAACCATTCTCTGAATCCATGAACCCTTCATGAAGGCTGATTTTATCTTTAAAGTCCCTTCCACTGGTTTTTAGTGGGGAAGTAAATTTATCAGAGTAAAACTATTTCTTCATATAAAAATCAAATAAAATATTTGTTCCTATAAAAACCTTTATTTATATTTTCTGTAACTGCATAGACTCATAGAATGGTTTAGGTTGGAAGGGACCTTAAAGATAATCTAATCCCAGTGCTTTCTGCAGACTAATTATTTGAAAGGACAGCGTATTTCCTCTTTTCTAATTCCTCTGAAGAAGAGCAAGCTAACAAGCTGGATCTGCCATGCCTTTTTTTTTTTTTCAGTGAAATAGCCAACAATAGCTCCAAATGTTATTTTAAGTGAATATAACTGGAACAGTCAAACAAAAGGTCACCCATTTTACTGGCGTGGAAAAATACAGGAGAGGCCTCCTAGCCTCCCAGGGCTCGTCAGTGTTTTGTGTGATCAAAGGCAAGCGGAATTTGGCCTTAATAAAAATATCTTCCCATCTCCCTTCATCCTTACATAGTATTTGCAACACAATTTTAGTCCCACAAAATGCTTATGGTGACTTGTATAGGCGTTTTTTAAAATTCATTTTTTAATTGGGGGGTAAATCAAATCACAAAGTGAAGATAAAAGAAAGCAGCCAAATTTCTCTCATGTTCTACAAAGTCTTCAAAGACATTAAATACCAACATAATAAAAATCATACATATATATAATAAATGTAAGCTTACAGAGTCTTCAGTTTCAGATACATTAATTACCAAAGTAATAGAAATTATATATAATAAATATGAGTGTACAGAATCTTCACTTTCAAGTACATTAATTGCCAACATAATATAAATTATAAATATTATATATAATAAATGTAAGCTTACAGAATCTTCAGTTTCAGATACATTAATTACCAAAGTAATAGAAATTATATATAATAAATATGAGTGTACAGAATCTTCACTTTCAAGTACATTAATTGCCAACATAATATAAATTATAAATATTATATATAATAAATGTAAGCTTACAGAATCTTCAGTTTCAGATACATTAATTACCAACGTAATATAAATAATTATATAACAAATATGAGCTTACGGAGTCTTCCGTTTCAAATACATTAATTACAAATATAAATGGACATTTTTTTCCTCTGATTTATGTCACATAACCTGAGACATCACAAACAAGTAAAAACCACCTAAGTTAACAGAAGCATGCCTTTGATTGTTTTCAAGCATGCTGTTCATTCATAGATCCATGGTATGGTTTGGGTTAGAAGGGGCCTTAAAGATCATCCAGTTCCCTCCCCCTGCCATGGGCAGGGACACCTCCCACCAGCCCAGGTTGCTCAAGGCCTCATCCAGCCTGGCCTTGAACATCTCCAGGCAGGAGGCATCCACAGCCTCCCTGGGCAACCTGTGCCAGAGTCTCACCAGCCTCACTCTAAAGAATTTCTTCCTCATCTCCAGTCTCAATCTGCCCTCCTCAAGCTTCAATCCATTCCCTCTCATCCTATCACTCCCAGCCCTTGCCAAAAGTCGTTTCCCAATTTTCTTGCAGCCCCCTTCAGGTACTGGAAGGTTGCTCTAAGGTCTGCCTGGAGCCTTCTCTTCTCCAGGCTCAACAGCCCCAACTCTCTCAGCCTGTCCCCACAGGGGAGGTTCTACAGCCCTCTGAGCATCTCTGTGGCTTTCTCTGGACCCTCTCCAGCAGCTCCAGGTCCCTCTTCTGCTGGGGGCCCCAGAACTGGAGGCAGTGCTGCAGGTGGGGTGTGAGCAGAGCAGAGGGGCAGAATCCCCTCCCTGTGCTGCTGCTCTCCCTGCTCTGGATGCAGCTCAGCACACAGCTGGCTCTGGGCTGCCAGGGACCATTGCTGGCTCCTGGGGAGTTTGTCACCACCTGACACCCCCAAGGCCTTCTCCTTCAGCCTGCTCTCCAGCCACTCCTCACCCAGCCTGGGTTTGTGCTTCACAATTTTTTTTTTTAAATTCTGGTGAAATACGTTTTAACAATTGAATTAAAAAAAAAGGGCACTGAAACTACTCAGCTAATTGCCTTTTATTGTGCTGCTTTTTGACAGTTACCTTTAGATGCTTACAACATGGAGGAAAATTTTGAAGAACAAAAAACTCCAGCCTTTCTATTTTTGTTTCAAGATGTGCCTGTGTGAGCTTATCCATAATGGTGACAGTAATAAAATGAAATACTTCCCTAGAACCATTCCCCAAAGGCATATTTGCTGTCAGATCTTCCATAGAACACAGGATGATGTAAGGTGTTGTCATAGTAAATGGTGTTTTGTGGGTAGGAAATCCACCCCCAATTAACAGGAGAAGCTGATGCTAGCTGCTTTCTTTCAGATGAGACTAATGCACTGATCAGGTGCTTTGAAAGGAGGGGACTTGGAAGAAGAGGCTGATAGTGTGTGTAAAATTGATGCTACTTAAGGACAGGATGCCATCCAGAAAGACCAGGGGGTACTGGTTGACAGTAGGCTGAACATGAGCCAGCAGTGTGCCCAGGTTACTTCCCATCCCATCTGTATGGGGAGAGAAGGAGGCTGGGGAGAGCAGGTTGTGCTAACCCTGGACAAGGGCTTAAATCATAAGAACAGTTTGAACCCTGCCTACAGTTGTCCCCAGTTGACAGGTGTCCCCAGCAGGAGGGACACAGAGCTGCTAGGGTGAGTCCAGAGGAGGCCACAAAGATGATCCAAGGGCTGCAGCACCTCTGTTATGAGGATAGGCTGAGGGAGCTGGGGGTGATCAGCCTGGAGAAGAGAAGGCTCCAGGGGGACCTTAGAGCTGCCTGCCAGGACCTGAAGGATCCTGCAAGAAGGCTGCAGAAGGACTTTTGCTGAGGGTGTCTAGAGCCAGGCCAAGGGGGAATGGTTTGAGGCAGAGCAGGGTTAGAGTGGAGCTGAGGAAGAAGCTCTTCAGTGTGAGGGTGGTGAGACTGTGGAATAGGCTGCCCAGGGAGGCTGTGGCTGCCTCCTGTCTGAGGGTGTTGAAGGCCAGGTTGAATGAGACCTTGACCTGCCCATGGTGGGGAGGTTAGAGTAGATGATTTAAGGTTCCTTCCAACCTAGGCTGTGCTATGATTCCATGAGTCATGAAAATCATGGATACTGTAGACTTCTGCTAGGTCTAATAAAGGAGAGAGATACCCAGTCGAGATCAGATGGATTGCTGCTGGTGAAACAGTGAAGGCTGAAATAAAAGAGGACTGTAACAAAACAGAAGCTCAACACAACACAGAAAGAGAGAAAAATGAGTGACCAAATGCAAGGCAATTACCCAAGGGAAATATTTCAAATGCTACCTGTTGGGTGGGGGAACCACTCCCTGCTGAGGTACTGCAATTCATTAGATACTGCAGGAGCATAATTTCTTTACCACAGCATTGAGATCAGCAAACTGATACAGACTTGAAGGAGATGTGAGTGTCATTTAAGTTGAATGCTGCCAGTTGCCTACTCAGGAGGATATCTTCAGGATTACCTGAAGGAAGCAGAAGTGCCACTAATCAAACTGGCATTTTCTAGAATGGTAACTGGGGTAAAACCCCTCAGACCCTGGCCTTTTATAGCCATTTTGATTACTTCTATTCTGAACAGGCTCTTGAAAATGTTTTACATGAATGTGGTTTCTGTCACAACAGAGAATCACAGAATGGCTTAGGTTAGAAGGGACCTCTTCCATCCTCCCACACCAGAGGGTGTTCCAGACTCTCACCACCCTCACACTCAACAACTTCTTCCTCAGCTCCACTCTAACCCTGCTCTGCCTCAGCTTCAAACCATTCCCCTTTGGCCTGGCTCCAGACCCTTAGCAAAAGTCCCTCTGCAGCCTTCCTGCAGGATCCCTTCAGGTCCTGGCAGGCAGCTCTGAGGTGCCCCTGGAGCCTTCTCTTCTGCAGGCTGCAGACCCCCAGCTCCCTCAGCCTGTGCTCACAGCAGAGCTGCTCCAGCCCTTGGATCATCTTTATGACCTCCTCTGGATTCACTCCAGCAGCTCTATGTCCTTCTTCTGCTGGAGACACCAGAACTGGAGGCAGGATTGGAGGGTGGGTCTCAGCAGAGCAGGGGAAAGGAAGAAGCCAGGGGTGAGTGCCAAGAGGCTGGAGCCAGGCTCTGCTCAGTGATGCCCAATGACAGCACAAGGGACAATGGTGGAAGTTGAGGCATAGGAGGTTCCACAGAAACAGGAGGAAAATTTTCTTCACTGTGAGGGTGACAGAACCCTGGAACAGGCTGCTCAGGAAGGTTGTAGAGTCTCATTCTCTGGAGATATTCCACACCTGCCTGGATGCATTCCTGTGTGACCTGCTAGAGGTCCTCCTGCTCTGGCAGGGGGGTTGGACTGAATGTTCTTTCCAACCCCTAACATTCTGTGATGCTTCAGATCTTTAAAATTCAGGGTACAGCGATGTAGACAAAAGTCTGAACGCTGAAAAATATGCAAACTTCCTAAACAGATGGGTCCCAGGATTAGTGCCCTGCTCCTTGTGTGCTCTGATACAAAGTGATTTGCCTATCCAGTTGCAGGAGACAGGAATGAAAAGATAGAGCAGTGCAGTTTGGGATGAAAAGGAAACTCAGTATTTAGCTGAAATTTGGGGCTGTGGAAAAAAGTGGTGCCAGTACTGAGCAGGTGTACACAAGCAAATTGCTTTTGCTTTTCTCTCAGGCTCCATTTCTAGTTTCATTTTAACTATGCTGCAAAACAGGTTCCATGATCTATATTTAACCAGTTTTTAACTCCTGAGGACACTGGTCACAAATTCACTTTTTGGTTGTGTAATATTTCTCTCTTCACAGAAATGCAAAGGTAGTTCCAAAAGTGAATCTGATAACTTTAGTAATAATAATAATAGAGGTTCAAAAGTTAAAGTGCAAGGTCCTGCATCTGAGCTGGGCCAATCCCAGGCACAAATCCAGGCTGGGTGCAGAGTGGATTGAGAACAGCTCTGAAGAAATAGCCTTGGGGGTGTTGGGTGCTGAGCAGCTCCCCAGGAGCCAGCAGTGCCCTCATGCAGCCCAGCAGGCAGCTCTGTGCTGGGCTGCAGCCAGAGGAGTGTGGGCAGCAGGGCAGGAGAGGGGATTCTGCCCCTTGGCTCTGCCCTGCTCAGACCTCACCTCCAATCCTGCCTCCAGCTCTGGGGTCCCCAGCAGGAGAAGGACACAGAGCTGCTGGAGAGAGGCCAGAGGAGGCCACGAAGATGATCCAAGGGCTGGAGCAGCTCTGCCATGAGGCTGTAGATGCCTCCTCCCTGAAGGTGTTCAGTGCCAGGCTGGATGAGGCCTTGAGCTACCTGTACTAGTGGTAGGTATCCCTGCACATGGCAGGGGAGTTGGAACTAGATGGTCTTGAAGGTCCCTTCCAATCTAAACTATTCTGTGAATCTATGAAAACACACTTCCTTGGAAACCTCTAATTCCAGCAGAGGCTGGAAAGTCCTCTGATAAAAGGCAGCAAGGTTGCAGAAGGCTGTTGAGGTTACCTAGTGACTCAGACACATACCTTCAGCACCTGCAAAGTAAGACCACCCCAGGAGCTCAATGCTTGCTAGAACCTAGTTAGCCACTTTCACACTGGGGCTGCTGTGCTCAGCTCCTTGCATTTTTAATGCTAGAGTAGTACTGACAAAACATGAAAAATCCTTACACCTTCAGCTTAATCACAGAGTGTTAGGGCTTGGAAGGGCCTTCTTGGCCACAAGGGCACATTGCTGCCTCATGGACATCCTTCTGTCCACCAGGACCCCCAGCTTCCTTTGCCCTACCAGTGTGGTCCATGTGGTTGTTCTTTCCCAGATGACAGACTCCCCCTTGTCCTTGTTGTATTTCATTCCACTTCTCCCCACCCAGCTCTCCAGCCTGCCCAGGTCTGGCTGAATGGTAGCACAGCCTTCAGGTGTCAGCCACTCCTCCCAGTTCTGTGTCATCAGGAAACTTGCTGGCAGTGCCCTCTGTGCCCTCATCCAGGTCACTGATGAGTGTATTGAATAGAATGGGGCTTCCCAAATTGCCCTTTTCCCTTAAGCTGCTAAATGGAGAGAAGGCATTTCTTCTTCGGTGTGCTCCACAACCTGCCTGATCACCATGGCAATCTCACAGAAAACCAACATTGCTTCTTCCTGACTGGAATCTTGAGCAGCTTATACCTCAGAGCTGAAAAATCAGCATGAGGGGCATGGTGCCACCGCCTGACCCCTTCAGTGCATCCTTGTCATCCTCTCAGTGAGAAGCCATGCTCCTCTTGCCATTGGGTTAAGTCAGAAGCTTAATCCACAAAAAGAGAAAAGAAGCAGAGTTTTACCAATCAGTTAGAGAGGAGCTGCTTAGGAGATAATGAACCAGCTGCAGGTTGAACATGTAGTAGTGAAAAGGATGTGGTAGTGTCTTGTGAGCAGATTCCAGGCTGCTGAACAGCACTGGAACTGCATAAGCAGCATCTGTGAACCTCACTGATGGCTGAGAGAGGAAACAAAAATGCTCAACGTTCTTCTCAGATATTCAAAGCAGAAGACAAGCAAAAATATCAGGGTTCATTTCACAAGTTAGACAGCAGAACCTTTTCCCCTTTACATTTGAAAACCAAATGAAGTTTAGCAACCAGTTCAGTGACATACAGCTGTAGATAATACTTCGAAGTCATTCGGAGAGGGTTAGGGGATTTTGTGAAGTGTTCAGATGCTATAAATATGATCAGTCTCAAACTTGCACTTCTGAAAACAATGAGTTTTTATTTACTAGCAAACAAAATTGGTCTAAGAATCAAGAGAGTCAAAAGTTTTGAATCAAAAATTGTATCAAGTGCAACCACACAAGCCCTGAACTGGAGATGGTGCAACAGGAGCTCCAGGAATGCTCAAGTCTTCAGGCATTACTGCTCTCCAGATCCTACACTACAGTGCCAAGGACTTGGACAGGTGGCCAGAGGGGAAGTTTACCAATGTTTAAATGTTTGATGGAAGGGTTCAAAGAAGATAAAGCCAAATTCCTCTTGGAGGTGTTCCTGAAAGGACGAGCAGCAACAGGCATGGCTTGACACAAAGGGAGTTCATAGACTCATCATAGAATGACTTAGGTTGGAAGGGACCTCAGAGATCTACAACTTCCCCACCATGCCCAGGGACACCTCTCCACTAGCACAGGTTGCTCAGGGCCTCATCCAGCCTGGCCTTCAACACCCTCAGGCAGGAGGCAGCCACCACCTCCCTGGGCAGCCTGTGCCAGACTCTAACCACCCTCACACTCAACAACTTCTTCCTCAGCTCCACTCTAACCCTGCTCTGCCTCAGCTTCAAACCATTCCCCCTTGGCCTGGCTCCAGACCCCCTCAGCAGAAGTCCCTCTGCAGCCTTCCTGCAGGATCCCTTCAGGTCCTGGCAGGCAGCTCTGAGGTGCCCCTGGAGCCTTCTCTTCTGCAGGCTGCACACCCCCAGCTCCCTCAGCCTGTGCTCACAGCAGAGCTGCTCCAGCCCTTGGATCATCTTTGTGGCCTCCTCTGGCCTCTCTCCAGCAGCTCTGTGTCCTTCTGCTTGGGGCACCAGAACTGGAGGCAGGATTGGAGGATACTATCAGTCAATCAACTTTTTATTGTGAACAGGATAGAGGAATTTGGGGCTGCTGAAAACTGTGGGAAGTCTGAGAAAGAGAAAGGCTTTTTTTAACCCATTATGATGGATTAAACCATTGTGCTGAAAAAGCCTTAAGCAGGTCAGAGGTGCTGGTCTCAATGGCAGCTGCACTCAAACTGTGAACCTGGGAAGAGGACCACTACCTGTATCTGCCTTTTGGTTTATTTTATTTTGTTTGATGTATTATTAAATGTTATCAGAGCCACCTGAATGGACATGTTGACTTGGGCTTTTTTCTGCCCTAGTGCCCTGCTACGGGGAGGAGATTTTGAAGGGTTCTTCAGCCTGTGGAGGTGGTTTGGTAGACTTCGAGTTGTGCCTTGGCTGTCTAACTGTAAAAGGCAAATAGTTCAGGCACCAGTTACAAAGCAGAGAAACTTAAGAAATCTTTCAGAATTTTAAGAAACTTAAAATCTATTTTTTTAAAAGCTGTGTCTTTTACTGAGTGCCAGGCTGGTTGTCCTCACCTGCTGAAATGGTAGAGGGATGTTAGAGAGGAAATTAGATGTTACAAGGGAAATTGAAAGCTAAGAGATCAGACATCAGTACTGGGAGCAGTCTTGTTTAACATCTTTGTTGGTGACATGGACAGTGGCATTGAGGCAGCCTCAGCACCAAGCTGTGTGGTGCAGCTGACAGGCAGGAGGGAAGGGATCCATCCAGAGGGACCTGGACAGGCTGCAGAGCTGGGCCCAAGCCAACCTCATGAGGTCCAATAAGACCAAGTGCAAGGTCCTGTAGCTGTGTCAGGGCAATCCCAGGCACTGATACAGGCTGGGCAGGGACTGGCTTGAGAGCAGCCCTGAAGAAAAGTCCTTGGGGGTGCTGGGGGAGGAGAAGCTCAACAGGAGCCAGCAGTGAGCACTTGCAGCCCAGAGAGCCAAGCAGAGCCTGGGCTGCAGCAAGAGAAGTGTGGCCAGCAGGGCCAGGGAGGGGATTCTCCCCCTCTGCTCCACTCTGCTCAGACCACACCTGGAGCTCTGTGAACAGTTCTGGAACCTCTGTTCCAGGAAGGATCTGGAGGTGCTGGAAGGTGTCCAGAGAAGGGCCACGAGGATGAGCAGAGGGCTGGAGCTGCTCTGCTCTGAGGACAGGCTGAGAGAGTTGGGGTTGTGCAGTCTGGAGAGGAGAAGGCTCCCAGGAGACGTTCTGGTGGCCTTTCAGGATCTGAAGGGGGCTCCAAGAAAGCAGGGGAGGGACTTTTGAGGGTGTCAGGGAGAGATAGGACTGGGGGGAATGGAGTAAAACTCGAAGTGCAGAGATTGAGATTGGATGTTAGGAAGAAGTTGTTCCCCATGAGGGTGGTGAGAGACTGGCACAGGTTGCTCAGGGAGGTGGTGGAAGCCTCATCCCTGGAGGGTTTTGCAGCCAGGCTGGATGTGGCTGTGAGCAACCTGCTGTGGTGTGAGGTGTCCCTGCCCATGGCAGGGGGGTTGGAACTGGCTGAGCCTTGAGGTCCCTTCCAACCCTGACAATTCTACCATTCTCTAGCGTCCCATCATACTCAGTGAGTAGGAGGGAGAATAAAAGTCAGTCCTTTGTTCCTGATGAGAGGAGGTTATCCTTTCCAATTGGAACTGTTGCTTAGTTAGCATTGGTAAACTCCAGCGACATCCTAAGTGTGCTCATCACCCTTACTCTAAAGGATTTCTTCCTTACCTTCAGTCTAAATCTGCCCTCCTCAAGCTTCAATCCATTCCCTCTCATCCTGTCACTACAAGGTCTTGCAAAAAGTTCATTCCCACCTTTCTTGCAGGATCCTTTTAGGTACTGGAAGGCTGCTCTGAGGTCTCCCTGGAGGCTTCTCTTCTCCAGGCTGAACAGCCCCAACTCTCTCAGCCTGTCCCCAGAGGGGAGGTTCTGCAGCCCTCTGCTCATCTTTGTGGCCTCCTCTGGACCCTTTTCAGCAGCTCCATGTCCCTCTGGTGCTGGGGACACCAGAACTGGAGGCAGTGCTCTAGAGGTGGTTTAGTGGAAGGTGTCCCTGCCCATGGCATGGGGATGAAACTAGGTGATGTTTGAGGTCCTTTCCAACCTAGTCCATGAATCTATGAATTTCCTTTGTGTTTACTGAGCATGTTTGCAGAGGAAGCAGGCACAAGTTTACAAAAGGCCTCTGAGGAGAACTTGCTTATGGAGAGGGTGTCTGGGGAGGGGATTCCCCTTCTCATATGAAAGAAGAGGATGCAAACTATTTTTTTCAGGCACAGTGCATTTCAAATGTGGGCAAAGATAAAAAGTTCTTTCATTTCTGCTCTTGGAATCAAGTATTGCTTCAGAGATTTGGCTGCAAAGAGATTTGCCTTACTAATACTGGTATTTGACAGCCAAAGAATGAAATCATAGAATGTTTGGCTTGGAAGGTACCTTAAAGGTCTATTTCCAACTCCCCTGCCATGGACAGGGACACCTCCCATCAGCCCAGCTTGCTCGAGGCCTCATTCAGCCTGGCCCTGAACACCTCCAGGGATGAGGCATCCACAACCTCTCTTGGCAACCTGTTCCAGTGTCACACCAACCTCACAGAATACAGTTTCTTCCTGATTTCTAATCTAAATCTATTCTCTTTCAGTTTAAAACCATTACCTCTCATCCTCTCACTACACTGCTTGGTGAAGAGTCCCTGCTCAGCTTTCCTGTAGGTCCCCTTCAGGAAGGCTACTCTAAGGTCTTCCTGGAGCCTTCTCTTCTGCAGGCTGCAATCCCAAATCTCTGTGTCCTCATAGGTTCTGCAGCCTGTTTCTTAATTTTTAATCAAACTCTCTACTGAACACAAATTAACTTAATTTTATGTAGAAAGAAAAAAAAATCCATCAGGGCTTATTTCAGCAGCCTTGAACTAGTTGGTTTTGCTTGCAGTTTGGATATCTGTGACTCATGGATTAAATATTTCACTATCCTCTTCCTTGGGTGATGGATGGATGTGTTAATGTGTGCTGGGGAGGCTTTCAGCATGCCTGCTGGTAAACACATTCCATGGTCTCTTTCTGATGTTACTTTGCTGCTATTGCTGCTTACAGACCCAAGCAGAGGATCATTGCCTTTCACCACCACTGGCCCAAGGGCACAAAACGAGTAAAGTTCTCAGCTTGCCAAGAAACAAGTCTCTAATAGTTGGAAAATATGCTGATAGATTCCACTCTCCATCTCACCGCCCCCTTCCCCAATTGGAATCACAGAATTGTCAGGGCTGGAAGGGACCTCAAGGCTCATCCAGTTCCAGTCCCCTGCCATGGGCAGGGACACCTCCCACTAGAGCAGGTTGCTCACAGCCACATCCAGCCTGGCCTTAAAAGCTTCCAGGGATGAGGCTTCTACCACCTCCCTGGGCAACCTCTTCCAGTCTCTCACCACCCTCATGATGAAGAACTTCTTCCTAACCTCCAATCTTAACCCAATTAATTGAACTTCAAGAGCTGGAATATATTTCTGAAGTGAATTGAGAGCTTATTATTGGAGTAGATTCAAGCACTGTAAGGAGAAGTTCTTCAAAGGGAAGAAAAAAAGGCTTGTTTTTACATAAGGAAAAGGGCTGCTGCCTCCTCCTCACACCCCCAAACAAGATGAGAATGGTATTAGAGTTTTGCATCTCTGTTTTTAATTGCAAATTAATGAAAATGGCAGCATAATCTACATTCACATCTCAGGGCAGTAATGACAGACTTCATCTGGTGAGAAGTTGTCTCTTTTAAGTGCTGCAAACTGGTAGCTTGTGCCTCACACTTTTGTTCATTGAAGTGAGTATTTTTAGCCCAATGTGCTGGGCAAATGCCTTACCTGCTGCTCAGGCTTTAGCAGGTGATGGTGTGATTCAGGAAGGACCTGGAGCTGCTGCAGGTCCAGAGGATGCCACAAAGGTGGTCAGAGGGCTGCAGAACCTCCCCTATGGGGACAGGCTGAGAGAGTTGGGGCTGTTGAGCCTGGAGAAGAGAAGGCTCCAGGCAGACCTCAGAGCAGCCTTCCAGTACCTGAAGGGAGCTACAGGAAAGCAGGGAAGGGACTTTTGCCAAGGGCTGGGAGTGATAGGATGAGAGGGAATGGATTGAAGCTTGAGGAGGGCAGATTGAGACTGGAGATGAGGAAGACATTCTTTCCAGTGAGGCTGGTGAGACTCTGGCACAGGTCTCTGGCACAGGTTGCCCAGGGAAGCTGTGGATGTCCCTGGGGGTGTTGAAGGCCAGGCTGGATGAGACCTTGAGCTGCCTGGGCTGGAGGAAGATGTCCCTGCCCATGGCAGGGGGAGGGTTGGAACTGGAGGATTGGAATTGGATGATCTTCAGGGTCCCTTCCAACCTAAGCCATTCTATGACTTGGCAAGTAGGACTGTTCTGTCCTCTTCCTTTTGAAGCTCATTTTCACTTTTCATCCATATGAAGTCATTTATGGCATTGGAAACTCTCCTGTGAGCAGGGTAAGGGAGGAAAATAAATTAATTGGGTAAGCCTTGACTAAAATGTTGAAATCTTAGGAAATCTAAACCCTCTTATGCTTAGGTTTTTGGCTGTCTTCTGTCTTTCTGCAAAACCCAGCACACATCCATCAGGTGACAATAACACATTTGGTGTCCACTCTACCTTACAGGCAGCTCATGAGATTTCTTCTTTTTTAAAGCCATGAGAAAGCAAGCAGGGAATGCAGCCTATTTTTTACCATTATTCAGTATTAACAATGGGGAAGAGAAGGTGGCTTCTAAAGTTGGCTGCTTAATGCAAATTCATTCTCTTGCATAAGCTGTAGAGCAATAGAACAGAACACTGTCATTAAAACTGACTCACAGCATTCAGCAGAAGGTGTTTCAAGCTTTCAAAGCCTTAAGAGAATTGCTGCAGTCTAGTAAACATATTGCAGTGGGGGAAAAAAAAGAAACCACTTCAGCTGAGTTTTGTTGCAAAAGGCTGTTGTGTAAATTGACTTGGGAGGATTTTGAGTTGAAAAATGGATGCAAGGAGAATGGGAAATGCATTTGACATCTGTGTTGGAAATTGCAGCTCAGGATGGAAGCTCATATTCCTAGAACCTTAGAAGGGATCTCCAAAGGGCACCCAGTCCAACCCCTTGCACTCAGCAGGGACATCCTCCTCTAGAGCAGGTTGCTCACAGCCTTCTCCAGCCTCACCTTCACCATCTCCAGCCATGGGGCCTCAGCTCCCTCCCTGGCCAACCTCTTGCAGTGTTGCAGCAGCCTCCTGCTGCACAACTTGTTCCTCACATCCAATCTCAATCTGCTGTGCTCTCCTTTCAAACCCTTGTCCCTGCTCCTGTCCCTGCAGCCCTTTGGGCACAGTCCCTCTGCAGCCTTCTTGGAGCCCCTTCAGGTCCTGGCAGGCTGCTCTGAGGTGTGCCTGGAGCCTTCTCTTCTCCAGGCTGAACAATCCCAGCTCCTTCAGCCTGTCCTTGTGGCAGAGCTGATCTATTCCCCATGTCATCTTCATGGCCTCCTCTGGACCTGCTCCATCAGGTCCATGTCCTTCCTGTGCTGATGTCCATGTCCATCCAGAGCTGGATGCAGTACTCCAGGTGAGGTCTCCCCAGAGCAGAGCAGGGGGGCAGGATCCCCTCTCTCCCTCTCTGGCCATACTTTTGCAGCCTGCTCCAGGGCTCTGTGACCCTCACAGAGAAGAAGTTCCTCCTCATGTTGAGGTGGAACCTCCTGTGCTGCAGTTTCCATCCATTGCCCCTTGTCCTATCCCAGGGTGCAACTGAGCAGAGCCTGTCCCTGTCCCCTCCCTCCTGACCCCCAGCTATTGATAGACATTGATCAGATCCCTCTCAGCCTTCTCCTCTCCACACTAACCACCCCCAGGGCTCTCAGCCTCTCCTCACCAGGCAATCTCCAGTCCCTTCAGCATCCTTGGAGCCCTCCCTTGGACTCTCTCCAGCAGATCCCTGTCCCTCCTGACCTGGGGAGCCCAGAGCTGGATGCAATATTCTGGGTGAGGTCTCAGCAGGACAGAGTAGAACCTCCCTGGCTCTGCTGGCCACACTCCTCTGAATGCCCCCCAGGACCCCCTTGGCCTTCTTGGCCCCCAGGGCACATTGCTGTGCCATGCAGAACTTGCTGCCCCCCAGCACTCCCAGCTCCTTCTCCTTGGGGCTGCTCTCCAGCAGATCCCCTCCTAACCATATGCAGCCATTCAGTTTCTTGATGACCAATACCTGGGCCTGTCCTCATACAGTTTGGTACACCTGGCTTAGTGCCAATGGGACTTTTGTTTCACCTTTCTGATAGGAAAGAGCCTTGCACCTCAGAAGCTGCCCAGCAGTCTCTGTCACTGGGTGAAACTCAATGGCAGGAAGTTACAGAGCCATAGAATGTCTGGGGTTGGAAGGGAAGCTCTAGAGATCATCTAGTCCAACCCCCCTGCCAAAGTCTTGCTTGTGAAGTCAGGGTTTTGAAGGATAATTTTCCTGCAGTCCCTTCCCATGAGTGTCTGAAGGGAAATTAGTCTGCACTGCAACTTCTGCTCTGTATCCAGCTCTATGCCAAGATGCAGAACTCCCCTCTCCAGTGGTAACCACATGGCCAGAGACTGATCTGATCATCATCACTGCTGGAGAGCAGTGGAGGGGAAAGGGACCTGGGGGTCCTAGTGGATGGGAAGTTGACCATGAGCCAGCAGTGTGCTCGTGTGGCCAAGAAGGCCAAGGGTATCCTGGGGTGGATTAGAAGAGCTGTCGTGAGTAGATGGAGAGAGGTTCTCCTGCCCCTCTGCTCTGCCCTGGGGAGGCCACATCTGGAATATTGTGTCCAGTTCTGGGCCCCTCAGTTCCAGAAGGACCTCAGGGAACTGCTTGAGAGAGTCCAGCACAGAGCCACAAAAATTATTAAGGGAGTGAAACATCTTCCTTATGGGGAGAGCCTGAGGGAGCTGAGGGCTCTGTAGCTTGGAGAGGAGGAGCCTGAAGGTGACCTCATTGCTGGTGATAAAGATGTGCAGGGTGAGTGCCCAGAGGCTGGAGCCAGGCTCTGCTGGGTGACGCCCAATGCCAGCATAAGGGGCAGTGGTGGAAGCTGCAGCATAGGAAGTGCCATGGAAACAGGAGGAAAAAAATTTTTCCCTGTGAGGGTGACAGAGCCCTTGAACAGGCTGTCCAGGGGAGTTGTGAAGTCTCCTTCTCTGGAGATACTCAAGACCTGCCTGGCTGTGTTCCTGTGTGATGTGCTCTGGCAGGGGGGTTGGACTGGATGATCTCTGGAGGTCCCTTCCAGCCCCTAACATTCTGTGATTCTGTGGTATTTTCACCTCTCTCTTGCCAGACAATGTAAAGTCAGACCCTCTGCCTCCTCTCCCCCCCAGAGGCATGCACACACACACAAACATGCAGTCAGCCTTGCAAAGGCTTCTGTGCTGCCTAAGAAGCAAAGATAAAATGTCCAACCCAAAGGACACACAGAGCAAGCTTCATTAACAAGTTCCACATCAACATGAGGGAAAACCTCCTCACTGTAATGGTGACAGAGCCCCAGAGCAGGCCACCCAGAGAGGCTGTGGACTCTCCCACTCTGGAGACCCCCAGGACCCATCCAGATGCTCTCCTGCACAACCTGTCCTACTTCTTTTCAATCCTCTGGGACCTGCTATGTCCTATTCTGGTGCCAGCCCTTATTGTCTTATTTTTTCTCACTTTCCTTTTACAGACAATAAGCAAACAATTATTTGCTGGGAGGAGACTTTTGTGTTGAGATTTCCCAAATTACTTCTGTCTCTCCCTGCTGTTCCAAGACTATTTGTGCAAGAAGTAAGTAGCTCTGTTAGGAACAGGGAAGTCAGTTCTGTAAATATGGGCTCTTGGGTGCTGGAAGTCTGGAGGTTTTTTGTGAACTAATAGAAATCTCAGATCTCGTCATGAACTCATGGCTCTTGCCTGAAGCATATTCTCTAAGGTTTTTGTTTTCTTCTTTCCTTTCATTTGAGGGTTTTACCATATGCCAGCATTTCACTGTCATCTTCTGTGACTCCCTGGAGTAGCTCCCCTGCTCCCTGCCCCCTTTTTCCCCTGCCCCCTTTTTCCCCTGCCCCCTTTTTCCCCTGCCCCCTTTTCCCCCTGTCCCCTTTCCCTTGCCCCCTTTCCCCTGCCCCCTTTCCCTTCCCCCCCTTTCCCTTGCCCCCCTTTCCCCTTACCCCTTTTTCCCCCTGACCCCTTTCCCCCTAACCCCTTTTCCCCTGCCCCCTTTCCCCCCTGTCCCCTTTCCCCCTGACCCCTTTCCCCCTGACCCCTTTTTTCCCTATCCCCTTTCCCCTCCTTCTTTCTCTTTGCCAGGGGCATTGCCTTCCCTCTTTCTCCTTCTCCTTCCCCACTCCCCCCAAGCACATCATTAAACTCAGAAGACTCCGAGGATAGATTACTGTGCAGAGGACTGACACTCAGCATTCTGAGCAGGTTTTTTGGTTACTTTTCCTTTTGGTAGGCCTGCCAGCATTGCTTACTGTTTAGCTTCACCTCCTTATTTCCAGACTTGTATTTCAGGTCCTCTTTTGGGTCACTTACATATCCAGACATGCTTTTACTGCCATGGGAATCTCCCATCCAAGCAGCCAGCAGCATAGCATTAAAACAAAATAAAAATGCTGTCTTTGCACTTGTGAAGCTGTCTGCTTGGGAGAAATTTTGGCCATGCACTTCTCATTTCCTGTGTACACTGAAATGTTTTTCCAGTGATAGATCAGCTTCTAACCTGGATGATTCTTCACCTTGGATTCTGGCAACTTGTAAATAGCAATTTTTCATTGTTTATTGATGTTTTTAGGTAGCTCAGGTCTTTCATAGGAAACTCCTCTATTTGTTACTACACAGAGTCACAGATTGCATTGGGTTGGAAGGGAACCCTCAAAGGTCATCTTGTCCAACCCCCCTGCAGGCAGTAGGGACACCTCCAACTAGAGCAGGCTGTCCAGGGACACATCCAGCCTGATCTTGAATGTCTGCAGGGCTGGGGCCTCAAGCACATCCCTGGGCAGCCTGTTCCAGTGTCTCCCCACCCTCACTCCAAAGAATTTCTTCCTAATCTCCAGTCTCAATCTGCCCTCCTTAAGCTTCAATCCATTCCCTCTCATCCTATCACTCCCAGCCCTTGGCAAAAGTCCCTTCCCTGCTCTTCTGTTGCCCCCTTCAGGTACTGGAAGGCTGCTCTAAGGTCTCCCTGGAGCCTTTTCCTCTCCAGGGTCAACATCCCCATCTCTCCCAGTCTGTCCCCACAGGGGAGGTTCTCCAGCCCTCTGATCATCTTTGTGGCCTCCTCTGGACCCTCTCTAGCAGTTCGATGTCCCTCTTGTGCTGGGGGCACCAGAACTAGGGGCAGTGCCCCCTGCTGCAGGTGGGGTCTGAGCAGAGCAGAGGGGCAGAATCCCCTCCCTGTGCTGCTGCTCTCCCTGCTTTAAGGCAGGGAGCCTGACTGCAGGGTTCTCCTTCAGCCTTGCTGTGATCTGCCTGGATCCTTGGACAGTGTACAAAGGATGGCAGGCTGTCAGCTTTTGGAATTACCTAACTTGTTCCTCAGCTTCCTTTCATCTCCATTGAAGGTAGTTCTACCTGTTTCCATGAGGCAGAACTGCCCTCTGCCCTGGGACATACCACTGCAAGTCTGTCTTCCAGCCTGGAGTTCCCTTGCAGCTTGGCATGGGGAAGCAGAGTGGTGGCACAGATGTTTCTTTCTGGAAGAACAACTCCACAACCACTACATTTTGAAACATTTCAGCTGCCAAGCTCTGACCTGCTGTGCTTGCAGTCATTTTATTTGCTGCTGCCTGAGGTGAAAGTGGATCTTTTGATCATTTTTTAGATTCTGGGTTTTTTTAATACAAATATTCCAAAGCAAATGAAAGATCCCAACAGTCTGTTTTCTGCAGCATCCCCCATTTTCACTACAGTTTCCACAGAACTTAAATGTTAGGTCTAGGTAAAACAAGTGGGACTTGAATGAATATGAATATGTGCTGCTCCTAGAGTGTGTTCTCTTCTATATAGATGAACTCTTCTTTAGTATCCATTCAGTAACGATGTTGGAGGTGCTGGAGGCAAGTGTAAGACCAAGCACAAATATAGACTGGGCCAGGAGTGGCTGGAGAGCAGCCTGGAGGAGAAGGCTTTGGGGGTGTCAGGTGGTGACAAACTCCCCAGGAGCCAGCAATGGTCCCTGGCAGCCCAGAGCCAGCTGTGTGCTGAGCTGCATCCAGAGCAGGGAGAGCAGCAGCACAGGGAGGGGATTCTGCCCTCTGCTCTGCTCTGCTCACACCCCACCTGCAGCACTGCCTCCAGTTCTGGGACGCCCAGCAGAAGAGGGACATGGAGCTGCTGGAGAGGGTCCAGAGGAGGCCATGAAGATGCTCAGAGGGCTGGAGAACCTCCCCTGTGGGGACAGGCTGAGAGAGTTGGGGCTGTTCAGCCTGGAGAGGAGAAGGCTCCAGGGAGACCTTAGAGCAACCTTCCAGTACCTGAAGGGAGCTACAAAGAAGCCAGGAAGGGACTTTTGCCAAGGACTGGGAGTGATAGGATGAGAGGGAATGGATTGAAGCTTGAGGAGAGGAGATTTAGAGTGGATATTGGGATGAAATTCTTTAGAATGAGGGTGGTGAGACACTGGACCAGGCTGCTCAGGGAGCTGTCTTGGGGGCTCCAGAGCTGGACACAGCACTCCAGGTGATGTCTCACCAGAGTAAAGTGGCAGAATCACCTCTCTTGACCTGCTGGCCATGCAGATGTTTGAAGATTAGAAGGAAGAGTAGTCCTGGTGGTTGTTTTGATCTGCATTAGAATGCCCACAGAATTTTGTTCCTACATTGATTTATAAATACTTTCTCTGCACTTTCACTTTTCTGTTGTCTAATGAGAGAGCTGCTCCCAGCCACAGGCAGTGCAGAGCAGAACAGCTGAGTTTTGGAATGTGAACAGGAGGTATTTTTGGAACAATGAGGACCCAACTGGGTTGGTAGGAGGAGGGACAAGGTTTGTCAGGTAAGAATAATTTTGGCCTTTGTTCTGTTAGCAGACAGTCTTTCTAAATCACCACACTGTGCTTTGTGTGTGCAGAGAGGGAAGGTTCCAGGCAGGAATGCATCAGAGGACTCTCTGTCTAAGTGGCCAGGCCTTCAGGGTCTGCTGTTCTGTCTGGTGGCAGCATGGTGGTACAGGATTGCTGGGGCACACTGGGTGGTTGCTGTTCGTGTGGAGAGGAGCCTGGCAGTGTGCTTTTGGACAGCAGGCTGCCAGAGAACAGAGGAACAGAGTGTGTGGTGGAAGAACCCCAAATACAGAATAACAGACTCTGTCTGCTTGAAAGAGATCTTCAATGTCCAGTCCAACCCCCAACCCAGCACTGCAGGTTCAGCACTAAACCATGTCCCTAAGCACCAGCTCCACACTGCTTCAACAGCACAAGATTTCAGTAAGCAGAAGTGGGTTTTGACTTCAGCTACAAATGTTGGGGCACTTCTGTTTGGTAGGAGTGAATGCAGTAGTGTCAGGCTCCTGTGACAGCTGTACAGGGTGAGGGTCCCCTCCTGTCATGGGGGAGGCTGGGGTTTGATTCCCTGAGGAGGAGCTCATTTTCCTGGGACAGCAATGTGTCCTTGTGGCCAAGGGGCCAAGGCATCCTGGTGTGCATTAAGAGGAGTGTGGCCAGCAGGGCTAGGGAGGTTCTCCTGCCCCTCTGCTCTGCCTCCTGAGATCACACCTGGAATATTAAGTCCAGTTTTGGGCTCCCCAGTTGAAGAGAGACAGACCTGCTGGAGAGAGTCCAGTGGAGAGCTATGAGGATGATTGGGGAACTTGAACATCTCTCCTATGAAGAAAGGCTGAGAGCCTTGGGACTGTTTAGTCTGGAGAAGAGGAGGCTGAGAGGGGATCTGATCAATGGCTATCAATATCAGGGGGGTGGGGTGGGTGTGGGTGTCAGGATGCAGGTGCCAGGCTCTTTTTTGTGGTGCCCAGTGACAGGACAAGGAACAGGAGGTACAAGCTGGAACCCAGGAGGTTCTGCCTTAACATAAGGAGACACTGCTGTATGGTGGCAGAGGGCTGGAGCAGGCTGCCCAGAGAGGTTGTGGAGTCTCCTTGTCTAGAGCCATTGCAAAGCCCCCTGGCTGTGTTCCTGTGTGAGCTGCCCTGGGTGCTGCTGCTCTGGCAGGGGGCTTGGATGGATGCTCTCTGGAGATCCCTTCCAATCCCTAACATTCTGTGATTCTGCAGCAGCTTTAGATTTGGCAGGTTGCTCTTGAGCTCTCCTCTGGAAGTGTTCAGGGGTTGTGTTTCTCCCAAGCTGCTGCAGGTATGGTGAAGGCTGCAGGGCAGGCGTAAGGACCAGCACAAAGTGCGTAAGAGTCTGTCCCACCCCCAACAGAGGTACTCACTGAGGGCTCTCATTGGAGGGGGGAGACTAAAATGGGAGCAAAATTATCTTTCCTGTCCTTGTTATGACTCATGGGAGCTACTTCTGTGCTCACTGCTTTGATGATCACTCTGCTTACGTGTCACTGTGGACTTAGAAGCATCCTGCTAAGCCTCCACTCTCTTGAAGCTGGCCACAGCTGGTGGTGGTGCTCCTCAAGCCTCCAGTTTAACTCTGGAAAGGGAATTTCATTCCTACAGCCAGGAGGAGCTGAATTTAGTTTTGAATCTTTACTTGGGTGCAAAAGGAAGAGCACTCACAGGATGAGATGAAACAAGTCTTTATTGGTGTCCTGCTCTTCAGGCTCAATTTTCCTTTAGGGGCTGTGGTCAGTAAGTCAAGAGAGGTTCTCCTCCCTCTCTACTCTGCCCTGGGGAGGCCACATCTGGAATCTTGTGTCCAGTTCTGGGCCCCTCAGTTCCAGAAGGACCTCAGGGAACTGCTTGAGAGAGTCCAGCACAAAGCCACAAAAATGATTAAGGGAGTGAAACACCTTCCTTGTGGGGAGAGCCTGAGGGAGCTGAGGGCTCTGTAGCTTGGAGAGGAGGAGCCTGAGGGTGACCTCATTGCTGGTGATAAAGATGTGCAGGGTGAGTGCCCAGAGGCTGGAGCCAGGCTCTGCTGGGTGATGCCCAATGCCAGTACAAGGGGCAGTGGTGGAAGTTGAGGCATAGGAAGTTCCATGGAAACAGGAGGAAGAATGTTTTCCCTGTGAGGGTGACAGAGGTGTTGTGGAGTCTCCTTCTCTGGAGATGTTCAAGACCTGCCTGGCAGTGTTCCTGTGTGAGCTGCCCTGGGTGCTCCTGCTCTGGCAGGGGGGTTGGACTGGATGATCTCTGGAGGTCCTTTCCAGCCCCTGACATTCTGTGATTTAACCAAAGGGTGCCTTTAATAGCTGGGAGCTTCTTCAGTGCTTTTCCTAGATGTGTGCTTGCTGTGGAAAGGGAACTTGGTTCAGGTTCTTACCTCCTGCATGCTTGGCCCTCCTGCCACAGAGGCATGCTGTCTGCTGGGCCACTCATGTGACAGTTGCTTCCCTTGATGTGCAGCCCCTTCAGATGAGGTTACAGGGCAGAACAAGTCCTCCAAAGACTCAGAAGAGTGAAGTCAGGTGGCAGTGATAATCTCAGCACTGGCAGGGAAGGAAAGCTTGCTGGAGCTGCATTTGCAGACCTTGGTGTGTTGCTCTTACAGAGTTTGTTCAGGTTTGGCAGTTCTCTCAGTTTTGCTTTTTCTTTTCAGCAGCTGTCCTTTTCATCCCTATTTTTTTCTTTTCTGAGCAGAGGAGGATGGGTTGGAGCTCAGAGCATGAAAAAATGTCTTGCTTAATTGCAAGTTCCTGTTGCTTTTTATCTTGTCTTCATCTTTTTCTTTTGCAAGTTGCACATTGTGCATCTCTTCATACTATGCAATCTTGATGGTTCTTCCTCCAGAACCTTGTCCTATTAGGAGGCCTAGCATCCCTCCATAAAATTCGTAGAAGAGATTCAGAGATGCATGGAATGTTTTGGGTTGGAAGGGACCTTAAAGATCATCCAGTTCCAACCCCCCCTGGCATGGGCAGGGACACCTCCCACTAGCCCAGGCTGCCCAAGGCCTCATCCTGTCTGGCCTTGAACACCTCTAGGGAGGGGATATCAATGACCCCTCGGTCTCCTCTGAGCTCCAAGCCCCAGCTCCCTCAGCCTGACCTCACAGAGTGATCTTCCACTGCCTGCAGCAGCTTTGTGGCTCTGGGATGGACTCTCTCAGGCAGTTCCTTGAGGTCCTTCTTGAACTGAGGGGCTCAGAACTGGACACAAGATTCCAGGTGTGGTCTCACCAGGGCAGAGCAGAGGGGCAGGAGAACCTCTCTGACCTACTCCCCACAGCCCTCCTAATGGACCCCAGGACACCCTTGGCCTTCTTAGCCACAAGGGCACATTGCTGGCTCAAGGGCATCCTTCTTTCTACCAGCACCCACAGCTCCCTTTCCCCTTTGCTGCTCTCCAACAGCTCAGCCCCAACCTATCCTGCTCCATATGGCTGTTCTTTCCCAGATGCCAGACTCTCTCCTTGTCCTTGTTGCTTCTCACTCTGTTTCCCTCCACCTTTCTTCTCAGCCTGCCCAGGTCAGGCTGACTGGCAGCACAGCCTGGGGCGGTGTCAGCCACTCCTCCCAGTGTGGTGTCATCAGCTGTTGCCAGTGACTGTTGTTAGGGAATGGAGTGGTGCATTTGGTCATGTTGTTGATCAGTGCTGATGGGAAACAAGATCTGGTTTCTGACTCTGCTGCTTTCTTTCCAGCAAGTGTTTTTGCCAGACTGAGGACATGAGTAGTTAGAGATCTGCTTTTGCTCACTGAGGTAGTTTCTACCAATAGTTTTGTTTGTTTCTGTCTTGTAGAAAAATGACTTTAAGGTGGCTGTTTCTGTAGTAGACATCCTAGTATGGATGACAAGGCCCAGCTGTTCTGTCATACTTGTTCTCCATGGGTTCCATCCTTTATGGGTGCTGCTAAGCTCTAGGGATCATAAAATGTAGAAGTGAGTGGTGAGGCCACAGCTTGAGCACTGGGTTCAGCTCTGGGCACCACAGCATAGGAAAGACATTGAGGGGGTGGAGAGTGTCCAGAGAAGAGCAATGAGTCTGGGGAGGGCTCAGGAGGCATCACCCAAGGAGCAGCTGAGGGAGCTGAGGGTGTTCAGTGTGGAGAAGAGAAGGCTGAGGGGAGAGCTCCTTGCTCTCTCCAGCTCCCTGCAAGGAGGCTGGAGTGAGGCTGGGGTTGGTCTCTTCTCCCAAGCACCCAGAGACAGGAGAAGAGGCAATGAGGTGAAGCTGTGCCAGGGGAGGGTTAGGTTGGACATGAGGAAAAACTTCTTGATTGAGAGAGTGGTGAGGGGTTGGAACAGGCTGCCCAGGGAGGTGGTGGAGTCCCCCTGGCTGGAGGTGTTCCAGAAGCTGTAGCTGTGGTGCCTCAGGACCTGGTTTAGTGGCCATGGGAGTTGGGTTAGGGTTGGACTCAATGATCTTAAAGGTCTTTTCCAGCCTTAGTGATTCTATGAATCAGTGACAACTGTTAGACAACACTGGTGTCATGTCCACACCAATGCTCTCTCTTACTGAAACACAGTAAAGTACTAATGCCACTGTTTCCCCTTCTTTCCCCAGGAAGCTGCTGTCTGACTAGAAATTAAGAGAGGTTGTGAGAAACCTGGTTGGTCAAGGTGGAATATTCTTTTTGTCTTCTGAAGAGCCTTTCCTCAATTGCCTTTTTGCAAAGCCTTTGGCCACTCCCCATCGTGCCATGTTTTGTGGCTCTCAGCATAGGAGGAGTTTGTCTTGATGAAGATTCCTAACATTGGTAATGTGATGAATAAATTTGAGATCCTTGGGGTTGTAGGTGAAGGTGAGTAGTATCTTCCTTTACAAATAATGATCAGTTTAGATAGATTCGACTTAGTCCTGTTCATTGTAGATATGCAAAACAGTGCTTGTATGCTGAGCTAAAGATCTGATTCTCTGCAGCCCTTCTAGCTCCATTCTCAAGTGGAAGGAGAAGTTTGGTGGAAAAAAAAAAAAGGAAGAGAAGTAGCACAGGTTTAGGGGGTTGGATTTTGTTGTTGTTGTTGTTTGGTTTTAATGCTTACTATATTAATTTCTTTTTAGTCAGACTAGGGAGATGCAAATTATCAACCTCTTCTCATTAAAAAAAAATCATTTCAGCATTAAACAAAAATCTGTTGGCTTAGGAAAAAAATGTTGTAAGATAGTTCCTGGGCACAGAATTTTAGTACAGGATCTGTGTGAGCAACCTCTGGATAATAACACTGGGAGGAAAAAGAAGTATTATTTCTATAGCCAGGAGTTAACTGAAGACTGTTTTGTCTTGCTGCTTTTATTTTCTTCTTCCTTGAGATGGTTTCTCTCTCTTTTCTTCTTTATTCCAGGAGCCTATGGCGTCGTACTTAAATGCAGACACAAGGTAATGAAGTTACTTTAAGTCAGAGATAAATGTTGGGGGTTTGGAGGTGAAACAATAACTTTTGATGAGAGCTGAGATGTTGCTGTGCGTGAGGTGTGGCAGCTGGAGTGAGCTATTTCCTTGCAGGCAGTTATTCATCACATTAGTGGCTACATCTAGTATCAAAACTCCATTTTGGGGGGCTTTTAATAATTGTCTGAAATATGTGAAGTGTTCCTAATGTTTTATTAATCTTCACTAAGAGTTTTGAATGCAGTTTCTGTTTAAGCTCTCTCATTTAGAATGTCAAGAGAGGTTCTCCTGCCCCTCCCCTCTGCCCTGCTGAGGCCACATCTGCAATATGGTGTCCAGTTCTGGGCCCCTCAGTTCAAGAAGGCCCTCAGGGAAGTGCTTGAGAGAGTCCAGCACAGAGCCACAAAGCTGCATTTACCTGTCCTGAGTGGGGGGAAAGGAAGTGGGATCCATGTGGAATTTCTCCAGCTCCTTACCAGTCAAACTTCAGGAAGAATGCTCTGACTTTTGTGCTTGGTGATTTTAATTTAGAATGCAAAGTAAAAAAAAAAAAAAAGAAAGGAAAAAAAACGCTATTTCAGACAAAATTAACTCTGGCAACCTGTCTACACTATTTACCACCTCTGGAGAGAGGGGCAGGCAACTCAAAAGGAGTACAGGGATCCAGTGAGGTCATGCAGAGAGAACATCAGAAAAGCAAAAGTGATAGGACAAGAGGCAGTGAGTTGAAGCTGTGCCAGGGGAGGGTTAGGTTGGCCATGAGGAAAAACTTCTTGATTGAGAGAGTGGTGAGGGGTTGGAACAGGCTGCCCAGGGAGGTGGTGGAGTCCCCATGGCTGGAGGTGTTCAGGAAGCTGCAGCTGTGGTGCTTCAGGACATGGTTTAGTGGCCATAGCAGCTGGGTTAGGGTTGGACTCAATGATCTTAAAGGTCTTTCCCAGCCTTAGTGACTCTATGATTCTATCTGCTGTGTAAGTTGGATGTGTCTGATCTTGCTGCTCATCAACAGGGACTACTTTGCTACCCTTGGAGGTGCAGTGTAGTCATAGAAACACAGAATCACAGAATCATTCAGGTTGGAAAAGACCCTTGAGATCATTAGGTCTGCCAAGTTCTGTATTTACAAGCAAAATCTACAATCTATGATGAAATGCAATGAATATGTACAAATATACAAAATTCACAACATTTACAAATATATACAATCAACAGAAAAGCACAACCGATCTCCCTTTGCTTCCCCCCAAAGGGGACCTCTCCCAAGGGGCCTCTCTCCCAGGGGCCTCCCCCCCAGACTCCCCAGGCAGAAAGCAGAGATAGCTAAAGCAGAAATTTGTTAACTTAGCTCACCGAGGTCAGTGTGTGTTATCTTCAGCCAGAAGAGAAGAAGAAACAGCAGCCAGACAGCCCAGCAATTGCCCCCAGTGCCGGACGCAGAATGTGCAGAATGCCTACCTTGTTTTGGGTAATAGTTCTTAAACATTTCTATCTATCCAATGGAAGTGTTTAGAACAATCAGTATTTTGCTTTCTTACACCCAATAGTGACTTATTTACACTCTTTCACTTTCTCTGCTTGAACTTTGCAAAAAAATTTAAAAAGACAGTTTCAAACCATCACAAGAGGGTCTGCATTCCCCTGGTAGCTTTTAGCAGGGACACAGAAGGACTATTGCACAGGACTTAGAGGTATGGTTTTGAGTGGCTTGCACTCAGATACTGACTTAAAGTTAACATCTCCTGTGAGGCCAGGCTGAGGGAGCTGGGGCTTGGAGCTGGGAGCAGAGGAGCCTGAGGGCTGCCCTCAGTGCTGGGGAGAAAGATGTGCAGGGCAGTGTGGGGAGGACAGAGCCAGGCTCTGCTCAGGGCTGGCCAAGGACTGCACAAGGGGCACTGGGTGCCAGCTGGAGCAGAGGAGGTGCCACAGGAAGAGAAGGGAAAGCTTTTTGGCTGTGAGGGTGGCAGGGGGCTGGAGCAGGCTGCCCAGAGAGGTTGTGGAGTCTCCTTTTCTGGAGACATTCCAGAGGCCTCATCCAGCCTGGCCTTCAACACCCCCAGGAAAGAGGCAGCCCAAGCCTCCCTGGGCAGCCTGTTCCAGGGTCTCACCACTCTCCTACTGAAGGACTTCTTCCTCAGCTCCAGTCTAACCCTGCTCTGCCTCAACTTCAAACCATTCTCTCTTGTCCTGTATCTAGACACCCTCATGAAAAGTCCCTCTGCAGCCTTCCTGGAGGATCCTTCAGGTACTGGAAGGCAGCTCTAAGGTCTGAATATCTAAAACTTTACTGGAACCCAGGTTTTCCTGCAGGCAGAGGAATGGTGAGGGTTCAGAAATAGCTGCAAGCCCACTAAAACCACAGAGGAGCCTCATTCCAGAGCATCCTGGGAGGCACGATGAAGGCAACAGGTTACCAGCTCCACCATCTCAAATACTGAAAGCTGACAGCTGTGTGACAACTGTGGGGGCATCCATATGGTGTGAAATGATGGATTTTGTGTTTGGGAAGGCTATAAATGGATGTGCAAAAATTAACTTAGTCACAGAGTACATAAGCAAGGCAGTGTTTGAGTGGTACAGGCTAGGGGTTGCCCTGCTGGAAGGCAGCTCCAAGGAGAAAGACCTTGGAGTCCTGGTAGACAGCAAGTTCTGCATGGGACAGCAATGTGCCCTTGTGGGCAAGAGGGCCAAGGGCATCCTGGGGTGCATCAGGAAATGTGTGGCCAGCAGGTGCAGGGAGGTTCTCCTCCTCCTCCTCTGCTCTGCCCTGCTGAGACCACCCCTGGAATACTGTGTCCAGTTTGGGGCTCCCCAGGTCAAGAGAGACAGAGACCTGCTGGAGAGAATCCAAGGGAGAGCTACAAGAATGATGAAGGGACTTGAAGCTCTCTGCTCTGAAGAGAGACTGAGAGCCCTGGGGCTGTTTAGTCTGGAGAAGAGAAGGCCAAGAGGGATCTGATCAATGTCTATCAATATCTGCAGAGTGGGGGACAGGATGAAGGTGCCAGGCTGTGTTTGGTGGTGCCCAGTGGTAGGACAAGAAACAACAGGTACAAGCTGGAGCACAGGAGGTTCCACCTTAGCAAGAGGAGACACCACACATGTGAGGGTGATGGAGCCCTGGAGCAGGCTGCCTAGAGACAGTGTGGAGTCTCCTTCTCTGGAGACATTCCAAACCCACCTGTGTGACCTACTCTAGGTGCTCCTGCTCTGGCAGGGGTCTTGGAGTGGATGACCTCTGGAGGTCCCTTCCAACCCCTGACATTCTGTGGTTCTGTGAAAAGGTTTCATTCTTCATCAGATCTGCTGGTGCACCCAAAGCAAACCCAAGCCCTTCTCCAAGTCTGAAATAGAAGCAGCTATCCCTAAAGCTATTTTTAAACTGAGAAGAAGAAGATTCTGTGGATAAAAAGATTCAGTAAATCTACAGAGAGCCTCCAAAATTTCCTCACGTAGTGTCCATCTCATTTAGCTTTAGGCAGCTGAGAGTTCCATAGCCCATGTGTATTGTCAAGGCTTTCCCAGCAGCCAGTAAAAGCAGGGGAGGGAGAGCAGCTTCAGCCAGAAGGTTGCTGCATGTGATAATTTCCAGATGGTAAGAATTTCCTTTCACATGTTGGACTCTCCCAATTTACACGAGCTAGGAAGTTTGCTTATGCAAGATCTGAACCAGTGGGTGAGATGAATTCCACCCAAGTTACTTGCCTGGCCAACTCTCCTGTCTCTAGGGTTTCTTTTCATGTGTGCACAAAGATCTCTGCATTACTTGTGTGGTTAAGGTGCATTTCTGAAAGTGTTCCCTGCCTGGACCTGCACAGGTTTTGCCTTCTCTGGAGCAGTATTCTTTGAGTTCCACTGCTGTGTTAATACAGAATCACCTGGCTTGGAAGGGACCTCTAGAGGGCATCCAGTCCAACCCCCCTGCACTCAGCAAGGAATATCCTCCTCTAGAGCAGGTTGCTCACAGCCTTCCCCAGCTTCACCTTGAAGATCTCCAGGCACGGGGCCTCAGCTCCCTCCCTGGCCAACCTCTTGCAGAGTTGCAGCAGCTTCCTGCTGCACAACTTGTTCCTCACATCCAAGCTCAATCTGCTCTGCTCTCCTTTCAAACCCTTGTCCCTGCTCCTGTCCCTGCAGCCCTTTGGGAACAGTCCCTCTGCAGCCTTCTTGCAGTCCTTTAGCTTGTGTCCATTCAATTGCATTTGTAGTGCACACACTAGAAACACAAACCAAGTATTCCCAACTGTGTTGCTGAAGTAAGAACATCTCCATGCCAATGTAACTGTACAGCATCAATTCTCACATCCCACAAAGCAATCTGGCACAGTTAGCAGCAGGAGCAGAATTTCTGAGGCTCATCCTCCTTCTTTAACCTGAACGTTAGAGAATAAAGTACATGTGGTCTCTTGAGTGTCTTCAGGAAGCTATGAATATCTCTGCTACAGGCTTTGCATTTCCTTTTCCTGATATAACTGAAGGTACCACCAAAGATCAATAAAGCTTTAAATAACTTTCAGAGGAGGTCCAATTAGAAGCATCTCAGAGAATGGCTTTTGTTGGAAGGGACCTTAGAGCTCATCTCCTCCAACATCCCCCACTGTGGGCAGGGACATCTCTCAACTAGTGTCAGCTGCTCAAGGCCTCATCCAGCCTGGACTTCAGCACCCCCAGGCAGGAGGCATCCACAGCCTCTCTGGGCAGCCTGTGCCAGAATCTCACCACCCTCACACTCAACAACTTCTTCCTCAGCTCCAGTCTAACCCTGCTCTGCCTCAGCTTTAAACCATTCCCCCTTGGCCTGGCTCCAGACACCCTCAGCAAAAGTCCCTCTGCAGCCTTCCTGCAGGATCCCTTCAGGTCCTGGCAGGCAGCTCTGAGGTCCCCCTGGAGCCTTCTCTTCTGCAGGCTGCACACCCCCAGCTCCCTCAGCCTGTCCTCACAGCTGAGGTGCTCCAGGCCTTGGATCATCTTTGTGGTCTCCTTTGGACTAACTCCAGCAGCTCTGTGTCCTCCTTCTGCTGGGAACACCGACTGGAGGCAGGATTGAAGGTGAGGTCTCAGCAGGTCCTCCCCTGAAGTCTTCATTTTTCTCCTTTCCTTCTGCTAAGCTTCCACGAGAATGTTCCAGACAAGATCCTTAATGTTAAAGGTTGTCATAAGAAAAGTACAGATTTAGAATGTTAGCTGTTGGATCTCCTAGAGGTTTATTTCTCTCACGTCCAAGGCACTATGAACATTCTTTTAAACAGAAGTTAAAGAAAAAGTAACAACCATGAAAGCTTTGGGAGTCTTTGTGGAGTAAAGGTTTGAAATCTTTACCTTACTAAAGTTCTTCATTAATATTTAATAATGGCAGTGTGACTTCAGATGTGTTTAGGGGGATACAGAACATTTAAGGTTACTGCAAAAATCCCAGAGTGAAAACTGCACAAGTCAAAGCTTGGGGTTTGATTGCAGTGTTTGGTCTAAACTAGATGCAGCTATGACAAACAAAGCTTCTTCAGGGGAGGGTTTGCCTTGGTAGTCTGATGTAGTAGCAAGTCTTCTGCTGGTACAGAGCAGGAACAGCTCTAGCAGTAGTTTGTGTTGGAATGCACTAGGTCTGACTTGGTGTCATCCTGACAGGGTTCTGGATGTGAACACATTTTAAGTGAATCTAAAAAAACCCTATGCTGGTTTGAGGCCAGCCAGAACATCTCTTGCCCCGAAAGGGACAAAAGAATGACACACGCAAACGGATTGGAGAGTGATGGAAAGTTTAAATGGAAAAGCAATTGGTGAAGCTACAGAAAACTACACAGCATAGTGGCAAAGAACATCCTAAAGCATACAGAACCCCTCACAGAATTCCCAAAGCTTCCCAATCCTCCTTTCCTCCCACCTGAGGGTATACCCAAACCCTCAGGGCTCCTTCTTCCCCCTCCCACTGCTAGGCAAGTCTCAGGCTGGCCAGGTCTGAGACTGCCCCCCCTCCATTCTCCTCCTGGCATTAGGCCTAGTCAGGCCTAAGAGGCCTTGGATACTCCCCCGGCATTACCCGATAAGAGAGGACATCTCCCATGGGAGCAGAGAGGGAAGAAAGAGGACGAGAATGACTTTGCAGATGGCTTGATAGGGCACAGGATTTATGGGTAGAAATACGCCGTTTCCTGTGTCCACCCCTATTGGGTGAGCACCCGGGACACCAGAGATGTGTCTCATGCAGCAGTGGCAGGGGGCACCCAGCCTGAACTCCCACAAACCCCCTCAAAAATCAGCATTCCAATGTGAGGTTGTATAACAGGGCTCTGGGTGTGAAGAACAATGGCAAAGAACATTAACAAGCAAATCATTAATTACTCTGCAGGCACTAAAAATCCTTATTGGAAAAGACAAAAATGAAAACAAAAAGCCAAAAGCCAAGCAAACAATACCCAATAAAACAAATAAAAAACAACTAAAACCTCCAAACCAAACAAAAGCCGAACAAACAAAAAAACCCCACCCAAACAAAACTAAACCCAAACGAGCTACCTCCAAAAAAAAAAAGGAAAAATGAAACAACAACAACAAACCAAACCAAAACAAAAACCCTCAAACAAACAACAAAACACCCAAACAAAACCAAACCCAAACTACCCCCCCAAAGAAGGAAAAATGAAACAGCAGCAAAAAACCAAACCAAAACAAAAAACCTCAAGCAACAAAACACCCAAACAAAACCAAACCCAAACAAACTACTTCCTAAAAAAAGGAAAATGAAGCAACAGCAACAAAACAAAAACCCCAAACAAACAACAAAACACCCAAACAAAACCAAACCCAAACAAACTACCCCCCAAAAAAGGGAAAAATGAAACAACAGGAAAACAAACAAACAAACAAAAAAAATCCCAATGAGAGCAAAAACCCCACAACAACAACAACCCCCCCCCACCCCAGTCTCCTCACACAGGTTTCACTCAGGTAGCACAAGTAGTCAACTATTGCCTTGCAGAATGTTCCTTGGTAACCTACCCTAACCTGAAAAAAATGAAGAGGAGAAACCCAGACAAATCCATGGACAAAGGATTCCCCAGATCTGATGATTCCTTTACTTCTGTCTTGCCAGGGATGTGTTCTTTGCAAGGGTGAACGAGAGTCAGAATTGTTTTGGCAGGAAATGACCTTTAAGGTCATCCAGTCCAACCATCAGTCCAACACCACTGTGGCCTTTAAACCATGATGCTATGGCCACACGTTTCGTGAACACCTCCAGGGATGGTGACTCCACCACCCACCTGGGCAGCCTGTTCCAATCCCTGACCACTCTTGCAGCAAAGAAATTTCTTCCAATCTCCAACCTACCCCTCCCCTGACACAAATTTAGGCCATTTCCCTTCCTTCACCTGATACTAGGGAGAAGAGACCAAACCCCACCTCACTGCAACCTCTTTTCAGGGGGCTGTAGAGAGGACTGAGGTGTTCCCTCAGCTATGCCCTCATCCTTTGATTCCTAAGTTGGTATATTGTGAAATGCAGCCATTGATCAGATCCCCTCTCAGCTTTCTTTTCTCCAGACTAAACAATCCCCATGCTCTCAGTCTTTCTTCATAGCAGAGATGTTCCAGTCCCCAGTCATCCTCATAGCCTCCACTGGACACTCCCCAGCAGGACTCTCTCTCTCTTGAACTGGGACTCCCAAAACTGGACACAGTATTGCAGGTCTGGTCTCATCTGGGCATAGCAGAGGGGCAGGAGGACCTCCATAGCCTTGCTGGAAACACTTTTCTTGATGCTCTTTTTTCATAGGAATCATAGAATTGTCAGGATTGGAAGGGACCTCAAGGATCATCCAGCTCCAACCCCCCTGCCGTGGGCAGGAACACCTCACACTACATCAGGTTACTCAGAGCCACATCCAGCCTGGCCTTAAAAACCTCTGGGGATGAGGCTTCTACCACCTCCCTGAGCAAGCTCTTCCAGTGTCTCACCACCCTCATGGGGAAGAATTTCTTCCTAACCTCCAATCTGAATCTCCCCATTTCTAGTTTTGCTCCGTTCTCCCCAGTCCTATCACTCCCTGACACCCTAAAAATGAAATGCTGCTTGGCCTCTCTTAAACCTTCCTAAAGGTCACCTGTGGAATTCCTACTGCCTCTCTTTTGCTCCTGAAAGAGTTTAGATTCCTTAGTATGACAGTGGAGGAATGAAAGACAACCTTAGAGTAGGTTGAGAGCCCAGGCTGCCATTCCCCCAGATACGATCTTGTGTACATTTCTTAACACAGTTCTTCACTAACTGATGCTGTGAGGCGGAGGGAGGGGAAAGAAGGTCTGCACCACTTGGATGAGTTTTTCTCACAAGTCACAGGAAATTTGCTGCTGTGGAAGAAGGAGCCAGTCAGCTTTGCTCTGCAGATGGCATTGCCTGTAACAGTTCCGTGCAGAAATATGGCATTGCTCCATCTCTGCTGCCAATGATAATTGATTTCCAGAAGCTAGCTTGCCTCCTGGTCAAGGTGCCTGCTCTCAAATGAAGAGGGAGCTGGAGCCACTCACCCAAGGGGGTTTTGTTGGTTCTTTTTTTTTTGCTGCAGTAGAATTTCATCTTTCCACACCTTAGCATGTGATTACACTCATAAATGTTACCTACTTCTTTATGCCTGAACACCTCACCATTTGAAAAGAAGGCTCTCTGCAGCCAAAATAAAGTTGGTAATGGTGGTGGTAACCTTCTTCAGCTGAGGTTAAGGCTAGGAAAGCAGCTTTGCAATTCATTTTCAGCACACTGGAATCTGTAGTAGTATGCTCTTGATAGAACTGTATATTAAAATATGCTTCATAACAGTCAGGAAGGAGTTTTATTCCTCCTCCCTCTCCCCTCCCCTCTCCCTTTTCCCCCTCCCCTTTCCCTTTTTCCCCTTCCCTCTCCTTTTTCCCCCTTCCCTCTCCCTTTTTCCCTTTCCCTTTTCCCTCCCTTCCCTTTCCCCCCCTTCCCTTTTCACTCCCTTCCCTTTTTCCTTCCTTCCCTTTTCCCCCCTTCCCTTTTTCCCCCTTCCCAAGACTGCTCAGGGACTCAGAAGAAGATATAGTGGCACCCAAAACAAACTTTGTCTCTCCAATCATTTTATGATCAACTGATATTTAATTCTCTACTAAAAACTGAGCTCACAATAACAACAGCCTTCAGAGAACAGACACATTTGTGCCCCTAGGATCTGCTGCAGGAGTTTGTAAGAGCCCAGGGGAAGTGTGAGCAGGATCCTGAGGGAGGCCCTGAGAGACTAGAGACACAAGTATGCATGAGAAGAAGCTGCACCACAAGGTTTCAAGAACTATTTTTCTTGATTAGCAGAGAAAACCATTCCTAGGATGGTGCTCCAGTACAAAAATCGAGTAAAACATGATGCCAAGCCTAGAAGGTTGATTCCCAAGCAACAGGAGGAGGGCAATGAGCTTGCAGCTTGTTTCTTCACTGGAAGGGTTCTCAGACATTGGAATGTTCTGCCCGGGGCAGTGCTGGCGCCATCTTCCCTGCGAGTGTTCAAGCAGCCTGTGGACCTGGCACTTAGGGACATGGTTTAGTGTTGACCCTTCAGTGCTGGGTTGAGGGTTGGACTGGATGAACCTGGAGGTCTCTTCCAAACAGATAGATTCTGTATTGCATTTGGCCTGGTCACTGAGGCATTTACCAGTTTTTGGTTAAGTTTGTTTTGCATTGTGAAATTTCTCTAGATTCCTCCCCCCCCCCCCACTTTGTCTGCAATCAAACCCCTAAGAAAGGAGATGCACCAAATGTTGCCCATTTCCCTTTCTTTGCTTTTTTTGTGTTGCAGGAGACACATGAACTCAAACCCCTAAGAAAGGAGATGCACCAAATGTTGCTCATTTCCCTTTCTTTGTTTTTTTATGTTGCAGGAGACACATGAAATTGTGGCTATCAAGAAATTCAAAGACAGCGAAGGTAAGGTTTTTTTCCTGCATAATCTTTCATGTCAAAAACTCCATTGTTCATACCTCTCTTCCAGTTAAAATAAGAAGCCTCATCTATCAAGACATGATTTAAAAATTACCATGATTCATTAGCTCTGTCAATATTCCAAGCACTTGATCCTTCATACCTGCCAAGGGACCGCAGTATGCACTCCAAGTAGCTAACTACCTTCCTTTCTTCCTGCATCTGTCTTAGTCTGGCTGAGAATTTTGGTGCCATGGTAGTAAGATGGAGACTGGATGTGGTCAACAAATGTCTTGTAGTGGTGACTTGCAGAGCCTTAGTACAACCTGAAAGGAGATTGTACTACCTGAAAGGAAGTTGTAGCCAGGTGGGGGCTGGTCTCTTCTCCAGGGCAAGTTTAGTCTCGAGGTGAGGAGAAAGTTCTTCACGGAAAGAGTAATTGGCCATGGGATGCACTGCCCAGGGAGATGGTGGAGTTGTCACTGTCCCTGGAGGTGTTCAGAAAAAAGCTTGGATGTGGCACTTGGAGCCATGGTTTAGTTATCAGGAGGTGTTAGGGATTAGGTAATAGGTTGGACTTGATGATCTCTGAGGTCTTTTCCAACCTGGCTGATTCTGTGATTCATCTGTGGGAGGGGTTCTAAACATTAGGGGGCTCGAAGGGGTAAATGGAGGAGGCTGTGACAAGTCACTGAGTTCAGTGGTATGAAGAGGAACTAGGGAGCTCTTGGGGATCCATGAGAGGATTGGAGGCAGCAGCTCTGCCCTCCCTTCACCAGGCCCCACTGTCTGTGTGAAGCTTGCTCATTTCTCTCTGGCAGCAGCCCCTGTGTCCCCTCCAGTGTTGCTGAGCCGTGAGCGAAGCCAGCTTGTGCAGAGCTCACTGCTGCCGGCAAAGCAGAAGCAGGACCCCTGGCAGCTGCTGCCAGTGCTTCACACACCTGATCCTCCCCCAGCAACAGGCACAGCAAAGAGCTCTTTCTGGTTCTGCTTGGTGGGGGACACTGGATGGCTGGCACAGGCAAATCTAGAAATCAGCCACAGCAGCAGCTGCCTACCTGGCACACAGCACAGCTTACCCCTGAGCCCTGCTGGCCTGACACACACGGAAGGGGAGGCCAAGTATGGAGTAACAAGAGAAGAATCATCCTCTCTTGGTCTGAGGCACTGCAGCTATGGTTGGCCATCTCCCAAGGCTTTAGCTGAAAGCTGACAGTGTGGCTTAGACAAACAGCCCACACGTGATTTTATTTGCATTTATTTGTGGTTTTTTTTTTATTTTAATCTAATTTTTATTTACCTTTATTTTATTTTTATTTCATTTTAATCTTTATTTTATTTTTCAAATTTTATTTTATTTTTATTTTTTATTTTATTTTTGTTTTATTTTTAAATTTAGTTTTATTTTTATTTTAGATTTTAAATTTTATTTTATTTCAATTTTATTTCTAATTTGTTTCTACATTTTATTTTTATGTTTTTATTTTACTTTTAGTTTATTTCTAGGTTGTGTTTTATTTTTATTTTATTTTTATTTAATTTTTTAAAATTTCATTTTATTTTTTATTTTATTTCTATTTTATTTTTCTATTTTAATTTTATTTCTAAATTTTATTTTTATATTTTTATTTTATTTTTACATTTCATTTTATTTTTATTTTATTTTTATTTTATTTTTATTTTATTGTTTAAATTTTATTTTAATTTTATATCTACATTTTTATTTTATTTTGAATTTTTTATTTTTATTTTATTTTTAATTTAATTTTTTTAGCTTTTTAATTTTTATTTTATTTCTAAATGTTATTTTTAAACTTTGTTTTATTTTCATTGTATTTTAAAATTTTATTTTATTTTTACTCTATCTTTTTTTTTTATTTTACTGTACCAAACATTTCAATTGTTTTTCTTGCTAGTGGCTCTGGAGGTGTGATTGGTTGCAAGGTCTCTCATATTGAGAGTCAGACCCAGCAAAGTCTGATTTGTGTCTGTTGCTTTGTGCAGTGCAAACTCTTTGCTTTCCAGCTGATTTTTGCCAGTTGAGTGTTTTTCATTATTTTTTTTTTTGGCCCTGCAATTCTGAAATATGTTTAAAATCTCTATTAAAGAATTCAGGAGATAATTTAATTGAGGTGCTCACCTTGACTAGGTCATGAAGGTACTTCAGAGAGATGAGTGCAGGAAGGGTCAGTAGAAGCAGCTGAATTCTTGGGGGACTTCAAAAGCTTCCTGAAAAGGCAGAGTTTGGAACAGTGAGTCTTGTACACAGAGGAATGTGAAAGGGCATCAGACCTGCTGAGTTTGGTGGAATTCTATTGTCACTGCCACCTATAAGGGTCTTAAACAGCCAGCGATGGAGAGAGCTGATTCTGCCCCTCTGCTCTTGGGAGACCTCCCCTGGAGTACTGCATCCAGCTCTGGAGCCCTCAGCACAGGAAGGACGTGAACCTGATGGAGCAGGTCCAGAGGAGGGAAACAAAAATGATCAAGGGGCTGGAAAACCTCTGCTACCAGGACAGGCTGAGGAAACTGGGGGTGTTCAGTCTGGAGAAGGGAAGGCTCCAGGCAGACCTAAGAGCAGCCTGCCAGGACATGAAGGGGCTCCAAGAAGGCTGCAGAGGGACTGTGCCCAAAGGACTGCAGGGACAGGAGCAGGGGCAAGGGTTTGAAATGAGAGCAGAGAAGATTTCAGTTGGATGTGAGGAACAAGTTGTGCAGCAGGAGGCTGCTGCAACACTGCAAGAGGTTGCCCAAGGAGGTAGTTGAGGCCCCATGCCTGGAGATCTTCAAGGTGATGCTAGACAAGGCTGTGAGCAACCTGCTCTAGTGGAGGATATACCTACTGAGTGCAGGGGGCGGTTGGACTGGATGACCTTTGGATGTCCCTTCCAAGCCAAACCATTCTGTGATTCTATTCAGCACAGATCCTAACCACTGAATCTCAATATTAAGCCCTCAACAGGATTATTACATTAGCCTACACAAAGCAAACAAAAAAAAAGGAAAACAAGCAATGCAAGATTGCCATTAGCTGTGGCTTTCCAAGAGCATGAAATGATGTCAGCTTACAGGACTGATGACTGCTTTTCAGAGTTGCAGCAAGTTGTTTACAAGTTCCTGGAAAGATGACAGAAGTTCTTTTGATGAATTTGATTCAGCCCATTTCACATCTGTCTCATTAATATGGGAGTTCATTAGAAAGCTGAATGTGCTTTAATTGTTTGTATTGCCATTTTTGTTTCACTGAATGTTTTTGCTGTTGTTTGCCATGTGCAGGCTAAATGTGCTGGGAAGAGCCTGCCTAGCAGGGGTGGAAAATGAAATTATTTCGATTGCTCTAAATTATACATTTTTTTTTCAATCAAAACATTGGTGATGATAGTATTTTGCTTTCCTTCTCTCCTGCTATACTTCAGTTTCTCTTTTATTTTTTTTTCTCTCTTCTGGTAGTAGTTATCTACATTTGCGCAACCTGTGTCATGCTCTCTCCTCTGCAAACCTCTTCTTGCCTTTTACTTGATCAGAAAAAAGATTTCTCTTAGCTGTTTCTTCTTCCTCTGTCTGACTTTCTTTGTGGTACATGACCTGCAGATGGGATTTAGCTTTGAATTTGTGCCCATTTAATATCTCTCTGTTGTGCATAAGAGGTCTAAGAGTTTAAGAGCCCTGCTTCCACATGTGCATGGGAAGATTTTACTGGATGAATGCATTTCATTTTGCTAACTGAAAGATGAAACCTGGCATTGTGTTGGTAGCATCCTTAAGAACCTTAGGGGGCCCTTGGTGATGAGAGTGTGCGAAACACTCTCCTAAAACAAGTGCAGAAGACTTTCCTAAAATACTCCTTCTTTCTTCAGTAATGTCCAGGCAAATAAACTGTCAAAACAACACTTGGATTTCTCAGCTTTTTTCTGAGGATTTTCCTCAGGTTCAGACTGAAGGTTTCACTGAATTGATGCTTGCTCCGCTGCCCTCTGTGGCTGCTACCCTGCTCCTCGTTGCTGAATTGCCATCAAAAGCCTCAAGGGGAAACTTCCTGCACTTACAAAGCTGTGCTTAAAATGTATTCTGGCTTTTGGGGGAATCGAATGAAAGCATTTATAGGTTTCTCTGACGTTGTTCAAACCATGAGTGGTTTTCCTGAGGGCTTGTTAACCTTGCCAGTGCTTGTGGGGTGGAAGATGAGTCTGTACATGCCTGTTTGGTGGAAGCATATTAGTGCTCTTCATAATGAAAAAAGATAAAAATGCAAATGAGTTGCTTCTTAGGCCTTTTTCTGCCACTGAAAACTTAGATGGTGGTGATACGAAGCCTGTGATGGTTGCACTTACCTCTCTTCCAGTGCAAAAGTATCCAGGCATCAGAGAGAGATCACACTGGAAAAGAAACCTTTTGCTCTGCAGTATCTAGAACATGACAGTTTAAGCAGGGGTTCAAAAGAATGATTTCTAACACTTGTTCCTTGGGGGTGTTGGGTGTCTTGTTTTCATTTTTAATCTGTTTTACTCTGTCACTTTTGCTTTGCACTTTAGAAAATGAAGAAGTCAAAGAAACCACTCTCCGAGAGCTTAAAATGCTTCGCACTTTGAAACAGGAGAACATAGTGGAGCTGAAGGAAGCCTTCAGAAGAAGAGGAAAATTATACTTAGTTTTTGAATATGTGGAAAAAGTGAGTGGAGTTTGTACTATTTTTGGCAGAGTTAAATCATCAGATTATTTGAAAAGTCTTTAAAGTTCCTTTTACTGTTGAAAATTAAGGTGCTCTCATCTATAAAGAGGAACATCAGAAATTTGAATGCAATCTGAGTTGCTGTGGTTAGGTACTTACTGTGGGAGGACAGCACTGGTTCCTTTACTGATAGTCTTGCTTCAGGTATTGGTATTTGAAAAAACCCAAAGTTCTTCCATGTAAAGAGTTCTTCCTCTTGGAGAAAGAGACCTGGGGTTCTGGTGGATGGAAGGTTGACCATGAACCAGCAATGTGCCCTTGTGGCCAAGAAGGCCAAGGGCATCCTGTGTTAGAAGGGCTGTAGTTAGAAGGTGGAGATAGGTTCTCCAGCCCTCTGCCCTGGTGAGTCCACATCTGGAATATTGTATCCAATTCTGGGCCCCTCAGTTCAAGAAGGACCTCAAGGAACTGCTTGAGAGAGTTCATGCCAGAGCTCCCAAGCTGCTGCAGACAGTGGAACATCTCCCTGTGAGGCTTGGAGCTTGGAGCAGAGGAGCCTGAGGGCTGCCCTCAGTGCTGGGGAGAAAGATGTGCAGGGCAGTGTGGGGAGGACAGAGCCAGGCTCTGCTCAGGGCTGGCCAAGGACAGCACAAGGGGCACTGGGTGCCAGCTGGAGCAGAGGAGGTGCCACAGGAACATCAGGAACAACTTTTTGGCTGTGAGGGTGGCAGAGGGCTGGAGCAGGCTGCCCAGAGAGGTTGTGGAGTCTCCTTGTCTGGAGCCATTGCAAAGCCTCCTGGCTGTGTTCCTGTGTGAGCTGCCCTGGGTGCTGCTGCTCTGGCAGGGGGCTTGGACTGGATGCTCTCTGGAGGTCTCTTCCAGCCCCTAACATTCTGTGGTTCTGTGCTGTGAAAAAAACTCATGTTTAAATCTTGTAGACTGGAATACCTACCATCTGAAGAAAAAAGTCCATCCATACTCTAGAGGCAAGTTTAATAGTGTAATGAATCATCATGGAGTCAAGATCATAGGCTTGTGACCTTGAAATCTGTTTCAACTTTCTCCATCCTTCCCTGTTAAAAATAGGATTTGTTTGTGTATTTCTGTAACAAGGCCACTATCAATAGTTGCTTAGAGGGATTTGGCAAAGATCACTGTCATTAGTTCCAATCCTGACCTCATCTGAAACCATTCCAAAATTTCCTTAGATTACCCTACTACTGCCAAGCATCCTGGGCTGTTTCCAGGGGGAAACCTGGAGCAGATGGGTTTTACATTATTTTTGTAGCCTTTGTGGTGCAGGTAGACCTTCCCCCTGAATGCTAAACCACTCAGCATTTCTTGATGGAAATAATTCAGGTACACCCAGTAAAAAATAAACACAAGCTTAAAGATCTGTATCTCTGGAGATTTCAAGAGATATTGTTCCCTTGACTTAAATTTTCCTTCATTATCCTGTCACTGTGATGTTGCAGTCTAGCTGCATGTTAGAGCTCTTCAGTCAGTTCTCTCTTGTGCAAAGATTCCTGGCCTGATTCATAGAATCATGGAATACTTTGGGTTGGAAAGTACCTCCAAAGGTCATCCAGTCCAACCCTCCTGCACTCAGTAGAGACATCCTCCACTAGAGCAGGTTGCTCACAGTCTTGTCCAGTTTGACCCTGAAGATCTCCAGGGATGGAGCCTTAACTCCCTCCCTGGGCAACCTCTTGCAGTGTTGCAGCAGCCTCCTGGTGCAGAATTTATTCCTCACATCCAATCTCAATCTGCTCTGCTTTCATTTCAAACCATTGTCCCTGCTCCTGTCCCTGCAGGGAAAGGTAGAAGGAATTAAATAAAATGTGATATAGTAGGCAAATGTTTTCATTAAGTGCTGCTGAACACCTTGTGTCCTGTACGTACCCATAGCGCTCAAAGCCAGATTACTTCACATTCAGTCTAATCTCCTTTAGTCATCATCCCCTTAGTTAATGTCTTCAGCTAGGATTACATGTGGCTGTGGTGGTGTTCCTATTTTGGTTCATCTTGTAACACTAACTTCTTGACTGACTTATCCAGATCCACAGGCTTGGTTGTGGACAAGAGTGCAGCAACAATCAATGTGATTCCTTCACTGAAAATACCTTTTCTCAGGTCTGAAGTGTTTCTAAGGAAACCGGGAGCATTTATTCAGAGATTCAGAGATGTTTGTAGAATCATGGAATGGCTCAGATTGGAAGGGACCTCAGAGCTCAGCTCCTCCAACCTTCCCTCCATGCCCAAGGACACCTTCTGAACACCCCCAGGCAGGAGGCAGCCACAGCCTCCCTGGGCAGCCTGTGCCAGAGTCTCACCAGCCTCACACTCAACAACTTCCTCAGCTCCACTCTAACCCTGCTCTGCCTCAGCTTCAAACCATTCCCCCTTGGCCTGGCTCCAGACCCACTCAGCAAAAGTCCTTCTGCAGCCTTCCTGCAGGATCCCTTCAGGTCCTGGCAGGCAGCTCTGAGGTGCCCCTGGAGCCTTCTCCTCTGCAGGCTGCACACCCCCAGCTCCCTCAGCCTGTGCTCACAGCAGAGCTGCTCCAGCCCTTGCATCATCCTTGTGGCCTCCTCTGGACTTTCTCCAACAATTCTGTTTCCAAATATTATCCAAGTTTGCTCTTCTATTTGTGTCCATTAAAAATCTTACAAGAGAAATCTCAACAATTGTATTATGCAGCTAAAGAAAGTGTTTGTCTAAGACAAGGTAAATTTATTTTAAATGAAAACTCTCCAGATGCTCAAATCCATAATTAAATGAGTTGGGTAAGACTTTACTCTCTTCAAGTGGGCAGCTGCTGCTGCCAGTTATTCATTCAGGATTCAGAGTACAAACTCCATTGTACTTCTAATCACAGGAAAGTGGAGACATTTGCTAAGGTAATGGGAGTCTAAGTGTCCTTTGTCAAAGAGGAAATTTTCTGCTGCAAACAATCCATTTATTTTCTTCCCTAGGTGTATAATTACAACAGTTCACATGGCCAGAGTTACTGTAGTGCAAATACATCTGAGATCAATGTAGATGATGTATAGGTATGGGTTACTCCCCAGGTTAGTGTTTGTGCCCCTGTGAGGCAGTTTTATGTCTGTGACAGTATCTGCACTACCTGGCTTGTGTTGCTTTAACTATGTATGACTAGGGGACTTGAGCATCTCCGCTGTGGAGAGAGACTGAGAGCCCTGGGGCTGTTTAGTGTGGAGAAGAGAAGGCTGAGAGGGATCTGATCAATGTCTATCAATAGCTGAGGGGTGGGGGTCAAGTGGAGGGGGCCAGGCTCTTTTGGGTGCTGCACAGTAATATGCCAAGGAACAATGGAGACAAACTTGAACAGAGAAGGTTTCAGCTAAGCATGAGGAGAAATTTCTTTACAGTGTGGGTTACTGAGGCCTGGAGAAGAGAAGGGAAAACTTTTTCGCTGTGAGGGTGTCAGAGGCCTGGAGCCGGCTGCCCAGAGAGGCTGTGGAGTCACTTCTGGACACATTCCAGAGCCCCCTGGACACATTCCTGTGTGACCTGCTCTAGGTGATCCTGCTTTTGGCAGGGGGGTTGGACTGAATGATGTCTGGAGGTCCCTTCCAGCCTCTAACATTCTGTGATCCTGTGATATCCTTGTGGTTAGAATATACTCCTTGGATGTTGGAACTACTGACTCAGTGGCCTAAGCATGTTGTTTGAGACTGCTGAAAGCGTGTTACCTTCTAGAAACTACAGCATAGCTCTCTGAAATTGGATGTCTTTGAACCTTCTAGAACATGCTGGAGTTGCTAGAAGAAATGCCGAATGGAGTTCCACCAGAAAAAGTGAAGAGCTACATCTACCAGCTAATCAAAGCAATTCATTGGTGCCATAAGAATGACATCGTTCACAGAGGTGAGTGTGTGGCAAGGGAGCCCTGGGTAGGGGTTTGCCTTTTGAAGAAAGATGATGGAGTGATTTATACTTAAAATAAATATAACAAATGCTTTATATCAACAAGGGGAAAACATCTGTCAGTTTGGCAGGGTTTTAAGCCTGCTTCATGCATCTGCAGTGGCCCTTCAGTTCAAAACTAAAATAAAAATAAGAATAAAATAAGAGTAAAGTAAAATTAAAAATAAATAAATAAATAAAACTACCATAACATTAAATTTAAGGATAAAATAACATTTAAAAATAAATAAATACATCTGCAGGGGCCCTTCAGTTCAAAACTAAAATAAAATTAAGAATAAAATAAGAGTAAAGTAAAATTAAAAAAAAAAAAAAAACTACCATAACATTAAATTTAAGGATAAAATAACATTTAAAAATAAATAAATACAAATAAATACTATTTTAAAATAAATAAATGTAATTTAAAAATTGAATAAATACAAATTAAAATTAAATAAGATTTAAAAATAAATATGATTTTAAAATAAATAAATGTGGTTTTAAAAGAAATAAATTTTAAAATATCATAAATACAATTAAATAAGTACTATTTAAAAATAAATAAATACAATTTTAAAATAAATAAATACAATTTTAAAATAAAATAAGTACAATTTAAAAAACAATAAATACAATTTGGAAATTAATAAATAGGTTTTAAAATGAAATACTATTTAAAAATAAATAAATATGATTTAAAAATAAATACCTTTTAAAAATAAATAACTAACATTTAAAAAGAAATAAATACGATTTAAAAATAAATAACTAACATTTAAAAAGAAATAAATACGATTTAAAAATAAAAATAAAATACTATGTATCGTTATGTACATGTTTATATTTTTATTTGGTTTTAATTTATTTACATTAAATGATATCAATATGTCCAAGATAGTTATATATTTGTATATTTATATTTTAATGTTTGTATATATCAAGACATTCACTATATTGTTCTATTCATAGGTATGAATGAATTCAATATAGTTATATATTTCTGTATTTGTATATTTATATTTTAATATTTGTATATATCAAGACATTTAATGTATTGAGCTATTCAGTATATATGAATAAATTCAATGCACATTTATATATGTATATTTGTGTTTTAACATTTTTATACATTGTATTTTAACATTTTTACACATCAATCACATATTCATATATTTATATTTTATATATGTGTATATATATATATTTTATATATATGCACACATATTTTATATCTATACACATGTATATTTATATATCCAAATCTTGCTATATTTGCATATTAGTATATTTCTATTTTATACTTCTATTTATAATTTCTCTATTCATATACTTATATTTCTATATATTCTATTTATCAGCTTTATAAGTATATATATATATATATTCATATTTAAATCCTGTTTCTGTTTGTATTTACATTTAATTTATATTTAAGACCGATCAAGCATCAGAAGAGTCTGAAACTCTTTGTTGAAGTGTAGTTTGATGAAGGTGGCCAGCTCTGCATGCCACAGTATCAACTTCAGAACAGATTTGAAACTAGACAACACATTTTTTTCTAAACCAATGCTGAGAGGCTTTCAAGAAAATCCTTGCTCCAAGCATTGAGCACAACACACTTAGCATCTGCTCGGTTAACTGGGCAACTAAATGTCACTTCCTTGTGTTATTTTGCAACATGCAATGTTCTGAGCGTTCATTTGGGGGCCAGGAATATCTTGGTGCATCTTTTGTCAGTCCATATTTTGCTTTCAAGACTCCAAACGGCAGCAAATGAGTTCTGGGTGTTCCCAACCTGAACTGCTGGAAGGTTCTTTCAGCAGTCGCTGTGGGAATGCTTCAGTTCTGATGGGATGAATCATCTGCACATGCAGAAGGAATCCAGAGCTGCTGACAACACTTTTATATGCTTTTTATTAATAAATAAATGCATGCTAGATTTTCTATAGCAATATAGTCAATGTATTGATATTCAATATATAGCAATATATTCAGTATATAACAATATATTCAATATATAGCAATATATTCAATATTTTTATTTGTATATTCATATCTTTGTATTTTTACATTTTTATGTATCAATATATGTTGAGATTTTCAGTCTATGTCAATGTATCAATATATTGATGTATTTGTATGTTTATAGATGTATATTTTCATGTTTTTATAAATCAATATACTAAATGTATATTGATATATTCAATCTATATCACTCTATATCAATATATTGATGTATTTGTATATTTATAGATTTATATTTTCACATTTTTATAAATCAATATACTAAATATATATTGATATATTCAATCTATATCACTCTATATCAATATATTGATGTATTTGTATATTTACAGATTTATATTTTCACATTTTTATATATCAATATATTAATGTGTTTATAGATATAAATGTTAACATTTTTTATATATCAGTATATTAAATGTATATTGATATATTCAATCCATATCACTCTATATCAATATATTGATGTATTTGTATATTTATATATCTATATTTTAACATTTTTAAGCATCAATATGTTAAATATATATTGATATAGTCAATTCATGTCACTCTATATCAATATATCGATGTATTTGTATATTTATAGATTTATATTTTCACATTTTATATATCAATATATTCAATATATGTTGTGATATTCAGTCTATATCAATATGTATCAATATATTGATATATTTGTATATTTATGTCTTTATATTTAACACTTTTATGTATCAATTATTCAATACCTATATATTCAATCTATATCCATCTGTATTAATATATTGATATATTTGTATATTTCTATTTTAACATTTTTATATAACCATGTATTCAATATATATTGAGATATTCAATCTATATCCATCTCTAACAATATATTAATATATTTGTATATATATTTCTATTTTAACATTTCTATATATCCATATATTCAATGTATATCACTATATTGATCTATTTGGATATTTATCTATTTCTATTTTAACATATCTGAGTTCAACATTAAAAAAAGAGAAGTTAACAGCCATTTATTTTTTTTTTCTTCTCTTTCACTCTGATACTGCAGATATCAAGCCAGAGAATCTTTTAATAAGCCACAATGATGTCCTGAAGCTGTGTGACTTTGGTAAGTTCAGTAGATAGATTACCTGCCTCTTGCATTTTAAAAGCAAACCTCCTGCAGTGGGTTTTTGCCTTACTCATTGAACAGTTCTGCAGTGTGTGCTGATTAAAGCCTTCCTCTTCAGGTTTGTGGCTAGCACTGGAATTGGAAAGCTCTCTGTGCTTAATGGGCATACCCTGTGAAAGAGCTGTGTGTAGGTGGAAATGGTGCAGACTGGAGATCTTGGCAAAGAGCAACCTCATGAGGTTCAGTAAGGATGAGTGCAGAGTCCTGCACCTGGGAAGGAAGAATAAACTGCAGCAGGACAGGTTGGGAGGGGATCTGCTGGAGAGAAGGACTTGGGAGTTCTGGTGGGCAGCAAGTTCTGCATGGGACAACAATGTGCCCTTGTGGCCAAAAAGGCCAGTGGGGTCCTTGGCTGCATTCAGAGGACTGTGTCCAGCAGATCCAGGGAGGTTCTCCTCCCCCTCTGCTCTGCCCTGCTGAGACCTCACCTGGAATATTGCATCCAGTTCTGGGCTCCCCAGTTCAGGAGGGACAGGGATCTGCTGGAGAGGGTCCAAGGGAGGGCTCCAAGGATGCTGAAGGGTCTGGAGACTGCCTGGTGAGGAGAGGCTGAGAGCCCTGGGGGTGTTTGGTCTGGAGAGGAGAAGGCAGAGAGGGATCTGATCAATGTCTATCAATAGCTGAGGGCTGGGGGACAGGAGGGAGGGGACAGGGACAGGCTCTGCTCAGCTGCATGCTGGGATAGGACAAGGGGCAATGGATGGAAACTACAGCACAGGAGGTGGAACTTCTTCAGTGTGAGAGTCACAGAGCACTGGAACAGGCTGCCCAGAGAGGTTATGGAGTCTCCTTCTCTGGAGACTTTCTGGACCCATCTGGATGCATTCCTGTGTGACCTGCCCTAGGTGATCCTGCTTTGGCAGGAGGGTTTACTCAGTGACCTTCAGAGGTCCCTTCCAAGCCCTATCATTGTATGACTCTGTGATTCCCTGTGTGTAGTCATAGCTCAGCTTTTTCTGTTATCTTAATTAAGGAGTCATGCGTCCACATATAATGATCACATAATCATTCAGGTTGGAAAAGACCCTTGAGATCATCAGGTCCAACCATTCACCCTACTCTACCAAGAGTTCACCACTAAACCATGTCTCTGAGCACCACATCTAAACAACCTTTAAACACCTCCAGGGATGGTGACTCCACCACATCCCTGGGCAGCCTGTTCCAATCCTTGACCGCTCTTGCAGTGACAAAAATTTTCCTAATGTCTAGCCTAAGATTAATGACTTCATGGATAGAGGTTAGAGTCAGGGTTATAGGTGTGATATCAGATCTGATGCTCCTGGCATATCAATACCTCTTTAATATCAGCTTTAAGGCTTTGAAGAAGCAGCCCCCAAGCACAAAGCAAACTGCCCAAGTGAGTAATCTCCACAGGACAGCAGAGCAGAGTGTACAGTGTGCCAGCAGTCTGCATTTTGATTTTTAAATGCTACCTAAACACAGAATAAAATATTTTTCGCTCTAAACAGCTTAGAGGTTGGCTTGGTGAAGAAAACCCAATTCCATAGTGCTACCCAAGAGCACTTTTGAGTGAGAGCAGTAGAAATCTGTCATTTCAAACCTCTGCAATTTTGAATGAAGAGGGTAACTGCTGGGAAAAAAAAAAAAAAAGGAAAAAAATAAGAAAAAGAGAGATTGAAATAGTTTCAGAGGACACAAAGAAGTTGTTTGTCATCTGCAGTGCAGCTTATTTCTTTTAATGCTAAAGGCATTTTTGCTTAAGCATTCAGAACCAATAACTGTTCTAGGAAAAGCCTTAGAAGAGTTTGGTCCACAGGAGTTCTTTGAATTAAGGGCAATTTATTCTGCAGTGTGAGGAGCTGCACAGCTCTGACAGAACACCAGGGTACTGCTGCAGCTGCCCTAGGTGCCTTTGCCTTTTTTTGGTGCCCACAGACCTCCTGTCTGCCCTCTCCTGGCAGTTCTGTGCCCAGGCTGAAGAACTTCTTCCTCAGCTCCACTCTAACCCTACTCTGCCTCAGCTTCAAACCGTTCCCCCTTGGCCTGTCTCCAGACACCCTCATGAAGAGTCCCTCTGCAGCCTTCCTGCAGGATCCCTTCAGCTATTGGAAGTCAGCTCTGAGGTCCCCCTAGAGCCTTCTCTTTTGCAGGCTGAGCACTCCCAGCTCCCTCAGCCTATCCTCACAGCAGAGCTGCTCCAGCCCTTGGATCATCTTTGTGGCCACCTCTGGATCACATGGTTTGATCTACGCTGCCTGCCTTTCCTTGCTTCCTGTTTTGGCACACAGGTGCTTGCCATGTAGAGCATCACATTCCTCGTGTGATAACAGATCAAAGGTCTGCGAGGCCATCCCAAAGCAGGTATTGAAGTAATTGGATGTTTCCAAACAGCCCAGAGGACAAAGCAGTTTGAAGAGGGAAGTTGAGAGGTTTTTAATAACCCACTTCTTGGGCTGTGTTCTGTACACATCGTGCTAGTTAAAAATGAGCTCGAATCTGGTGCTTGCCTGGACACATGTTGTGTGGGTGGCATTTCTGCCGACAGAAGTGGAAAAAGGGAACAGGACCAAACTCCAATTACAGCAGATGCCTCTTTCTGGTGGAAATAGGCTTTCTGACTAGAGTGTTTGCTGTTTCAACACCAGGTCTTCAAAAATCACTTGTTTTAGCAGTCTCTTAATCTCTTTATAATGCATAAGCGTAGAAATGGTGAAACACAGGACTGGAAAAGACCTCAAGAAACTCTCTAGTTCTTCCACCTACTCCAAGAAAGGATTAAGCCTGTCTGTGTCATCCTTGACAGGTGTTTGCTTACCTTATTGTGAAAATTCTGAATAGTGGAGGCTCCTTGGTGCTCTTGGGGCATCCATTAAAGTGCTTACATGTCATTAATGCTAGAATGCTTTATTTTGTCTGTAGAATCACAGAATTGTTAGGGTTGGAAGGGACCTCAAGGATCATCCAGTTCCAACCTCCCTGCCATAGGCAGGGACACCTCACACTACAGCAGGTTGCTCACAGCCACATCCAGCCTGGCTGCAAAAGCCTCCACAGATGAGACTTCCACCACCTCCCTGGGCAACCTGTGCCACTGTCTTACCAGCCTCATGGGGAAGAATTTCGCCATGAGGTCTACCTTCAGCCTCCCTTGTTTCTCCAGCAGAAACTGCCAACCTCCTTTTTCCCTTACACCTTTTTTTTCCTTGACATCTCTCCCACCATCTTCTGAGTTGTTTAAAGTCCTTGCTTGAAATTCCTTATTCTGCATCAGGATTGATTTGCAAACTCTATTGCGCCTTCATCTTTACACCTATTGCTTCTCACTGCTTATAGTTTGGTTTAATCTTCTCCCTAGTTACCTGCCCTGATTTTTGTGTCAAAAAAAATCTTCCCAATACTTCAGCACAATGTGGGGGAAGAAATAATCAGCAGACTCTGCCATGACCAAAAAACGAAAAAAAACCAAGCAATTGTGCCCTTACAGAGAAAAGGACTCTGCTTTCTGCTAGACAGGCAGTGTGCACTTGCAGCCCAGAAGGCCAGTGGTAGCCAGCTCTGGTGCCCTCAGCCCGGGAAGGACATGGACCTGATGGACATGGACCATGAGCAGGTCCAGAGGAAGGCCAGAAAGTGATCAGGGAGCTGGAACACCTCTGTTACAAGGACAGGCTGAGGGAGCTGGGGATGTTCAGCCTGGAGAAGAGAAGGCTCCAGGCAGACCTAAGAGCAGCCTTCCAGTACCTGAAGGGGGCTGCAGGAAGGATGGAGAGAGACTGTAAAGGCCTGCAGGGACAGGATGAGGGACAATAGTTTCAGACTAGAGAGTAGTAGACTTAGATTGGATCTGAGGAACAAGTTTTGCACCATGAGGGTAGTGTAACACTGCAACAGGTTGCCCAGGGAGGTAGCTGAGGCCCATCCTTGGAGATCTTCAAGGTGAAGCTTGACAGGGCTCTGGGCAACCTGATCTAGCTGAGGATATCCCTGCTGGCTGCAGGGGGCTTGGACTAGATGACCTTTGGAGGTCCCTTCCATCCCAGACCATTCTATGATTGTATGATTCTTGAGTTGCTGCTTCTGTCCACCAGCTTCCAGCATGGTACCACAGAGTCAGAAGAAGCTCAGGAGAGGTTTCTTACATGACACAGCTATGTGGAGACAGCACTGGAGCCCCTGACAATAGTTTTGCTTTCTGCCTTGCCACATCAAATCTGTGCTGCTCTCAGCCTCTAACTCTGGGGGCTGATTTTTCAGGCAATGTTAGGCACACCAAGTGCCAGCAGACTGCTCTGGAGGGAGGAGGATGGATTCTTGACTTGTTGATTCTTCTGTGCACCTGGCCTCGTGGGCTGCCATGCTTGTGGATTCCAGTAGCATATATGGTCATTTGTATCACCTTTTCCTTTCTTTCCCTCCTTTCATTCCTTCCTTTCTCTCTTTCCTTCCTGCCTTCCTTCCTTCCTTACCAATTCCTTCCTGCTTTCCTTCCTTCCAAATTCCTTCCTGCCTTCTTTCCTTCCTAATTCTTTCCAAATCCCTTCCTAATTCCTTCCAAACTCCTTCCTTCCTAATTCCTTCTGAATTCCTTTCTTCCTCAGTTCCTTCCTGAATTCCTCCCTCCCCTCACTCCTCAGTGTCCCATTTCTTCAGTGTGGCTCCTGGTTATCTTCCCTCTCTATAAACACATGAATGAAAGATTTTTCCCTGACACTGTTCACCAGAGAGGTCATATCATTGGAATGAGAAGCAGGGTTGAAAAGTCCCTCTCAAGACTTCCTGCAGGATCCTTTAGCTATTGGAAGGCAGCTCTAAGGTCCCCTCAGAGTCTTCTCTAGGCTTAACACCCCCAGCTCTCTCCACCTGTCCTCATAGCAGAGCTGCTCCAGCCCCTGTAGCGCTCCTCTGGCCTCTCTCCAGCAGCTCTGTGTCCTTCTCCTGCTGGAGACACAGAACTGGAGGCAGGATTGGAGGTGAGGTCTGAGCAGAGCAGAGCCAAGGGACAGAATCCCCTCTCCTGCCCTGCTGCCCACACTCCTCTGGCTGCAGCCCAGCACACAGCTGCTTGCCCAGCTACATGGGAGCACCACTGGCTCCTGGGTTGCTGCTCAGCACCCAGCACCCCCAAGGCTCTTTCTTCAGAGCTGTTCTCAACCCACTCTGCACCCAGCCTGGATTTATGCCTGGGCTTGGATAATCAAGATGCAGGACCCTGCACTTGGACTTGTTGCACCTCCTGCAGTTGTCATTGTCCCACTTCTCAAGGCTGCCAATATCCTTCTGGATGCCATCCCTGCCCTCAAGCGAGTCCAGTGCACCACACAGCTTGGTGCCTACACAAGGAATTGCTGCCCACATCATTATGAGCTGGAAATTGTATACAATTTGCTTCTACAGAAATAGCTGTGACCTCTTACTGCCAAAATCAGTGGGTGATATGCATCTTGTATTTAAAGTAGGATCTAATCTCTCCCTCTGGTTCTTTACCAGGCTTTGCTCGTAACCTGTCTGAAGGCAGCAATGCCAACTATACAGAGTATGTGGCTACCAGATGGTACCGCTCCCCTGAGCTGCTCCTTGGGTAAGTAGAAGGTGTCAAATGCCATGAGGAAGCTTGGCTGGTTCTTTACCTTTTTGGTTTTTTCCCAACCATATTTTGTCAGATTCCCCCACGGAGAGCTGTGGTTTATTTCAAGAAGCTTCCATATTTCATTAGTTTGTGCTCATTTCCAGTAAATTGGCAATGAATCACAGAACAATCTGGGTTGGAAGGGAACTCCAAAGCTCGTCTAGTCCAATCCCCCTGCAGTCAGCAGGGGCAGCCTCCACTAGATGAGGGAATCATTGGCATGTTGGTCTGTGTTGAGCTGAGCAGTGTTTAACTAATTGAATGTGAAGCTGAATTGTAACAGGCATGCTTCAGATTCCTGCCTGGCTGTCTGTCCCTGTCCCCCCACCATATCCTTCAGAAGAGGTTTCCATGGCAGTCCTGTAGCATGAAATGTTCCATCAGCCTTTTGCTGGACATCATACAGCAGTGGCAGAGCAGCTTTCACCATGCTACAATCCCAGTTCTCTTCATCACAGAGTCTTAGAAGTTGGAAGGGACCTCTGGAGATCATCCAGCCCAAGCCCCCTGCCAGAGCAGGAGGACCCAGGGCAGCTCACACAGGAACACATCTAGGCAGGTTTTGAATGTCTCCAGAGAAGGAGACTCCACAGCCTCTCTGTGCAGCCTGTTCATCCTGTGGGTCAAAACTCTGATTCAGTTTTCATTCCTAGTTACTCCTTACCAGCACTGCTGAAGTGGCTCAGAAGGAAGGATGATGGCTTTTGACTAGCTGGGAAGAATTTAATGACCAAGGCTTTAAGAAAGCTCTGAGAAATTAGTGCTGCGTTACATGTGAGGGTGGTACCTGCAGGAGTAGCTTCAGCCAGATGGTTTAGGTTTAGGTTTACTCTTCTACTAATTTGTAAAATGAGTGTTTTATTACCTCCCAAGGTTAAATAGATTGTCAGATACTATATGAACAAATTCATAGGACCCAAAAGGGCAAAGGAAGAAAGAGAAATAACTGGAATGTGGATTAGAAGGGCTGTGGTTAGTAGGTCAAGAGAGGTTCTCCTGTCCCTCTACTCTGCCCTGGGGAGGCCACATCTAGAATACTATGTCCAGTTCTGGGCCCCTCCGTTCAAGAAGGACCTCAGGGAACAGAGCCCCCAAGCTGCTGCAGGCAGTGGAACATCTCCCTGTGAGGCCAGGCTGAGGGAGCTGGGGCTTGGAGCTTGGAGCAGAGGAGCCTGAGGGCTGCCCTCAGTGCTGGGGAGAAAGATGTGCAGGGCAGTGTGGGGAGGACAGAGCCAGGCTCTGCTCAGGGCTGGCCAAGGACAGCACAAAGGGCACTGGGTACCAGGTGGAGCAGAGGAGGTGCCAGGGCAAGAGAAGGGAAAGCTTTTTGCCTGTGAGGGTGGCAGAGGGCTGGAGCAGGCTGCCCAGAGAGGTTGTGGAGTCTTCTTCTCTGGAGCCATTGCAAAGCCTCCTGGTTGTGTTCCTGTGTGAGCTGCCCTGGGTGCTGCTGCTCTGGCAGGGGCTTGGACTGGATGCTCTCTGGAGGTCTCTTCCAGCCCCTCACATTCTGTGATGCTGTGAGGTCTGCTGTGTGTGATCTTCCCATTGCTATCAGATATAGCAGTGCATTGTTCTATTCCACATGAGCACTTTCCCAGAACACAGCTCCTGTATGTACAGCACACATGTAGTTACTTACACATACTATAGAAACCAGGAGCTGGTAGCCAGGTAATGAATCACAAAAGTTAGCCTGGAGAAGAGGAGGCTCAGAGGAGACCTTATTGCTGTCTACAACTACCTGAAGGGAGGTTGTAGCCAGGGTGGGGTTGGTCTCTTCTCCCAGATAAGCAGTGACACAGTCTCAAGCTGCACCAGGGGAGGTTTGGGTGGGTGTGAGGAAGAAATTCTTCCCAGAAACAGAGACAGGGCTTTGGGATGAGATGCCTGGGGAGGTGGTGGAGTCACCATCCCTGGAAGTGTTTAAAAGGAGCCTGGATGAGGCACTCAGTGCCATGGGTTAGTTGATCAGATGGTGTTGGCTGATAGGTTGGACTTGGTGATCTCCAAGGTCTTTTCCAACCTGGTTAATTCTGTGATTCTGTGCAAAGTGCTGCCTTTCAAGCAATCCAAGGCAGAAACAGAGGGCTTGGTAGTTGAAGTAGTCTCTTTAATACCAAAGTCTTGTTTTTCTGTCTTGTAAGGAAGTGAGCCATGGGAAACGTGGCCACAAACTTGAAACACCTCAGTGACAAGAGATTGCCAGTGGGTGACAAAAGTTTTCTGTTTGCTTTGCAGAGCCCCTTATGGAAAGGCTGTGGATATGTGGTCTGTAGGCTGCATCCTGGGCGAGCTGAGCGATGGGCAGCCCTTGTTTCCTGGCGAGAGTGAGATTGACCAGCTCTTCACCATCCAGAAGGTGCTGGGCCCACTGCCAGCAGAGCAGATGAAGCTCTTCTATAGCAACCCACGCTTCCATGGCTTGCGGGTAAGGGAGAGCTCTGCTCTTGCTTGGAAATGCACTCACACAGCATTTAGGGCTCTGAAGGCTCTGTTCATGTCCACTGTGCACTGTGTCTCTGTGTAAGGAGGGGATATTTATAGGATCACAGAATGGTCCAGGCCAGAAGAGACCTCCAAAGGCCATCCAGTCCAACCCCCCACAGCCAGCAGGGACGTCCCCAACTAGATCAGGTTGCCCAGGGCCTTGTCCAGCCTCACCTTGAGTATCTCCAGGGATGGGAGCCTCAACCACCTCCCTGGGCAACCTGTTGCAGTGTTCCACCACCTTCACAATAAAGAATTTGTTCCTAACATCCAATCTAAATCTGCCCTTCTCTAGTTTGGAGCCATTGCCCCTCCTCCTGACCCTGCAGACCTTTTCAAACAGTCTCTCTTCAGCCTTCCTGTAGGCCCCCTTCAGGTACTGGAAGGCTGCTAGTAGTTCTCCCCTGAGCCTTCTCTTCTCCAGGCTGAACACCCCCAGCTCCCTCAGCCTGTCCTTACAGCAGAGGTGCTCCAACCCCCTGATCTTTTTTGTGACCCTCTTGTGGACCCTCTCCATCAGGTCCATGTCCTTCCTACACTGAGGGCTCCAGAACCTGCACACAGTACTCCAGGTGAGGTCTCAGCAGAGCAGAGCAAAGTGTCAGAATCACCTCTCTGGCTCTGCTGGCAACACTGCTTTGGATGCAGCCCAGGCTGTGCTTTGCCTTCTGTGCTGCAAGCTCACACTGCCTGCTCCTGTCCAGCTTCTCGTCCATCAGCACCCCCAATTTTAGATTGTAAGGTCTTCTTATTCAGAGTAATTCAAAGTACTGCTTACACCAGCATGGAGTTTTATAAACTGTTAAGTCTTGAGTAAAGATTTTCCTGAATTTCTTGGACATTTTTTTTGACAGGCACATTAGCCACAAGGATGATCCAAGGGCTGGAGCACTTCTGCTATGAGGATAGGCTGAGGGAGCTGGGGGTGTTCAGCCTGGAGAAGAGAAGGCTCCAGGGGCACCTCAGAGCTGCCTTCCAATAGCTGAAGGGATCCTGCAGGAAGGCTGCAGAGGGACTTTTGCTGAGGGTGTCTAGAGACAGGCCAAGGGGGAATGGTTTGAAATTGAGGCAGAGCAGGGTTAGACTGGATCTTAGGAAGAAGGTATTGAGTGTGAGAGTGGTGAGAGTCTGGCACAGGCTGCCCAGCGAGGCTGTGGCTGCCTCTTCCCTGGGGGTGTTGAAGGCCAGGTTGGATGAGGCCTTGAGCAGCTGAGTCTAGTTGAGAGGTGTTCTGCCCATGGGGATGGAGATTGGAATAGTTGATCTCTGAGGTCCCTTCCAACCTGAGCCATTCTAGGATTCTATTCAGTTTAGCATTACCCTGCCAGGTTTGCTCTGTGAAGTTTAATGGCATAGCTCTTGCCAGCTCAGGATGTGGAAAATTCATGCCTGCTACCTTCAGGCTTCTCTTCTGGAAAAAAACTGAGCCAGAGATGCTGCTTTGTGCATTTTGACTCCTGGGGAGCTGATGTAAGCCATGTGAGTGAAAAAGCTCTTCCCACTGGCAGCCTTGTTCCACTCTCAGGGGATTGCCAATACCATGTAATGACAGAGACTCAGCAGTGTGGAAAAGCTGCTCAGTTTGGGATGTGCAATACAGCTACATCCCAGAGGAATATATAAATAGTATCTCTATTATCTTTAACAGCACCTGGGGCAGCAATGGCACTCATGGTTCCTTGTCATTCAGTTCTGGTTGTCATTTTTTTATTAATGACTCTTTCTTAGAAAGCTGAATTTATGATCTTGATAAATAGTCAGAAGTTGTTACTGTAAAATCCATTAAAGAGACATACAAAGATTTTAGGAGACCTGAGCTGTGCTAGACTCAGTTTTACTCTGTAAAAAAGAGAAAACTTAGAGAACTTGGAGAACTTAGAGAGGAGACCCTAGTTAGGTTAAAGTGTATTAAAAGTGGCCATAAATTTGGTTTAGCTGCTGCTGAAAAGCAAAATAGCTGGGTGTTAGGATAATTATTTTAGCTACAAGGACAGCTAAGTCCTAAGAGCTTTTGTTGAAGTTTGTAGATCCTCCATCAGTGAAGTGTTTAGAAAAATGATTCAGATTAGAAAATAATTTCTTGCAAGGTCCTATTTTTATCTGGTCTTGTTTAGAACACTGGGCTGGATGAGATTTTCTGTCAAAAGAAACAATAATTTAACCCCTAGGGGTTAAAAAAGCATCAATGCTTTAAAAGTTGTCAGCAAAACAATCATTATTTTACAGCAGTTGTAGTTGTGCAGTGGATAAAGTATTGGGATGAATGCTCTGTGAGGTCTCTTTGGGTTGTAGCTTTAAAATACAGTAATTCAAAAGGGCAATGTGGAGCTAATGTGATTAGCACAGGGTTGAGAGTTAGGAGTCTCTGCTCTCATCCTGGATCAATGGTTTATTACCTGATCTCAGAAAGCCTGCAGACTTCTTAGCTCCACGTGTAAAGTCAGAGATTCATAAAATCACAGAATGGTTTAGGTTGGAAGGGACCTTAAAGATCACCCAGGTCCAACCTCCAGGGAGGAGGCATCTACAGCCTCCCTGGGCAACCTGTTCCACCCTCACTGAAAAGAATTTCTTCCTACTCTCCAGTCTCAATCTGCCCTCCTCAAGCTTCAATCCATTCCCTCTCACCCTATTACTCCTAGCCCTTGTCAAGAAAACCTTCCTGGCTTTCTTGTAGATCTCATTCAGGTGCTGGAAGGCTGCACTAAGGTCTCCCCCGTGATACTAATGATGCCAACAGTGCCATATACCTTCTAATTGAGAGCAGGTTTTGAATACTGAAAAATGGCTTAAACATGAAAAACACACCAAAAATACTGGTTTGGAATGTGATCTTCATTAGCCAATTCATGGGGAAAATTTCTTCCATGCTATAAGACAACCTTTGGCAGATTTTCGTGTTTCCCTGCTCATTCCAGGTGCAAAATGTTCTTGATGATAATCATTCTACATGAAGACAACAACATTTTGCCATTTGGTTCACGGAGGAAGCCTGGAAGCTTTCTTTCAGCTAATTTACTGTTTCAGATCAGACTTGGACTTCAGAAAATTAAAAAAACTTCTCAATCCTTTTTGAGCCACTTCAAATGAAATCAAAGAAAAAAGAGACTGTTTAGGAACAAACACATCCAAAGTAATTTTCTTCCATTTTCCTTCCAAGCTCACCTAATGTATTTTAAGACAAGTAATGCCAGCACAAACAGTGGGCAACTGGTCCTGGTGCTCTCACACTCTTGTACACATTGTACACAGGCAATGCTTTTTCCTTCCAAGTAAAATGCACTTCTGGAAGTGAGTGTTTAGGGTAGCTCACTCTTTAAAGCAGAGTTTGGAAGGGAGCATTTCATCTGAGCTAAGGGGAACATGTAAATGTGTGCACCTAACTGCATAGCTGAGAGGTGGTGTCATCAGGGGTTGATACTGGGAGCAGTGCTGCTTAACATCTTTGTCAGTGACATGGGCAGTGGGATTGAGGCACCCTCAGCAAGTTTGTGAGTCACACCAAGCTGTGTGGTCTGGCTGACACTGTGGAGGGAAGGGATTCATCCAGAGGGACTTGGACAGGCTACAGAGGTAAGCCCAAGCCAACCTCATGAAGTGCAGTAAGGGCAAGTGCAAGGTCCTACACCTGGGTCAGGGCAATCCCAAGCATAAATCCAGGCTGGGTGAGGAATGGCTGGAGAGTAGCCTGGAGGAGAAGGCCTTGGGGGTGTCAGTAGGTGACAAACTCCCCAGGAGCCAGCAATGGTCCCTGGCAGCCCAGAGCCAGCTGTGTGCTGAGCTGCATTCAGAGCAGGGAGAGCAGCAGCACAGGGAGGGGATTCTGCCCTCTGCTCTGCTCTGCTCACACCCCACCTGCAGCACTGCCTCCAGTTCTGGGGCCCCCAGCACAAGAGGGACATGGAGCTGCTGGAGAGGCTCCAGAGGAGGCCATGAAGATGTTCAGAGGATGGAGAACCTCCCCTGTGGGGACAGGCTGAGAGAGTTGGGGCTGTTCATGCTGGAGAAGAGAAGGCTCCAGGGACACCTTCCAATACCTGAAGGAGGCTAGGGGGCTGCAAGAAAGCCAGGAAGGGACTTTTGACAAGGGCTTTATTTTTCCATTTTTCGAATCATCCCTGCCTGCCCTGGTTTTCTTTCTAAACAGGGCTACTTTCAAATCCTGCCTGCATTGGATTTTTGTCCAGACTCTAGCTGACAAAAGATACCCTGCAGCACTGTGCTCTGCTTCTCATGCTGTTTGCAGTTCTCATTGCAGCATAACCACAGGAGTAATCCTGAGCCTTTAACCTTTTCGTGTTTGATGTTTTTCACAAAAAAAAACAAACCAACAAACATTTTGGAACTGCCTCAACTTTTTATATTTCATTATTACTGTGTTTGCATTCTCAAACTCTTTGAAAGTTATTTTTAATCTCCTTTGAAAATATATATTGCTTATTTCTGAATCTATCTGAAACCTCCCACCTGTTGTCAATCATGGTGCCACAAACACATTTAGAAATCAAAGTTATAGAATCAGTCACAGAATTGTCAGGGTTGGAAGGGACCTCAAGGCTCAGCCAGTTCCAACCCCCCTGCCATGGGCAGGGACACCTCACACCACAGCAGGTTGCTCACAGCCACATCCAGCCTGGCTGCAAAACCCTCCAGGGATGAGGCTTCCACCGCTTCCCTGGGCAACCTCTTCCAGTGTCTCACCACCCTCATGATGAAGAACTTCTTCCTAACCTCCAATCTGAATCTCCCCATTTCTAGTTTTGCTCCATCCCCCCAATCCTGTCACTCCCTGACACTCTCAAAAGTCCCTCTCCATCTCTCTTGTAGCCCCCTTCTGGAAGGCCACAATATCTGAACTTGATTATTTCTCATATGAGAGAGGTCCTTGAGTGCCTTACTACCCAAGAATACCTCCTTTGCTTGACTAGATCCATAGCAAGATCATAAAATCATAGAATTGTTTGAGTTGTAAAAGTTTTCTAACACCACCAAGTCCAACCATCAACCCAACACTACCATGACCATTAAACCCTGTCCCAAAGTGCCATGGCCACACCATTCTTGAACACCTCCAAGGGCAATGACTTTGTGGGAGCACTGACAAACAGCAATGAAGCCAAGAATCAGATTTGTCCATCTTCAGATGTCATCATTTACATTTGCTGTGATCTGATAGGGCTCTGATGCACCCTCAGATACCACAGTGCCACAGCATCCATCCAAAGTTCAGTCCTTAACACCACCAATTGTTTGCCCTTTGTAAGGCAACTTCCTGAGAAGTTTGACAAATAAAGGAGCTCCGGCCTCTGTTTTGGCCTCATCTATTAATGCTGTTAGTGCTACACACTATTAATTAGCATCATACATCAACAGTTATTTCATGATCATATTTTTTTTAATGTTTCATAAACAACTGAACTTTTTCAGTGCACAGTTCCTGGTAATTCCATGCCTTGCTTCACTGTGTGGTTTCTGGGTTTGGAAACATTGGATCCGTGTATCCCTTGTTTACATCCTCACTATATTTATGCTCTGTTATTTTTACAGTTTCCAGCAGTCAACCATCCACAGACTTTAGAGAGAAGATACTTGGGAATTTTAAGTGGTGTCTTGCTTGACCTTATGAAGGTAGAAAAATATATTTTATTTTCTGTCTGTAATCTGTAGAATAAGATGGAAGTGACTTTTCATCCCTGTTTCCTGATACAATTCATCTTAAACACATTTCTGAGTTTCTTTTTCAGCTATCTATTTTGATGTTACAGTTCTTTGTGGAAAGGGTTGATATTTCACACAGAACCACACAGAAGTTAGGGCTGGGAAGGACCTCCAGAGATCATCCAGTCCAAGCCCCTTCTGTTCCTGTGGCACCTCCTCTGCTCCAGCTGGCACCCAGTGCCCCTTGTGCTGTCCTTGGCCAGCCCTGAGCAGAGCCTGGCTCTGTCCTCCCCACACTGCCCTGCACATCTTTCTCCCCAGCACTGAGGGCAGCCCTCAGGCTCCTCTGCGGGCAGCCCTCAGGCTCCTCTGCTCCCAGCTCCAAGCCCCAGCTCCCTCAGCCTGGCCTCACAGGGAGATGTGGCTCTGCCTGCAGTGAGGTGGCTTGTATACTTGCTGAACAACAGAGATCGAGGGTTGTCATCAGTGGCACAGAGTCAGCTTGGAGGCCTGTGGCCAGTGGTGCTCCCCAGGGATCAGTACTGGGTCCAGTTTTGTTCCGTATCTTTATCAACAACCTGGAGGAGGGGATTCACCCTCAGCAAGTTCCTGAGGATACAAAACTAGCAGGGGGTGGCTGACACCTGTCAGGCTGTGCTGCCATCCAACCAGATCTGGTCAGATCTGGGTTGCAGGGGAACCTCATGAAGTTCATTAAGGACAAGTGCAGGGTCCTGCATCTGGGGAGGAATAACAGCAGGCATCAGGACAGGCCAGGGGATGCCCTGCTGGAAAGCAGCTCCACAGAGAAAGACCTTGGAGTGCTGGTGGGCAGCAAGTTCTGCACAGGACAGCAATGTGCCCTTGTGGCCAAGAGAGCCAATGGGATCCTGGGGGTCAGCAAGAAAAGTGTGGCCAGCAGGGCTGGGGAGGTTCTGCTGCCCCTCTGCTCTGCCTCCTGAGACTACACCTGGAATAACTGTGTCCAGTTTTGGCCTCCCCAGTTGAAGAGAGACAGAGACCTGCTGGAGAGAGTCCAGCAGAGGATGTGAAGATGATTAGGGACTTGAGCATCTCCCCTGTGAAAAGAGACTGAGAGCCCTGGGGCTGTTTAGTCTGGAGAAGAGAAGGCTGAGAGGGATCTGATCAATGTCTATCAATATCTGAGGGTGGGTGTCAGGATGCAGGTGCCAGGCTCTTTGTGGTGGTGTCCAGTGACAGGACAAGGAACAAGAGGTACAAGCTGGAACCCAGGAGGTTCCACCTCAACACCAGGAGACACTTCTGTATGGTGAGGGTGATGGAGCCCTGGAGCAGGCTGCCCAGAGAGGTTGTGGAGTCTCCTTCTCTGGACACATTCCAAACCCACCTGGATGTGTTCCTGTGCAGACTACCCTGGGTGCTCCTGCTCTGGCAGGGGGGTTGGTCTGGATGCACTCTGGAGGTCCCTTCCAACCTCTAATGTACTGTGGTACTATGATAAATGTAGATCTATTTTGAACATACGTTTTGATGTATTTTAAACATAGTTGTGTATTTTAAATTGCATCTGTTTTATACTAGATGTATTTAAACATAGATATGTATTTTAAATTACATCTATTTTATAATAGATATATTTTAAACATAGATATATATTTTAAATTACATCTGTTTTAAAATAGATATATTTTAAACATATATATATTTATTTTGTATATTTTTATATATATATTTTATATATATTTGAAATACATCTGTTTTAACATACATCTCTTTTAAACATGTATGGGTAGATAGACAAAGAATATTTTAATTATTTTAGGTATCTGGGTATTTTAAACCTATTTTAAGCACACCTACATAGCTATATATGGGGTTGAGTCTCTTTTTACATACATATAGCACATATCTGTGATTCCTAATAAGGCTGAAGCCTTCCATATCTTAATTAGAACCTAAATTCCTAGAACAGAGGTTTTGTTAAGTGTTTATTATGTACCACAGGCACTTGAATGCAACCTGAAGTCCTTCCAGCAGTTCCATCTAACCCCATAAACTCTGGAGATTAAAAACTCTATGCCAAGAATGTTACTTTAATTGGTTATATTTTTTTTTCCCAAATGCCAAAACAGCTACTAACATTTCAACTTTGGGATTTGTTTTCCAAAGAACTTACTGAAGTTAGATCCAGCAGATAGATATTTGACAGAACAGTGTCTGAACCATCCTTCCTTTCAAACCCAAAGACTCCTGGATCGCTGTGGAAGTTCACCTTCACGGTCAGCCAAGAGGAAGCCTTACCATGCAGAGAGCAACACCTTGTCCAACAGGTAAACGTGGCCAGGTCACCAGCAGCATCACCACTGACTTTTGCTCTGCTTATCAGAGAGTTGCTGTCATGCTTACACACACTAGGAACAAGTTCTTTACCGTGAGGGTGGTGGAACATTGAGACAGGTTGCCCAGGGAGGTGGTTGGGGCCCTGTCCCGGGAGATCACAGAATCAACATTCAGGTTGGAAAAGACCACCAGGATCACCAAGTCCAACCATTAACCCTTCTCTACAAGGGTCACCCCTGAACCATAGCTCCAAGCACCACATCCAAACCACCTTGAAACACAGCCAGGCTTGGTGACTCCACCACCACCCTGGGCAGCACATTCCAATCCCTCACCACTCTTGCTGGGAAAAAGTTTTTCCTACTGTCCAGTCTAACCCTACCCAGTGGCAGCTTGAGGCCCTTCCCTCTTGTTCTATCACTAATTACCTGTGAGAAGAGACCAGCAGCAGCCTCTCTACAATGTCCCCTCAGGTAGTTGTAGGCAGCAATGAGGTCTCCCCTCAGCTTCCTCTTTTTCAAACTAACCATCCCCAGCTCCTTCAGTCACTCTTCATCAGATGTATTCTCCAGGCCCTTCCCAGCTTCCTTGCCCTCCTCTGCCTTGGCTCCAGCACCTCTGCGTCTCTCTTATATTGAGAGGTGCTCAAAACTGGACACAATGCTCAAGGTGTGGCCTCACCAGAGCTGAGTACAAGGTTCAAGGTAAAGCTCAACAGGGCTCTGAGCAACCTGATCTAGTTGTGGATGTCCCTGCTGAGTGCAGAGGGGGTTGGACTGGATGAGCTTTGGAGGTACCTTCCTACCCAGTTCTATGATAGAAGTTTTCCCATTAGAGATGTGGCATCAGATAGGAAAACCTAAATCCATTGGAAACTTCTTGTGTAAGAGGCTTGCCTAGGTGCTTGATGTAAAATTGCTAGGTTCCTTATATCTCTGAGTTTGAAAAAAACATACTTCCTTTTAACTAAAAAGTATTTTAAACTGGCATTAAAATGGCTAAATTTCTGGGAGCTGTAATGAAGTGCACAACAAGATCACTGAAAGTGGGGAGTACAAAGTTGCTATGTAAAACATGGCTACCACTGTTCAGCTGCAATTATCAATAAGATAGCAAAGGTACAAACTCATCTCTACAGTGAGCTGCTCTCACTTTAACCCTCAGTCTTATAACTGAGTTATGTTCTCATTGGTACAGAAATAAGTTAGCTGCTCATGGCTGGCCTAGGTACATCAGGGCTACCAAGTAAATCTGCAGCACTGCTCAGTCATGGCTAGTTTGCAATGCCAGCCTAAATCCAGAAGCAGAACTGGTTTTAAGCCAGAAAACCTGAGATAAATAAATTCAGGCTGAGTTGTTTGCAGAACCAACTCTTATCTCACTCCTGGATATCCCCAAACCAGAACATCTGGAGACCAGGGGTTGAGGACCTCACCAAGCAGCTGTGCACCAAGTCAGTCTTGCTGCAGAGCATTTTGGGTGCAGCCTTAGGGCTAAGTGTGTTGAGAACTGGGATAGCTCAGAGCTTCACAAAAGCTGAGGTTCCTCTCCTAGTCCTGGGTTTGGGCTTGGTGTTACAGAGCTTGCTTTTCTGCACTGAGCTCAGGCTCACTCCATTTTGATGTCTTTAGCAGCACAATAAACTCCCCTCCCCTGCCTACCCCTTCCAAATCAGGCACCCATTAGATGTTGTGGAGCATTGATTGTGTCAGCTTTGTTTGACACTGCTGGCAGACTTTACTGTGCTACCTTTATTTTGCCATGCCAGGTGTATTTAAGATTTTTTCCCCCTAATGCATCACAGGCTCACAGGATGTTAGGACTTGGAAGGGACCTCTGGAGATTTCAGAGTCCAAACCCCCCTGCCAGAGCAGGACCACAGAATCCAGCACAGGTCACACAGGAACACATCCAGACAGGGCTGGAAAGTCTGCAGAGAAGGAGACTTCACAACCTCTCTGGGCAGCCTGTTCCAGGGCTCTGGGACCCTCACACTGAAGAAGTTCCTCCTCATGTTGAGGTGGAACCTCCTGTGCTGGAGTTTCTATCCATTGCCTCTTGTCCTATCCCAGGGTGCAGCTGAGCAGAGCCTGTTCCTTCCTTCCTGACCCCCAGCCCTCAGCTATTGATAGACATTGATCAGATCCCCTCTCAGTCTTCTCCTCTCCAGACTCACCACCCCCAGGGCTCTCAGCCTTTCCTCATCAGGCTAACTTACATAATGTAGTGCTACCATTATTGATGTGCACATCTAGCACTCACACATGCATCAATGTGTAAATTTATCAGTTGTGCTTCCCATGATTGGATTATTTATCTTCATTTTCTTTGTCAGAGAAATCCATTAACCAAAGCTCAGCTTGTCCATCAGGATATCACCACAAAGAAACAACAGTGTGCTAACACTTGCAAACCTGTTACTGTTGCTGGAGTTCTGATGTCTAGTTGGCAGTGTTTGTTAATTTCACAGAATCACAGAAACAACATTCAGGTTGGAAAAGACCCTCAGGATCACCAAGTCCAACCATTAACCCTACTCTACAAGGGTCACCCCTAAACCATAGCTCCAAGCACCACATCCAAACCACCTTGAAACACAGCCAGGCTTGGTGACTCCACCACTACCCTGGGCAGCACATTCCAATCCCTCACCACTCTTGCTGGGAAAAATGTTTTCCTAATGTCCAGTCTAAACCTACCCAGTCACAGCTTAAGGCCCTTCCCTCTTGGTCTGTCACTAATTACCTGTGAGAAGAGACCAGCAGCAGCCTCTCTACAATGTCCCCTCAGGTAGTTGTAGACAACCATGAGATCTCCCCTCAGCCTCCTCTGTTTCACACTAACCATCCCCAGCTCCTTCACTCTCTTCATCAGATGTATTCTCCAGGCCCTTCCCAGCTTCCTTGCCCTCCTCTGCCCTGGCTCCAGCGCCTCCACATCTCTCTTGGATTAAAGTGCCCAAAACTGGACACAGCACTCGAGGTGTGGCCTCCCCAGAGCTGAGTGCCTGGGAACAATCCCCTCCCTGCTCCTGCTGGACACAGCATTGCTGATCCCAGCCAGGATGCCTTTGGCTTTCTTGGCCACCTGGGCACACTGCTGGCTCCTCTTCAGCTGCTTATCCATTAGAACCCCCAGGTCCCTTTCTGCCAGCAGCTTTCCAGCCACACTGCCCCAAGCCCCAGTCTTTTGGTGTCTTTACATGGCAGCCCCTTTCTGAAGTGAGTGTTGCTTTTTGCTGAAGCTCTAAAGAGGTGAATCTGCCATCTGGTATATTAATGCTTCTCTCTGCATTTTGACATAGAAATCAAGCCAGCAAAAGTTCTGCTTTGCAGTCCCACCACAGATCAAACAGCAAGGATATGCAGACCCTAGGGGTTGGCGGGCCAAGGGAAGAAGGTCTGCCAGCAAACGAAAGCTTTTTAAACGGAAACCTTCCCGGAGCTACTCCCAGCCCCATGCACGCCAAGAAGCCCAGCGCCGCGCCTGGCTCCGGCAACAAGGATCTGGCCAATAACAACCTGCCGCACCTCCTCAGCCCCAAGGAAGCCAAGGCAAAGACGGAGTTCGATTTTAACGTGGAGCCAAAGAGCTCGGAGGGCTCGGGCACCAAGTACCTGAAGTCGAACAGCAGGTCCCAGCAGAACCGGCACTCGCTGATGGAAAGCTCGCAGAGCAAGACCGGCACGCTGCAGCCCGGCCGCCACAGCTACATCGACACCATCCCCCAGGCCTCCAAGAGCCCTTCCTACCGCACCAAGTCCAAGAGCCATGGCGTGCTGACAGACTCCAAATCCGTGGGCAATCTGTCCGAGGCCAGGGCCCAAGCTGCGGAACCCACCAGCGGAAGGTATTTTCCATCCAGCTGCATGGACTTGAACTCTCCCACCAGTCCCACCCCTCCTCGGCACGGTGACAACAGAACTCTGCTCAGCCCCTCCGGGAGGAACAACCGTGGTGAGGGGACCCTGGACGGCCGAAGACCAGCAACGAGGCACTCCAAAACCATGGAGGAGTTAAAACTGCCAGATCACATGGATGGAAGCCATTCCCACTCTCTGTCTGCTCCGCATGAATCTTTTTCCTATGGTCTAGGTTATACCAGTCCTTTCTCTTCACAGCAGCGCCCTCATAGACACTCTATGTATGTGAGCCGGGACAGAGTCAGGTCAAAGGGCTCAGAGGGTGGCTTAAGCATAGGGCAAGGGATGGCAGCCAGAGCAAACAGCCTGCAACTGTTATCTCCACAGGTGCAGCATAAGTCACTCACAAGATCTGTTGGCTCGTCACGAGAAGACTGTACAGAAGATACAAATAGGGTTAGTTCAAAGTGTTGCTTGTTGTGGAAGGCTTCCCTTGCTCTCTTTCATGGGGGGACAGTCTCCTGCTTTCTCTTTTCTGGTTGGTTGCACTTATTTATTTATTTCACTTGTTGCAAAGCAAAGGGGTGGTGAGGTTTGCATTGTTGTGTTTTTTTTTTCCACAAGGGCTAACTGTTTCCTTGAGGCTAATTTTAAAATTGGACTTCGAGTGGCATTCTCTTAAAGTGCTGAAAAGTGAGAAGGGGAAAACTTCTCTCTGAAGCTAAAATTTCATTAGTAGTTCCTAAGCCTTTGTTAGGCTGTCTGATGTCATTTTTAATCATATTGTTTGGGTTAACTTTCTCCTTTGTGTTCTTATTTAGCTTTTTTTCTGTGTATTTCTGTTATGAATGCTAATGTTCATTTAGGAAGTGAGCTTTTCACTCACTTACAGCGGACATTATTGCTAAAAGACCATCACTTACTAGAGGAAGCAAAACAAAACCAAAAAATTCTCTTGATTAGTGTGGTAAATTGGTAAATCAGGAAGAACCTAAGTGTTCTCAAAGATGCTTCATTGGTTTCCTATTTTTTATTTCCAGTCAGTTCCACTCTGCTTCTATTGTGTGAAGTTTCCCTGCCTCAGTGTTTCCAATTTCCTCCTGATTTTCCTCTTTCACACTACCAAGTCGCTTTTTGAAGACAAACATTCATTGTTTGCCAGGCTTTAAATCTTACTCCACCAAAAAAAAAAAAAAAAGAAAAAAAAGAAAAATAAAAACAAAACAAAAGAGAGGAAAAAAAAGACTTGCATTCATTATTAGTTTTAAGGCTTTTCAAGGCTCAGTACAACATTTTAAGGGTTCTTTTTTAATTTTAAGTTAAATACACACAGAAGGAGGCAAGGAGAAGAAAATCAACTACAAGCTGCTTATTGCCATTTTCTGTTTGTAACTTAGCTGGTGACAAACAAGAGGTATCTTACACAAGGAGTAATTTAATCAAATGCTTCAGTCTCTTGGATGTTCTAGGATCAAGCTGTGGTTTAAAGCATTGGTTTAGCTGCATTGCTAAATCTTGGAACAGTTTCAAGGGGTTTTTATTTGTGACAGTGAGGCCAGATCTTCATTAATCATAGAATGGCTTAGGTTGGAAGGGACCTTAGAGATCACAGAATCACAGAATTGACAGGATTGGGAGGGACCTCAAGGCTCATCCAGTTCCAACCCCCTGCCATGGGTGGGGACACCTCACACCACAGCAGGTTGCTCACAGCCACATCCAGCCTGGCTGCAAAAACCTCCAGGGATGAGGCTTCCACCACCTCCCTGGGCAGCCTGTTCCAGTGTCTCACCACCCCTGTGGTGAAGAACTTTCATCTACTCCAACCTCCCTGCCATGGGCAGGGACACCTCTCAACTAGACTCAGCTGCTCAAGGCCTCATCCAACCTGGCCTTGAACACCCCCAGGGTGTAAAAGGCAAAACAGAGTTTGAAAATCGCTCATCCAGTGAATTGAAATCCAGATTTTTTAATCCTGGTTGGTTTTGACCTTTTGTGCTTCTTGGACGTTGTAGATTTAAACTCCTCCATCAGTTTCTTTGTGAGGTCTTGTAGAGAGCACTGAATCGTATCTGTTTGGGCCATGCTGTGGAAGAAATGACAGCATCTGGTTCATGTAAGGGTGGGGATAAGTCATATTTGCTGACAAATTGCATGTAAATGGGTGTTTCCAGGGGCTCACTGAAGCTTTTGCTTGAAGTTCTTCCAGGAAGCACTTCAGGAATATAGAGTAAATTAGAGGGAATGGTAGTCTCACTTAATTAGATTTCTTAGTTCAGGGACCACCTCTTATTTTGCACACAATTATTTTTTTGTGCCTGTTGGTACCTCTAGGTACTGCTGCCTAGCTGCTGGTAAGAGATGGTGCTTTGATGTTGCAATTATCCTAAATTGTACCCACTTCCTGTTGGCTTTTGTGAATCTGCCAGTAGCAGAGTGACCAGATTCCATCAGAAATTAATTCAACAAGGCCTCCGGCACAAGATTCCTCCAGAGACATTGCAGCTGCCTTTCTTTCACAGCAAAAAATCCCAGGGTCTCCATCTGTGGTGGGCTGAAATTACCCCCAAAATCAAATTGCCAGACCACTCAGTTGAAAAGCGAATGAAGCTGTATTTGCAAGCAAAACTAAAATCTAGAAATCTAGAATCTGGGGAGCAGTGAAGGGGAAAAGTTCCTGGGGGTCCTAGTGGATGGAAGGGTGCCCCTGAGCCAGCAATGTGCTCTTGTGGCCAAGAAGGCTAAGGGCATCCTGGGGTGGATTAGAAGAGCTGTGGTGAGTAGGTGGAGAGAGGTACTCCATCTCTACTCTGCCCTGCTGAAACCACATCTGAAATACCGTGTCCAGTTCTGGGTCCCTCAGATCCAGAAAGACCTCAGGAAACTGCTTGAAAGAGTCCAGCACAAAGCCACGAAAATGCTGAAGAGAGTGGAACATCTTCCCTATGGGGAGAGCCTGGGGGAGCTGAGGGCTCTAGCTTGGAGAGGACAAGCCTGAGGGTGACCTCATTCATGTTCATCAATACGTAAAGGGTGAGTGCCCAGAGGCTGGAGCCAGGCTCTGCTGGGTGATGCCCAATGACAGCACAAGGGGCAGTGGTAGAAGCTGAGGCATAGGAAGTTCCGTGGAAACAGGAGGAAGAATTATTTCCCTGTGAGGGTGACAGAACCCTAGAGCAGGCTGCCGACGGGGGTTGTGGAGTCTCTTCTCTGGAGCCATTCCAAAGCCACTTAGATGTGTTCCTGTGTGAGCTGCCCTGGGTGCTCCTGCTCTGGCCAGGGGGCTTGGACTGGATGGACCTTGGAGGTCCTTCCAGCCCCTAACATTCTGTGATTCTGTGAAATATGAAATGCAATGAATATATACAATATTTAGATGTATTTACAATTTATAAGCAACACAAGAACCCCCCTGGACAAAACCAGGGGGTTACCAACAGCTTCCCCCTTTTGACTCCCTTCCCTCCTTCTCCCCTGTACAAGGGAAAAGAGAGAGAGAAGAGCAGAGAGTAGCTTGTTAGTACTTAGCCACAACAAGAGTGCAGCCAAGGTCAGCAACAGCCAAGCAAAAGCACCCAGCTGGTATCTGCTAGAGCAAAGAGCCCAGAAAGAGACAGAAATAGTTTATACAAGTAACTTTATGTCATTTTTCAGGCCAATGGGATTATTCAGACCTTATCATTGTTTTCCTTTTTACATCCAGGGGTGATTTATTTACATGCTACCCCTTTCTGCTCAATCTGTAGAAAATTTCCTAGGCATCAGCCTAAAACTGCCACACTGTCATGCTCTGGATCTTCAAAAATGACAACTCAAAGGCAAAAGTTTATGCATGCCATTTCTGGCAGTTTGCAAACAGCAAGCAGGCAGCAAAACCAATTCATTGATATTGATTACAGCATTCATGATTTGATACTGATGTGAACAGCACAAAAGGAGAATTGTGTGTGGTGAAGCTCAAAGTTTCTTGCTTATGTATGTTGGTACAAAACTGCAAATTAGCTTCTAGTCTTTAAAGAGATGATTGTTCTTTCCTTTAGGGTGGAGCATATCATGATCCACACTCAGAAGATGGAGCATCTACTAAGGAAAATAGAATTCTGTATAATGACCCTGTTCCGAGGAGAGTTGGCAGCTTTTACAGAGGTAATTTCATGGTGGAGCTTTCAAAATTAAACAAGAATTATTTTAACACTGTCTGTAAATTAAGTGGCAGAAATAAATAAAGAACAGTAACATGAACAACTGAAAATGTTTGCTGGGGAAAAAAAAATTGTTACCCCACATTCACAGACTAGCTTGTGTGCAGTATCTGTGTTAATGTGATATTAGTTAATTGCATTGAAAAGTCTCTCCAGTGCAGTACCTTGTAAAGCAGAAGGTAATTTATCAGGGTGAATGGGACGAAACAAATTCATATTACCAGAGAGCAGGGCCACCAAGATGATGAGAGGGATAGAGAACCTCCCCTGTGGGAACAGGCTGAGAGTTGGGGCTGTTCAGCCTGGAGAAAAGAAGGCTCCAGGGAGAACTTAGAGCAGCCTGCCAGTACCTGAAGGGGGCTACAAGAAAGCAGGGGAGGGACTTTTGGCAAGGGCTGGGAGTGATAGGATGAGAGGGAATGGATTGAAGCTTGAGGAGGGCAGATTGAGACTGGTAATGAAGAAATTCTTTCTAGTGAGGGTGGTGAGACACTGGAACAAGTTGCCCAAAGAGGTTGTGGATGCCCCTTCCCTGGAGGTGTTCAAGGCCAGGTTGGATGAGGCCTTGAGCAACCTGGGCTGGTGGGGTTGAACTAGGTGATCTTTAAGGTCCCTTCCAACCTAAACCATTCTATGAATCTAGGAGTTAATTTTCATATTTTGAGTTCCTCTTTTAAATTCTTATTACCACTGCATCCAAACACCTTTGCAATTCTAACACACTGACATCCTTCCTGATTTATTTCAGGTACTGTGATGTGTGAAACTCTAATGCTCATTTTTCATTGCTTGAAACCTATGCTCATTTCTTAGTAAAGATGAGGGTTTCCTGCAGATAAAAACACATTTGTCTAATCCCAGCTCCAAATAAATAATAAACCAGGGTAGTGTATGTGCATGTGTATGTATATTTATATGCCTCTGTGTGTGTATATATATACACACATAAATAGATACTGTTCTAGGATGGTACACAAAAGATGGTGGCTGCTTAGCAGCTGCCTCATGGCTAAACCTGGGTAATCCTTTTGAAAAATGCAAGGATGATAAGAAGCTAATTACAGTCCTGCAAGCATTGGGAGGCTTTTAGGGCTGCCCTGAACATTAAGAAGCCCACATCAGCTAAAATTCAATTACAAGTCACCTAATAACCTTAAGCAGAGTCACAAATCTCCCTGTGAGTGTCTTCAGGTTGCTCACTTGGCTGATGACCTGGTTTAGAGCTGTTAAAATCTGCCAGTCGTTGTAATATTGGAAGTGAGAGCAATAGTTGGAAGTGAGAGCAATAGTAAAGCCTGTACTGTTTTGAACAGCTTTTGAGGGTAAGGGTTTGTAGCACAGGCCACAAAGAAACTCTTCAGAACCTCCAGTCTTGAATTGCTGTTATTAATCCTTAAAACACTCCTAAAATTGGCCAGGGATTCTCCCTTCTTTTTTATGCATAGTGAAACAGGAGTTCTGAGGAAGAATGGCTCTCCTTAACTCCTGTGCTAAAGAAAATGTCTATCTGAGATTTATTCAGGTCCTTGTTAGAAACTAGAGATTTCTTCTTCCTTGTACCTATTAAACAAACATATTTTAGTTCACAATACATTGATAATAGTATATTCAAAACATACTGAAAGAAGGAGTTATTGTAAAAACTAAATTCTTAGTTCTGCAGTTCTTAAGTACTGACTTAATACAAAAGTTATTTCCCTGTAGTTTTTTTTACTGCAGCTTGAACAATAACTTAGAGGTTTTATTTTGCTAGATTGCATAGAGTGATGCTGCAGCAATGCTGCCTGTTCAGTTTTTAAATATAGTATCATAGAGTGGTTTGGGTTGGAAGGGACCTTAAAGATTGTCTAATCCAACCCCCACATCTTCAACTACAGCAGGTTGCTCAGAGCCCCATCCAACCTGATCTGGGAAGGTTCCAGGGATGAGGCATGGACCTGATGGAGTGGGCCCAGACAAGGGCCACAAGATTGATCAAGGGGTTGGAACACCTCTGCCTACAAGCATAGGCTGAGGGAGCTGAGAGTGTTCAGCCTGGAGAAAGGAAGGCTCCAGGGAGACCTTTGAGCAGCCTTCCAGGACCTGAAGGAGGTTACAAGAAAGCTTAGGAGGGATTTTTGATAAGGGCTGGGAGTGATAGGAGGAGAAGGAATGGATTGAAGCCCGAGGAGGGTAGATTTAGACTGAAGATTAGGAAGGAATTCTTCCCAGTGAGGGTGGTGAGACTCTGGCACAGGTTGCCCAGGGAGGTGGTGGATGCCCCTTCCCTGGAGGTGTTCAAGGCCAGGCTGGATGAAGCCTTGAGCCACCTGGGCTGGTGGGAGGTGTCCCTGCCCATGGCAGTGGGATTGGAACTGGATGATCCTGAAGTTGCCTTCCAACCTAAACTGTTGTATGAATCTCTGAAGTGTGGGGGGTTAGGCAGAGCCCAGTAGAAATGTTTGCTCTTTCTCCATCCAGTTCCATCCCCGCGCCCAGACAGTACCTACCTAGAAAACAACGTCTCCAGCAGAGCCTCTGTGTTACCAGCAGACAGCAGCACGGTGGCAAACCACTCCAAGAGACAAACCACCTTTGATACCTGGTGAGTTGTTATTTACACAGATGTGTGGAGAATGGCAAGGAAAGAAAAAAAAGGGAATTTAACAGAAGGGAAGGGAAACCCCCCATTTTTTTCTCTAAGTTGCTTCCCCTTATGATGCTGCCATAGCATTTGATGCTTTCTGTCGCCTTTGGAGCAGCAAGAAATACTTCATTCCACCCTCACGCTGAAAGCATTAAAGCTTAGGTGCTTTTATCCAGTTTCTCCTGATTTTTTTTCCCCACTTCAGTCTTCAGTTAACCATAATGCAAAGTGCTTTTGTGTGTGTGTGTATAGTATGGATAGCAAAGGCTATAGGCTCTGTTGATTCCAGAAGCATGAATTGTCAAAGTGGGGGGAAAACCCTCACTTTCCAAAGGCATGTTTCCACATGTAAAATAGGATGGCATTCATGAAGAACATTCCCCCTAACGTGGGGACTGCTGCTCTTTTTTGTATACACACCACAGAAAAGCCAGGAGTGTGTTCAATGGGAAAATGGACTGAGCAACATCTTAATGGTTTGGTGGATTGATTTGAAAGGATTCAAAGCATCATATGGCTCCATTATATAACAGAGGACAATTAGCTATAATTATGCTAGTAGAATAGGAGCACATGCATAGTTTTGCAGTACTTAAAGGGAAATACCTGAATTTTGTTGCTCTGAGAGCTGCTCAGCTCTAAAATTGCTCAGTCACAATAAAGAACACTGAATAAAAAATAAATGATCTAGTGGAGGAGGTCCCTGCTTGACTGCAGGGGGCTTGGACTGGATGACCTTCAGAGGTCCCTTCCAACCCAACCCCTTCTATGGTTCTCTAAATGAAGCTTTGGAGGACTGCCGTGGACCATGTGCACTCACATGGTTCCAGCTGTGCTTTGTAGCACTCTCTGAGACACTGCTTTCTGAGAGGGAGATCAAATCATGCTGTCTAAAGGCCTGTGCCAGTGCTTTGTTGACTCAGTGTGTTTTCACATGAATAATCTGTGAATTATCTACTTTAAAAGTGGGGGGAGGGAGGGTGGGGAAGGACAACATCTGCTTGTGTCCTGGTTGTTTCCCATGTTAGTGCTAGAAGATGTTTACTCCAGAACCCTTTGTCACCTGCTCTGATTCACTAGAATCTGCTTCCTGTCCTTCAGTAGCTCCACCTCCAGCCATTTTTGTGGAAGTTAGCTGAGGAGTCCGGGGTCATTTATGTAAAAAGGTGATGCTTATGTTGTGACTTTTTTGTGGCTGAAGAAAGTATTTATCCCTCCTGGTGAACCCTCTGACCTGTTCTGTTGTCCTTCATATCTGAATCTTTCTACCTTGACTATATAACATAAGCCAACTGGAATCTTGTTTTTGTTGCTTTCTCTATCATTTGGTTCTATATTGGCTTTTATGGTGTGTGGTGACTGCAAAGAAACGTGTAATGTTGTTTTCACCTTGGACTGGAATAATGGCATCTGTTATTAGAGCTGGGTGGGAATTTTTGAACTCAGTTTTGGGGGTATTTGTGGGGGGGCTTACAATGGCAAATTATTGGAACCAAAACTTTTCAAAGGAACAGGCTGATATGTGCAAGGAACAGACTGATAATCCACTAACCTTTTAGTGGGAAGATCCTTCAGGTCCAGGATGGAATTGGCAGTCAAAAGCAGAAATACCCCAGACTAATATTCTGGGGGCAGCATTAGTGTTGTTTGAATGTGAGGAACTCTTGTGCAGTGCTTTTGTTCGTTGTTATTTAAACCAGAGGCTTCAACCAACATCTTCTTTACCATGAGGCTTCTGGAACACTGCAACAGGTTACCCAGGGAGATAGTTGAGGCCCCTTCCCTGGAGATATTCAAGGTGAGGCTTGACAGGACTCTGGGCAACCTGATTTAGGGGAGGCTGTCCCCGCTGACTGCAGGGTGGTTGGAGTAGATGACCTTTGGAGTCCCCTTCCAACCCAACCCATTCTATGATCTTAGATCTAAGAAGTGAACACTCTGAACCAGAAGCTAGAGGTTATTCTGGAACACATTCTCTGTTCCCCTCAGTAAATTCTCTTGAAGCTGTTTCATCTTGTTGGTGAGAGACTTTGTAGGGTGTGAGGTAGTGATAGGACTAGGGGGAATGGAGCAAAACTAGAAGTGGGGAGATTGAGATTGGATGTTAGGAAGAAGTTGTTCCCCATGAGGGTGGTGAGAGACTGGCACAGGTTGCCCAGGGAGGTGGTGGAAGCCTCATCCCTGGAGGGTTTTGCAGCCAGGCTGGATGTGGCTGTGAGCAACCTGCTGTGGTGTGAGGTGTCCCTGCCCATGGCAGGGGGTTGGAACTGGCTGAGCCTTGAGGTCCCTTCCAGCCCTGACTATTCTATGATCCTATGAAACAGGGAAAAGACTACAGGGATGCTGAATGCAGCCTGGTGAATCAGGCCCTTCGTTAACTTGGAGGCAGTTATATGGAAGTCCTTACTCCAATTTATGTCCTAAAACACTTTCACAAGGTGGAACAGCTCCTTTGAGAGCAGAACCCTCACAAGAAGGAGCATCTCTTGGTGTGAAGGGGGAGGGATGGCCCTCACCACTCAGCTCCCTGCTCTTCTGGCATGCATTTTTCGTTCTCTTCGCTTTTTTCCCTGCTCTCCGTTTTCCTGAAACGTTTCCTGCCCAGCTCTACGTGTTACTCTGTGCAAAGTTGTCCTGACAATGGTCTGATGTTGTTGCAAACCCAAAAAACAAAAAACCACCATTAAAAAAAAATGGCCCAAAACTTGTTCTGTGCCATAAATGCAGCTTGGTGAGGTGGCTGAGTGCTGTAGAGTGGCTGTTCCTCTACACCGTGTTCTGTATAGCAGTTGTGTAACCGCTGATGGAAATGTGGGAAGCTCTGCTGGAATGTGACTCTGCTTACATCAATTTTCCTGATGAAGTTTAAATATTTGATGTTTGACTGACCATGAGTAACTGGTAGATGACAATTCATCTCGAATTCTGAGTGCCATGTATTGCCACTACTGTAAAAAGAAAAAACCCAACTCAAGAAATGGCTTCTCTCATACTATTTGCTCTGTGTTTGCCTTTTCTCCTGTCAAAGATTTTGTGACTGTTTGCTGGACTGGATTGTCACAGGTGTTCCCTTTGTCTTCATGTGCATTTCTTCACTCTGTCCCCACTGTCCTGCCTCTTTCAAATAAAGTTATTATAAACTCAACTTTTGTCATCAGGTTTTAAATTACTGGATCCTTTCAGTTCAGACAACTTCCCTTGAAAAAAAAAGGCAGATTTTTTTGGCCTTCTGGAAAATCTTTTCTTTGCCATAATTGAATTTTCTGGAACTTGCTCATTTTTTCTTTCTATTTTTCTGGTGGGTTTTTGTTGTTTTTTTTTTTTTTTTGGTACAAGATTGGAGGTTTTATTCTGTTTCACTTTTATGAGCTTTGTCCTGAGCTGAGCTGTGCAAAATCAGGAGGCAAGATGCTTAAGCTTGTTCTGCCAGCGTGCCAAAACGTTGGCCTGAGTTACCTTTACCATTGTTACAGTTCTAAATGTCTCCTTGCAGTAGACTCCAACATACAGTACTTGATTGTACATCTTATTAGAAGGATTTGCGTTGATTGTTTGCAAGGTATTTGGGGGACTTCTGGAAGGCTTTGTTCTTTAGACCTTCTAGGATTATGCCTCTCTGGGCAGCCCTTTCTGCAGCCCTAGAACAGGCTGCCCAGAGAGGTTGTGGAGTCTCCTTCTCTGGAGACAAAGCCTTCCTGGCTGTGTTCCTGTGTGACCTGCTCTGGGTGCTCCTGCTCTGGCAGGGTGTTTGGACTGGATGATCTCTGAAGGTCCCTTCCAACCCCTAACATTGTGTTAGGGGTTGTGATATTTGCAGGCTTCTGGAAAGCTTTATTGTTTAAACCTTCCATGTCCATATCAGTGTATACATTCTATGGCAAACAGCTTTTTAATACCTTCTCCAGCACTTGTCATAGCTTCTTGGGATAAATAACATATAAAATAATAAAAAAGGAGAAATAGATAAAGTATTTATTTTTAAAAAAATATAGACACAACACAAACTCTTATTCAAGACAAGAAAAAACAAAACCAAACCATCCTACTCTCAGAAGTGCCAGAGAATTGTAATTATCTACCTGACATTAATTTTCAGGACTTTAAAACAATACAATATTTTGTAAAGATGCCTTCCAGTACTTGAAGGATGGAGAGGGACTGTTTCCAAAGGCCTGCAGTGATGGGATGAGGGATAATGGTTTGAAATTAGAGAAGGGCAGATTTAGATTGGATGTGAGGAACAAGTTCTGCACCAGGAGGGTGCTGCAACACTGCAACAGGTTGTCTGGGGAGGGAGTTGAGACCCCAGCCCTGGAGATATTCAAGGTGAGGCTGGACAAGGCTTTGACCAGCCTGATCTGGTGGAGGACGTTCCTGCTGACTGCAGGGGGTTGGACTGGGTGACCTTTGGAGGTCCCTTCCAACCCAAACCATTCTATGATTCGAGGCCCTCTTCTAGACCTGCTCCTCTGGACCTTCTCCCTTAGGTCCATGTCCTTCCTGTGCTGAAGGCTCTAGAGCTGCAGTACTCCAGGTCAGGTCTTACCAGACCTTTTTCACGTAAAAAAAAAAAAAAAATAAAAAGTTGCAGCTCCAAGCAAAGTTCACATTTGATTTCTGACTTCTAAGCTTTTAGTGACAAGCTTTTAGATAAAAAAGTTTCGATACAGGCTTCAGCTTGCAAGGTTTGGATTCTTAGCTTAAGCAAACCATTTACTGGAGATGCTTCATTGGTTTCTGACATTTCCTTGCCTTTGGTGATGGTAATTCTCTAGCTGCCAAGGACTTGGCTGTAAGCAAACCCAAAAGCTAATTTGCTCATTTGTCTGCTGAAGAAAACTTCAGACATTTTAGTAACTCCAACTATTAGACCAAAATCTTACTGATGGGATTGTGAGTGGTTCAGCAAAGGCAGTCATACACTGGCAGTTAAAGAGGATTTGTAAGCCAGGGTTGCTGAAGAATAACTGAAACAAGCATGAGGAACCTCCTCCCTGCAACACAAATCTGTCTGTGGCAGCATGAGTGCAGTGTGCCTTCTGTTTATTCCTTTTAGCTAATTCTAAACACATCACCTTGCCTGCCCCATGCATGTTTGCTGCTGCACCTCCTTGTGCCTGCATGCAGTTGGAGACCTTTTTTGACAGGTGCAGTAAATGCTAGTGATGATCACAAAATTTTTGTTCACACCTAAGCTATTTCCAGAGCAGAAAAAGCCATGTGATTTATTTTATATGTCGTAAGCAAGCAAAGACACACAAAGGGAAGAAAGAACAGCACCTTTTGCCTTTGGTTTCTGCTTAAGGGTGAGCTCTCTGAGTTGGGGCTCTTCTCTACTCCACTGTGTAACAGATGTTGGTGTAACTTCCTGCTCTCAGGAGCTGAAGCTTCATGCAAAATATCAACATGCAGTAATATTGTCAGATTGGAGAGCAGCCCTGTGGAGAAGGACCTGGGAGTGCTGGTGGGCAACAGGTTCTGCATGGGACAGCAATGTGCCCTGGGGGCCAAGAAGGCCAAGGGGGTCCTGGGGGGCATTCAGAGGAGTGTGGCCAGCAGAGCCAGGGAGGTTCTCCTCCCCCTCTACTCTGTCCTGCTGAGACCTCACCTGGAATATTGCATCCAGTTCTGGGCTCCCCAGTTCAAGAGGGACAGGGATCTGCTGGAGAGAGTCCAAGGGAGGGCTCCAAGGATGCTGAAGGGTCTGGAGACTGCCTGGTGAGGAGAGGCTGAGAGCCCTGGGGGTGGTTAGTGTGGAGAGGAGAAGGCAGAGAGGGATCTGATCAATGTCTAAGCCTGGGGGTCAGGAGGGAGGGGACAGCTTCTTCTCAGTTGCACCCTGGAATAAGACAGGCAATGGATGGAAACTGCAGCACAGGAGGTTTTACCTCAACATGAGGAGGAACTTCTTCAGTGTGAGGGTCACAGAGCACTGGAACAGGCTGCCCAGAGAGGTTGTGAAGTCTCCTTCTCTGCAGACTTTCCAGCCCCATCTGGATGTGTTCCTGTGTGACCTGTGCTGGATTCTATGCTCCTGCTCTGGCAGGGGGGTTGGACTGAAAGCTCTCCAGAGGTCCCTTCCAAGCCCTAACATCCTGTGAGCCTGTGATTTCAGTACATAATGACCATACCAAACAGATTTTCTCTGAAAAATCCTAATTTTTCCCTGCACTCTCCATTGTCTGGAAATCATTTTTTGGGGCTGCCTAAAATACCACAGCATTTCCTCTCAGCAATGGAAATGTGATTCTCTTCTTTTTGCTGGGTACGGAATCCTGGTGTTAAAGCTTCCTGCTCCAGTGCTATATATGTTCACTCTTTGCACATAATGAGCATGTGTTTTGATGCAGGCACTTTGCAAGGTCAGTGCTTTTGCAGACAACTGTACTGCAATATGAGTCATAGGAGTTAATGACATCAACCCCTTAGTGTGAAGCCACTGGGGTTTGGGTAGGCAAGCAACCCAAAATGAGCAGAGATCACTTATTTTCCTCTTCTGTGTGGTCACTCTAATCAGAAAGAGGAAATGCTGGTGCAGAATTCCTCTCCTCTCTGCCTATCTGCTCTTTTCTCATGCAGGTTCAGTGAGCCAAAGAAAAGAATCACACTTGAGTGAATATCTCTCTGAAAGTATGGCAGAAGTTTTCCCAAGCTTTGTTCTGAATATTGAATTCACCTCTCTTGGAGCAGACTTGGAACAGAAAAGCTGTAGGAAGACACTGAAAAAATTTCAAGGACAATGTAGAGTAAGCACATGGGTGATTGGTTGGACTTGATGATCTTGGAGGTCTCTTCCAGCCTGGCTGATTCTGTGATTCTGTGACTTCCTTATGACCTGCCACTGGTTCCTCAACATAAAACTTAGTTGCTGGGTTGGTAATTCACAGTGGAGCTATGGTTTGGGGTAGATATCTCTGTGGGGACCTCAGAGCTGCCTTCCAATAGCTGAAAGGATCCTGCAGGAAGGCTGCAGAGGGACTTTTGCTGAGGGGGTTTAGAGACAGGCCACAGGGGAATGGTTTGAAGCTGAGGCAGAGCAGGGCTAGACTGGTGCTGAGGAAGAAGTTGTTGAGTGTGAGGCTGGTGAGAGTCTGGCACAGGCTGCCCAGGGAGGCTGTGGCTGCCTCCTCCCTGGAGGTGTGGAAGGCCAGGCTGGATGAGACCTTGAGCAGCTGAGTCTAGCTGAGAGGTGTCCCTGGGCATGGAGGGGAGGTTGGAGGAGCTGAGCTCTGAGATCCCTTCCAAGCTGAGCCATTCTGTGATGCTGTGATACTTGCAGATGTGGATGCAGTGTAGCTCCCTTAGGGAAGGACTCAGAAGATTCTCAGCCCCATTCCCTTGACTTTCAGAGTACAAGCATGCTTCCCTCCAGCTTCTCTAACAAATTAAGGAGCAATCATTTGGTAAATAATTCAGTGGGTGTTTTGTCTGTGTTCAGTCAGTCTTGTGGGTTCAGATCTGTAAAGCTGTCAGTAGTCTTTAGTCTCAGCCGTTCTCCTTGGTGCTTTAAGGGAATAAACAAGACTGCCTTGCTGCTCTTACACAGTGGTACCAAGTAGAAGGACATGACAGGAGCAGGACTCCTGAGCAATCCAGCTGACTTAAAACATGTGTTCTAAATTTAATAATTATATAAATCTAGGGAATTTTCCTGCAGCATTTTAACTTGCATGTTCAGTCCATGCTGTTTTGCACCTGAGTATGTTTCCTGGATCCAGATCTAAGCTACAAAAATCTGAATGGGCAAAATTTCCACCATCCTCCATGCCTACAAATCTTTTCTCTAAGCACATTCTCTTAACAATTGCATTTTCTTGCACTGTTTGAACACTGCAAGCATTTTACTTAGAATCATAGAATGGTTGAAAAGGACCTCAGAGCTCATCTCTGCCAACCTCCCTACCATGCCCAGGGACACCTCTCAACTAGACTCAGCTGCTCAAGACCTCATCCAGCCTGGCCTTCCACACCGCCAGGCAGGAGGCAGCCACAGCCTCCCTGGGCAGCCTGTGCCAGAGTCTCACCACCCTCACACTGAAGAACTTCTTCCTAAGATCCAGTCTGACCCTGCTCTGCCTCAGCTTCAAACCATTCCCCCTTGGCCTGTCTCCAGACACCCTCAGCCAAAGTCTCTCTGCAGCCTTTCTGCAGGATCCCTTCAGGTCCTGGCAGGCAGCTCTGAGGTGCCCCTGGAGCCTTCTCCTCTGCAGGCTGCACATCCCCAGCTCCCTCAGCCTGTGCTCACAGCAGAGCTGCTTCAGCCCTTGGAGGCTGGATCTTTGTGGCCTCCTCTGGACTCATTCCGACTGCTCTGTGTCCTTCCTATGCTGGGGACACCAGAACTGAACCCATTATTCAAGGTCTCAACAGAGCAGAGTAAAGAATTGAGCACCAGGCAGCATTTTGAGCTCAGAGTGGGTTTGTGTAGAGATGGAGGAATTGACCAAACCACCTCTCAGACTGAAGGTACTTTTGTTAATAAGGAGGATGACTGCGGTGACTCCTACCCCAATTTTGTGTTTCTTGTTTGCTTGGGAGAAAAATGTCAGCTTGGCATGTAGTAACAGCTGAGTCCCCAGCTGACAGCAGAGCCTTTCAAAGCCAGAATTAGAAGCCAGAGGTAACTACAGCAACCAGCTAAGCATTGCCACCTCCCAGCTGCTCCTGGTGTCATCTACAGCATTTAGGCCTGCGGCTTCCCTTTAGGTTTCACATCAAGACAATGGAATCATTTTTGGGTTTGTTTTCAGACAACTGAAGAGTGCAGAGGGACTGGGAAACCACCCAGTATGATGTTCTGTATGTTAGTTGCTATTAAATAGCTGCTGTTCTCTGGGCTCCAGCCCTGGTAGCACACCTGATGGAGTTGTGTCTCCCAGAAGCGGTCCCGACTGGGAGTGTCAAAGATGGGGAGATCCACTCTTTTCACTGAGGTGTTTGTTCAGGTGGTTAATGCTTCTCACTGTTAAAAATCAATGCTTGGTTTCTAACATGACTTCTCTGGCTTCTTCATCCACCTGCTTGTTCTTGTTATGTCTTTGCCTTTTCAGTCTTCCCAGAGAAGTATTTGTGTGCTGCAATCAAGGGAACGAAACGTTGGGGCTGCTTTGGCTGTGCTTTTGAACACATTGAAGAGATGGAAATCTCTGACTCATTTAATGTAGCCATCTGGGAAGGGTGGAGGGGGGGAGTGTTTCTATCACTGAAATTATTTTTGTGGCACTTTCCTGCATTTCCAAAGTACTTTGAAGGGCATTCAGTTACTTCTGGAGTGTCCTATGTAAAGCATCTTTTTGCTCCATGTAAGTGCACTACCTGCATGGTTTACTGTGTGTACTTCAAGTGACATTTATCAGCTGTTACACTTCAAGTGAAATGTTATTTAGCAGCCTTTAAAGTTATTTATCAGTTGTTATACTTAATGTGTCATTTATCAGCTTTTAAAGTTATTCCTCTAGCTGTTATATTTCAAGTAACCTGTGGTTTATCAGCTGTAGTTAGCCCTGTGGATGAGTTCAAAGGTGGAGATTTGATCTTCAGTCAAGTCACCTCTTCCACATTTTGGGGGGGTAATCTTGTCTTGCCAGCACTGTCTCACCCAAGCATAACAAACTAACTGAAGTTTTTAAATTGAAATGGACAACAATAGATCCCCAGCTTCCCTGATGGTAGATTTGGAACCATGTCAGCCAAGGTCAGGAAGTTCGGTTGAAATTGGTTTCTCTCTGGCGAACTTTGTGACTCCTGGCTCTCCAGCAAGCAGTGGAGAAACTGGGCCTGTGCTTTTATACCTCAGCACCATTTGTATGTTCTCTCAGATCTGATTTTTTTTTCATTTTTTCCCTTGTGTGTGATATTTTGGTTTGAATATTAAATTCTGGCTTAAAAAAAGAAAAACAACAACAAACCTCAAACCCCAAACCCATGCACGCTTTCCTTTGCCCTAAATAACTCTTCACTGCTTTGAGATAACCTCCCTACCCCCCCTAACACTGTGTTCCTCTCTATGCCATTTAATAGTTCTATTTATCTGGTCTCTGTCTAGCAACCCTTGAACCAAGGAATGCTAAAACATTAAGAACATTTTTTTTTTTTTTGCTTTAATCAATAATTCACATTCTTTGGCATCAAGCCCTCATTGCTCCATGGAATGTTACACAGCACACAAAGATAAACTCTCTCTTACAATGCCTTGTTTCATGTTTAGGAAAAGTCCTGAAAACCTTAGCAGTCACTCAGAGCAGCTCAAGGAGAAAGAAAAGCAAGGTTTTTTCAGGGCAATAAAAAAGAAAAAGAAGAAATCTCAAACTGTAAGTACCCAGAACGTGTGGTTAGCAGTTTTGCATTGTACCATTTTATTCTGCTAGATGAGCATAGTACCCTTCCTTTATTTATCTATTTGGTCTTCTGTTTTCTCTCTTTGCTATATGAAAGGCAAATTCTTTCCCTGTTCAGGGCTTATTTGTGTGCCTTTTCAAATAATTTCTTCACCTTCTGGTCCTGTGCATATTTGGTTTTCATTTAAACTCCTTGAGGCAAGGTTTAAGTTGTTGTTGCAGCAAGGCTGAGGTGATACTGTTCCAAGAATAACAGATGCATTCTTTGTATCCTCAGAGCTTCAATATTTCAGGAGGAGATCAAACTGTTGTAAATGAGAATTCTTTCTTGTCTTTTTTGTGACAGTGTCTTGATAACAGCCTCTTGCAGCACCCCATTGCTGGCATAAGGATAATGTGGCTTAACCATTCTTACTGTTTAATGTTTTGTTGGGGGGAATGGATTGTGGCTTTTGTTATCCAGTAGAAGCCTTTGGTGTCTTTTATACAATTAGATATTTTGAGGTAGTTTTTGGGAGGGAGAAAGAACTTTGTTTTATCAGAGAGCAATGGTAAGTTACTATTTCATGAAGTTTAATAATGCAAATCTTCCTAAGCACTGAAGTAACCTAACCACCACCTCCCCTCATTCTCAAATGACAGTTTTGGGAACAGTAAAATATTTCAAGTTTACACCACATTGCAGAGTTTCTACAAGTGTAACTGCAGGTTTACTTTTGGAGGGCCTCAGAATGGCATAAATCACACTGCTGGTGGAGGGGAGCAACTAAATCAAAATACCTCTGCCACGGAGCTGAGGTGGCACAACTCTGGCTGTTGGTGGAGAGGAGTGAGAATGCTCCAGGCTTGGGGCACGGTGGCTGGAAAGCAGCCTGGGGGAAAAGGATCTGGGGGTGCTGCTGGATGGCTGAACATGAGCCAGCAGTGTGCCCAGGTGGCCAAGAAGGCCAACAGCAGCCTGGCCTGGATCAAAACCACTGAGGCCAACAGGAGTAGGGAGGTGATGGTGCCCCTGGACTCAGCCCTAGTGAGGCCACAGCTTGAGCACTGGGTTCAGTTCTGGGTGCCACAGGACAAGAAAGATATTGAGGGTCTGAAGAGTGTCCAGAGAAGAGCAATGAGACTGGGAAGGGGTTTGGAGGGCATCATACAAAGAGCAGCTGAGGGAGTTGGGGTTGTTTCGTCTGGAGAAGAGAAGATTGAGGGGAGAGCTCCTTGCTCTCTACAGCTCCCTGAAAGGAGGCTGGAGTGAGGCTGGGGTTGGTCTCTTCTCCCAAGTAACCAAGAGGCAATGAGTTGAAGTTGTGCCAGGGGAGGGTTAGGTTGGCCATGAGGAAAAACTTCTTGATTGAGAGAGTGGTGAGAGGTTGGAACAGGCTGCCCAGGGAGGTGGTGGAGTCTCCATGCTTGGAGGTGTTCCAGAAGCTGTATCTGAGATACCCCTCAGGACCTGGATTAGTGATCATGGGAGTTGGGTTAGGGTTGGACTCAATGATCTTAAAGGTCTTTTCCAACCTTACTAATTCTGTGATTCTATGAGTGTTAAGTAATACTCAGAAATGCACCCTTGCCTCTCTGCTTGGGCAGGTTTTAGAGCAGCAGCATTACCTCTCCTTCTGAAGTTGTACACAGTTGTACAATCCTGATACCCTGATAGTTGTACACAGTTGAAATTATCATTTGCTTTGCACAACTGAACAAAAGCCATTGATTATGACTCTGGGATTACTTGGTATCAAAATATCCATGAAAAGGTAGCACACCTAAGGCCATTGCTTCCAGTGATGCTTTGCACAGTTGTAGTCTAATTCCTGCCATTCAGACATAGTGACAAGAAACACTTCAAAAGCCTAGCTGATAGATGGTGCAGCAACTACTTCCAGAACATGTCCAGAGAAGGGCCACGAGGATGAGCAGAGGGCTGGAGCTCCTCTGCTATGGAGACAGACTGAGAGAGCTGGGGATGTTCTGTTTGGAGAAGAGAAGGCTCCAAGGGAACCTTCTTGTGGCCTTCCAGTATCTGAAGGGGGCTACAAGAAAGCTGGGGAGGGACTTTTGAGGGTGTCAGGGAGTGATAGGACTGGGGGGGATGGAGCAAAACTAGAAGTGGGGAGATTCAGATTGGATGTTAGGAAGAAATTCTTCCCCATGAGGGTGGTGAGAGACTGGCAGAGGTTGCCCAGGGAGGTGGTGGAAGCCTCATCCCTGGAGGGTTTTGCAGCCGGGCTGGATGTGGCTGTGAGCAACCTGCTGTGGTGTGAGGTGTCCCTGCCCATGGCAGGGGGGTTGGAACTGGCTGAGCCTTGAGGTCCCTTCCAACCCTGACAATTCTATGATTCTGTGATTAATCTGTGTGAAGGAAGTAAAGACTGGATTGTGTTGCATCCCAAAATCCTGCACTTCCTAAACCAGCTAATTCCACAAATATCTTGATCTATAGCTACCAAAGCCATTACTGATAACAAGACAGGACAGATTTATAGATAATCTTTACTCCTGTTAATTTTCACTCTTAAGAAGAGAGGTAAAGATGGAGTAGGAAGAGAGGGGGAGAGGAAGAGGTTTTGCATTAGGGAGAATGGCATTGGCTAGTTAGTGCTAATGTCTCAAAGGAAGATTAACAAATCAGTAATAAACTCTTGCATCCTCAGCTAGAAACTTTCTGACATCAACTTGATTTTAGGACCCATCCAGAGACTGAAAATCCTCTTTCCATTTCTCTTATCACTACAGCTGTTGAACAGGCCAGGATCTAGGGACAGGCTGCACCCACTGTTGTGTGCACAAGTGGTGGTTCAGACACTCTTCTTTGTTCTTCTTAAGCTGTTACTGAGGACATCCCTGATACTGGGATCTGGCAGCACAAACAAAGAAATGTTGCCTTCAGTTCAGCACCAAGCTTGACTCCGGTGCTAAAAGCTGTTGGCAGTGCTGCAAGATTAGCTCTTCAGCTACATGAATCATGTCTTCTGTGAATTCATGTTAAAAATCCTGTAACTACCCAAGCACGGGGGTTCTGAATGCTTTAGGTTAGAAGGGATCTTGAAGATCATCCAGTTCCAACCCCCTGCCACATGCAGGGATACCTCCCACTAGTCCAGGTCGCTCAAGGCCTCATCCAACTTGGCCTTGAACACCTCCAGGGAGGGGGGCAACACCTCCAGGAATGGGGCAACACCACCAGGGAGGGGGCAGAACCTCCAGGGAGGGGGCAGTTGAACTGAATTGCAGTACTATGCATTTAGTTTGTGTATCTTATGTTGCAGACAGACTCAACCAGCGGGGAGAATCCAAGCATCAAGAAATCCCTCTTCCCTCTTTTTAATTCAAAGAATAATTTAAAGCATAGCTCTTCTTTGAAAAAGCTTCCTGTAGTCACTCTGCCCATGGTATCCATTTTTGAAGTACAGTAGCACTCTCCAATGCTCCAGTAAACTCGTTTTACTGGCTCCAGCAGCATGTGTTTGATTTTCATGGGGTCCCTTTCTCTTCATGCCAGTTAAGCATCTTGGGCCAGTTCGATAAATGGAAGTGAAAATTGGCAGTCCTGGTGAAACAGATTGTGGTGCCTGAAAAAAATTGTTTATCAGTATTAGATATGCTGAAAATGGAACATCAGCAGTTCCAGAGTGAGTGAGCCCTGGGACTAAGGTGACAGGAAGAAAATGATTGTGAAATTGGGGATGTTTAAAACCAAATTGTCTCATTTTGTTTCAGTCAGGGGGGAAAAAAGGTAACCTATGCTCTGAGCAACCTGCTCTAGTGTGAGGTGTCCCTGCCCATGGCAGGGGGGTTGGAACTGGATGATCCTTGAGGTGCCTTCCAACCCTGACAATTCTATGATTCTATATTGGAAAGATATTTTCTAATGCAAACCTGCTCCTTCCTCTGTAAGCCAAATCTTAACAACTGAATTGGCTGAACCTTGAATCTTAGCTCATACAGCTGCTGTGTTTTTATTTGTCCTGGTTCTTCCTGACACAAGACAGCTTGCATTAAAAACAGGTTAAATTTTAACTGGCCTTTTGTTTTTTTTCTTAGAGGTCAAACTCTACACAGAAGTTTTAAATTATCCTTCTGCCATAAATTTTGTTCAATTTTCAGCCCGTTGCAAGGGAATTTTTTTTCCCTTTAATTTGGGGTATTTGTGAAGGAGGAAAAAGGTGGGGAAAGGAAAAGCTCTTGGTTTTATGTTGGCAAAATCAGGCAGGCATCGGTTTAGAGAGAGATTTTTTTGGTCTGCTTCACTCAGGAACAAATTTATAGAACTGCTCCATGGTCTTAACTGCAGTATGGAATGCTTTAAAATATGAAGATGAGGCTCAGCTGGTTTTATTTTCTTTTAAATTCTGTTTTTTGGAAGCCTGGTTTAACTGCTCTCTCTTACAGCCAATCACACTAACAGCATGCTGATGCTTGAAGGCCTGAGGGTGCAGCCAATCTGCATGATGTCCACAGCCACTTTGCTCTTACTGTGTGGGGAAAAGAAATAAATTAATCAATCAATCAATCAATCCTGGAAGGTCATTGCTATTCTGCTGCAAGAATGGGCTTCACTTGTGCTCTGTAATTAATTGGGGGGAGGTGGGGGGAATTATTGCCAGCTGTTCTGAAAATACATGTCTATATTGGGAGACCAATACTGAATGTTTTATTGCAGATGCCTAGCACTGACGGTCAGGATCTCTTGGCATTACAGAAAGCCATTCACACTAATCACCAGAGCAGCAGGCAGAAGGATTGGCATCCTGAGAAGATGACAGAAATCCAGCCTCCTGTAAGTAGCATCATCAATTTTTTCACTCTGAGGGTGACATAGCACTGGAGCAGGCTTGCCCAGGGGGGTTGTGGAGTCTCCCTCTCTGGAGATACTCAAAACCCACCTGGATGTGTTCCTGTGTGACCTGCCCTGGGTGCTCTTGCTCTGGCAGGGGAGTTGGACTGGATAACCTTTTGAGGTCCCTTCCAGCCCCTAGCATCCCCCCTGCCCCTTCCTCAGGGTCTTGCTACCCATTTCAGTAACCCCACACCTCCGTTTTCATTCAGCCTGCCCAGCAGTTAAAAGAAGCTGTGTGGGACTAGAGCATCTTATCACCCAGCTGCCAGCAAACAGGATACCTAACTGCTGAGTTCTGCCAGCCCTCATTGCAGTGCAGGTGTTTACTGAAGACTCTAATTCCTGATTGAGGCTCACAAAATTTTGGGGAACTTTATATTTCTGGTATCTGTGCCTCATAAAATGTGGCTGAGGTTCTAAAGTTCATAGAATCCCAAAATGGCTTAGGCTAGAAGAGTCCTCAGAGCTCATCTATCCCAACCTCCCCACCATGGGCAGCAACACCTCTCAACTAGACTCAGCTGCTCAAGGCCTCGTCCAGCCTGGCTTTGAACAACTCCACAGAGGAAGCATCCACAACCACCCTGTGCAAGCTTTGGTGGAATTGCCATCCCTGGAGGTGTTTAAAATAAGACTGGATGAGGCACTCAGTGCCATGGGTTAGCTGATTAGATGGTGTTGGGTGATATGTTGGACCTGATGGTCTGGAAGGTCTTTTCCAACCTGCTTAATTCTGTGATTCTGTAAACATTTTTAAAGGCGCAGCCTAAAACTACCACAGCAGCAGGTCAGGTGCTCTTCTCTGTGTCTTTCAGAGCCAGCCATTAAAATCCCTTCGGAAGCTCTTACACCTCTCTTCCTCCAACCACCCTGTCCCCGCCGAGCCTCGCTTCCAGCCACTGCCCAGCCAGCCAGCCAAAGCTTCCTTCTCAGAAGTGCGAATCCACCCCATCGGCCAGAGCTCTGCCAGCGGCAATGTCAGGCAGGAGCCCCAGCCCAAGAGCAGGCCGGCGCTGCAGATGCCCAGCCAGCTGGAGCCCAGCTGGCACGTGAGCAGGAGCGCCAGCGATGGGCCTCCCTACTCGGAGCAGCTGCCCCCCAAGGGCGGCCAGAACGGGCACCCCTACAGCCGGACCAACCGCCCGCGCATGCCCAACCTCAACGACCTGAAAGAGACAGCCTTGTAACGGCTCTGTGGGCAGGGACAGGCCAGGCAGGGCGGAGGTCAGCCTAGGGCAGTGGCGGTGGTGGTGGTGGTTGTAAGCCTGCGTTTATCAGCTTTAGAGAGGTGTGCAATATGGAGCTGTGGAGCTCTGCCCTTGGGCGCTGCAGCCAGAGTCAGGGATTGGACAGGAAAGCAAAGTGGGGTTAGGAATTTACCAGGCATCAGAAATGTCCCTGTGTGCCAGGCAGAACGTGCCAGGCAGGGAGCAAGATTGCTCTCGCTTACGTTCCAGCTCAGTGCACTTCTCCTTCTGAAAGCTGGGAGACTTCTGCTACGTCTTGGCACTTGAAAGGGTGAAAACATTCACGTCTAGACCTATGCCCTTACTTCCTTTTTCTTTTTTGCTGCCTAGTTAAAACAGTGGGGTTTGTGTGATGAAAAAAACAAACAAACAAAGGTTAAAAAAACAAACAAACAAAGGTGTATCCCTGCTTGAGGGTTTCAACTGTATGTCTTAAATTTGCTGGTTTTTTTTTTACTTCCATATTTGATAGGATTTGTAATATTTATTATTTATGATGACCCTAATATCTTGTACTGTTAGAACCATATCTTTTCTGTTCCACTGGAAAGTTATTTTGGAGCTGTTTGAAACATTGTGAAGCAGTGCAACAGCTACAGTAGTTTCTATTAAAAAAAAACAACAAAAGAAAAGAAAACAAAACAAAAAAGAACAAAAAAGAACAACAAAAAAGGACCACAAAAAAGAATAAAAAAAGGAAAAAATTAAAAAATAGAACCACAAAAAAAAAAAAGAACAAACAAAAAAGGAAAAAAAAATCCCCCTAATAGTAACATTTATATATTGCATTCAGAAGTATTTTATTCTATATATAAATATATATAAATAAATATATATATATATATAAATGGAAAACAGCTGTCTGTTTTTTAACTATCCTTCATGGACAAAGTATTGTTATGACACTCTCTGCCCTATTTTTTTATACATTTGTGACATAGAGTGCAGTATTATACTTCTAATAAAAGGCAGTTGAATGTGGCTGCAACCCTGACTGTAACTGTATGAGAGCCCTGGGTTTGAAGTGTTGTTGCTTGGTGACAAAGGAAAAGGCAACATTCAATCCCAGGCTTTCTGAGGGAAGGATTCGCTAAATGGAAAGAGACTGCAGAACTGTACAGTAGTCCTAAATGTGTTGAGTTCTCCCCTGTGTCCTTAGCTTTCCTAGGAATGTTGGTGGGATTTCTGCATCGAGAGCGCAGAGCCCTGGTACCAAACTGTTGTTTCCTCTTTCTCTCGTGTTATCTCTTTGACAGATGAAGTGCCCCACGACTCCAAGGTCAAGCAGGTGCTCTTCCACTTCATAGCAGGGGTGCAAACCAAAGAAACACACCATGAATTGCAAGGGAAATGCCAGGTTTTGACCCTTAGGCATAGCATGGCACTGCAGATCAGGGGAGAAGCTCTTATGCCTATGTGTATTTTACATCTTGTTTAGCAATCTATTACCTTATAAGATGAGCACTGTATTGAAATTGAAACTACTCTTGCACTTTTTTGGTTTTGTTTTTTTTTTTTTTTCCTTCTATTTCAGGATGTATTTAAAAGCTACAAATCTGATTTTGGGATACTGAAGGAGGAGGCTGCCAGGCAGCTTGATTTCTCCTTAGGTCTCACTGTCTGAATATAGAGTTCAGTTACCTGTATAGAGTTAACTGTATAGAGTTCAGTTACCAGTCTCAGCAGAGTACCAGATCTTGGGTTCCAGTCTCCTGTGCAACACCTTTCAAACTGCCTTGGCCTTGGTGAATGTTGAGTGTAGCAAACACACAACCTGATTCCTCTGTTGCTACCAGTCAGCTAAACCAGAAGGAAGCCAGCAGGTGACAAGAGTCATGCCAGCCTGAGCCTGAGCTTTGTGCAATAAGAGGAGAGCCAAGGCTGTAGTGTCAGAACAATACAATCTCCTTTTGAAACACAGGAGTTCAACTCTCTCATCACTCTGCAGCATGAGACTCTCCTCATCAGGCACTTGTACTTGCAAATATGTTGTTTCTTCCACACACACACACAAAAAAAAAAGAGATTAACCTGAATGTAGATTTGATGATTAGCCACAGGTGGAGTTGACACAAGCAGCCAGGCAGGAAGAGCTGAACTTCCAAATGGGATAACAATGCAAACTTGGCCACGCTCTTCAGTACCTCTTGAGCCATACCAAAGCGCTAACAGCAGCAAATTTGGCACCACTTGCTCCAAAAAGTTTTTTTATCAGAAAGTGAAAATGTGGAAGGATGTTACAGCAGGTTCTGTCAGGGCTAAAAAAAAAAGCCAGGCTAGTAAATTAAAAATAAATTAATAAATTACAAAATAAGAATCATTTCTTTGTTACCTACCTGCAAGAAATGTGTGGATGTGACAGATGGATATGATAGATGGTATCTGTATATGATCTATATCTATATAAGATCTAGAAATACATTAGGCAGGAGAGGGATTTTCAGCTGCTGAGAAGTTCAGTGGGCATCCAGGAAAGGCAGTGAGATGTTTACCAGGACTTAGCCTCAGGGTTTAACAGCATCTTTTAGCAATCTCTTTTGGACTCACCACTTCCATGAATTAACCTAGTCCCAGCTAGCTTAGTCCTGCTGTGTATGGGCTGCTGCCACTGACTTACAAAAGCACTGCCTCAGAGTGGGGCCCTAAGCAGAGTGGTTTGAATGTCTCCACAGGGAGACTTAGACTCTTTTTTACTTTGTGGATTTTTTTTTTCTTTCCCCTCTGCAGGACATTTTGCTTGCTGGTAAGAGCTTCGTGCTGGGGATGATGATGCTGGGCTGTGTGTGGCTGTTGTGATTTCTAGCAAGGAGAAATGTTTCCAAAGTAGGTTGTCTGGGGGTTGGTTTTGGTTTGTTTCTCTCAGTACCCACTAAGTCAAATCAGAGTAATCTCTGACTGTACATAAAGCTGCTAAAGTAGTTAGCAAAGCTTCCAGGGTGACCCAAGGATCGTTCAAGTATTTGGTGGGCTCACAGTTACAGAAAGTTTTTTCTACTTCATCCTAAGTTTTCTTCTCAGCTTCAACAAACTGTAGTAGGTTTTAGTTGAATACTGAACTGTGACCCAAGGAATGTTGAAGTATTTGGTGGGCTCATATTTACAGAATGTTTCTATTTCATCCTGAATTTTCTTCTCAACTCCAACAAACCGTAGTAGATTTCAGTTGATTACTAAGTTGTGTTGAATGTGTGTAGTTATTTCCTCTGTTCTGTTAGAAAGAGATTCCAGCAGCTCAACCAGCTGGTTGCTGGGATCAGTTGTGTGGTTTTTAACCTCGTCTCACTTCCCAATATTTAGACGATTGCTGATGTAATTTTCCCAAGGCTTCCAAAGGAGGCTGGCTCAATAAAGGGGAAGAGAATTACAAAGCAAGTGTGAGCTTTCCTCTTCACTGCTCTGTCAGTCTTGTGCTACATGTTCTTGCAGATTTGCTTAGTAAGAAGTATCTTAGTTAAACTGCATTTTCTTCTTCTTGGGCAATCTGGTTTGCCTTATGGCATTATTAATGATGTGAACTGAAGTTTCAGAAATGAATTTATAGTCACTTGGAAGAACTCAAGCTGCCTAAACTTGTCTGTATGTTTTTACTCTAGCTCTTGAGCTCTTTTGTAACTGAAACAGAAGCACCTTAAGCTCATCTTAACTGAAATTGTATGTGTTTGAGCTCTCCTTTTAAACTGCCCTGTAAATGTATTAGCCTAGGACAACATCTTTTTTTTTTTTTTTCCAACAGAGCTGACCACAGAGAACAATCCCACAGAGCTGTTTTAACCCTTTTTGTTCCATTTATTGCAGTCCAAGATCTGTTGCTCCTCTGAGAGGTCACCAGCACCAGGCAGAGTTCTTGGCAGGTGCGCAGCGATCCCAGATTCCATCCCTTCTTCCAGTAACATTTCCCCATCTCACAGGGCTTGGGATTAATACCAGGCTTTGATTTCTGATACCAAATCAAACCCACCTGAATGGGTGGGTCCTGATGCCACTTTTATTTACAGATACTTGCTCTTTTAGGTCAATATTGAAACAGGCTTCAAACTTTTAAACATCCAAGACACCCTCAGATCATCTTTAGGCTTGTCACCTCTCTCTCTGCTACACCAAGCTGTTTCTGGGAGCAAAGCTGGAGTGATTCTTCAAGAAGCAGTGTCCTGGGATAGGTTTTTAGCCATTCCTTGTCATTGCAGGTAGGTCTCTTAACAGATGAATCTTATTAGTATAGAAAGCTGCACACCAGCCTTTTTCTTCAGAAGGTGCTGTAGCTATTAGCTGAGTAGACCCCTGTGCTCACCCAGAAAAAAAGAAACAAACCTCTGTATTCTTAACAATTCAGTGCTCTAGACCTCCCTTGTAGGAATGGGAACACAGATGAGAGAGTTCTGAAGGCACTGTTGCCATCTGTTTAGCTAAGCCATCCTCTAGAGGTGATTGTGGTTTTTTTTTTTCATTCCTGTGGCAGGCTTTTTTGTTGCCTTGGAATGCTTTGGTAAGAAGACAGGCCTCAAAAATCTCTGCCTGCAATTAATTCTATATGCCCTAAATATTGGCAGAGGAGAGCTGGGAGAAGATGTGAATCCCCATCACACAAAGAGGGGGGAAAGGATTAGCCATATGTAAGGTACTGCAGACTGGGGGGTGGCAATGCACACTGATTGATTCCATTCCAGCTAGCAGACTTCAATACCTCTGCTGATGGGGTTATAGCATAGACCATGCAGCCAGGCTGTGGGGCACGTCAGCAGGCCTGCTGTTCAAAACAGGAGTGTCACAAAAGGTGCTGTGTGCCCTGTTTAACCAGTTCTAAATCACCTTTAAATCATAGATTCATAGAGTGGTTTAGGTTGGAACATTCCGTTCCAATCCCCCTGCCATGGGCAGGGACACCTCCCACCAGCCCAGGTTGCTCAAGATCTCATCCAGCCTGGCCTTGAACACCTCCAGGGAGGAGGCATCCACAGCCTCTCTGGGCAACCTGTGCCAGAGTCTCACCAGCCTCACTCTAAAGAATTTCTTCCTCATTTCCAGTCAATCTGCCCTCCTCAAGCTCCAGTCCATTCCCTCTCATCCTATCACTCCCAGCCCTTGTCAAAAGTCCCTTCCTGGCTTTCTTGTAGGCTCCCTTCAGGTACTGGAAGGCTGCTCTAAGGCCTCCCCAGAGCCTTCTCTTCTCCAGGCTGAGAATCAGGACACTATTTAGGAACAGGTGCCTTTCCCTACACAGCTCTTTCTAATGGTGTCATGTAGTGACCATTCATTAACTGGGTTTGTAGTGAATGAGGAGAAAAGCCATTTAACTTCTGGCCTTTGTTTAAAAGGGAGCAATGTGAGTAAACCCTTTTAATATAAGACAGCTTGGAAGTTCTTGATGTTGTCTCCTTTGTCAAGAGGTCAAACAGCAGCAGGACATCAACTCTCAGGCTTATCAGGCAAGCAAAGGCTTGTGCACATCAGATGTTGTACTGAAAATGAAGAGTTCTCTTTCTGCAGGTGTCAAACAAATTCCATGAAAATGAGGCAAAGCAATTTTGGTAAAAGATCCTCTTGTAGTTGGAGCAGAAAAGCTGTAGCAGGTCATCTCTTCTCTCAGTGTCTTAACAGCTACTGCAAGAGACCACATAGGGAAAACTGATGGATTAGGTCTGCATTTTACTTGCTCCAGGTTCTGCTTGGATGCTTATTTGCTGCCTTGTGTTTGATGCAAAAAGGTAGCTTTTAACAAACTGAGCAGGAGATGCATGAGGAGAGTGAAAGGAGCAGCCCTGCTGTGTCTGGATGCTTTCATGCCACCAGATCAGATTGCTTCTCAGGCTCTTTTAAAACATAACCCAAATATGCAGCCAGACAAAAGTGAGTCTTAAGATGTGTCTCTGGAGTTTGAAGATGGAATGTGTGGCAGGCTGAGTGACTCTACACATCTCTTGTCTTCTCTGCAAGTCAATCTACCTCCTCTCTCTTGCAGAATGTGGTCGGGGTTGGGTTTCTTTGTTCTGAGCTGATGACTGCCTCTGAGTTTTGAAGAGACGTAAAAAGATTCATCCTCTAGGTACTGTTAACCAAGTAATAAAGTCTTAATGGGCCTTCATCTGATACACTTCTGAACCTCCAAGCCATCTGAGCTCTCCCTCTGGAATCCCAATGCCATCCTTTGCACTGCTTTGCAGTCTTCCCTCGCCCTTCCCCTTGTGGTTCTCAATCTTGCAGTTGCCTTGTTCTTTGTTGTTTCTCTAGTGCAGATTATCAGGGAGTTAGAGGCCTTATCTACTACTCTGCCCTGTGTGCTGTTTTACTCAAGCAGCTATCCTTAGACTTGCTCAGGATTTTCCTCACTTTAATTTTACATTTCATCTGGGTGAGATACCTTACCTCGTCGTGTCCCCCACCAAAACACACCCTGCCTGCCAGGCTTTTCCCTCACACCAGGCCTCTCTTTTCACAGGCCACTGTTTCTCTGCATTCTTCCTGAGAAGATGCAGCTTGGCATCTTAGCTGTACAGGCATAGAAAACGCATTGTGAAGTGACTGCTGCTCTAGAGCTTCCCCTTATGAACCTTAGAGCATGTTCATAGCTCACCATGGAAGCCACTCTTCAACTTTCCTGTAGGATAGAAACCTCTTGGTGTAAACTCTTTGATGTGTAAATCCAATGGCACAGCTTTTAACTTGTTTAGTAACGAGGCAAAACTTGTAAGTGTAGGTTACTGTCTCCGCTAATGATTTTTTTTGTCTTGCTAGTGCACATCTGAGGCTCCTGCTACTGAGGGATATGTCTAACTGAAAGGAGTTACATAGAGAGAGAGGGATTTGGGTTAGATGGAACAACAAAATCTTCCCTGAAACCATAATTTTGTTGGAAATTCTATGGTCCTGCTCTGGCAGGGGGGTTGGGCTTAAAAGATCTCCAGAGGTCCCTTCCAATCCCTAACATCCTGTGATTACTACTTCAAATTCAGAGAATGCTTTGGGTTGGAAGGGACCTTAAAGATCATCTAGTTCCAACCCCACTCTGCCATGGGCAGAGACACCTCTATGCAGGCATTTTAAAACTCTGCTTCATCTGCTAAAGACTTCCAGGACTGCTTAGAACTCCACTGTGAAACACACGAGATTCTGAATTTGTGTTGTTTGAGAGAAAAAGAAGGAGGGTTAGGAAAAATGTGATCTTTGATCACAGATTCTGAATTTGTGTTGTTTGACAAAAGGAGAGAAGGAAGGTTAGGAAAAATGTGATCCTTGATCACAGATTCTGAATTTGTGTTGTTTGACAAAAGGAAAGAAGGAAGGTTAGGAAAAATGTGATCCTTGATCACAGATTCTGAATTTGTGTTGTTTGACAAAAGGAAAGAAGGAAGGTTAGGAAAAATGTGATCCTTGATCACAGATTCTGAATTTGTGTTGTTTGACAAAAGGAAAGAAGGAAGGTTAGGAAAAATGTGATCCTTGATCACAGATTCTGAATTTGTGTTGTTTGACAAAAGGAAAGAAGGAAGGTTAGGAAAAATGTGATCCTTGATCACAGATTCTGAATTTGTGTTGAAAGAAGTAATGAAGGAGGGTTAGCAAAAATCTGATCTTTGATCACAGATTCTGAATTTATGTAATTTGGGAGAAAAAATGAAAGAAGAAGGCTTAGGAAAAATGTGATCTTTGATCACAATCTGCCAAAATTTAACAGGCTGGGAAGGTAGTTTTCCAAGCTTCTAAATTTATGGCTAGAAGGTTCCCCACAGGTAGTTTTTTGGTTTTAACAGCTCCTAGAACCCTTGAAGCGCACAACCTTGGAGGTCTGCCATGCTTTCTGTTGTGGAAGGGATGTGATGTGGTGTTAACCTTTTTCTTTTGTTTTTCAATCCTGGAATTACCAATTGATTTTCACCTGTGTTGAATATTTAAGGCTGACTCCATGCAAGTTAAGAAACCATTTGTAAAGTGTTTGTATACAACCCCTTTGTATCCTGTTGTTGGTATATACACCTTTAACCAATTTTTTTTTTCCTGGGGGCATGTATTCCATTCTTAACTTCTGTACAATTTCTATTGTTCCTGTAAATACTCTAAAAGAGGAGGAAAAAAAAAGAAAAATGACAAAAAAAAAAAAGAGAGAGAAAAAAAATTCCTGTGGTAACCTTAATTCTCAGCATGGAAATGGTTTAATTTTTACTGAGCACAATGTATTTTTGAATGGGCCTTCCAAAATAATGTCTTTAATAAAAATGCAGATTTTGCACTAGAACACTGGCATTGCTCAGCAGCTGATCTCGTTCCTGACATGTCTCCTCCAGAGCACCTCCCAAGATGAGCAGAAGGGACCAGAACCAGACCAGGACTCTTCTGCCCACCAGGTTGCTGCCAGGTCCTGGGTGACTGCCCACCTGAGAAGTCATTTTGTGTCTGTCTGTAGGCCTGACACTTTCACAGGAGCACAGGTCTAGGGAGGTTCTTCTGCCCCTCTACTCTGCCCTGGTGACACCACAGCTGCAAACCTGTGTCCAGTTTTGGGCTCCCCAGTTCAAGAGAGACAGAGACCTGCTGGAGAGAGCCCAACAGAGAGCCACAAGGATGATGAAGGGACTTGAGCGTCTCCCCTGTGAAGAGAGACTGAGAGCCCTGGGGCTGTTTAGTCTGGAGAAGAGAAGGCTGAGAGGGGATCTGATCAATGTCTATCAATAGCTGAGGGGTGGGGGTCAAGTGTAGAGGGCCAAGCTCTTCTTGATGGTGCACAGTAATAAGCCAAGGAACAGCAGGTACAATCTTGAACACAGAAGGCTTCAGCTCAACAGGAGAAGAAACTTCTTCACAGTGAGGGTGATGGAGCCCTGGAGCAGGCTGCCCAGAGAGGTTGTGGAACCTCAGTTGCTGGCTCTGTTCTGGGTGATGGTGACTTGGAGGCATCTATGCCAGCACAGTGATTAGTGATATGCTAGGAAAAGTTGCACATTATGAGGAAAAGCTTTATAATTTTGCCATTGTGTTTTGGCTGCTTCCATAAGGACCTCAGCTGCACTGTTACTCCAGGACACTGTGTGTGTGCAGAGGTGCAAGTCTAACTCTAAAAGCATTTTAGGAGCACTAAATGAATTAAGCCTCTCAGCACCCATCTCTTTATAGCAAAGAGGTTGAGTGGAGTTCCAAAGGTCAATTAGCACAGCTAGGATCAGAACAGAAGCTCCTGCTTTAGCAGGAACCACTTAGAGCTTGCTCAGATGAACAGCAGAAGCAGGTCCCTTCCTCATGCAAGCTGGACAAGTGACCTGAGGCAAAGGACAGGGCAAGGCAAGAAGCAAAGGAGCTGTGAAATACACTGAAATACACTGATGCCAGTTTGTTACACCTTACCCAGCCCAGAAGGAACTTCACCTCACCTAGCCACAGCCACACAGGCTCCTGCCTTCCCCGAGGGGTGCCCTGCAGACACCCCTCAGCCTCCCTGTGGGGTACAGCTATACCAGCAGGCAGGCATGGTGTGAACCAACATTTTATTGAGGACAGCCCTTCCCTGGGCAGGCCTGCAGGCAGCCCTGTGAGCAGACCTCTGGGCAAGACTTTGGGCAGGGCTTTGGGCACGATTTTGGGCAGGCCTGTGAGCAGACGTGTGGGCAGACCTTTGGGCAGGGCTTTGGGCAGGCCTGTGAGCAGACCTGTGGGCAAACCTTTGGGCACGATTTTGGGCAGGCCTGTGAGCAGACCTTTGGGCAGGACTTTGGGCAGGATTTTGGGCAGGACTTTGGACAGACCTGCAGGCAGGACTTTGGGCAGACCTTTGGGCAGAGCTGGGGGCAGAGCTGGGGGCAGGCCTGTGGATAGCCAGCCAGGTGGCCCCGGGAGGCAGGCAGGGCTCAGCCACACTTGGGCAAGCACTCGAGCAGCTCCATGCGGATGGCGATGCGCACATGCCAGCCCAGCGGGATCAGGCGGATGTAGCGAGCCACGATGGGAGGCCTCAGCAGGTTCTGCACCGATGAGGAGCGGTCTGAGTTGCCATAGAACACCTGGGGACAGAGGTGGGAGCAAGGTGAGCAGGCAGCTGAGCAATGCTGGCCCCCTGAGTTCCTGCTTTGGCAGGGGCGTTGGACTCCATGATCTCTTGAGGTCCCTTCCAACCTCTAATGTACTGCTGTGGTACTGTGAGTCTAGGGTGCTTGCGTGGAGCAGAGGGAGGAGGTTGCTCTGCTCCTTCACCTCCAAAATAAAAGTTGGGGTTTTTTAAATCAGAGAATGGTTTCAGTTGGAAGGGACCTCCAAAGGTCATCCAGTCCAACCCCCTCTGCAGTCAGCAGGAACATCCTCAACTAGATCAGGTTGCCCAGAGCCCTGTTGAGCCTAACCTTGAATATCTCCAGGGATGGGGCCACAACCACCTCCCTGGGCAACCTCTTGAAGTGTTTCAGCACCCTCATGGTGCAGAACTTGTTCCTAATGAAATACCCAGATGCAGAAAATAATCACACTGACTGAATCTCCTGAGCAGCTCACACCTCTCCTATGAAGACAGACCAAGAGACTTGGGGATGTTCAGTCTGCAGAAGAGACGGCTCTGAGAAGACCTTCTTGTGGCCTTCCAGTATCTGAAGAGGGCTACCAGAAAGCTGGGGAGGGACTTTTTGGGGTGTCATGTAGTGATAAGACTGGGGGGAGAATGGAGCAAAACTAGAAGTGGGTAGATTCAGATTGAATGTTAGGAAGAAGTTCTTCCCCATGAGGGTGGTGAGAGACTGGAACAGGTTGCTCAGGGAGGTGGTTGTGGCCCCATCCCTGGAGATCTTCAAGGTTAGTCTCAACAGGGCTCTGGGCAATCTGATCTAGTTGGGGATGTCCCTGCTGAGTGCGAGGAGGTTGGACTGGATGACCTTTGGAGGTCCCTTCTGGCCCAAGCCATTCTATGCTTCTCCAATTCTGTGCCCTCTCGGGGCAGGTCCCCACCAATCCCTGATGTGTCCCTGTGACCAGATGCACCACCCCTCCACCCGTGCCAAAGCACGAAGCCCACTGACCCGGTTGTTGCCGGTCTGGTCCTTGTAGTAGACCCAGTTGAGGCTCTCGTCGGTGCGGTACTGCATGCTGTACTTGGTCATCCACTCGTCAGCATCACAGCGCCCTTGTGTCAGGATCCCCGAGATCACCTTCACCTCCTTCAGGTCTATCTGCAGCCACTGCCCATTGTCCTGGTACTTGGAGAGCCATGCACACCTGGGCAGACAGCACCAGCCCCCTTTCCAGCACTGCACTCAGGGGCAGACCCTCCTGACTCCAAGCTGCCAGGGGTCTCCCAGCCCCTCACCCCACCCAGAGAAGGCCTTGGGGAGGGGTTTCTGGACTCACCCAAAGCCTTGGCCGTTGAGGCGAGCCTTGTTGGCCGTCCAGGAGGAGTACCAGCCCGTGTACTGCTCAGGGTTGGAGCAGCTTATCTGGTCGGGGGTGACAGCGCCAGACTCGAAGCCAAGGGGCTTGTGGTAGGGGCACTCTGCAGAACATGGAAAAACACAGGAAGGGCTGTGTGCCCTGGGTGTGTTTGCACTCTTGGGGATGTGCCCTGTGCTTTCACTGCTCCCTCTTTTACTTGGCCAGCGTGCTGGGGATGCTCTTAAACCCAGACCACAGCCCCTGCAGTGTTTGCTGCCCAGGGACCATGTGGTCTTCATTTCTAACCCTTCTCCCATGGGAATTTCTCTCTTCCAAACTCCCTAAGCCTGTCCTGTCTGCAGCATTCTGGGGGAAAGTTTTTATTCAAATGTTGCAGTCCAAAGCTCCTTCTTGCAAGCATGTGGAAGCAGATCCAGACTGGATCCATCAGTGTGGATCCAGCCTCCAGGCTGTCAGCTTCCGCCAGGTCCTTGAGAAATGCCAGGCATGGCTTTTCTTGTTAGGCTTTGTCTTCTTGTGCTCCTCCATTAGACTTGGTGATCCTGAGGGTCTTTTCCAACCTGAATGTTCCTGTGATTCTGTGATTCATTAACTGTCCTGATCTATGGCTATGCTTGCAGTGCAAAATGGCTTGAGCCAGCTCTGATCTTCAGGCAATCAATGCTGACCTCACAGCTGTCTTTTACAACAATGAGAAGCTCAGCAAGACTCCTGCTGGCTGCAAAAACACCAGGTAAAGAAATATTTTACTCTACTCTGATAAGACCTCACCTGGAGTCCCATGTCCAGCTCTGGAACCCCCAGCACAAGAGAGACGTGGACCTGATGGAGCAGATCCAGGGGAGGGCCATGAAAATGACTGGGGGACTGGAGCAGCTCTCCTACAAGGACAAGCTGAGGGACCTGGGGTTGTTCAGACTGGAGAAGAGAAGGCTCCAGGGAGACCTAAGAGCAGCCTGTCAGTAGCTGAAGAGGGCTACAAGAAGGCTGCAGAGAGATTGTTTGCAAAGACCTGGAGTGATAGGATCAAGGCAATGGTTTGAAATGAGAGCAGAGCAGATGGAGATTGGATGTGAGGAACAAGTTGTGCACTATGAGGGTGCTGGAACACAGATTCATGTTGGGAGGACATTTCCTCACCTTAGCCATGCCTGACTGACCAAAAATCATCAACATGCAGACACCCAGGGTCTGGTATGACTGCAGCCTCCCAGTGCAGCCCATCAGCACTATGGCCATGCAGTCAATGTCTCATTAGCAAGCTCCACTAGGTTGATGTCATATGCATCAATATCTCATTAACATATTTCTGTTGTTGGTACCTCATTAACATGTTGGTTTTTTCCCCTACAAACACACATAGTCACTGTCCTGCCTTCCTCCAGGCATGGAAACATCAGGCTTTTCCAGCTGGTTAAAATGAGGGGTAATGGATATAAACTGCAGCACAGGAGGTTCCACCTCCACATGAGGAGGAACTTCTTCACTGTGAGGGTCACAGAGCACTGGAACAGGCTCCCCAGAGGGTTGTGGAGTCTCCTTCTCTGGAGACTTTCAAGACCCATCTGGATGTGTTCCTGTGTGATCTGTGCTGGATTCTATAGTCCTGCTCTGGCAAGGGGGTTGGACTTGATGATTTCCAGAGGTTCCTTCCAACCCATAGCATCCTGTGAGCCTGTGATCCCATGCTCCCCTCCTGTGTGCAGGAGGGTGGCTTGCCTGGGGTAGCCCTGCATGTTTACTATTTGACAGGCTTGTCTTCAACACCACCCAACTTTACTTTTAGCAACACTAATCTGCAGACCACACAACCATAATGCAATTAGCAGGTCACCTTCTGCTGTTGCCTGGCTGCACCCTGCTCAGGGACACACGGAACAGACACCTGGGGCCCACTCAGCCAAACTGGCTGAGCCCTTTAATGCCCTTACTGCCAACCCAGACACCACTGCTGCAGTGGTTATGAGGATGGCTGCTCCCCTCTGCCCATGCCAGAGACAGCTTTGCAACATCTCAGCATGGCTGCTCTGCAAACCATCCCCAGGCAGCACAGACACAGGAGTACAGTGTGATGGCTGGGCTGCACTGGGTGAGGTGAGTGCAAAACTCCCCTGCCTGGGGAGAGACAGCTGAGAGACATGGGGACAGTGTTCACTGCTCAGGAGAGCAGCCTTCATCAGTGGAGGAAGATGCATTCATTACTGAGAGGGTTCTGATCAATGCCTATCAATATCTGAGGGGTGGGGGTCAAGTGGAGGGGGCCAGGCTCTTTTGGGTGGTGCACAGCAATAAGCCAAGGAATAATGGAGACAAACTTTGTGCATAGAAGGTTTCAGCTCAACATGAGGAGAAACTTCTTTACAGTGAGGGTGACAGAGTCCTGGAGCAGGCTGCCCAGAGAGGTTGTGTAGTCTCCTTCTCTGTAGACATTCCAAACCCACCTGGATGCATTCCTGTGCAGACTACCCTGGGTACTCCTGCTCTGGCAGGAGGGTTGGGCTGGATGATCTCTGGAGGTCCCTTCCAGCCTGTCACATTTTGTAATTCTGTGGTTCATCACTCACCTACATAATGAGAGAGAGCACCCCTCACACCTAGCCTGAGCCAGCAAACCCAGAGCCACTCCTCTCACACATACATCCCTCAGCCACTGATAGATCAAGCAAACCTCTTGGGTCTTTCCCTTCCCTTGCTTTCCCTTCCCTGCCCTTCATAATGGTTTTAAATGGAAAGAGGATAGATTTAGAGTGGACATAAGGAAGAAATACTTTACAATGTACTGATGGACCAGGACACCTCTGCAGTCAAGGGTGCAACAGGGAAGCTGCTGAGGAATCACAGAATCAACCAGGTTGGAAGAGACCTCCAAGATCATCAAGTCCAACCAATCACCCACCCCTTTCTAATCCCCCAGACCATGGCACTAAGTGCCTCATCCAGGCTTTTCTTAAACACCTCCAGGGACAGCGACTCCACCACCCCCCTGGGCAGCCCATCCCCATGGGCAATCACCATGGCTTGAAGCCCTTTACCTGGCATGCACTCTAAGCTGTTAGACCCACTGGACCACACCGAGTTAGGACCTCCTTGGCAATCACATTTGCAAGCCTTGCTGTGCCACAGCTCCAGTCTCTCATCCTAAAGGGAAGGTAAAAGTCATAAATCAACATGGGCATTGACAGTGGCTGAGTCTGGGTCCTGAAGTAAGCTGCAGGTGGACACCAAACCAGCTGAAGAGACTTACCTCTCCTGGGGAGAGGGCCATCACAGCTAGGTCAGCAGGCATGGAGGGAAGAAGAGAGAGAGATCAGGAACAAAGTTGCTGCAGGCAAACATCAGGAAATGCATTAAACACTTACTCCTGAGCTGGGGGTGAATAAATCAAGTAAGGGATGAGGATTCTACCATGTTTCCCCAAGCTGACTGCCAAGGGAAAGCCAGAGGATGTGGGCAGGAACAGGGCACTGCTCCTCCATTGTATTTTGTCATTGATGCTTTGGCCTCTCCTCATTTTGATCCTACACACCTGAAACATCCTGAAGAGAAGCCCATGCCTGCCCTCTCAGCCTCTGCTGCTCATTTTTCCTCTGCCCTTTTTACTGTCTACCTGCCCCACATTTTCCCTTTCCCATTCTGCTCCTAAAATGTGTGAGCTGATTAACCCCAAAGGTGAAATCCTAGCCTGGCACCACTGCAAATCCCTGGTGCCTGGCAGGAGATGGGACACCCTGCAAAGTGCCTGGCCTCAAATCACTCCCTCTGGACAGGATGGAAGTAAACAAAATGCAAATAGGTCTTCCCAAGCCATCCTACATACAAGATTGCCTTCCCTTTCCCCCCTCCCCCCCTTGTCTTAGAGCAGAGCAGGTTTTGTGGCCATGGGGGAAGAGCTGCTATTTCAGTAATACCTGGCCTGCTTCACCTCCTGCCTGTCTCTAAGCAATGGCTTTTTTATGAGCCATTTCTGTACTGAAAGGTCTCTCCTGCTTCCAAAGCAAGGTACCTTCATTGCATTTGACTGTCAGAAGAGTGCCCAGACGACTATGACAATCATAGAATCACAGAATTGTCAGGGTTGGAAGGGACCTCAAGGATCATCCAGTCCCAACCCCCTGCCATGGGCAGGGACACCTCACACCACAGCAGGTTGCTCACAGCCACATCCAGCCTGGCTGCAAAACCCTCCAGGGATGAGGCTTCCACCACCTCCCTGGGCAACCTCTGCCAGTCTCTCACCACCCTCATGGGGAAGAATTTTTTCCTAGCCTCCAGTCTGAATCTACCCATTTCTAGTTTTGCTACAAATATGTATCTTTGTTTTAAGTAGTCCCATGGTTGCTGGTAACTCATTAACACAAATCAGATGCTAGACACCACGTTTCCAATGCCAGCAGGGAATTAGCAAGCCCCTAAGGACCAAAAGTTGCATGCAGGAGCTAGGAGAAAGCAGCCAACTCCAAAGAGAGGTTTTGTGACTAAGAAAAGATCTTTTCACCAAATGAATTAGCCTCTGAATTATTCACTGAAAGCCAGTTTTGATTTATTCATTCCTATGCTGCCACTTTGCTGAGCCTAGGAAGCTCCAGCTCATGCTGGGAATTTCCAGCTCACATTTCTACAGCAAGTTTCATCTCAGGAGACTCCCAAACACTCTGCAATTATAATCAGATGGAAAAAAAACACATAAAACCTGCAACACAAAGCTCTGTTTATTCCTGAAATGCCACTGCTCCTTGGATGTCACACTGAGCTTGGATGTATCAAGACAGACCCCAGAAATAAAGAAAATGAGAAAGGAAGTTTTTTAAAATGTCCTTTCTTTAACACAGAGATGGTTTCAGTGTCCCAGGGCAGTACCTCTGGCATCATGAACTTAACCACCCAAGGCCCTGGGCTAAAACAAAAAGATGTGGTTTTTAGCAGGCCCAGGAGGGAGGCAATGAGCACCCTGACTCCATGGAGCTCAGCAGGAAAATGTGGATGCCTGGGTCCAGATCTGGCCTGGAAAGTGTAGGCTGGGGACTGAGCACAACACCATACTCCACCTTGCCCAGCACAGATGTTGCCCAGCCAAGCTCAGTACTTCCACTGTGCCAGGAGAAAACCAAGGCAGAGTTGCAAGCTCCATGCCATGCAGCAGGTTGCCACCTCCCTCTTGTGCCCCACACTGCATGAGGGTGGCTTCAGTTCATGCTGCCTCTCATCAGATCAATACAAACCAGGCCAGCACAGCCCACCCTGGCTCCCCACCCATCAGGCCTGGCTCCTCCATTCTGCATGCAGTCAGGTTTTGTGTAGGATCACAGGATGTTAGGGTTGGAAGGGACCTTCAAAGATCATCCAGTCCAACCCACCTACCAGAGCAGGAGCAGAGAATCCAGCACAGGTCACACAGGAACACATCCAGACAGGGTTGGAAAGGCTCCAGAGAAGGAGACTCCACAACCTCTCTGGGCAGCCTGTTCCAGTGCTCTGGGACCCTCACAGTGAAGAAGTTCCTCCTCATGTTGAGGTGGAACCTCCTGTGCTGGAGTTAATGTGTATGTAGTTAATGTAGAGATGTGTTGCTTGCTGCATGCTTCTTAACCTCTTTATTTTCACTCCCAGAAGACTGACTTTTGCAGAGAGCTTTTTGTGGGGCATTTCCTGTTTTCCTCCTGGCAGTTAAATGCACTTGTGCCTGGCAGTGACCTGACCAGTGGAGCCCCACAGAGGTAAAAGCAAAGGTGCCTGCACCTCTCTGCCTAAATCCTTGCCTTGGCTTTTAAGGACTAGGGAGCAAAGCTAGTAAACAAGCTACTGAATGAATATATTCTGTACAGAAACAAAATCCTTCTCTCTTCCAGTGCATTGCAGCAGCTCCCTTACATCTGTGCCCAGCACAAGGAATCCTGCTCTCGTGGCACCACATGCCAAGGGCTGGAGAAGGGGATGTGAGTACCAGGCTGTGTAGGATATTGCTTTGGGTCTGTTTGAGATCCAGGGTCAACATTTGGCGCATCATGGACACGTGCAGCTGGAAAGCTAATAGCCATGAGTGAAAACAGGGAGAGAAGGACTCCTTTTCAGGTGGGTGGGTGTATGGCAACACCACCTCAGCCACCAGCAATAAACCCTCCTGCCTGGGTTGCCCTGGTGTTGCTTGGGTGGCTGTCCTCAGCCAGTCATGCCTGCTCTAGGGCCACAAAAGTGACTTTTAGGGGTTTTAGGCTTGTCTGCCAGGAGACACTGCTGCAAATCAAGCAAGGGGGTGAATTTCCAGCACAAAAGCCCTGTTTTCAACACACTCTGCTGTTGGATCAGCCCTGCAACAGGCAGTGGTGCAAAAGCAGTGCCATGGCAGGGCTGCCCCCTCTGGCTGTCCTTGCTGGACTAGAGGCCTCCACCCTTCACTGCATGGCTCATTGGTATAAACATTTCAAACAAGAGATCAGGTTTGCCTTTTTCAGCTGGAAGAGGTTAACTGCTGCAGGCTCCTTCCCATGAGCAGCCCAACCACAGCCTGCAGCACAGGGGATCAGCAGGCAAAGCTTGGGGAAGGCATGGAAGTGAAGGGGCCAAACATCCTGGCTGAGCAGCATGGCCTGATAACCCCTGGCACCAGGAGAGGAAAAGATGTGCCCTTGCCTGTAGTCAGCTGGAAAAAGTAGTAATTGATATATTGGTGTGTTTACAGCTGTGACAGGCCCTGTCCTACAAAGGAAATGAAGAGGAAAGCTGGCTGCCAATAGTCCCCCAATGTAATGGGCAGCCTGCTTTTACAGCCAGCCTGTTTGCCTTCCAGGAAGGTTACAAAGATAATTGGTGATTGTAGGTCAGACAGAACCAATTGCAGCAATTCGTGGCAGAGGCAGAAGTCCTGCACAGCTGCCAGGGGCTGTTGTTTTAAAAGTACAGGACTGAAAAAAAAACAACAAAGCAAACTGAAAGAGGCCATTTCCAGCCCCCACAGTGCCCCAGGGCATTCAGCAAACAAGCAGCTCAGTGAAGTGAATTATTATCTGTATGTGCTTGGGAAAGTCAGGTAGATAAGGAAGAGCCCTTTCCTGTCCCCCCACTCCACCCTGCAGCATGGTGAGTCCAATGTGCTGCTGTGCACAAGCCACACAGAGTCACAGAATGTGAGGGGCTGGAAGGGACCTCCAGAGAGCAGCCATCCAAGCCCCCTGCCAGAGCAGCAGCACCCAGGGCAGCTCACACAGGAACACAGCCAGGGGGCTTTGGAATGACTCCAGGGAAGGAGACTCCACAACCTCTCTGGGCAGCCTGCTCCAGCCCTCTGCCACCCTCACAGGCAAAAAGTTTTCCCTTCTGTTCCCATGGCACCTCCTCTGCTCCAGCTGGCACCCAGTGCCCCTTGTGCTGTCCTTGGCCAGCCCTGAGCAGAGCCTGGCTCTGTCCTCCCCACACTGCCCTGCACATCTTTCTCCCCAGCACTGAGGGCAGCCCTCAGGCTCCTCTGCTCCCAGCTCCAAGCCCCAGCTGCCTCAGCCTGGCCTCACAGGGAGATCTTCCACTGCCTGCAGCACCTTGGGAGCTTTGTGCTGGACTGTCTAGCACTTCCCTGACCTGAGGGGCCCAGACTTAGACACAAGATTCCAGATGCAGCCTCAGCAGGGCAGAGCAGAGGGGCAGGAGAACCTCTCTTGACCTACTCCCCACAGCCCTTCTACTGCAGCCCAGGATGCCCTTGGCCTTCTTGGCCACCAGGGCACATTGCTGGCTCAGGGGCATCCTTCTGTCCACCAAGACCCTCAGGTCCCTTTCCCTTACAGTGCTCTCCACAGGTCACACCCCAACCTATCCTGGTAGCCACCCTGTAGTGCAGGATTTGGGAACCAGGGCTTGGGCAAGCACCAGAAGATGCTTGTTCAGCAGAGTGCCTCCTCTGCTGGGACTGGGGTGCAGCATGGGCCCTGGCATGGCCCCGTTTAGGGACTGGCCCAGGTTTGGAGGAGAGGGAAAAGAGCTGGCAAAGGCAGTCCTGCAATGCCAGGACATGTAAAACTCAGGTTTCCCAAGGTGGAAATAGGACAAAGCAGCATCCACAACTTGTGACTACCTGGGGCAGGCAGTAGCAAGGAGACTCAGCTGCTCATGTTTTAATGAGAGGAAGAGGTAACATGAGACAGAACATTTGTGTGGTCATTAAGAACATGGCTGAAGAAGAGCAAGGAAGCAGAAAGTTAAAGTGTGGGCAGAAATAACACCTCCAGAGGTTGAGCACATGTCAGTGAGGTCAACTCTCAGAAATCATATTGGGTATGATCCAGTGTGAGGTGTCCCTGCCCGTGGCAGGGGGGTTGGAACTAGGTGATCCTTGAGGTCCTTTCCAGCCCTGACACTTCTGTGATGATTCTACATCCTGAGCACAGAGCCACAACAGCAGGGCACCAGTTTTAAAGGGTGGCTAGAATCAGTGACAGATCTACCAGAGCATTGTCAAACCAAGCAGGTAAATAAAATATGCAGAGAATAGAAGTCAGGAAAAGTTGACATAAACCTCATCACTGCAGGCCAAGTGTGTAGGAAACTGTCATGACTTTGGCTGCCTGTTGACATTAAGATGTAGGTGGACTAGAAGCTTCAGATGGAAAATTGTTCCTTTAGCTTCTCAGCTCTGCAAGCAGCACCTCAGTTGAACAGATCTGAGAGAGACAAACAAAACTCTCTGCTCTGCTCTGCTCTGCTCACTTCCTCCACGATGCAGCTCTTCCCTGGTGTGGAAGCTCCTGCTGCTTCCCTTCTGCACGTGTGGGCCACAGGACAAGGAAAACAGCTTTAAAGACAGAAAAAAAATAGGACTGGAGCCCCAGAAAACTGTCACAGGAATGGAAGAGGGGAGAGGAATGAACAGCCCTGGGTTTATCATGCTGCCATTGCATGCTTTCCTTCAGCACTGCACTGAAGAGCATCATGAAACAGAGCTGAGTGAGGGGGTCTGCAGGCAACACAGAGGGCCAAGACTCTGCCAAAAGCCTTGCAGCAGCTCTGTGCCCACTGGGTGCCAGTGTGTGGGTTGCTCTATTATTAACCCAGGCTATTTTTACATCCTAGCCCTGGAAATGGTACCAGGCAAGCAAGGTGACTCACATCAGGCTGCACCAGCCTTGGTAGCAAGGTGCAGCTGGGGAAGCTGTGATGTGCCAGGCCACCATCACAGGTGGCATTTTGCCCATCTCTCTTCACCCCTGCACCAGTGGTGACGGCCCCAGGGACCCATACTGCATTCATGGCCGCTCTCCAGGTCCCCTTGGCAGGTGTAGTCCCCTCACAGGGTTGTTCTGTGATTGCTTTTGTTGGTTCTCCCTCAGGGCTTTTTCCATGGCCATGTTGAGTAGGCTCCATGGGACCATGTCAGGCCACAAAGATGATCCAAGGGCTGGAGCAGCTCTGCTGTGAGCACAGGCTGAGGGAGCTGGGGGTGTGCAGCCTGCAGAGGAGAAGGCTCCAGGGGCACCTCAGAGCTGCCTGCCAGGACCTGAAGGGATCCTGCAGGAAGGCTGCAGAGGGACTTTTGCTGAGGGGGTCTGGAGACAGGCCAAGGGGGAATGGTTTGAAGCTGAGGCAGAGCAGGGTTAGAGTGGAGCTGAGGAAGAAGTTCTCCAGTACCAGGGTGATGACACTCTGGCACAGGCTGCCCAGGGTGGCTGTGGCTGCCTCCTGCCTGGGGATGTTGAAGGCCAGGCTGGATGAGACTTTGAGCAGCTGAGTCTAGCTGAGAGGTGTCCCTGGACATGGAGGGGAGGTTGGAGCAGATGATCCCTGAGGTCCCTTCCAACCTGAGCCATTCTAGGATTCTATGATTGAAACAGTGTCTTCATTTCTAAGAAGTTCAGGCTTTGAATGGTCCTTGGGAGCTACGCTGGCAGGCAGAGGTCTGTTCCAGGTCCAACAAAAGATTTTGGGAGCTAGGACTAGGCTGGGCTGGTGAAAGCAGAGTGTTCATCCAGGGGCCATCACCACCTAAGGATTTACTGAGCCAGCAGCTCAGCCTGTTTCCCTTGGAGATGATATCACAGGCTCACAGGATGTTAGGGGTTGGAAGGAACCTCTGGAGAGCTTCCAGCCCAAGCCCCCTGCCAGAGCAGGAGCAGAGAATCCAGCACAGGTCACACAGGAACACATCCAGACAGGGCTGGAAAGGCTCCAGGGAAGGAGACTCCACAACCTCTCTGGGCAGCCTGTTCCAGGGCTCTGGGACCCTCACAGTGCAGAAGTTCCTCCTCATGGTGAGGTGGAACCTCCTGTGCTGGAGTTTATATCCATTGTCCCTTGTCCTATCCCAGGGTGCAGCTGAGCAGAGCCTGTCCCTGTCCCCTCCCTCCTGACCCCCACCCCTCAGCTATTGGCAGACATTGATCAGATCCCTCTCAGCCTTCTCCTCTCCACACTAACCACCCCCAGGGCTCTCAGCCTCTCCTCACCAGGCAGTGTCAGGCCCTTCAGCATCCTTGTAGACTTCTCTTGGACTCTCTGCAGTAGATCCCTGTCCCTCCTGAAGTGGGGAGCCCAGAACTGGATGCAGTATTCCAGGTGAGGTCTCAGCAGGGCAGAGTAGAGGGGGAGGAGAACCTCCCTCTATATGCTGGCCACACTCCTCTGAATGCAGCTCTTTATGCATCCTCTATTCTGAGCCTGGCATCCCCCAGGAGGACAGAACTGCTCCAGCACACATCACCAGGGTTCATCTCTGCTAATGACTGATGGCCATGGTCAGAGCCAGAGGCTGAAGCAAGAGGAACAGTATCAGCTCTTCTCTTGTGCTTGCTCTTCTCACTCACTCATTTTGGTTTTTTTTTCCCATGGATTTATTATTTCCATTCCCATTTAATTTTCTTTACCTGAATGATTTTCATTTGGTTTCCATTTTCCTTCCTGTCTCATTTTAATATTTACTGGTAATTATGGGAGAGTGATAAACCTCATAGAGAAATCCTGACAATTATATCTCCTATTAATTTCCCTTTTATGGCTGTTCACTCCATAATGCCTCCACATTTATTTTTTTTATGTTGAGAAAATCTTTGGAAACAACTTAAATACTTTGAAAATAATCAACATTTTGCCCTTAAAATGTATATAATTATCTTCTTTTATTTTTTTCACCAAAGGGAAAACTTTGGGCAATTTCTGATCTTATTGCTGTGTTTGCTCCTTCCTTTTTAGAGCTATGCAGAACATTGGCTGCATAATAATTTTATTAGGTGTATTGATTATGCCAAAGAGTAGCTCTGAATATGTTATTTACTGTGATCTGAAGGCAGGTTTGGGCTTTTGATTTTGTTGTTTGGTTGGGTTTGTTGTTTGGTTGGGGTTTTTTCCAAGACAGGGAAGGGGGAAAAAGAGAAATCCACTCTTAACCAGCTGAGATGTGCTTATTCCTCACCATGCAGTGCTCATGGATGGAGGAAAGTGGTGCAGACACATTAGATTCAATGTGCTAAAAGCAGATTGATGTCAATCCAGGGCTGGGGGTGCTCCCCCTCACCATATGGAGGGGGCCTGGCAGCTGCTGTGGCTCTTGTCACAGGAGCCTGCCTGCCTGCTGCACCATATGCTGCTGCTGCTGCTGCTGCTGCTGTGGTGGTGTCCCCGGCACACACAAGCCCAGCCAAGGCAGGGGGGCTGGGGATGCTCCTCTAAGCCAGAGAAAATCAGCTAAGGAGCTTATTGTGGCCTTGGCACACGTGGCTTGGAGGACTGACCTAGCAGCACCTTCTCCATGGTGGGAGAGGCAGAAACAGGAGAGGGTCCTGGGCAGAGGGTTGCTGCTCCTTGCTCGTTATCCCAAAAGAGGACACTTGGACCATGAAGCAAAGCAAAGAAATTAAATACTGAAGGAGGGATGCCTGGAAAGTGATCCTGCAAGTAACGTTTCACAGCAGGCTTTCCACAAATAGCCTGATATGTGGGTGTCTATTAAAAGCAGAGCATGGGATTCAGAGGAAGGTATGAACTAATTCCAAGGGCTAATTGCAGTTATGCCACCCATTGGGGAAAAGAAAATGTTGGAGTCTGGATGAAAACAGCATTCCAAGAAGCTTGGGCACCAGTAACCTTCCCATGTGAAACAAAAGAGATAGGAGAATGCACCAATATTTGCTGGAGGATTGAAAGGAAGACCTATTAATTAGGGTACAGCTAGGCATAAGAGGATGAAATGAAGGCATAGCTAGTTGAGGAAAAATTCCCTAGCCATGAAATTTAGTGGATCAAAATATTCAATGGAAACAGAGAAGGATAGGGCAGGGAGGGGGGAATAGACAAAGTAAACCACTGAGAATTCAGCATCCCTGGGGAAAAAGCTGGACTGTGTGATAGATCTCTCCTACAGTCTCTATCCACATATTAATGCAGGTAGATACTGCCCAGCACTGAGCAAGAGCAACCTCAGCCTTGTTTAAGGTTCACCATGGAGCCCAAATCTCAAACACAACCCAGAAAATGATCTCCTTGTTCCACAGCTGGGTTAATTCAAATGGAAGGAGACTGTGACTCTGCTTTTTCTGGCTTCTTCTAGCTCCTCTTTGCCAGCTACCATTTGCCACGTTCTGAAAGCCTTGAGACAGAGAAATACTTTTGTCATTTTCTTATGATTGCCTTTTGTTCTTGAAGCGCCTTTGGAAGACATTTCCAGGCCAACATACCTAGGAGACCTTCCAAACCAAAGCATATCTCCATCAGCAATGTCTTGCTGCTAGAGAAAGTGATCATTTTGATTAATCAAGAGTTTTGATCAATGAACCAGTCTCTCATGTCCTCCTGTCCCTCATTTTTCCACTCAGCATTATTATCCACTCAGCTGCACTCAGCTGCACTGCAATTTTCTTTGCAAATTCCTATTCTGACAACTTATGTGGCAATTATTTTTTTACATATATTTCTTTTTACACTGCAATTATTTGGTGAAACAATTTTACTACTGAATATTCATAGAGCCTGTAAGAACTCTGCTTGTTCATGCACATAAATTACACAGCTTCTCCAAAATTTTGCCTTTCTCTGCATTATTACGCTCCCATGAGAAGGTAGAGAAGAGCTTGCTCTGTACCCCCCACAGCCCCTGGCAGAGGAAAGAAGTGTGGATGAAACAATTGTCAGGGCTGGAAGGGACCTCAAGAATCATCCAGTTCCAATCCCCCTGCCATGGGCAGGGACACCTCACACCACAGCAGGTTGCTCACAGCCACATCCAGCCTGGCTGCAAAAACCTCCAGGGATGAGGCTTCCACCACCTCCCTGGGCAACCTCTGCCAGTCTCTCACCACTCTCATGGGGAACAACTTCTTCCTGACATCTGAATCTACCCTCTCCTAGTTTTGCTCCAACATCTGAAAGTGCCTCTCAGGAGGCAAAGTGCATACCTTTGGACCAGAAAAGAAGAGTCAGCAGGACGCTTCCCATCTTGAACAGCATCTTTTTCAGCCTCATTTGGGAGTAGCTCCTCAGCTGCTGCTTGGCTTGCTGGGAAGGTATGAGATTAACTTAAGCATTGCCTAAGCATCTTACTCTCCTCCATTCTCATGACTGTATCAAGCACCAACCACACAATTACTGCTGTCAAGCCCCATGTGTGTTTTTACAAGGTAAAAAGTACTGAGGCACTGCCACTCCAAGTGTGAATTTGATTGTGCAAAGTGCAGCCCTGCCTAGAAGGCACACAGGAATGCAGCTGCCTAATGCTGAGATCTTTAGCATATATTGTCCATTGTAGGGAGTAGGTATTAATTATCCTCCCCCCTGGTTATTTACCTCTACACTATCAATGCCTTTCCTAATAATAGCTGTGTGTAGAAATCTGCCCTGGCCTCACTGCTCTTCTAAGTCACCTAATTGCATGAGCCTGAAAACTGCAATTAGTAGATGGAATAGAAATAGTACATTTCAGTTGTTCACTTGATGAGGTGTAAAAATCTCAACACCAGAAAAAAAGGAGCAAACCTGCCTTTGCTAACAGTTCTACCTGTAGTATCCTCTCAACCAGTTTACATCCAAGAGAGCTACATCCATGTGATTTTAAAATTACTGTGAAGGACTGAAGACAAAGACTGCCAGTGAGTCCAGGGGATCTTGCACCTGTTCCTCCAATCTCTGGTAATTATGTGCAATTAGCAGTGGCTTTTTAATGGAGCTTTTGGAAAGCAAATGCTTCAGAAGCAGCTTTCTTTGTGTCAGAAGATCTTGGGGTTGCATGCACAAGGAATAGATAAAGTACTGCAGAGATCACACAGGCAGCTGCTGAATGAAGCTGGAAAAGCTGTCTCTAGTCTTCTGGTCTACAGCCATTCAAGAAACGCTGCACAAATAAGGATACAATGGCCCCCTGGGCAGGATTCACCTCAGCTGCCTTTGGACACTCCCAGATTTGGAATGCCCTACAAAAGGAATGTCAGGTAACAAACATCCACCTGCAGTCACAACTCCAGCGCTGATGCATCCCCAGTTCGCCAAGGCAGGTGACAACACTGTGACAAGTCTCCAGCCAAGGAGCCTTACTGCTTTGCTCAAGCAGTTTGACCTCCTCTACCCAACATTTTTCTCACTTTAATCTACCCTGAGAGAGCAGGGGAGTTATTGCAGGCAGCCCCCTGCATGGACACAGCCGTCCTGCTGGGGTGGCTCAGCCCTAACACTGGGGGAGCATCAATGCGTGGCAAGGCAAGCAAGCAGGGGAGCTTATGCCATGCACCAGGAGGGAAGTTATTTTCCTAAGGGCAGGGAGCTGCTCCTGAGTTTTTTCTCAGAGGTTCTTAGAGGCCTCATGCCACTTCTGTATGCAGCACCCCTCTCAGGTCCAGCCAGAGGGTGAACAAACTTACTGAGGCTACCAGGGCACAGTGCCACCACAGTTTGGCATCTTGCTCCAGGCCTACAAAGTACCCAGGCAAGGGTCTCTCTCCCTCTCTCTGTCATCCAGTTTAAAATGAGCTGCCACAGAGACAAAGATTTCCAGAGCTGCTGAAGACACTTGGTTATCTCTCCCCTCTTTGCATTGATGAGTGCTTGGTATTTAAATCTCATGGTCTTGAAAATCCCATCTTAAAAATCCCTAAATCCCTTCATCCACATATCTCTTGGAAAAAAACAGCCCAGGGCTTCAGCCTCTCACCTTGTGGTCTCCTAAGCACAGGTCACTGGGAGGCAGAGCTGCCCACTCAGAGAGAAATCATCTCCTGCCTTTTTAAAAAGTGAAACCAATCTCTCCCCTATCACCTCAAGTAGTTTAAAATCAGGTTTATGATCAGCTCCACCCTTCAAACAGGTCTTGATTTTGTACAAGAAATGCAATAGCTCAGGTGTGGTGTTCAAAAACAGCACAGCTATCACCCAAAGAATATTTTACCCAAAAGGACACTCTCAAGACTGGTGGCTCTTCTCCTTCCCCACAGGAAAATCAATCAATCAATCAATCAATCAATCAATCAATAAATCAATCAGCTTTTGTTTAAATATAAATCTGTAGCATGAGAAAAACAAAACTAGTTCACACAGAGAGTGGAAGAGCCTTGAAATTAAAGTCTCTGTATAGCAACTATGCATTTCAGAGCCTCCACCCAAGCTGGGTGGCAGTGTTGATCTTCAGGGGGTAGGGAGGCTCTACAGAAGGAATTGGATAGATTGGATCCATGGTCAGTGTTAACAGGAGGAGCTTCTACAAAGCCAAGTGCCAGGTCCTGCACTTGGGGCACAACAACCCCAAGCAATGCTGCAAGCTTGGGGCAGTGTGGCTGGAAAGATGCCTGGCAGAAAGGGACCTGGGGGTGCTCATGGCCAAGCAGCTGAAGAGGAGCCAGCAGTGTGCCCAGGTGGCCAAGAAAGCCAAAGGCATCCTGGCTGGGATCAGCAATGCTGTGTCCAGCAGGAGCAGGGAGGGGATTGTCCCCTGGCACTCAGCTCTGGGGAGGCCACACCTCAAGTATTGTGTCCAGTTTTGGACACCTCAATCCAAGAGAGGTGTGGAGGTGCTGGAGCCAGGGCAGAGGAGGGCAAGGAAGCTGGGAAGGGCCTGGAGAACAAATCTGATGGAAAGCAACTGAAAGAACTGGGGATGGTTAGTGTGAAAGAGAGGAGGCTGAGGGGAGACCTCCTGGCTGTCTACAACTACCTGAAAGGAGACTGTAATGAGGCTGGTGCTGGTCTTTTCTCACAGCTCTCAAAACACACACACGTGTTTGGCACCTGACCAACCAGCACTGTGCACCTGTGCCCTCAGAAGGGAAGCAGGAGGCAAAAGCAGTCCTCTGTGAGAGAGAAGTGTAACCACCTAGCAATTGCATGCTCCTCTCAAAGTCAGAGTGCCAGATGGGGTAAATCAGGGCAGATCTGTGTGTCTGGGAGCTGAACACACACACACGACGTGCAATGCCTCAGCAGGAATGTGTGACTGGCACACGCTGGGTTTAGCATAGCTGGGGAACATATGAAATATGTTTATACATAACATATGTATATATATAACACATTATAATGCATGAAGTATGTTTATAAATATCTGAGGGATGGGGATCAAGAGGGAGGGGACAGCCTCTGCTCAGCTGCACCCTGGGATAGGACAAGGGGCAATGGATATAAACTCCAGCACAGGAGGTTCCACCTCAACATGAGGAGGAATTTCTGCACTGTGAGGGTCCCAGAGCACTGGAACAGGCTGCCCAGAGAGGTTGTGGAGTCTCCTTCTCTGGAGCCTTTCCAGCCCTGTCTGGATGTATTCCTGTGTGACCTGTGCTGGATTCTATGGTCCTGCTCTGGCAGGGGGGTTGGACTTGATGATCTTCAGAGGTCCCTTCCAACCCCTAACATCCTGTGAGCTAGTGTGATCTTGTGAAATGCACATTTAGACACCTATGTGTGAACCACAGGAATCTCTCAGAAGGTGGGGTGCAGCCCCCCTGCCCCAAGAAATGAAACCTCTGAGCTGTGACAGGAAGAGGGCCCATCTGCCTCTCACTACAGCAAGGCAGATGGACCTAAGCTGCACCTGTGAAAAGGGGCCCTGAGGAGGGCACAAAATAAGCCCCAACTGCCCATAGATCAGCCAGGATTAAAAGCAGAGGCAACAGTTGGTTGTTAAGCTTCCAGCTAACCCTTGCCCCGCCCAGGTTCAGCGCCGCAAACAGAACCAACACTTTTTACAAGTGCTTGTGAAGTTGCGCTTCTTGGGGCGGGGAGGAAAAAAGCGAAGTCACTTCGAGCTTTACGGAAATACCAGGGAAACGAACTCCAGGATAGGAAAAGAAAGCAGCCGGCGTTGGTTCCACTGGGGCTCGAACCCAGGACCTTCTGCGTGTAAAGCAGACGTGATAACCACTACACTATGGAACCGCCACGCAAGAAGTTTCTTGGGGCAGTGCTCCTATCGACCAGACGATAAGGTGCCTCCGTCCCCCCGCCCTTCCTCCGCGAGCGCGGTGCGCGGGCGGGCAGGCGGTGGGTGGGCTCCTGAGGGAAGCTGCAGACCCCCCGGGTTTTGTCTTTTTCGTGGGGGCTTTTTTTGTGTGCGTGTTTCTTTGTTTTGCTGGTTAATTAAAAATGCAGTCATTAAAAATCATCTTAAGGCGTTTCTGCCCCCTCAGATAGATGCGGAGGAGCGATGCAAGGGGTAAATCGCTTTAATAGCGCTGATGTTGTCGGGAAAACCACAGGTAAGGGTTTCAAGTGATTTGATGCAGGTGTGTTAGGGCCTCGCTCCAAGTCCGTCCCAGCAAACGCGGCCTTGAGAGGCAAGTGATGAGGCTGGAGAGCAAGGGCTCCTTTCCAGCCTTACGCCATGCGTAGCAGGGGCTGGGAGTACTCCTTTCCCGTGTATCTATCTGATGTCTTTGCTTTCAGCCTGTGCACCCCTAACGTCATTGCTTCTTAGCCCTGCTTCGGAAATGCCAGGCGAACCCTTCCTGTACGTCCTTCTGCTCGTCGGTTTGCTCTGCTGCTCTCTTCTCCCAGGTGAGAGGAGAGCAGAGGTCGTTGGGTTGGTGCACTCCGTCTCGGTACTCAGCAGGCTGACGGAAGCATGGGGAAGGCTGAGCTCCGTAAGAGGTACAGCAACAGCGCTGCAGCTCCGCGGGAATCTGGCTGCGTGGATTCTGTGTAAATCGGTCGCGGGAAGGCGTTCCACTGCTTACTGTGGAGTATTTCGGCTCTTTTCCAGCAGGGGAGGAAGGTGTGGGTGATTTCCTCGGTACAGGGGACAGTGTTTAAAACAGCGTGCGGAGAGAGGGGCAGAGCCTGAAATTTGGGGAGCCGTTGTGTGGTGCAAAGTTAAGATCTGTCCTTTCAGATACACTATGGGACACACACTAATGAGAGTTTTTAGACTGAGGCGCGAAAGCTGGAGCGGATGGAGGATTTTCCTTTACAAAAGGGCAGAAGCGCTGAGCGCCGACTTTTTCCCCATCCCTATGAAGCCGGTGTGTGCCTGCGCGGCGGGCCGGCAGCAGCCGGGGTAGCTCCCGCTGCGGCGCCACGCCGCCAGCAGGGGGCTCTCCGCTCTCGCTATCACCGTCTCAACCCGGAGGCCCCAGGCTGGGGTTCGGTAGCGAGCAGCTCAGCCTGTGAGGTTGCGAGTGCTGGTGCTTCCCAAGTGGAGTTTTGTAGGAAACAACAACACGAAAGGTTTGTTACAAGCGGTGTTTCCCAGGGCTCAGCATCGAGACTTGTTCTTTTTAATGTCACTGTCTTAAGCTGTGCAGGGGGAAGTTTAGTCTTGATCTTAGGAAGTTCTTTACAGAGATTGCCATTTGGAATGGGCTACCCACGGAAGTGGTGGGGTTGACGTCCCTGGAGGTGTTTAAAAAGGGACTGGATGAGGCACTCACTGCCATGGTCTAGTTGATTAGTTAGGGTTGGGTGATTGGTTAGACTTGGTGATCTTGGAGGTCTCCTCCAACCTGGCTGATTCTGTGATTCTGTGATGTGAATGATTGAGTGTAAATCCCTCAGTAAATTTGCAGACAACACCAAGTTAGGCAGCAGTTTTGATCTGCCTGAGGGTGGAGATGCTCAACAGAGGGGTCTGGACAGGCTGGAGTGATGGGCCAAGGACATGGGTATGAGGTTCCACAAGACCATACAATGCTGCAGGCTTGGGGAAAAGGAGATGGAGGTATTTGGTCGACAGCCAGCTGAACATGAACCAGCAGTGTGCTCAGGTGGCCAGGAAGGTTAGCAGTATCCTGGTTTGTATTAGAAATAGCATGGCATCAGGACTAGGTAAGTGATTGTTCCCCTGTACTCAGCACTGGTGAGACTGCAGCTCAACTACTGTGTTGAATTTTGGGCCCCTCACTACAGAAGGCATGTTAAGTTGCTGGAGCATGTCCAGGGAAGAGCAATGAAGCTGATGAAGGTACTAGAGAAAAAGTCTTATGAGTGGGTGAGGGAACTGGGCTTGCTCCTCCTGGTGAAGAGCATGCAGAGGGGAGATACTATTAGTCTCTAATTCCCCAAAAGGAGGTTGGAGTGAGGCTGATGTTGGTCTCTTCTCCCAAGTAACCAGCAATAGGATGAGAGGAAATGGCCTTAAGTTGCACCAAGGGAGGTTTAGACTGGACCTAAGGAAAAATTTCTTCACTAAAAGTCTTATTAAGTGCTGGAACAGGCTGCTCAGGCAAGTGTTTTGAGTGACCAGCCCTTGGAGGTATTTAAAAGATGTGTAAATGTGGTGCTTAGAGACATGGTTTAGCAGCAGGTAGTGTTGAGGTTAACAGATGGACTTGATGATTTTAAAGTCTTTTCCAACCCCCATGATTCTATGTGAATGTAGCAGGAGAAGGCCTAAGTGTTTGTGGGTGTCTTTGCTAAAGGGTAGCTGCCTGAGCTGCTTGTACTGTCTGCTCACCCTCTGCTCCCAGCAGCAGTAACGAGGATTACCTAGACTGTGGATTCATGATATATTTACTGAAGAAGATGGCTCTTTGTGAGGGTACAGAGCAGCACATCTGTTTCTCATCACTTCTGTGCCTGACTTCAGCAGGTGTTCATTAATTCAGGAACATTTTTGTTGTCTGTGACACCACACAACATTGCATTCTTTTGTCTATTATGTTTTACCTGGGGTTTTGTACTGTTTGCATTACCTCAGTCCTCACCACACTAAATCCTCACATCCCAGAGGGAGTGGCTTGTGGAAGTACAAAGTAAAGCACTTGTACAGTGTTTACAGGACTGTGGTTAAAAGTTACAAACAGAAACTACTGTTGGGAAGAAAAAAGGTAAGTTTGTAAACTTTCAGAAGCATGTGGTGCCTGTAAGCAAAACAGCAATTTTTTTTTTTTTGTGGCTAGATATTGTAGAATCATAGAATCTTTAGGGTTGGAAGGGACCTCAAGGATCATCCAGTTCCAAACCCCCTGCCATGGGCAGGGACACCTCACACTACATCAGGTTGCTCACAACCACATCCAGCATGGCCTTAAAAACCTCCAGGGATGAGGCTTCCACCACCTGCCTGGACAACCTGTGCCAGTGTCTCACCACCCTCATGGGGAAGAATTTCTTCCTAACATCCAATCTGAATCTCCCCATTTCTAGTTTTATTCCATTCCCCCCCAGTCCTATCACTCCCTGACACCCTCAAAAGTCCCTCCCCAGCTTTCTTGTAGCTCCCTTCAGACACTGGAATGCCACCAGAAGGTCTCCTTGGAGCCTTCCCTTCTCCAGACTGAATAGCCCCAACTCTGTCTCAGTCTGTCTCCATAGGAGTGCTGCTCTATTGCAGTAGACTTGACTCTTGGAATTAATAATAGTTTGCTGAAGCAGCAAATTTGCTGTTTCAAGGTAGAAAATATTGTATTTTTGTCATCAGAAGCAATCTCATAAGGATAAAATGAGAACAGAAGGTGAAGAAAATTATTTCTCTCACTTTGCTGACCCTTATCATGTATATGATGGCTGTACTTAAGAACAGGCAGTTCCCAGTCTTTAAAAATACAATTTAAAAAAATAAAAAAAAATCCTTTTATATTCTGATCATTAATGTGTGAGTCGAATCTCTTGACCTGCAGAATCTGATTTAATCCAGAGGTGCTTTTTGGGAAAAGAGAGTCTGGTAGGCTTGAGGCTTCAGGATGTAGGCTTTGCACTGTCTGTGCAACTTGGGGTTCACCAGACCAGCAAAATCCAGATCCAGCTGTTGTTAGGTAATTCTTGTGCCCATTTCCTTTTCTTCATGTTATTTTACTAAGTCTTGACAAAACCTGAATGCTGCAGGTATCTGTCATCTCCTAGAGATGATAGATGAGGATGCTGAGGGGAGATACTATTGCTCTCTACAACCCTGAAAGGAGGTTGGAGTGAGGCTGGTGTTGGTCTCTGCTCCCAAGTAAACAGCAATAGGAGAGGAAATGGCCTTAAGTTGCACCAAGGGAGTTTTAGACTGGGCATAAGGAAAAATCCCTTCACTAAAAGTCTTACGAAGCGCTGGACCAGGTCGCTCAGGTGAGTGTTTTGAGTGACCAGCCCTTGGAGGTATTTAAAAGCTGTGTAGATGTGGTGCTTGGAGACATGGTTTAGCATCTCCTAGAGGTGATAGGCTCTACATAGAGGGTGAAGTTAACTTGTGAGGGAGGTAGAGTAGTGCAAAAGAGGTCATTAGTCATTGCTTCCCAGAATAATCTGCATTCAAGTGGCACTTCGGAAAACCTTGCTTTTCCACAAACTGTGTTCTCATTGTTACAGAATGTATTCTGATGCTTTCATAATGTTCTGATCTACTTTCTTGGCCTTCAGGAATTGGGAGGCCCTGCAGCTGCCTGCCTTTCCCATTTCTAATTTTCTGTTCTTTTTGCCAAGGATGCCAGTTTTGATATCTTTTGTTCTCACCCAGAATTGTCAGGGAGACAGAGCGGGAGATCTCTCTTCCTGTTCACCCAAATTAACCTACTCCTGCTGATTTGTGAGAACAGGTTTCTGTCATCTCGACTGTTTCAAATTCTTCTGGATATTTGTTTATGTCTTAATTTCTTCTAGTCTTTTTAGTCTTTCTGTTGTGACTGGCCATCCAGGTCTCTCTAGCATGGACTTGGCTCCTGGCAAATACTTTAAATACTTTGTTGGGTCACATAAAAATACTTCTTTGAGCTTGGTAGGGTAAGAGGAGGGGAACCATGGCCAGGGCTCAGAAGGAGCACATTCATTTGGACTATATTATCCTGAGTCTTTCTGGAAAATATCAGTTACTTCACTTTGTAGTGGGTGCTTGTGAGAAATAGGCCTGAAGCAGAATTTGAATTATGGATGTGGAATGCCTTCATGGAGGCTTGCTCAGGAGGTTCATGTTCCCAAGGTATCTGGAAAACAGAAGATGTGCTATTGCATCAGCAAGGGCTGCTTGTAAAGGGATGTCCCAATTGCTGCGCTAGCAACAGAACTGATTTTACTCTTGTCATGCAAGACTGCTCAACAACACGTTGTCAGATTCTTTTTTGTCCTTTGTTGCAGCTGTTGAAGCTAAAACCTTTTTCAACATCTTAAGTGTATGTAGAATGGATGATTGCTGAACAGAAAAGGGGTAGTATCTTGCTGGTGGACCTGGTGTGTTCTTTGCCCTGTCTTCTTTGGTGCAGTTCTTGGGCTTGAACTGGAAAGGTTAATTTGGAAAGCACATTTGTTTCCTCAAGTTGCATGTTACTGTGATCCCCATAGGTAACTGGAGAGGTGGCTCATTCTAGCAGAGCTGACTTTATCAGGTTGCTTATCATGTCATGTCAGACCACGAAGAGGGCAAACAACTTCCATAAATAACAAAAGAAAACAGGCAGTGGAGACTCTGTCTTGCAGAACTTAACAGTTAAGGGTGTGATCTCTCTTATAGATCTTGGATGAAATGTTTCTGATAGATTTGTTTGCTGTTGAAACAAAGCTTAGAGCCTCTAATTATGCAGAGATGTTGGCAAATGCCAATATAGGTGAATTTATCAGGTACAGTAAATGTTTCATAACTGATGTGTATGCCCAGAGTGCAGTGGAAAGAGGTTGTGATGTATTTTTGTTTGCATGTGTTTTGGCAGAACAGTGTGATCATACATAAATGATTAGCTGCTGTAACTCTGATCAGGGAAAGTGCTTCCTGCCAGAATGAAACATTAAAACTCTTCTGGGTTGTACAGAACTTTCATGCTTCATATGTTTTCCATTTTCTATCTCATCTCACAGGAGAGGAACAGCATTGAAAGTGGAAGTTTGTGCCTCCAAATCCTCCAAGGACTAGCTCAGTCAGTCAAACCAGTGCATTCACATAGTGCCTTCTGCTTTGCTGGTTTGGCACTTTAAATATCTTTTGTACCTTAGTAAATGTCACTGTTCTGTCATAGTAAATGCAACTGCCTGTCCCAAAAGACAATTAATCACTCTGTCCTTCACAGTGATGGTTGATGCCTTTAGAACTGTCACCAGACTGCTGGCAAAAATTTCCTGCAAATATCATGTTACAGCATTATTAGACCCTTGGGGCAGGAGAGTTGAAGATCTTGCTTTATTTGTCTGTTCTCAGAAATCTTTTGCTCTCTATCCAGTCCTAGAGGGATTCCAACCCACAGAGAGGCTGCAGAGTAAGGGGCATGGTGGCTCTTGTCCTGTGCCCATCCACATGGAGCTTCCTCCCACTACAGCATACTTTGTAACCTGTGCTACTCTTTGGACCCACAGGCCCCTGCAGTTCCATCCTTTTGCACAGCAGCAAGCTGTGCCTAGCTTTTGGAGAGGTGTGGAAGGACAGACTGGGGGAAGAGGGGGTGTGATAAGGATGAGTGATGCTGCTGATATTACAGTACTGGACTTCTATTGAAACCTGATATTTTTGAGTGGTGTGACTGTGTATGTGTTCAAAACTGCCATGCCCCCATGCTGTTGATACACTGCCTAAAGCAGCAAATCCCTCAGGGGCTGTTTGCTAGCAGTGGGTTGGAATAAATTGCCTTGAGTGTGGCCGCTCTGCCCTTCCCCAGGCACCTGTGCAGTGACTGAGAGTCTGTGGTCAGCGTGGTGAGGAGGTAGATCAGAGGTGCAAGCCTTGCTGCCAGGCATGAGGGTTTGATTTCAAAGCTTGCTGAGCTTGCTGGCCACACAAGGGAGCAACACTGCAGCGCTCTCAGCTGCTCTGATCCCTTTCCAGTAGTCTGAGGGAGAGCAGACGCACCGAAGCATGAACTGAGTCCACTCAGTTCCAGTCCTTGTGCACAGGAAGAAATGAAGTGCAGCGCTTCTGAGTGCAGCGCTTCTGAGTGCAAGCCTTGGCTGCCTCAGGCTTGTCAGATCTGGGTGTGACAGAGTGTTTTGGATGACACCTAGATCACTGGCTTGCAGATCCAGCATCTCATGGGAAATTCAGCCTTTTCTTAAGGGCTTTCATAACCATGCTGCTCACATCAGATAACCAAATACCTGGACAGCCCTTATGTTTTTAGGTGGTTTTTTTTTCCCCAGTCTGCTGTGTCTTCCAAAATGCAAATCATTGCCTCAGCACAGCAGAAGGGCCATTCCTCTTGGAAGAGATCATGTGACTTCAGATGCAAAGGATAACTTCAGCCCATCTCTTTCTCTGCCTGAGATTCAGGAGGCATGGTGGAAACCCAGCTGTTCAACAGCATGCCTGCAGAGCAGCTGGATGGCTGCAGCCATCAGCTTTCACATCAGGCCGGACAGTGAAAGCAGCGTCTGCCCTGACTGTTGCTGAAGAAATTTCCTCTCGGGAAGCTATATAAATAGGTGGAGAGCAAGTACATTGCAGCTTCAGAGCTCCAGAGCCCCAGAGAGAATTGGAGCACCTGTTCTGCAGAGCTTCACCCCTCACTGTGCAGTACTGCTTCCAAAAAGAGACCACTTTCTCTTAGGAAAAGTCTTCTAAAGGTACTTGTGTAGAAGATGCCTTAGTGTTCCTGAAGGAGAAAGGACAAAACCAGGTAATATCTTTGGGTGGGGTGTGTATATATATATATATATAGAGAGAGAGAGAGAGAGAGAGAGAGATAAGATCACTTTTAAAGAGCAAATTGACTTCATCCTAAGTCTGTGTAGGGAGTGACAGATGTATATGGAACTACTTATGATTTATCCTGAGGAAAATCAGTGTTTCAGACTGTAAAGTTTGACCTGGACTAGATCAGCTATCCAGAACTTAGAAGTACAGATGTGATCAAGTAGCTTTGAGACTACTGTATTTCATGTACCTTTGGTTTAATATAAAAATACTTTTATAATGATAATTTTGAACCTTGTTTGGATGCTTAACTTAAGCTTCATTAAAACAAATACGAATTTCAGCTGAAGCATGAATGGAATTTTTAAACTGGCTCAGATTTCAATACATTTTTTGTGGAGTTTCACTCTTACCAATTTCCTCCTTCTAGTTAGGAGAATTAAATGGAATGTCAGTAAGATCGTGCAGGACAGTACATAATTCAGATTTGGCTTACAGTGGGTGTTGACTTTTACACTTGGTTGGGTCCAGTTTGCTACTAGCAACTTTATTTCAGGAGTTTTAATTTTCTCCTTGCATCCTGAAGTAATCTCCCCCTAGAGGCATTTAATGTTTGTGGAAAGTGATATGATGGCTTTGCTTATACTTCAAGGTGATCTGTACCTCATTTGTGCACTCATATTTGTTACTCCCCTTCTTTAAAAAATCCTCCTCTAAGGCTTGCTATGCAAAAAGCCGAGGCTGCTTGCTTTGTTGTTTGTTTTCTGCACAGAAGTGTAAAAGTATCCTTTGCTGATTGTAATTAAGATGAACTGGCATTCTCCCATCATTTTTGTACAGATTCTCTTTGAAGTTGCCAGCAGTTCTTGAACTTCACAATTGCTTGAACAATCTCTGTATGTTCACACCTTTGCAGTTCTTGCTTTCATTTCTTTTTGCAGTGCACTTTTTTTTTTTTTTTTTTTTTTTTTTTTTTTTTTTTTTTTTTTTTTTGCTCATGAATGAGTCCACCTTAATGAGTTGCTCTGTCTTCATCCTATTCTCTTTCAGGCTTTGCTGGCTTCCCAGTATCTTACTACATCCATTCCTTATTGATTCCTGGCCCAAAAAGATACAGCCTGAGATCTGCAAACACAGCCATTGCTAGAAGTTGTTCTGTCAGGTTTATATTGAGCTTAGCCTTCTTTCTCTGAGCAGGCTAGAGAAATTACCTGTGAAATAAAGGCTTTCTCCTTTCTTAGATTAACAGAATGGGTTAGGTTGGAAGAGACCTTCAAGATCATCTGATTCCAACCCCACCTTCCACTATCCTGGCTTGCTCCAGGCCTCATCCAACCTGGCCTTGAACACCCCCAGGAAGGGGGCATCCATGACCTCCCTGGGCAAACTGTTCCAGAGTCTCACCACTCTTACTCAAAAGAATTTCTTCCTAATCTCCCTAAATGTGCCCTCCTCAAGCTCAAAGCCATTCCCTCTCATCCTATCACTACAAGCCTTTTAAAAATATATATTTAATATCTTGAAAGTCACTTAATGGAAATGTCACTTTGTCCAATGGATGTGAAATAACAGAAACCTAAACATATTACTGCTTTTCCTATGCTGATATATCAGCCCCTTGGCAAACCAAATCCAGTGCTGGTGTCAATATTGCCATAGCCAGGTGATCTGTTTATTGACTGTGGCTGCTTTATCCAACTTTCTGCAGGAGGACCTTTTTAGCTAATGAAATCTTCAGGTCATCTCTAGTTTCCCACCTTTGACAACCCCAGTTCTGGCAACAAGACAATTTTGAAAAGTTGTTCCTCTGCAGATGCTAACCTGAGTGTTGTGATTTAGTGTCTGGCTTCCTCTCTCGGGTCTTTCCTGCTTCATTCCCTCAGCAATGCACTGAATTGAATAGATCAGAACCCCATGTTAGACCATCTATTTCTCAGCTCTGCAGTCCTCATTTCCAAAGGAAAGAACTTTCTAGAGTCTGTGAGCCACAATGTTTTTTAAAAACAGATAACAAGGAGACCCCAATGGAATGCCCCTGTCACTGGAAGCTCCATCCATCCAATCTTTATGAGGAAAACTATCCCTGTCTCATCACCTTTCCAAACACATGTATGGGAGGAGATCATAACTACCTGCTCACAAATATGGTTGGGAACAGGACAAGTAGGGAAAGGAAGCACATTACTGGAGACAGCCATTGAAAAAAAACATGTTGAGGGCATAGCACAATTGTGGAAGGTCCGTCCCAGCAAAATTAAAGACAGGAGCCTTTCATTCTTCATTTATCAGAGGTGAGAAACAAATGGAATGAAGCAAGCAGTTAGTCTAGTGGCTCTTACTTGTATGGCTTCCATATCCTCAAGCTTGACCTAGCTTACACTTGTCTGCCAGTAGCACAGCTCATGTAATTTTAAAAGGTGAGGGATGTTTTAAAGGGTGGCTCTGTGCCCAAAGAAGCTACAGCCTGATTTCATTAAAAGTCAGCTATGAATCTTTACAGGATTTCCATTCTTCCTGAGGCAGCTCTTTACGTGACTGACAGTTTGGAGGCATGACTGACTTTTGGGCAGTAGCTATTACATCTGCATCAAATGATGCTGACTCATTTTCCTTGTAAACCAAATTCTTGACAGCTCAGGTTCTGAACCCCAAATTTCTGAGCACTTGCTGCAGTGTAACCTTCAGTGTCTGCTATCCAGACAGAGAGCAGCATGTGCCACTCTCATTTATCTTGGTGCCTGCCTATTGGCATGGTTGCAATGACATTTTATTGTGCTTCAGTGGATGGATTCAGTGCCTGTCCATCACAAAATTGCCTTTTTGCTGAACTTAGATAAATGCAGCAATTTCTTGGAGTTATGTCTAAAAATCCTCAGCTTGTCGAAACTGGATTGCTGCCTGCCTTTTACTGAACACAACAGATTGTCTCTGGAGGGTAAATCGGTGCTGTGGTACCCAGAATATTAACACAGCATTGCCTCCCAAATTCTCACCTGGCTACCTGGTAGCTCTGAAGCTTTTTCAATACTTTGGCAAAAGCCCAGCTTTCCATTTCATCAGCCAGTAGCTGGGAGAAATATGTATCCCTGAGACACAGGGAGAGAGGAGTCTGTGATCATGTAAGAAATCTTTCAAACAAAGTTCAGAGTCTCTAAGAGTATCAGTGACTTCCTAGTGCCTAAGAAATCAACCTGGTTTGTATCTTAGGGGAACTGTACTAGGCTGAACTTGTTGATTAGGAAGTGTAGTGCATTGGTGAATGATACCATTTAGTGAGGAGCTGAGCAAGTGACAGTGGGAAACCCTGAAAGGCCATGTTGCAAAATGTACTTTGTTCAATTATTTAATTAAACCAAATCTTTTATTTAGAATGTTAGAAATGCAACAGCAAATTGAATGTTTGACTTAAGTGAAATCTGATAAGCAGTTTGCTATGTACTGTCTCTCCTTGCAGATGTAGTGGTGGTGACACTGATGGATAAAGCAATAGATGGGGTGGTAGAGCACCATTTCAAAACCACACAGTGTTAGGAGGGCTGGAGTTTGTGTGTTTTTTCTAGCAATAGTATCAGCTATAACTTAAAGTCCTTAAATTTCTGCAGCTCTGCTTTTCAGCTCACAAGAATGAAGAGTAACATGCTTCTGTTTTCTTCTCCTCTACTCTGCCTTAGTGATACCTCACCTGGAATACTGCATGCAGTTTTGGGCTCCCCAGTTCAGGAGGGACAGGGATCTACTGGAGAGAGTCCAACAGAGGGCTACCAGGATGCTGAAGAGACTGGAGACTGCCTGATGAGGAGAGGCTGAGAGACCTGAGGCTGTTTAGTCTGGAGAAGACTGAGAGGCGATTTAATAAATGTTTATAAATATCTGAAAGCTGGGGGTCAGGAAGGAAGGGATAGCCTCTGTTCAGTTGCAGCCTGTGATAAGACAAGGTGCAGTGGAAATGAACTGCAGCACAGGAGGTTCTACCTCAGCATGAGGAGGAACTTCACAGAGCACTGGAACAGGCTGCCCAGAGAGGTTGTGGAGTCTCCTTCTCTGGAGATTTTCAAGACCCATCTTGATGCATTCATGTGTGACCTGCACTAGATTCTATGGTTATGTGGTCCTGCTCTGGCAGGGGGATTGAACTTTATGATTTCCAGAGGTCCCTTCCAACCCCTAGCATCCTGTGATCCTGTGTTGTAATAAGGCTTCAAATAGCTAGCATCAGATTAAGAAATCACTGGGGCACATGAACTTGGAGCTAACATGTAAGGAGTAAACTGTATTAATTACTGAGTTCATCTGTCTTGAATGCAAGCCTAGGATGCTTCATCAGGTTTTGTTTGTGTAGGACATACTATACAACAATTTGTTCTGAGCTGTAGCTGCTTTAGATTCTATTTTACCAAACACTTTGGATTTTAACTCTCTCTTTCAATCCTCTCCCTGTTAGGAGTGCTAGGAGGAACCCAGGACCCCCAGAAGGATCCAGTCCTCGCCACTGAAAGAAGAGCACAGGAAATGTGTGTAAAGTTAAGAACTGAGAGAAGCAGGCTTTGTGTCAGCAGCAGTGAAAACTGATTGATGTGCATTGGAACCATGGGATGCAGCAGTTCTGTAGCTGACAGAAGGTCAGAGAATGGTGAGTGCTGCCTTTGTCTTCCAGGTCAGTGATTGTTCTCTCTCTAACACCAGAAGATGATCCCAAGGTAACATTTGCCCCAATTCTTGTTGTTAAAATACTTCAGAGAAAATTATATTTAATGATCTTCTTTCTAAAAGAGTGTGATTGTCAGAGGTCCCTTCCAACCCCTGCCATTCCGTGAGTCTGTGTGAATGCACAGCTTTTACATGCTGGCTGAGGTTAGAAGGCAACTGCAGACCACCTCTGACATCTACAGATGGGATTGGAACAAATCCACAGCATCTTGGACAGAAGCTACATTTCAGATATGTCTGCACTTAACTGTCCCTGGCAAAGCCTGTGGGGTACAGTATTGGGAGGAATCCATCATGGCCTTTCACAGCACTGGATTCCTGGGAAAACTGCCCCAAACTCCCCAGATTACGAACCAAATGTAATAATTAAAACGAGCTATTGCAGCGACCCTCAGAATCAATTTTCTGTCACACCCAGTGCTTGATCTGAAATTCTCCCTGACAGTCACTGAGTCTGTCAATTGAAAGTCTCCATAATACCTGCTGAAATGCTCAGTTAAAAAAATAAACCCTCATCCCCCTGCTTTTAATCATCCCACACCCTGGTATGCACATACCAGGTTTTGTACAGGCAGGTAGGTTCCAGGATTGGCTCAGACCTTTGTTCAGATTGTTTGTGTTCTCTTTCAAAGTTTGTCACTTAAAGCATGGTGGGCCAAGAGGTGTGTTATGTGGCACTGTGTGCAGGTTTGGGAGATGGCTGAAAATGAAGGCTCTTTTTGGCTGCCCAGCCAGGATACAAGTCACATGGATCTGGTTGCTAAGAAGCAGGAGCTCTTCATCATGGCTGCAGGGATCCAGGCTAATTGGTTTAATGGTAGCCCTCAGCTTTGTGTTCAAAGCAGCCTCAGTGCTTCATCACAGCAGTGGAAATAGACTGGAAGCATCTGGAATCTGAGGCCTACTTGCAGCTGAGAAGTGGCTGTTCCTCTTTGGGTTTGTGTGCTGTACATATATGTGCCTTACAAGGACTCAAATCCATGTTAGTTGGGATTATTTTTGAGGGTGATGAAGTTTGGAATGGACATGAGGAGCTGTACTCCTCTTGGTCTGGAACCATCAATATACACTGGGTGTAGAGCTAGGCTTTGCTACCCCAAAGCTGACTTATGCTTTTGTGTGGTTTGTCAGTGTTCAGTCCTCTCCAGCTGCCAGATGGTTTTCTTTCTGCACTTCAGCAGTAGTCAAATGATGCTGAACTGGCATTTCATCTGCAGCCTGAGGCTGTACATCCCTTGAATGCCTTAATAATGTGAATTTAACAGGTACTCAGTGGTGTAGAAACCTTCTGCAGCTGAGAACAATTTCTTGGAACAGATGCAGTTTAGCCTAGTGTGAAAAATCATGTGCTGAGTCAGGCCTGAGAACAACAGCGCTGTTATAAGTGCAATTAAACAACAACAACCAAAAAAAAGAGACAGGAAATATTCTGTTAGATTTGCAACATTAACCAGAGTGGTTGATATCTATCTGTCTTATGTGATACCAGTGTTAAGTGCTCAGGACCATTAAGCACCCCAGGGGGGCTTTAATGGAAAGTTTAATGGTTCTGATGCTGGAAATCAGTTTCTGTTCTGGTGGCTGTGCTTTGCCCCTTGGGTACTCTTCTAAACAGAAAAGTTGGTGACAGCCTTGCTCTGATGTGTCAGTCTGTCAGATCAGTGGTGCTGCTGAATTCCAGAAAGGACAGAAAACAAGAAACATCTCAAAGTTAATGCAGGGTACAAAAGATGTTCTTAGTCATTTAAAGATTGCATTTTCTTCAGGCAGGAGGATTTTTCTAGGCTGGATGTCATGTCTGGAGGATGAGAGTCTTTTCTAGTCCAGACAAGACCCAAATCAGAAAACTTTACCTGCAGCTCCTTTGACTTGTTCTTTCAACATCAGAAGCTTGAAGACTTTCTTCAGTGTCCTATGCTGAGCTATTCAGGGTTGAGCTCCTTAGGAAACTCCTTGAAGTGAGGTGTTAGCTGCAGGGCTGGAGGCAAAGTCTTGACATTTCTGGCCCTGTCTATGTTTTGATTGGTATCCTGTTGAGAGTACAGATCAAAAACAGGTAGGGAAAAAGATATAAGAGATCAGTCCAGAAAGAATTATGTTCAACTTCAAGTGAGTGAATGTGACACCTCTTGAGAGCACCTCCTAGCTTACTCTGGTTTTTGTTGTCAGGCAAGAATATGGTGGTGGAGATGTGGTTGCATTGAGACAGGTGCAGGATCCAATACCCCTGTGCTCTGTCTTCATCTTGCTGTTAGTGATGCAAGTAGTGCCTCTTGACTGCCCCTGCTAGTGTTCTGTAGGGCTAAGCATGTTAACACAGAGTCCCCTTCTGACCATAATTTAAGCAAATGACTAAATTGAATTTGTCAGTTTCAGCTGCTCAATCTTCAAGGCAGTAGCTGCATTTTGTTCTGATTTTTCCACAGTAAGTGGTGTCTTCCTCTAGAAGATAAATCCAATTTTATACGTGTCCTAAGTATCTGAAACATGCATTTATTCCTCTCTAGCTGGTCTTTAAAAACCAGTTAACAAGGACCAAGGAATGCTTTTCTCAAAGTTAGTTGATCTTTCTGGAAAAGATCTGAAAACAACAGTCACAGCTCTGTGAGACAGCAGAGCTCTTCTGTTCCTCTCCTGGGCTCACAGTGATTTCAGGCTGAGCATATCTCAGAAATCACAGAATGTTAGGGGTTGGAAGGGACCTCCAAAGATCATCCAGTCCAACCCCCCCTGCCAGAGCAGGAGCACCTAGGGCAGATCACACAGGGACACATGCAGGCAGGTTTGGAATATCTTCACAGAGGGAGACTCCACAACATACCCTCCAGCCTTCTGCTTTCACCCCTCCCTCCAGGTCTATTGGAGCTGCAGTGATCAGCTGTGATGCTGAGGGCATGCCTGGCTGCCTTTCCTCTTGTCTTCCTGCCACTACCATGTTTCATGGCCCAGCTTCTTCAGGCTGCTACCCTGTGGGTACCAAGGGTAGCAGCATGGTGAGCATCAGCTCCTGGAGCTTCTGTCCCCCTGCACAGCTTTCACTGGTGGCTGTTGCTCACACAGAGCTTCCTGCTTGACAGGTGTGAGGAGATCTCCCCACAGGACAGCACCTACCCTAGGACCTCTTTGTGTCCCCAGATGTCACAGGCTCACAGGATGTTAGAGGTTGGTAGGGACCTCTGGAGATCTTCCAGTCCAACTCCCCTGCTGGAGCAGGACCATAGAATTGAGCACAGGTCACACAAGAGTGCATCCAGATGGGTCTTGAAAGTCTCCAGAGAAGATGTCCTGCTTGATAAGCAGGGGTATCTGAGCAGACAAGCAAAGGTATCTGTTTGAGGAGTGATTAAGGCTTAGAGGCCCTTCATTCTAAGCTGCAGTCTTGGTGATTGTTCTTCACTGACATTTCTAGCAGTTTTCCAGACTGGGACAATAGCAGACACAACTTTTTGAAGTACATATCCAACATATAATTTAAAATGGTTTTCTGATATGTTCCATTGGATTCTTGAGGTGGGTGTTCCTTTGTTAACAAATGTTAAGGTTTGAGTTTTGCTGGCTTGCTGGTACAGCCATGCAGGCAAAAGCTTTCTGTTAGGAGAGGCTGTTGTAAACTCTGTCATTACATGATGCTCGTGTTAGAGCTTACAAAGCTTGAAGCTTTTTTACTGCAGGTTGGTAAGGAAATACATCTTGCTGGTAGGCCAAACTGTTCTTCATTTTGTTATGGTTACAGTTTGAAGGTAGAGCATTAGCCTAGTTCCTGACTGCAAAGACTGAAAGTAAAATGAATGACCATTGGATGCAAGAGGAAGTGATAAGGTCTATAGAATTCATTGGATTGCTAATAGAGAGAGAGTAGTGGCAGAAACAGCTTTTTCTCTTTTCTGCTTCTGTCACTTTTGCCTGCAACTTTCCTCTCTCTTCTGTGGCCTTGCCAGGGGTATCTTTGTTTTGAGTACTGTGTGGGGTCACAGGAAGGAGAGAGGGAGTGGAGGAGGAGGTGAACAGGTCCCCTGGATCCATCCAGGGCGGTCTGTGGAGTTTCTGTGTTGCTTTAAAACTGTAAGTATCTGTATATTGTACATATATTGTATATTTTGTACATATTCGTTGCATTTCATATTTCTAGATTTTAGTTGGCTTGTAAATAGAGCTTCGTTTGCTTCCAGAACCTTCTGAGCTAGTCTGGCAATTTATTTTGGGGTAGTTTCTCCAAGTTAGTTGGGGGTGATTTCAGCCCACTGCACTTACCTTCCCAGAACCCACACACTGCCCATCAGCTGAAGACGGCTGACTTACATGAGTATGGTATTCAGGACAATGAAATGAGGAGGATTTCTAAGAATACAAGCCTGAGCAAGTCAGCTAGTTTGGGATCTGGCCCTGAAGACAGAAATAGTAAAGGCAGCATTTATTCATTACTGGAGAGCACTATTTCAGTCTCTCTTTTCCAGAGACCAGTCCTAATGTCAGCTGTGCACAGTGGTCTGAATTGGTCATCCATCTGCAAAGACTGCATGTGTTTTCAGTGCAGCTTGCACTGTACCCATGAGCACTCCATTGCCTTCTCTTTTGCCAGTCATCAGAGCTGCCATCCTCATCCAGAACTGGTACCGCTTCACCATGGCCCGGCTGGAGACGAGGCGCCGCTACTCGCTGAGTATCTTCCAGTCAATTGAATATGCTGATGAGCAAGATCAGCTGCAGGTTTGTAATCTTCCATTCTTCCTCTACAGGCAGTTGTGTTATTCCCAGAGAGCTGAAGCTGCACAAACAAAATGCATGTGTGGCTTTTTCTCCCTACAAGTCTGTGTCCTGTATTATCAAACTACTTCTGTGCCTCACGTGTAGAATCATAGAATGGGTTGAGTTGGAAGGGACTTCCAAAGGTTGTCTAGTCCAACCCCCTCTGCAGTAAGCAGGGGCATCCTCAACTAGATCGTGTTGCCCCCAGTCCGGTTGAGCCTCACCTTGAATATCTCCAGGGGTGGAGCCTCAACCACCTCCCTGGGCAACCTGTTCCAGTGTTCCACCACCCTCATGGTAAAGAACTAATTTAGTTATATATATGTGTGCGTGTGTATAGCCAACTAAGAGCATGACACCATTCTGCCCATACAACCATACCAGAGCCACAAGGATGATTAGGGGACTTGGGTGTCTCCCCTATAAAGAGAGACTGGGATCCCTGGGGCTATTTAATCTTGAGAAGAGAAGACTGAGAGGGGATCTGATCAATGTCAATAAATATCTGAGGGGTGGGTATCAAGTGCAGGGGGCCAGGCTCTTTTCAGTGATTCACAGTGATAAGAAAAGGAACAATGGGTTCAAACTAGAACATAGAAGAATTTCACCTCAAGATGAGGAGAAACTTCTTTACAGGGTGACAGAGTGAGGGTGAGACTTTACAGGGTGAGGGTGACAGAGCACTGGAACAAGTTCCTCAGGGGGTTGTGGAGTCTCCTTCTCTGGAGACTTTCCAAACCCACCTGGATGCATTCCTGTGAGGACTATCCTAAGTGATCCTGCTCTGGCAGGGGGATTGGACCTGATGATCTCCTCAGGTCCCTTCCAACCTCTGCTATACTGTGATCCCTAGGCTAGAGATTCTTGTAGAACAGCTCTGTTAGCCAGGAATTGCAGGTTATGTCACTAAGGGTGATCTTAATCATGTTTGTGAGGCAAGATATATGCAACAGAGATACCAGCATCTCAATACATCAGTGCAGGCAGGGTTGGACTGGATGCTCTCTGGAGGTCCCTTCCAACCTCTAATGCACTGTGTTCAGCCCAGCATCAGTGTCTGAAGTCAGTTCAGTGCCCTGTAGCACTATTTTTCTACTGACTAGGAAGGATGTCTAGGCAAGTAGTCCAGATGGAGGGCAAGACAAATTATACCCCAAAATGCCAGCAGCACTGAAACAGGCCTGGAGCTTTTTATGCATTCATATGGTGTCAATCTGTTACTTCATAGCAAAGAGGGAAATGACTGAGCCATTTTTGTAGTAGGACAGAATTTGTGCCATTATTGCAGGCTGATGCTATGGAAACATTCAGTAGTGTCTTAGATCCCCCTAAATGGGAAATTGTTAGTAATTGAGTAAGGAAAAAGAATATTAATGTTTGCTGGGTCCCCTAAACTGATCAGTTTGTGTTTGTTGTTTTCTTTTCTATACTTAGCTATCCAACTTTTTTACCTTCATGCTGGATCACTGTACTCAGCCTGATTCAGGTAAGGATAAATGAATCAAAGTAATCTGGAGATTCTCTTTGGAAAAGCTGATGTGAGGAAAGTTTCGTTTCAATGTGGTATTTACAGCCTGGGGCACATGCTGGAGCTGAGGTTTGATTTCCCAAACCTTATAGTAAGAATTTTGTCTTGTAAGTGATGGCTCTACTCAGTATCTACTTGGTGAGTCAAGATGTAAGACAGAACAGACACCTGTTGTCCTTACAAGAATACTCAGGGATGCTCAGAGTGTTTCTTATGTTACTGCCCTTAAGCAGTTCTTGTAGTAGTCTTACAGACAACAACTTTAACAGCTTTCTGTGTGTTTTTCTTAAACAATGAAATCTGAATATTCAGAAAGGCTATGTCTGGTTGCTTTAGGGCAGATACAATCAAAGAACTTGCCTTCAAGGAGGTTGCTCTTCTTTTTCTGATATTTGTTTTTTCTTGAAACAGTTTGGGACCACTTCTTAATTTGTTCTAGCTTTCACTGTAGAACCTGTATCAGTATATGAATGACTAAAAATGAAGTAAATCTAAACTGCTGGAGATCAATCTTTAGAAGCTATCTCAATTAAAGCTGTAGTTTGTTCATAGATTCATAGAATGGTTTGGGTTGGAAGGGACCTTACAGGTCATCTAGTTCCAGGTCCCCTGCCATGGGCAGGGACACCTTCCACTAGACCAGCTTGCTCCAGGCCTCATCCAGCCTGACACTGAACATTTCCAGGGAGGAAGTATCCATGACCTCCCTGGGCAACCTGTCCCAGGGTCTCACCACTCTCACTGGAAAGAATTTCTTCCTAATATCTAGATTAAATCTTCTCTTCTCAGGCTTAAAATCTACCTTCCTCAAGCACAACCTTTAATTTTTGAAGCACAAGCTTTAATTTTTGAAGTATTTTGGGATCCTTGGACAAACTTTTGAGGTCAAGCTCAACAGAAGGACAGACTGAAAGTTATTCCTAAATCCAGAAAACAAACATGAATTCCCTGAATAAATTTAGAATAGATCTAATCCCAGTGGAAGTTAAAAAGGAGGCTGTCCCCTTCTTATTAAATTACAAGAGAATGTCCTTTCTCCTTCATCTGGTCCAGCCACAGGTTATTCCAATTAAAATTTGCACAAGGCACTTTGATAGCAGGAGAAAACCACCATCAAAACCTAAGTGGTTCAGTGTCTAATGCCCACCATTAGCAATGGTGATTTTTCTCTCTTAAATACTTTAGAGTGCCTAATGCTCTCTGTGCTCTACAGAAGAAGAAATTACGTTTGAACCTTGTTCCAAAGCCAAGGAGAATGATGCAACAATCCTTCCTTTGATTTGTGTCCATTACCACTGTATTCTGGAAGAAAAAATTAAAATCTGCTTTAGTAATGTAACTTTCTGGGAAGGAATTGGCAAACTTGAAAATCAAACCCTGCTTACTTCATCTGCTTCTACATGCTGACAGTGTGCCTCAGTTCAGCTTTTTCACCTGAGTGGGGAAAGAAAATAGTAGTGGCAGATCTGAGAGTTGGAAAAATAGTGCTGATCTCTATTTTCATTATAATATTAAAAGGAATTTTTCCAGCTGCCTGTTGTAGATATGATTTATCCACCTTTTTTAACTGTCTGTTGACAGAAGAAACAAAGGTGAAGTGCTGGGGCTCAGGACATGGCTGGGACAGAGCACTCTGCTATGTTCATAGGCCATTTGTGGGCAGGTAGAGATCCAGGCCCCACCTCTGCACAGGGAGATGGGGAGGGAGTGAACTGTCCCTTGTCACCTACTTGGGTGATCTTTTTCTGGAACAGACTGAAACACATGGTGAAATCCATGGTTTATGGTAAAGTTCTTTTGCCTTGCTTGCTTAAAACTTTCATCCATTAGGGCTGAAGCTGCTAGGACTTGATAACTGCTCTAAAGGCTTTGTCTTTATCTTGGTTTGTTATTTCCCCTTTTCTAACACCTCATGCTACAGATACCAGAACCCAAAACAAACCACATTTTGTAAGGTAGGTGTTTAATAGAGATGCCTGAGACCACCTGTGCAAAGAAGCTGACTTGGGGTTGTTTTCTTTGGAGAAATTGCATATCAAATTTCTATTGTGTGGTTCCTGGCTGTTTGTCCCACTATTGACTGGGTGCATTCTTCAAGCTCTTGATTGCTTGCCCCTCTATGCGACCTTTGCAGCACCCATGCTAGCCTCTCTGGAGCAAAATCAGTGCTGAACAGAATGATTTTTAATGACCTTCTTCCACTTCTGCTGAATCACAGCCTTAAGATGCAAGTTACAGTGAGTGTAAACATAACAAGCAGAGAGGCTTCAAACCTCTGTTTTCTAACCCCACCATTTTCTAGCTGTCTTTCCATCAATGTATGCTCACTTCAGGTGTCAGCATATGGTTCTCAAGCCCTCTCCAAGAAGATAGGATATAATATTCTTAGCAGCCAATAGGTTGCCTGTTCCTCTCAGCATGTGGTGAGAAAGCTACCCGAAGACATTGATCTGTGTTTTTGCTGGCCTTATAAACTGCTCAGTCTCCACCATTCATCTTGTCAGTTCCCTGGTTTTAATCTGCTTCTTCAGAACATGTTTTTCCAAGGAAGCCAGCAGCCACCATCTCATTAACACAACAGTACTTTTAATATGATTGTTCTGTTCTACCCTGAAGCTTTTTTCATCCTCTCACCCTGCTTAATATGTCAGTGTAGCTTAAGTTGTGATTGGGATACTGTAAAGCTCTGTGTCTTGTTCTGCTTCTGACTAAAGGCTCTTTTCCAAAGTAATGGGAAAGTATGAATGGGAAGTATGAATGAAAACCTTTTCTGCCTTACACTCTTCCTCCTCCCTCCCTGAAAAAAATCTGCATACCTACTCAGCCTTTTAGTGGGAAGGTGTCTTGTCAGAGAAAGTTGGAAACTACTTTTCCAACAAAAGATGAGCCATTTACTCATTCTTTTGTTGGGTGCATTGAGGGCAAACATGCCCTGAGCAAAGTGGTGAGACTGATAGTCCAAGGCACCCTTGGCTGTGCCTTTCAGGATCACCAGGGCAGGAGCCACACACCTCCTGAGGTCTTCCTCCAAAAGGGAACATAAGTGCTGTCTTCTGCAGTATCTCTGCCTGTGATGTCTCCCTTAAAGCATTAAGACCCTTCCAAGGGTTTTTGCATAGAGGGATTCTTGCAGTGGGGAGTAAGGCACAGCTGCTTGCAGCAGCAGGAGCTGAGTGAAGGAATAAATGTTTGGAGTGTAATAGCAATCTTTGTTCCTTAGTGGGCTCAAAGTCTGTCTGGCTTTGACCTGCTGGCTGTGGAGCAGTATCTGGCAGAGGTAAAAGCACTCCCCAGGAGTCAGAGGTGCTCTCAGGCACTCCAGTGATCAGTCTGAATGTGCATTGGCTATGGAAGTAGCTGATTCCATGTTAACCCAGTAGTGATTATGTTCTTGGAACTGATGTCTTTATCTACTTAACTCCCATGGGCAGGTGTCTTGTCAGGAGAAGCAGGTCCCTGGGCTTTCTGTGGCTCAGCTGGCTCCACACAGTTCTGAACTTTCAGGTTTAACATGAATGTGGCTCTTGTCCTGTAGGGTGCTTGTGTGGGGTCTGCTAAGAGTGAAGGCTCAACTCACTGAGCTTGGGCTAGACTTCCAGTGTCAAAGCACAAAGCAGGTTGTTCCCTGTCCTCCCTGTAGTCAGTGGAGAGGTACAGATGCTGACAGAGGGTATTTCATTCATTCTTAACATATATACCTGAGCTAGGCATGCCAAAAGTTTCCATCCCTGCATTTCAAGAAGGGCTGATGGAAGAGCCTTTACAACTTTGCCTAGAAGATGACTAATGAGAAAGGTACTGATCCTTCAGAAACAGCCCTGCATGGGGCTTGTGAGGGGAGCTGGGGTACTTGTTGGCCAGCATGCTAATCCCCAGGCTGCATTAGGGGATCCATTACTGACTGTTCTGAGATGAGACAGTTGTTCTGTGTGGGAAGGAGCCTTAGAATCTATCTGAAAGATTGCCTCAGGAGACATAAGTGCTCTCTAAGGCTAATGACCATGACTGACTTTTGAGCATTTGTCCAGAAGTGGTGGCAAATGGGGAGGTGCTTTGCAGAGAGATGCCCTACAGGAAAGGAGATTGGGTTTCCCAGCCTGGGAATGTGCCAAAACAGAAGTGTGGCTGTAAAGAAGGCAGATTCATGTTCAGAAGTAAAAAGATGAGTAGCTTGCTCTGTGCAGGAAGGGAGGACTGGAGCAGGAGCAGGCATGGGCTGGCTTGAAGTACTGAGAAGAACTCTGACTTTGAAGGAGTCACATCAGATGAGGAGAATCTCTGGCAAGAACAGGCAAGCAAGGAGGATTTCAGGTGGTCTGAGGAACTGGCTCCATAATCTGCAGCCAGCCACCTCCTGAGAGGTAGGGCACAGAGGGAGGTGCTGTCCAGGGAGGTGCTGTCCAGGGAGCTGCTGCTAGAGCTGGCCCAAGGCTTGGTGCAGATGTGCTTGGCTGATCACTACGTGGGACTCAGCAGTTTGAGGCCGTGGGTGACGTTCTGGTCAGAAGCCAGAACTGTAGTGCAAGACTCTAAATCAGACTGTACTGGGTGGAAACAATGAACCCTGAGCACCTTGCTGTTACTTGATGCCTTAATCCATTTGCATGGCTGCACACTGAATGTGCTAATCAGCTCACAGCAGAAGAGCTGATACAAAAGATGTAGTTTGTTTTGGTTTTTTAATCCAGAGCTGACAAAGTGTATTTTTTTATCCATTTATTTCTTTAACTTTGAATTTATCCACTTACAAGACAAATTGACCTTTATGAATCTCATCATTTATGAAGCCACATGACACTTTGCATGCTGTGAACATTGAGGCACAGCCACAGGTATTCCTCCAGCAATAAATAATACATTTTTATTTCCAGTTGCATCTAATCAAGGTTACAGAAAACTTGCCTGCAGCCCAGCACGAAGTGCTGATGATAATCACCTCACAAGAGCAATGCTGCAATAGCAGCTGCCTGTAGTAATAGGATGAGGAGCAATGGCTTCAAACTGGAGAAGAGCAGATTTAGATTGGATGGTAGGAACAGGCTCTGCACTGTGAGGGTGGTGGAACACTGGAACAGGTTGCCCAGGTCGAGGTCCCATTCCTGGAGATATTCAAGGTGAGGCTGGAAAGGGTTCTGGGCAACCTGCTCTAGTGGAGGATGTCCCTGCTGAGTGCAGAGGGGCTTGGACTGGATGACCTTCAGAGGTCACTTCCAACCTAAACCATTCTATGATTCTATAACATTGTCCTCTGAGGTTTGGGGTTCTCTTTTAGAATGATGTACTATAAAGGCAACCTGCAAGAAGAAAACACTAAAATCCCCTGTCCACTCAGTTACAATCCAAGGCTATGCCAAGAAAATATTGAAGTAATTAGCAATGTTCCTGCTTCTCTCTGTGTTCCAGGAAAAGTAGTACCTATGCTCTACTTTTACCTCTATGTTTTTGTTTACTTTATTTCATCCAATGGTTTTATGGCAACCAGCCAGAAGCTTGTATTATCTGCTAAATGTATCAGAAGGGAATGCTTTGCAATCCACTGCAAACAAGTAGGGGGTTTTTAATATCATTTCTGGTATTTAGCCTCAAAATTTTACATAGAAAACAAAAGCAATAAAAGTGAAGCTTTAAAGGCTGTATTCAAAGTGTAAACTTTAAACGGATGCTGGTCCCTGAATGATCAACCATGACTTTTGAATTTTCTTGCTTTGTGGGGGAAAGAGGAGAAAGCCTGTGACAGGTCACATCTCTTATTACCTATAAGAGCAGATTGCTCCGCAGCTTCAATGCAAAATCTCTTGCTGGTGATTTGGCCTGGGGTTTTTTGTGTTGGTTGGTTGTTTGGGATGTTGGGTGGTTGGTTGTTTTTTTGTTTGGGGGTTTTGGGTTTGGTTTGTTTTGGGTTGGTTTGGTTTTGTTTTTTCTTCTTTGGGGTTTGCTTTGGTTTAGGTTGGTTGGTTGGTTTTTTTGTTTTTAGTATTGTGAAACAATCTGGGGACACCTGGAGTTCTGCTACTATAAACTCATTCTGTTACCAGGCCCTGTGGGGGACTGGTGGAGTTTCCACACTGTTGGTTTTCTTCTCTTTTGTTGCAGTTTCCCATATTTTCACCACACCCAGTGTGTCTCAGGTGGTGGATGAAGACTTGTGTTTAAGAGAATTTGGAAGGAAGATTGATGTTCCAGACTCCTATTATGGACCACGACTCTCATTCCCCCTCACTGTTGAAGATGCCAATGCTCTTCTTCATGCTTTCAGGAATGAACAGGTAAGTTGCAGTAGGTTTGATTTCCTTGTACTGATTTTACATCTCTTGTCAAGGTGTAGCTCCACAATCAGTTGGATCCAAGGTAAGGCTAAAGGAGATATTTCATTCCTCCTTTCTACCCCATGACCCTTCCCTGCTAGCCCTCTGTAGGTACATGGTGAGCTGCCTTTGGAAACCATTCTGGCTGGAAGCTAGCACAATGAAATCCAAAGCAGTCAGTTTTCAGCCAAATCAGTTCCCAGATTTGATTCAGTCTTTGGCAGCTACTAGTAGGGACCTCTACTTCTAGCGTTTTGATTACAGTGATCATGAAATGGTCCTAATAGCTGCAAGGCAGGGATAACAGTGAGGGTACAGGACTAGGGAAGGTCACAGGCTCACAGGATGTTAGGAGTTGGAAGGGACCTCTGGAGATCGAGTCCCAAACCCCTGCCAGAGCAGGACCATAGAATCCAGCACAGGTCACACAGGAACACATCCAGATGGGGCTGGAAAGTCTGCAGAGAAGGAGACTCCACAACCTCTCTGGGCAGCCTGTTCCAGTGCTCTGGGACCCTCACAGTGAAGAAATTCCTCCTCATGTTGAGGTGGAACCTCCTGTGCTGGAGTTTCTATCCATTGCCTCTTGTCCTATCCCAGGGTGCAGCTGAGCAGAGGCTGTCCCCTCCCTCTTGACACACAGCCTTCAGATATTAATAGACATTGCTCAGATCCCCTCTCAGTCTTCTCTCCAGACTAAAAAGCCCCAGGGCTCTCAGCCTCTCCTCATAGCTCTCTGTTGGACTCTCTCCAGCAGATTCCTGTCCCTCTTGAACTGGGGAGCCCAGAACTGGATGCAATATTCCAGGTGAGGTCTCACTAGGGCAGAGTAGAGGGGGAGGAGTACCTCCCTGGATCTGGTGTCCTCACCTAACTTAGAAACTATTCATCATCTTTTTTGTGTTAAAAATGCTCCTTGTAGGGAGCCTGGTTTTTTTTTTCTCCCCACCCCATTCTTCTTAGAGGAATTGAGTTGTAAAGGTTAATCACCACATTCTAACGTGTAAGGCTCTACCCTAAGGCAAGAGTGAACATAAAGCATCACCAATGTTGTGGAACAGGGTGACAGCACAAATCTCAGGAGCCTGCAGCTGCCAAAGCACTAAGAAGGTGTTGCAAAGCCCTTTGCTGCCCTCTTACAAGGTGAGGGTTGGCAGGGAAGCATCACATGGCACAACTCTGGCTGAACTCCTGGTCATTTATGCTTAACAGTGCACTGTGTATAAAGGCTCAGGGTCTGTCTTGCTTTTTAATTGACTACATAAGGAGTGGGAGGCCTGTTCTGTAATTTTCTGTGGAGGCTGTTGTTAAAGGTAGCAAAATATAAAGCACATGATAAATGAGCCCACCCAGACTTCACTGACAGCTCTTCCCTTACTGTGGTTGGCATTTTAGTAAGGAAATAATTATATTTAATTGGCCTTTTGTTGTTCCCTTTAAAAACATGGATCTTGAAAAGTCAGTCAGTAGCTAATCTCTCTCTTCTACCAAGCTGGCTCAGAGCTGTGTCTAAATTAATTTGGACTGCAGGGCATTTGGATTAGATGACCTTTGGAGGTCCCTTCTGACCCAAACCATTCTATGATTCTGTTAAAGCTTCAAAATGGACAAAATGCTCATGAAAAGCATTAGCAGAGAAGCCCAGAAGCTTCAGTGTTGCACTGCCATAAACATCTTGACAGTGAACATAAAGACAGCTGTGATTCTGGGGTTCTTTGACAAGTCTTACCAAGGCAACCCTTCTTGGACTTTCCCTCCCATTACTTTTGGAATTGGCTGAAAGATCAGTTATGGCCTTTAGGAGTTTTTTGGGGGGGTGGGGGGAGGTTGTGGGGTTGTGGTTTTTGGATTTGTTTTTTTGGGGCTTTGGTCTGTTTTCACATCTTTCCACACCCCACACCTCCCAGCCCCCTTATGCAGTGATTGAGTGCTGCATAACTCAGTCTCTTACCTTTTCTGTCAATTGGAAGAGTAGAAAGACTAAAACTAAAATGAGGAAATATGTAAAGCAGGTTTATGAAGACCTTAATGTCCATTCACAAAACTATGAACATTCCTCATTCCCAGCACTAAGCCATACAGTCTGTAATCATGGCTGGAGGTCTAGAGTATAAATACTGCTTGGCAATGCATGTCTGATTTAATAATGCAGACAGATGTATTGCTGCTGCTACTTAAGTTTACCTTTTCTCCCTGTTTTTTTTTTTCCCCCTCACAGCTGCTTCATGCCCGCTATGTACTGCAGCTCCTATGTGAAACTAGGAGGGTTCTCAAGGAGATGCCAAATATCACCCATCTCTCAACTTCCTACTCCAAGGAGATCACTGTCTGTGGTAAAGTCCCAGAGAAGAGCACCACTTTGGCTATGGGTTGATATTCTAAGTGGTTAGCTGTTCCACCTTAGTGGCCCTCCTCTGGACCCTGCTCCATCAGGTCCATGTCCTTCCTGTGTTGGGGACTGACCTGTTGGAGAGGAGCTCTGGGGAAAATGACCTAGAGGGTCCTGGTGGACAGAAGGATGCCCCTGAACTAGCAATGAGCCCTTGTGGCCAAGAAGGCCAAAGGCATCCTGGGGTGAATTAGAAGGGATGTGGTGAGTAGGTGGAGAGAAGTTCTCCTCCCCCTCTACTCTGCCCTGGTGAGGCCACATCTGAAATACTGTGTCCAGTTCTGGGCCCCTCAGTTCAAGAAGGACCTCAGGGAACTGCTTGACAAAGTCTAGCACAGAGCCCCCACGCTGCTGAAGGCAGTGGAACTTCTCCCTGTGAGGACAAGATGAAGGAGCTGGGGCTCTTTAGTTTGGAGCAGAGGAGCCTGAGGGGTGACCTAATTAATGTTTATAAATATGTAAAGGGTGAGTGCCAAGAGGACAGAGCCAGGCTCTGCTCAGGGATGCTTAATGACAGCACAAGGGGCACTGGGTGCAAGCTGGAGCAGAGGAGGTGCCATGGGAACAGAAGGGAAAACTTTCTTTGTGAGGGTGCCAGAGCCCTGGAGCAGGCAGTCCAGAGAAGTTGTGGAGTCTTCTTGCAAAGCCCCCTGGCTGTGTTCCTGTGTGAGCTGCTCTGGGTGCTGCTGCTCTGGCAGGGGAGTTGGACTGGATGATCTCTGGAGGTCCCTTCCAACCCCTCACATTCTCTGATACATTTCCAAATGTTGCCATTACAAGTTCTTGATGAGTTTGTTTATTTATTTACACAAATGCATAAATTGGAACAAACACAAAATTAAAAGGTTCCTGAGTCATATGAAGTGTATTTTCAGAATGTCCCCAGCTCCTCTTTCCTTTTCTCATTAAACATTTCTGAGTGAGTCAGGATAAATTCAGCTAACACTGCAGTGTCACTTAAAGGTTCCTGCACTTTCCTCTCTAAAATGCCACCAAGTATTTTGATCACTGGCTGCAAGTCTCACTGCCTTTTCCACTTACTGAGAAAAAGACTTCACCATCATTGTTTAATCAGTTACAGTTTTAATGAGGGCTTAGTAGGGGTGGTAAACAAGCCCTTCCATTGACAGTATGACTATCTAGGGTAAACAGGAATTATAATAAACCCTCCTGTCTAAAGGGACCCAAGAGGATGGATCAGTCTTTATGCAACCAACAAATTAGCCTCACAGAATGCATGACATGGCATAAGGTAAAGAACTAAGAGCTCCTTGCTTGTCTGTTTTGCTGTGCTTTGGTAAATTGTGGGGAATTATGCAGTATCCTGACTCTGCAGAACAGAACAGCAATGGTGACTTGAACTCCTGACAGCTAGCAGCAGTGTGTGCTGTGGCTCATAGTCAAGTGGGATAAGGAAGCAGACATGCACAACAAAGAATGGTTTTAAGATGCGGTCATGAACCTATTACAATGGCCAGGGTAGGGTTTGTTTAAGAAGGATTTTGTACAAACATTAATTTGTTAACTAAACCAACAAAACCTATCCCCAAACTAAGGAAATAGATTCATACTTGCTACACAGCAAAATATACCTCCCCATGCACTATGTAAGCAGCATTTAAAGGGGTTCCTTACCTGCCATTGAATCAAATCAGCAAGATCCTTTGCAGAAGATGAAACACTGATTTTTAGACATAATTGAGCCCAAATGTTGATTTCCTTAAAATAAGGTATCTGCCTCCCTGTTTTCTTTCAATTTCAAATTAATGATGCAGATTAAATACACAGCTGAAATGTTGCATTCACTTATAGGTCATGAAAATCTATCATAGCTGGAGGGATTCCTTAGAGTGACTTCAGCAGGCTTAACATTAATATAAAGTGGGACACAAAACTTGTAGACAGGGTAAAAATGTTGACATTGGCTTTTTCCATAGGTCAAAGTGCAGAGTCTTGTGTCTGGGTCAGGCAATCCCAGGCACAAATCCAGGCTGGGTCAGAGTGGGTTGAGAGCAGCTCTGAAGAAAGAGCCTTGGGGGTGTTGGGTGCTGAGCAGCTGCCCAGGAGCCAGCAGTGCCCTCCTGCAGCCCAGCAGGCAGAGGAGTGTGGGCAGCAGGGCAGGAGAGGGGATTCTGCCCCTTGGCTCTGCTCTGCTCAGACCTCACCTCTAATCCTGCCTCCAGCTCTGGGGTCCCCAGCAGGAGAAGGACACAGAGCTGCTGGAGAGAGGCCAGAGGAGGCCACAAAGATGATGCAAGGGCTGGAGCAGCTCTGCTGTGAGCACAGGCTGAGGGAGCTGGGGGTGTGCAGCCTGCAGAGGAGAAGGCTCCAGGGGGACCTCAGAGCTGCCTGCCAGGACCTGAAGGGATCCTGCAGGAAGGCTGCAGAGAGACTTTGGCTGAGGGGGTCCAGAGACAGGCCAAGGGGGAATGGTTTGAAGCTGAGGCAGAGCATGGCTAGACTGGTGCTGAGGAAGAAGTTCTTCAGTGTGAAGGTGGTGAGACTCTGGAACAGGCTGCCAAGGGAGGTTTTAGATGCCTGATTTTTCAAGGCCAGGCTGGATGAGGTCTTGAGCAGCTGAGTCTAGTTGAGAGGTGTGCCTGTCCACAGTGGGGAGGTTGGAGGAGATGATATCTAAGGTTCTTTCCAACCTAAGCTGTTCTCTGATTCTCTGCTCATTGGAGCTGAAAGCCTATTATCCCAAGAAAGGTTTTGAAACCATTCTGTGACTTCATGGTGGTGAGTCACAGATGCAAGAAGGTTGGTTTCTGTGAGCATGAAATTCAGTCAAGTGCAGAGGGGAGCTATGCTGCAGTCATCCAAGGTGTTGGAGTGCAATCCCCCTGCCTGCTCCCAACCAAACCTTGCAGGGAGGGCCAAATCTGTCATTCTGGTAGCCATGAAAGCATGGCCAGTTCTTGATACTCCCCATCAAATCCTGCCTGTAGTAATCACAGCCTGGCCAGGAATCAGACAAATTCCATGGTGCTGTATATAGTGTCTTAGTAAATTTAAACTTGTTAGGATGTAGAAGTCTTAGCATGTTTCTAAAGGTCTTTTAGTGACATTTTCTGGCTTTCAGGTTCACAGGATGTTTGTTCATCCTACTCCCATTTATTTCCCTGAGTGAGCCATTGCTGTGTGACTGATCTGAACTTCAGATCCAGCTGGAAAGGCAAATATTTCATGCAGTCCCATTGTATACTTTTAAAAGTATTGAACTGGCAGGTTTTACAAGCAGCTTCATCATGTACCTTAAAATAAAACTAATTCTAACAGAAGGCAAATTACTGAAGAGAACATGGGGAAAATCTTGTTAGGATTAACTAATTCCAGGTTTATAATTCCTTTTTTTTTCTCCTCCTTTGTGAGATAATTAAAGTCTTAATTAAGAACTTTTGTTTCCTGCAGGAGATTTGCATGGAAACCTGGATGATCTTTTGCTGATATTCTACAAGGTAAGCAAGATGGTCTTTGATGTAGCCTTTTCACTTGGACTTAAGGACATGTGTTTGTGTCTGATAAGATTTATCCCTGTCAGAAGTGTTCATGTGGTGTGCACACATAAATCATGCAACAGTTGGAACAGTGTCTTTGTTTTAGCTCTTTTTTTCTCCACATCCTCCTGGTCACTCTAAAGGAGGAAATCCAGGAGATCTTTATCTTCCTAAATGCTGAACTGGAATTGAACCCAAGTTTAAGAGGGTTCCTTGCAGTGTCTCTAAAGTCCTGCCACTGTTTTGTATTCCATATTGACTGAAAGCTTCTAAACTCAGGAGCTCACTTAGTTCCTGATCGAACACTAGACCATTATGGCCCTCCAGAAAAAATACAGAACTCTGATTTAGGCCTTCCACTGATACCTGCAAAGTGGTTTTTATTATTCTTATCTGTTTACAGGAAACAAACAAAAAATGTCTTCTGTTTAAAAGCTGTTGATGTCTTGGAAGCAATCAAGTAGTCTGCACAAAATGAAAATACCTTGGGCACCCTTTAGATATCTGTGAACAGCTGATCACTTTTTAATGTTAAAAAAACCCAATCTGATCACTTTTTAATGTTAAGAAAAAAAGAAAAACTTTACTGATGTGAAAAAACTTCAGCTCCAGGCTCTCTTTTCCACAATTGTATATTTAACTGCCATGTGAGAAAGGTCCTATATTTAGTTTCACATTTATCTGTAGCATGAATCACCACCTTTCATGTGGCAGATACTCTTTGAGTTTTCCAGGGGAAAGGAGTTGAGTCTGATCCTTGTAAGTTCACCTGCTCTGAGTGGAGACTGAATTGAGCTAACCCAGATGTTGAAATTATGTCCTTCCTCCCCTGCTTCCTCCTTTGCTACACTTTATCTGATATTTGTTGAATGGAAACTTGTTTGTTTTGCCCAAGTGCCCACCTGAAGCCTTTTAAATATAATCAGACTTTTTTTAATTAAGAAATCAGCTACATTTAGCTGGTCCTTGCATTGCAGTCTTTTAGCTGTTACTTTAATTAGACAATCTTCTTTTCTTTTTTTTTTTTTTTTAACTGGAATAAGAGTGTAATATTTCATACACAGCCTGGAATGGGAAAAAAAAAAAAAAAAAAACAACTATTTTCACAGAATCATAGAATGGCTTAGGTTGGAAGGGACTTCAGAGAGCATCTACTCCAACCTCCCCACCATGGACAGGGACAGCTCATCCAACCTGTCCTTCAACACCCCAGAGAGGAGACATCCCCAGTCTCCCTGGGCAGTCTATTCCAGAGTCCAAATACCTTCATACTGAAGAACTTCTTCCTCAGCTCCACTCTAACCCTGCTCTGCCTCAGCTTCAAACCATTCCCCCTTGTTCTATTGCTAGACCCTTATGAAAAGTCCCTCTGCAGCCTTTCTGTAGGATCCCTTCAGGTATTGGGAGGCAGCTCTAAGGTCTGGAGTCTTCTCTTGGAGTTTTATCTTGGCCTGAACAACCCCAGCTCTCTCAGCCCATCCTCATAGCAGAGGTGTTCCATGTCTTAGGTCATCTTTGTGGCTTTGTGTGTTATATTTACAACTGCAATCAGCCTAAATTTTACTCTTTTGGTGTAGACAGAAGCTGATTTCCCCCCCCCCCCCTGCCCCTTCCCCCAATAGATGTTGCAAAGAGAAGAAAACCTCTTAAGCAAGGACTAAAACCTTATGTGAATAAATTCAGAGCCAAAACTCCCACTGATTTCAGGGACTGGAGTTTGCCTCCAGTCCTTCTCTGTTAAGCTTCTAGGGGAGTCCTTCCACCAAAGCAAATAAAATGGACAGAAAGTGTCTGGGGAAAGCAGAGATCATGTGATAGAGCTGCTTAGTTATTTTGAAGCATATTAAATCTCACAGTATTATTCTGTCCCCTCCAAGCACTTTACTCAGACAAGCAACAAATCCAGTCCCCCTCTGGGATCCATATTTTTCTGCTTCCCTCCCTAAGTGTTTCAGTTGGAAGCTCAAAGCTGTTATGAACCACCTGTAACCATTAAAGGTGCAAGAAGAGCCAATCCTAAACAGTGCCCTGAGGAGTGTGCTGACCTCAGGTGTGTGCAGAGCTGCAATAGCTACTGAAGCACTTTGGAGGCCTGCACATGGACCAGGCACGGTAAGTGTGTATGGCTCTGCCCAGGGAACTCTGCTCACAGCACTCCTAACTGCTAACAGCAAGCACAGAGCTGCCAGCAATCTACAGCTTATCAGCACAGGTCTGGTTGTAGCAGAGTGTGTAATCCTTACACCTGCTTTGGGTGAACCTGAGGGAAATAACTTTTTGGTTTTTTCACTAGCCAGTTTGTGAGGTGTATCCAGTCTCTGCCATTAAGTGCCAGTGTTTCCTGAAATTCTTTGAAACCCTTGAATTTTAAATTATATACTGCTAAGGCAGATTGTTAAATGGATGCTGTGGGTAGAACTAGCCTGAAGCTGTAGAAAATGCAAAAGGAAGTGAATTAATCACTAACCCAGCAGAGGCAGTAATGATGCCCAGCAGCAAGCTGCTAATTGTTAAGAGGGCCTCTTTGCCTCTCTGACATGTCAGAGGCTCTTAACAGCCTTTAATGTAGTTTTGCCCTTATTGTTGGTTGAAACCAGAGAAAAAGATGATAGGAAAACTTCACATGAGTGTGGAACAAAACCTGAAATGTCATTGAAGTTAGAAGTCCCAAAAGAACCTCTCATTTACAACTAAGAGTTGCAGAAGAATGAGAGCCTGGAGAATGCTGCAGCAGATCTCTCTTTGCATGAGGACTGCAGTTAGTGGCTGTGTGCTGACCATGTGCTAGTGACTCGCATGCCTGGGGGGGTTAAGCTAAAGCTTTTATTACTTCATCTTTGCAGGAGCTGCTGCTGAGTCCCTCCTGTCTGTCCCACTCCTGAAATCCAACCTTGCTTTTTTAAAGCCGCTCCAACCCACTGCATTAGCAGAGGGTGCTGTAAATTGGCACAGGGCAACCTCAGGACTCCTCTAAATTAACTAGGAGAGAGCTGGGGGAGAAGCTATAGCAAAACCCAAGCAGGTTGTATTTCCAGCAGTCAGGATTGTGCTGCTCTGGGAATTGAAAGACCAGGATTCATTGGTGCATCCTGACAGCACAGCACACTGACTGGGACACAAAAAAGAGAGAATTCCTAAAGGATTCAATTTAAATGTGCAATTGAGTCCCTGGCCAAATCTTGCATCCTGCAACAAACCTGCTAAGGCAGTACAGCAGGGCATGCCAGGGGAACACAGGGAATGCTAAGGCAGTACAGCAGGGCATGCCATGGGAACATGGGGAATGCTGGACACAGTAGCTCTAGTCAGGAAGCAGGATGTTGTCTTGTGGTGCTACCAAACCTTTTAAGAGTGGCTTCCAGAGCTGTAATTTTATAGATATTGTATTGGTAATTCTTGTGCCTGCCCAGTGTGAAAGCAGAGATTTCCTTTTTTCTAGTAAGTGAAAATGGAAATAGTATTTCCCACCTTGAATCCTGCCTCCAGTTCTGGTGTCCCCAGCAGAAGAAAGACACAAGAGCTGATGGAGGGAGTCCAGAGGAGGCCACAAAGATGATCCAAGGGCTGGAGCAGCTCTGCTGTGAGGACAGGCTGAGGGAGCTGGGAGTATTCTGATTCTTGGGGGACCTCAGAGCTGCCTTCTAATAGCTGAAGGGATCCTGCAGGAAGGCTGCAGAGGGACTTTTGCTGAGGGTGTCTAGAGACAGGACAAGGGGGAATGGTTTGAAGCTGAGGCAGAGCAGGGTTAGACTGGAGCTGAGGAAGTTCTCCAATACCAGGGTGATGAGACTCTTGCACAGGCTGCCCAGGGAGGCTGTGGCTGCTTCCTCACTAGGGGTGTTGAAGGCCAGGCTGGATGAGACCTGAGCAGCTGAGTCTAGTTGAGAAGTGTCCCTGGGCACGGTGGGGAGGTTGGAGTAGGTGAGCTCTGAGGTCTGTTCCAACCTAAGCCGTTCCATGATTCTGTCAATGACTCTTCTATTTGCAAGCAGTAGTTGCAGTAACAGCAAAGTCTCTTTTATTACAAGACCAATGTTTCTTTTGGCCTCTTTCAGGTTAGATTGATATAGGTAAAATAGGTAGAGGAAAGAATTAGAGACAGCATCAAAAGAACAGCTACAGAGGTCACCTCTGCTGGCTCCCACAGGTTGTCTGCCACAGACAGGTTTGTTCTCAGCAGTGCAACTAAACAAATGCAGTTCTCTGTATGCTGCAGAGTATTTTGCAGGTTTTTCTAGCCAGGTGATCTCCTTTAAATGCTGAGTCCTTTATTACAGCAGCATAGCAGCTTCTCCAAATGCCCTTCTTTGTGTTTCCTGCTGCAGAATGGTTTGCCTTCAGAACAGAACCCATACGTCTTCAATGGTGATTTTGTGGACAGAGGGAAGAATTCTATGGAGATACTTATAATCCTCTTTGCATTTCTACTCATCTACCCCAATGATTTACACCTGAACAGAGGAAACCATGAGGACTATGTCATAAACTTGAGGTAGGTTTTAGGGGGCAGTGATGGGGTGGGGAGGAGTATCACCAGAAATGTTGGAGCTTTTGGATGCTGCTTTAGGCACTGTGACACCAGTTATTCACCTGTAGCTTTGCATGCTCAAGATGTGTGAGGGGGAGGTCAAAGAACATCCTTGTTACACAGGCACTTGAATGGGAGTCATATCTCCTCTCTTACCTGATTTCAATCCATTGAAGACAATGGGCTTAGTGCAGCTTCCTGGGAAAAAAAGGATGGGTGGAAGTATGATAATGTAGTTTAAAAATTGGCTTTTTCCATAGGTCAAAGTGCAGGGTCCTGTGTCTAGGTTGGGCCAGTCCCAGGCACAAATCCAGGCTGGGCATAGAGTGGGTTGAGAGCAGCTCTGAAAAAAGAGCCTTGGGGGTGTTGGTTGCTGAGCAGCTCCCCAGGAGCCAGCAGTGCCCTCCTGCAGCCCAGCAGGCAGCTGTGTGCTGGGCTGCAGCCAGAGGAATGTGGGCAGCCTCTCCTGTGAGGACAGACTTGAGAGAGTTGGGGCTAATTCAGCCTGGAGAAGAGAAAGCTTCAAGGAGACCTTATTGTGGCCTTCCAGTATCTGAAGGGAGGGAGCTACAAGAAAGCTGGGGAGGGAGTTTTTAGGGTGATAGGACTGGGGGGAATGGAGCAAACCTGTAAGTGGATAGATTCAGATTGGATATTAAGGAAGAAATTCTTCCCCATAAGGGTGGTGAGAGACTGGCACAGGTTGCCCAGGGAGGTGGTGGAAGCCTCATCCCTGGAGGTTTTTAAGGCCAGGCTGGATGTGGCTCTGAGTAACCTGCTCTGGTGTGAGGTGTCCCTGCCCATGGCAGGGGGTTGGAACTGGATGATCCCTTCCAACCCTGACAATTCTATGATTCTGTGATTCTGCCCCTTGACACTGCTCTGAGAGACAGGGCAGAATAAAGCATATTTAAACTGAGACAAAATGGCAGTAGAAAAAGAGAGCTAGAGCATTCCTGGCAAACACTACAGTGCAGAAAATCATTCAGAAGGGGCATACTGAAAACCAGTTCATGATGCTGTCCTATTTTCAGGTATGGCCTCACAAAAGAAGTTGTGAAGAAATATAAGGTAAGCTTCCTCCTCTTTGTTTGCTGTGTAGTCCTGCAGGTGTAAACACAGAAACTTCCAACCAGTTTGTTCAAGTGTAGTACAGAATTACTTTAGCAATGTGGTGGAGTATCAGGGCAGTAACTGACAGCATTAAGTGTTAGCCTTTTATGCTCAGAGATCTGTGGGATGAAATAAATTACATCCATAAGGCCACTCAAGAATGCAGAAAGAGTTGAACATGGAAGAAAAACAAGAGGCAATCAAATGGCCCTAAAGGGAATGTCAGACCTGTCTTCTTGAGTGTTCCTGTCAATGATCTGGATGAGGGCATTGAGGCATCCTCACTTTGCAGAGACACCAAGCAGGATGGCCATGTCCATCTGCTGGAGGGTAGAGAAGCTTTACAGTGGGATCTGCACAGGTGAGACCTATGGGCCAAGGCTCATTGGATGAGGTTCAACAAGGCCAAGTGCCAGGTACTACACCTGGGTCACAACAATCCCTTGGGGTGCTACAGTCTTGGGGATGTGTGGTTGGAAAGCTGCAACTTGGAGAGGGACCTGGGAGTTTTGCAGTCACTGACCATGAGTCAGCAGTGCCCAGGTGGTGAAGAAGGCCAAGGGCATCCTGGTATGGATCAGAAACATGGAGGGCAGCATGTACAGGAGGTGACATCCCCCTGTGCCACACCTTGAGTGCTGTGTTCAGCTCTGGGCTTCTCACTCTAAGAAGGACATGGAGGGGCTGGAGAGTATCCAGAGAAGGGCAATGAGGCTGGAGAAGGGCCTGGAGACCCTGGGCTTGAGGAGGGGCTGAGGGAGCTGGGGATGTTCAGGCTGGAGAAGAGGAGGCTGAGGGAGACCTCATTGCTCTCTACAGCTCCCTGAAGGGAGGTTGGGGTGAGGAGGGAGCAGCCTCTGCTCCTTGGTGGCAAGAGACAGGAGCAGAGGAAATGGTTCCAAGCTGCACCAGGGGAGGTTCAGGCTGGGTGTTAGGAAACATTTCTTCACTGGAAGGGCTCTCAGACATTGGAATGTTCTGCCCAGGGCAGTGCTGGAGTCACCATCCCTGGGGGTGTTGAAGCAGTCTGTGGAGCTGGTGCTTAGGTCATGCTTAGTGCTGACCCTGCAGTGCTGGGTCAAGGGCTGGACTGGATGAGCTTGGAGCTCTCTTCCAGCCAGTTAGGTTCTGTGATTCTGTGAACATCTTTAGTGGTGTTGCAGCTCATGGCATCACCTGAATGGAAATGCTCAGACAGGCTCTGGCAGACACATCAGCAAAGTCTTTAGCTTAGAAGCAGCAGACTGTGGCAGAAACAGGATCTGCTATCAGAGTGTATTTTACAGGACCATGGCAAACAGATCCTGGGACTTCTACGAGACATCTTCAGCTGGCTCCCCCTCGCCACTATAATTGACAGCAAAGTTCTCATCCTCCATGGAGGAATTTCAGACACCACAGATCTGGAGTTCCTGAATGCACTTGAGAGGAATAAGGTAAGAGATCATATATCCATGTGGGGGAAGGATTTTGTTCTTTGTCCAATGCTAAGATCAGGTGGTTTGCATTGGGAAAGGAAATGGTTGCTGTTCAAGGCATGTAAGGGGAGAAAAAAAGGTGAACTTTCTTCAAAATCGGTGTTACCAAAGTTTCCAGTAGCTGTTGGGAACTGATTACTTGGCTGCTGTAAAATAATGTGGGTCTTTTGACTTTAAAATAGGTGAGAGCACATTACATACCTCCTTCCTGCAGTGATGATGCATTAGCTAGAAAGTCTAGGCTCCATGGTCTGTACCCCTGTGCACTAAACTGGCTGCTGAACTACAGAGGTAGGTTCCTTTAACTGTGAGCTGAGTTCTGCTCATGCTTTCAGCAGGGCTGGGCTCAGTGCTGCAGTAGCTGGGAAATGAAGAATTACCAGTTCAAAGCTGCTGCCACAGGAGAGCCTTGCTAATGAGCCATGTGTGGGACACAGCTCAGGGCAACACCACTCAAGTCCAACTGATGTATTTTTAATTGGCACAGCTGGCAACTGCCAGGTCTCACATCCTGGTCAGTGCAAGGGGGAATAGCCCAGGGTTTTGCATTTTGTTTTCCATCAATCCTTTTGTCTGGTAAAGAGTAGGATTCATATGTCTGTGTGTGTGTAATGTATGGTATGGTTTGGCTTTTTTTTTCTCCCACCCCGCAGAAATGAGCTAGTATGAGAAAGTTTCAACTCCTTGGAGAGGAATCTGCATTAATGAGCTCTCAGGGAGCCACAGCATGCAGCTCCAAAGATGCCCTGCATGTTGCAGGAGGCTGAACAATAAAAGGGCCTTTATCCATTTCACTGCTACCCTCCTGCCATCCAATTGATTTGAGCCAAATTAACCTAGCAGCATGCTACAGTAGTGGATGCAGTTTCACCATCAGTATTGGTGCATTTTTTTGAGGTTCTAGTGAAGGTAGGCACTGAAGAGTCAACCCTGAGCCCAGACCATACTCTCTGTATAACAAGAACTTGGCTATGGCTTGGAATGAGTCAGTGTCTGGACAAGGATGTGAGAGCAGCTCTGAAGAGGCTGCTCGCTGACAGATAGAAAGCAATGTCTCTGTAAGTGCCAAACCAAATATATCATGGTGGTGTGGTTGGTACTCGTGCTTAGGGTCTGCAGTAAAACAGCAAAGGCTGCTGGGCACTAGAGAATTTGCTGCAATGCTTGCTTTAAGATGGACTCAAAGAGTCAAAATGTGCTCTCCAGGCTCCACAGTTTGATTAGAAATCACTCCGTTAAATTATTTGCTACAAAATCAGATTTTTATTACTAAAGCCTTATTTCATACTGTATTTTATCTAACGTGGCTAAAGAGCAGCTCCTAGGGATGTCCTTCTAAGATTACCATATGGCCACTGATTCTCATATGGACCACTTCTGTAGTCATTCATGACCCTTTTTGTGTCCAGCTCTGAAGCCCTCAGCACAGGAAGGGCATGGACCTGATGGAGCAGGTCCAGAGGAGGGCCATGAAGATGATCAGGGGGTCTGGAGCACCTCTGCTATGAGGACAGACTGAGGGAGCTGGGGGTGTTCAGCCTGCAGAAGAGAAGGCTCCAGGCACACCTCAGAGCAGCCTGCCAGGACCTGAAGGGGCTCCAAGATGGCTGCAGAGGGACTGTTCCCAAAGGGCTGCAGGGACAGGAGCAGGTACAAGGGTTTGAAAGGAGAGCAGAGCAGATTGAGATTGATGTGAGGAACAAGTTGTGCAGCAGGAGGCTGCTGCAACACTGCAAGAGGTTGCCCAGGGAGGTGGTTGGGGCCCCATCCCTGGAGCTATTCAGGATCAGGCTGGACAAGGCTGTGAGCAACCTGATCTAGTGGAGGATGTCCCTGCTGATTCAGGGGGGTTGGACTGGATATCCTTTAGAGGTCTCTTCCAACCCAAACCGTTCTATGATGCTATGAAACACTTGCACCTTCCACCAAAGCTGTGAGCTGAGGCCATTGCAAGAGTTGAAATGTGAGCTCATGAGCCTTGCTGCTGGTGTCTCTGTGTTGGTTTTATGTTCTGGTAACCATTTCCATTTTTGTTTTTCAAGCTGAAATCTTTGATGCGGCCACCAAAGTCAGTGACAGACAGACAGGACCAAGGAAAGGAGAGAATTCCCTCAACCAGACCCAGCAAACACACTGCCAACCAGAAAACACCACACAGCTCTTCAGCAGGCTCTGCTGAACCTTCAGCCTCAACTTTGCCTCCAGACCCTACCCTCAAGGAATGGAAACAAGTAGGTGACACCAAAAAGAGACTGATACCCAAAGCCTCCTGCCAACCCAGCAGGTGCTCTGTTCAGGCAGTGTCTTTGAGTCTGAGGGAGCACCATGGACCAGGATAGGTTGGGGACTGACCTGTTGGATACCAGCTTAGGGAGAAGGGACTTGGGGGTCCTAGTGGACAGAAGGATGCTCCTGAGCCAGCAATGTGCCCTTGTGGCCAGAAGGTGAAGGGCGTCCTGGGGTGGATTAGAAGGGTTGTGGGGAATAGGTCAAGAGGTGCTCTCCACTCCATCTGCTCTGCATTGGTGAGGCCATATCTGGAATATTGTTTCCAGTTTTGGGCAACTCAGGTCAAGAAGGACCTCAGGGAACTGCTTGAGAGTTCATGGCAGAGCCCCCAAGCTGCTGCAGGCAGTAGAAGATCTCCCTGTGAGGCCAGGCTGAGGGAGCTGGGGCTTGGAGCTTGGAGCAGAGGAGCCTGAGGGCTGCCCTCAGTGCTGGGGAGAAAGATGTGCAGGGCAGTGTGGGGAGGACAGAGCCAGGCTCTGCTCAGGGCTGGCCAAGGACAGCACAGGGAGCACTGGGTGCCAGCTGGGCAAGAGAAGGGTGTCAGAGGCCTGGAGCAGGCTGCCCAGAGAGGTTGTGGACTCTCATTTGGAGACTTTCCAAACCTTCCTGCACATGTTCCTCTGTGACCTGCCCTTGGTGACCCTGCTCTGGCAGGGGGGGCTTGGACTGGGTGATCTTTAGAGGTCCCTTCCAACCCCTACCATTTTGTGAGTTGTCCCATCCTAAGCCCCCCCCATTATTCATGGAGCAGACTTGGCAGCTTCAGTTCTCTGGGTGCTTTTCGCAGCCCTGGTCATAAAGGCTTGGAACTTTCTGCCTCCCAAGCACCATTTACCCAGAGTTTTCTTTTCTTAGCCATCAGGAGGAAACTGCTCAGTATGAGATGTGTGTGCTTGCCCTCATGTGGTTGGATCTGTTGGTACAGAGGTGGCTGTCAAATAGGGCAGCCTGCAATTGTCAGTGCTAAGAGCACCTTTTTTTTTTTTTTTTTTTTAGTGGTGGTTGTGGCAGCTGAGTGCTGAAACTATCCCCTCCCCCCCAAAAAAAAAAAACCCAGCACCTGAGACCTACAGGCTGATTACTCAAGAGTGTCCTCTGTTTTTTTTTCCTCTTGGAATATTCAAGGCAGCACAGAGCTGTTGTCATTTAATAAGTTCTGATAATTTCCAAAGCTTCATTTGCACAGCACTTTAGGAGCACAAAATTGAATTTTGTTTCTTCTCCTGAGCTTGTCTTCAGACAGCTGCTTTAAGGGACAGCTTTCTTTAGCTTCTGGAGAAGCAAGTCTGTCTCTGAAGAGGTGATGCCCCATGGTACCCATCTGACCTACAAACTCACACAATGGGTCCAAGCAGCTCCCCTCAGTCTAACCCTCTCCCAGCCATGCTCACAAAGGTGAAGGGAATGTGGTAGCTTAAACCTCCTTTTCCCTGCTGATTGTTACTGCCTGGAATGATTAGGCTAAGTGACTTTAAACCGTGAGAGTTTATCCTCATGCCTGAGTCCTGCTAACATGCTAATGTGTAAAACCTTGGTCTGAATCATGAGCTAACCAAGACAATGAAGCCAAAGGCAACTCTTGTCATGATTAGAGCAGCCACCCCCAAGCATGGCTGAGGTAAAACCACAGAGCCATGTGGTTAGCAGGTCTGTGCTGGGACACACAACCCCCTCTCACACCTCCACGCAAAGGAGGCAGCTTTTGCTCTCTTTGAAACAGCCCAGGTGCCATTCCCTGACATGGGTTTGAAACCTCAGCTGTAAAAGGAAGTGCATTGCTGAAATGATATTTCACCTGAGAAAAGTTCAGCCAAAATCTAGATAATGTTTCTTTAGGAAAAGGAGAATAGAAGTTTCAGCCCTACAGAGTGTCCTGCTGGAAGGAAGCAAGAGAACACAGGAGCCACTGGTTAGCTCAGGTATTGTCCTGTGGAGCTCTGGGTATGGTAACTACTTCAGACCACCACAGGCACTCCGTCCTTGCCTACTATCAGTCCTCACCTGCTTGACTTTGCTCATTATAGATCCTTGACATTCTCTGGAGCGATCCAAGAAGCCAAAATGGCTGCACACCAAACAAGCGTCGAGGAGGAGGCTGTTACTTTGGTCCTGATGTCACTGCCAAGCTGTTTGAAAGGTATAATCTGAAGATGCTCATCAGGTCTCACGAATTCAAGCCTGAAGGTTATGAGATCAGCCATGATGGGAAGGTAAGATGCTTTCATGTTCAACACAATTGTCCTGTGACTTTCACAGGGAAAGCCACAGTATAGTTGTCTGTAAACTTAACTGGAAAAAAAAATGAGTGACTTCCTTACAATGGATTTGGGGGAATTGTGTGCAAGGTAGCTGTTAGAACAAACAGAGTTCTGAAGAAGTCCTTCACAGCTTCAGGGAGCCAGGACTTGCTTGTGTGAAAACAGCTCAACAAAATCCTCAAGGAGAGGTATGAGGAAGTACAGTGCAAGAGATGCTCTGAGGCTCCAGAAACCCTTTTAAGTGAATGATTGCGTTTCTGGCTCTGCTTTCTGACAGGCCAGCAAGAACCCTGAAAACCAGATCCAGCTTTGAAAGAGGTTTCTGTTGAGGCCTTGAGCATCTGAGTCTAGTTGAGAGGTGTCCCTGCCCATGGTGAGGAGGTTGGAAGACCTGGAAGTCCAGGTGGATAACAAGTTCTGCATGGGACAGCAATGTGCCCTTGAGGCCAAGAAAGCCAATGGGATCCTGGGGTGCATTAAGTTTGGCCAGCAGATAGAGGGAGGTTCTTTTCTCTGCCCTAGTGAGACCTCACCTGGAATATTGCATCCAGTTCTGGGCTCCCCAGTTCAGGAGGGACAGGGATCTGCTGGACAGAGTCCAAGGGAGGGCTCCAAGGATGCTGAAGGGACTGGGGACTGCCTGGTGAGGAAAGGCTGAGAGCTCTGGGAGTGGTTAGTCTGGAGAGGAGAAGGCTGAGAGGGGATTTAATCAATGTTTATAAATATCTGAGGGCTGGAGGGTGAAGAGGGAGGGGACAGGCTCTGCCCAGTTACACCACAGCTGCTGCCCTCTGTCTTTTTATGTACACTTAATGCTGCAGCTGGCCTGGTTTGTCTAGGATCATTTCAGAAGGGAGCCTCAAGAAGAGCTGCCCCACCAAGGCAGTGTCTTTGTTCCCCCTGCTCAGGTCATCACTATCTTTTCTGCCTCCAACTATTACGAAGAGGGGAGCAACCGTGGAGCTTACATCAAGCTGACTCCGGAGCTGAGTCCTCGCTTCGTGCAGTACCAAGTCAGCAAGCAGACACGCAGGCAGAACCTGCACCAGAGGTACAGCTCTGTGCCTGTGCTGCCACAGCCTCCCACAAAGAGAGGGCTTTCCTTGCAGGGGCTCCTCTTTCCCCTTTCTTTTTTTCCCTTGGTTTTTTGCTTTGTCATTTAAAAGTTAATGCAGTAGATATGGCTGCTGTTGGAGAGAGTCCAGAGGTGGCCACAGGTACTCCAGCCCTTGGATTACCTTTCTGCTATAAGAATAGGCTGAGGGAGGTGTGGGGGGGTGTTCAGCCTGGAGAAGAGAAAGCTCCAGAGGGACATTAGAGCTGCTTTCCAATAGCTGAAGGGATCCTCCAGGAAGGCTGCAGAGGGACTTTTGCTGAGGGTGGCTAGAGACAGGCCACGGGGGAATGGTTTGAAGCTGAGGCAGAGCAAGGTCAGAGTGGAGGTGAGGAAGAAATTCTTCAGTGTAAGGGTGGTGAGACTCTGGCACAGGCTGGCCAGGGAGCTTGTGGCTTTGTGCTCCCTGGGGGTATTCAAGGTCAGGTTGGATGAGGCCTTGAGCAGCTGAGTGTAGTTGCAAGATGTCCATGTCCATTGGTGGGGAAGTTGGAGATGATCTCTGAGGTCCCTTCCAACCTGAGCCATTTTAGGATTCAACTGCCAAAGGTAATTAGCTGCAGTACATGGTTAGAACAGACAATTGTCAGGGACTCATAAAGGGCCTGTGCCTGTCATGTCTGCATAAAGGCTGCAGTGTTAACCTGGACAAATCATGTTATGAATTGAGGCTAAAAAGGTTACCACAAGAGCTTTGCCAGGCCTGATTGGATTGAATGCAGCAAAGGAGCTCAGAATGCCCTGCATGAACTCCATTATCTCACAAATTCACATTATGCTGAAGGGGTTTTGTTTGGTTCATTGGCTTGGGCGATTTTTTTCTCCCCCCATGTTGCCTTTTAGGGTATAAGAAGTTGATGATGGATGTTAAAAAGCATAAAATAAGAGGATTTAAATCCTTTCATGACCTGCTCTGCATTTTTCCCCTCTCCTAGGGTGGGTACAATTGAATCCTCTGCTTTGAAGTCCTTACGAGAGAAGATTTACGCCCACAGGTCTGAACTCACCAGTGCCTTTGCACAGTATGACCACACTGGCACAGGTAACTCCATCTCTCTGGCCAGGTGCCACCATGGGGAAAGCAGCTGCTGGGGCCTGCTTGTAAAGCTGCAGAGGAAGGAGATGTTAGCAAGTTCTTAGCCCCAGGAAATAACCTGAGGGAATGAAGCTTCAGGGAGAAGAAAACAATTGAAACCCAGGGGCAGATAAGGAAATGGTGTTTGTTGGGCAGAGAGTTGAGGCAGGCAAATCCAGCACCAGAAGCTCAAAGGTTCAGACAGGGAACTGGGGTCTCAGGTGAGGGGAACTGGTCTCCTTCTGAGTCTGGGAGAGAGCTGAGGAAATCTGCCTACCTCTGCCACTAGCAAACACACACTCATCCATCAGCTGAAGAGAATTCAATGGCAAATTGATACATGAATCTTTTTACCAGGGAGCAAGGAGTTGATGGTTTCTAGCAGAAATACAACTTCTCTTCATGATGGATTCTCATTTCACTGGCTTTGCCCCCTGTGCTCCTAGAAGGGCAATCAGGAATGTGGTGCTATTGATTATTTTGCCACTGAACAACCATTGGACAGATTTCTGTCTTGGTGGGTTTTCAGCCACACTCTCTAGTTGCAGCTCAGCTCAGATCTGGTTTTCTCAAAAGGTATGAAAACATGCTGAGCAGCAGCATAGCATCACAAAGGTGGTGAGTTTGGAAAGGACCTTTAGAAACATCTACTCCAACCTCCCCTGTTCATTGTTCTGAGGGGTTTTAGCCCAAGAAAAGGAGAAAAATTTTTTTCTGAAGCATGGCAGAAGGCATGCTGCTGACTGCTGTGTGCTGTCAGGTCCCACTTGTAACCATGAACTGACTCCTCCTGGCAGGCACCATTCCTGTCAATGACTGGGCTGCAGCCATGGAGTCTGTCCTGCAACTGGACCTGCCCTGGAGGATGCTGCGCCCTCAGTTGGCACAGATGAGCCCAGATGGGGAAGTTGACTTCATGTCCTGTTTTTATGATTTGAAAATAAGTCAACCTATAAAAGAGGTAAGGGGGAAAAATCTGCCTCCTTGCAAACCTTGGAGGAAGAGCTTTTGGTGCAACTTGAGGCACAAGGCAGTGGTTTGTCCAATCAGGCAGAAAGCTACAGCTGAACGAGTTGCTGAGCTTCCTTTTATAGTTAGTGGGGGGAAGTGAGCAGTGCCAGGGTACAAAATCCTCCCTCCCTGCTAAGGTAGATGCTTAAAATAGGTTGGATGAATCACAAGCTCCAACTGCCTCTTGCTTTCCCTCAAGGGCAGCTGAGGGATGTGACAAATCCTACCCTAAAGCATCCAATCCTCGCTCTTGGAGATGAACTCTTCAAATGGGCTCCAGAGCCAATTCAGGCACCCGAGGGATGAGTCCCAGTTGGAGCTGGACTTCTGGAGATGTTTAATGGCAGCTGAGGTCTCCTCTGCAGAGCCCAGTTGTTAGCCAGTGGCTGCAGTGCTCTGGTCCTTAGCTGTTGCCATCATTTTTTCAGAGAGCAGCAGCAGCAGCTTTCTGGGAGTGTCTGGCAGACAGCATCTTCCCCAGATTATCCCTGTATCCACAAATAATTACTGAAGGTAGGAGGTATGAAGGGCTCCTTCTCTCCCTGCCCTGCCATCTGAAAGTGACAGATTTTAGCTGATTATTCCTCAGGGCAAGACACAAAAATGTCATTCCAGAGAATTCAGGCATACAGATTTAAAAACCCCTAAACACTTGACAAGTTCAAGTGGGAAACCAGCTCTGGCTAGTTCAGATTCTGCTGGCTAGACTGATTCAAACCAACAGCTGAATGGCTTCCTGTATGTGACTTCAACCCCAGGCTCAGCCAGCTTTGGTGGAAACACTGTGCAGATACAGAAAGGATCTGGAGACCATCTTTAACATCATTGACAAGGATCACTCAGGTAAGTCTAGCTCAGCCTGGCTCATTGCACCAGTTCTGGGGAGCTTACACTGCTTATCTTCCCCTCACTCTGGGTACTCCCCATTTAGGCTTCTAAGTGCAGAGGAGCCAGAGGTGATGTCATTTTCCCAGCTTAAGGAAGACTAATTTAAGGAGTCAGGCTATAACCAGATAAGGGACAATGCACAGAGGCAAAAAAGTCTCAGAGCCCAGCTCCAGCCTGGCTTCTCTCCTTTAGAGGCTTTTTGTCCCTTCCACTCTCAGTCAGCATTCACTGCTTGCTCAGTTTCACTGCTGGAACCTTTAGATCATTAGCTGAGAAAAATTCACACTTCAGCCCTGGGCTGACAGAACCCCCCAAGCCACAGGAGGCAGGGAACTTTGCTTGCACTGAAGGAATGTGGATGTGTGCAGGAGGGGCTACAGCAAGGGGAAACAGCACTGGAAAAAAAACCAAACCCAAACAAAAAGCAAGTTACTGTCTGTCTCTTCCAGGTCTGATTTCACTTGAGGAGTTTGGCCAGATGTGGAAACTTTTCACTTCTCACCTGGGCATTGATGTGAGTGATGAGTCCATTGACAAGTTAGTCCTGAGCATAGACTACAACAAGGATGGCCACATTGACTTCAATGAATTCCTGGAGGCCTTTCATGTGGTTCATAGACTAGAGAAAAAGGCAAATTCATGAAAGGGCAGAAGGTCCTGGGGGCTGCCTCAGAAGCTCCTCACCTTGCTGGCCTTGGACAGAGGCAGCCCAGGCTCCAGCCTGACAAACCCTAAACAGGCTCCTGGATAGGGTGAGCACTGTGGTCACTGCAAGCCTTGTTCTGGATGAGACAGAAGAGACAAAACCCACTGCTTACTGTATTCTTATTACTCTCACTGCCACATCAGCACCTCACAATTTATCCTCCCCCTGGGTGGCTTCTCCCCCATCAGTCCAACCTAGGAACATTGCCAAGATCACACCTACAGCCCCATGGGAAGAGAAATTTTGGTGTGGTTCTTTCAGCAGTCCTTAGTGACAGCTGAGGCACAGCACTGATGACCACAAGGAACATATCAGCCCCCTCCCTGGCCATACAATGGGCAAGGCAGAGGCTTGCTGCAGGCTGTCCAGTCTGGGAGAGACAAACACCCCTTGAATGATGCACTGGAATTAAAGCATTCCAGGTCCTGTCCCTCCTTGAAGTTTACAGACAGAGCTTAAAGGACCTCAGCTGAAAATGTATTTATTTCCTCTTGCCACTGGTTCCTTCTCCCTGCCTTTGCTGGGCTGTGGAGCTCAGAAACAGTCATAACTCATTACCTAAAGCCATAGCATGCTGATGATGTAACATGATGGCAAAATAAAGCTTCAGCTTTCACAGGCAGTGGGAGCAGTGGTGTCTGTCTGTCCTGCGGTATCAACACCACCCTTTCCCTGAAATAAACTGCATTTCTTGAAAGCAAAGAGATGAGGCAGGAGAGCAAACAAATTTGGATATTACTGATATTATTGTAGAGTCTCCTTCGCTGGAGACTTTCCAACCCCACCTGGATGCATTCCTGTGCAGACTGCCCTATAAGTGACCCTGGTTTGGCAGGGGGGGGGGGCTGGACCTGCTGATCTCTTGAGGGTCCCTTCCAACTTCTCATATCTTATGATACTGGGAACCGACCCCTGCATAGAATTAAGCACAAATTTTTTACCAAGTAAACTGAGAAATTCTGGAATTGAGTTTTTTGGAACACAGGAAGAGCCCAGTGCTCCTCACCAGACCCCAAGCCAATCTTCCCCTCCCTGCAACTATCATCCCAGCCACTCCTGTGGGGGAGAGCAGCAAGACCTGGACTCAATTCTCTTGCACCTTACACTCTGAATGTGACACACTGCTGTGAAGTGTGGCCAGATCAGAAGCCTTCTGAGAGCAGCACTGCCCCATTCAGCTGTAGTGAATACCTGAAGGGCTGTTTGAGCAGGAAAAGGTTCCAGCCCAGCCAGTCTTTAATCTCCCCTGGCAGCAGATGAGCTAAGGCAAGGAGCTAGGTTTTATTTCATCACAGCAGTCAATGTACAAACAAAAGCAGCCTGCCCAATCTGGCATCACACAACCTAGCAGCAGCCCCAGGTCCTGCTGTCTTGTTTGTTTTCTGCAATCTCTTTCTTTACAAGTAAAGACAAAATATTTTTCCAGAAGTATTTTGTAACTTGACAGAAGATTGAAGAGCAAATGCACCCAAAGTGGAATGTGACAGCACAGCTCTGGAGCCCTCCTTTGCTACCACCACCACGTTGTGTCCCCTCCACCAAAAAAGAAGAGAAAGCCAGGGTGTGCAGCAAGAGGTGGGAGCTCAGACCATTGACAGCCTCCAGCTTCAATGTTGTCCTCTAACAACAGGCTCCTGAAGCTGCTCCAGTGGGAGGCTGAGGATGCTCACCTTGGGAGGGATCACTGCAGGAAAAGGGGATGCAGAGGTGGAGTTGCAGTGCTGAGCTTCACTGGGCAGGAGGTGAGAAGAGGTTTTCGAGGGTGCTGTGCTGAAGAATGGTTGGAGCTGAGTCACTGAGCCTTTCTGGGGGAAAAAAAAAAAACCACCTCCCCTGTCAGCTGCTAGCAGCACACAGGAGCCCCCCTGACCCCTAACAGAAGCAGGGGAGGTGGCAGGGGGAGTAGCTGTGAAAGATGTCATGGCAAGAATAAGAGCCACTTGAGACTCTGAGTGGGAGGGAGCCCAACTCCTTGTCCTTAAATCCAAGCTGTTCAAGCTGAAGCACTTCTTCTATAACCCCTAATCTTGGGGTGTTTTTTTTTAGCCCACAATTGTATGCAGCAGCTACTTAATGTCACAGCTGTGAGCAGACCTTTGAGCAGGGATGAATCAGCCTGCAGCTGAGTGCCAGCAGCCCTGCCCTATAGGTACAGATGCCACTGCCTAGGGCATCTCTCTCTGTCTCCTATTTCATAGGCAACCCTGCTCCTACCTCCAGACCACACTAGAAGGTTCCCACTTCACTCAAGCCCCTGGGTGTAGGCTCAATTCCTTTAGACTCCACTACAGCTGCATAAAAACCCCAATTGCATCCCCCTTCTTGTTTCTGAAAACAAGATCACACCTGTAGGTAAAAAACACTAAATAAATTAAGATCCTGAGAGGAAATCATTTTGCACCCCTCTCAGCCTAGGAGGCAAGATGAAAAGCAGAGATAGCTGCCACTGCTGACATCTCCTAGGATGCTGCACAAAGCAGGAAGCATCATGCAGGCTCTTGTGTGCTCACACTGCACTGACACATCTGTCTGCTTAAGCTAGGCAAAGGATTCTGCTTTCATTTAGTGGGAACCAAGCTAAGTGATCTCTCACAACAACCCATCAAAGGCAAAGCCCTACAAAACAGCCACCATGCCAACAAAATGACTTCCACATCCTACTGCCAATTGCACCTGATCCATAGGTTTATAGCAGCCCCCCAGCTTTCATACACCCAGGCCAAGGGCTCCTGTGCTCCCCATGGGCTGCCAAACCTTCCTGCTCTCTGCAAAAAAAATGAAACCACCTACTCAGGCCTCCCACACCTTTGCCCTCTTAAGCAGTGCCCAGACATTGCTAGAGCAGCAGCAGCTCTGCAGAGGAGCAGCAGGCAGGGTGCTGTGGCCACTGCAAGCTCAGCCTCCCCAGGAGCACATGGACACTGCTGAGCCAGGGGATTGCTGTCTTCCTTTCATCAAAGCTGTTCAGCTATCTGTATAAAACCAGAACACAAACCAATTCATTTTCCACGGCACCACATTTCCACCCCACCCCACCCCTGGTTTTCAAACACTAAAAATGGCCTAGTTCTGATTTGAACAGAACAGAAATGCTTCCTTCGTACAGGCCAGAGCTGCCGGAATCATTCTGCTACTCTCTGCTTGCGCAACCTCCACACTGCTGAGCTCAGTTGCAATGGCCAAGGAGCCAGTTCCCTGCAGGACACCAGATCCCTGGGAGCAGCTGCAGGAACTGGTTTCCAGTGGACAGATTCAAGGCACAGGCAGTAACCTGGGAGCTGTCTGAAGGAAGACTTCCAGACAGCCCATCCCTAACCACATGTAAAATGTGTGACTTCAAATTAAAAAAGACAACAAAATAAAAACCAAAAAAAGAGGAACAAAAAAGAAACATCAAAGCCTTCCATAAATCCTGCTGTGCTGGCAGGGTGGTAACAATGCCATTCTTAACTCTGAGGCTCTTTGCAAGGGAAAGGATCAGGAGACTTGGAAAGGGTGCTGGAGTGGAGGGGGTTTCCTTGCTCCATTCAGAGAAGAGGATTACAGGCATAAGACCATCACCTTGGAGAAGCTGCAGGCTCGAGAGTTTGCATCCAAAGCCTTGGGGCTGCAGGGAAGGAAGCTGCTTTGTTCAGGTTAAAGACAGGCATCTTCCTGAGAGAGCTCTGCTCTCACCTCCATGGATCCTGTCAGACCTTTGTCTCTCCTGCTGTTTGGCCTACACTGACAGGTGCCACCGAGATGGGGACCAGGATTAATGTACACCAGGAACATCAGCTGCTTAGTTCAAGTTCTTCCTCTACTTTACATTTCCCTGGGGGGCTCACACTGTGCACTGGTGCTTCACAATGATGTGCATTTACACACAGCAGGAGAAAAATTAATGACTTCCATCACAGCCCTTGTTTGGGAGACTTTTATGCCTGAGACCCAGCTCCCTTGTTTTATTATGCCTTCTGATCTCCACAGAGCAATCCCTTTGCCTCTTGGCAGAGCTGAGTAATTCTTGCTAATTTCATGTGAATTACACTTGGGGTAGAATGAGTCTCATTGTTATTTCTGGCACACTTTCCTCTCTTAGAACCAGGCCAAATTCCACCTACCTGTCCCCTGCAGGTACATCACAACTTGTGTGGAAGGCTGAGGTAGTGCACAGCACACAGACATGCAGCAGCTAAACCACAGGTTCATGACAGGGAAACGGGAGCAGAAAAGATCTTCTGAGCCTTCCTCTCCCGCGTGAGGCATCCCTCACTGCATGGCACAGCCTGTGCTAGGCAGGAAGTCGTGCAAATAAATAATGATGGCTTTTGTCAGGTATGTCATGGTGCCATAGGCCCCGCTTGGAGCACTGTCATAAAAGAAGTGGCAAATTCCTGTGGCCACATCCTTCTCCAAGATCCTGCCTGTAGCTCCAAAGGATTTCTGGAAAGACACAAGCAGAGAAGCAGGGAAGTCAGGGGTGCATGTTTATTGGGAAATCCTTGCCATGTCATGATCATGGAATCACAGAATGGCTTAAGTTGGAAGGGGCCTCACAGATCATCTCCTCCAACCTCCCCTCCATGGGCAGGGACACCTCTCAGCTAGACTTAGCTGCTCAAGGCCTCATCCAGCCTGGCCTTTAACACACCTAGGGAGGAGGCAGCCACAGCCTCCCTGGGCAGCCTGTTCCAGAGTCTCACCACCTTCACACTGAAGAACTTCTTCCTCAGCTCCAGTCTAGCCCTCTCTGCCTCAGCTTCAAACCATTTCCCCTTGCCCTGTCTCTACACACCCTCAGGAAAAGTCCCTCTGCAGCCTTCCTGCAGGATCCCTTCAGCCACTGGAAGGCACCTCTGAGGTCTCCTCAGAGTCTTCTCTATGATTCTATGACTCTACTTCTAGAAGACACTTGAGTGATTTGGTCTTTGTAGGGGAAAGAATAAGAGAAAGATCAAGCTCAGCACACATTAAAAAAGGAGCAGGGGTCAGGTTTCAATTGTGGAGGCTTCCCAGCCTGCCCTGTGTGGCCATTTTAGTTTCAACCCACCACCCCCTGGCACTCACCAGCTCCTGCAGGAAGAGGTCATTGGCCATGTGCACAATCCTGTCCACGTGAATGATGCCCCCAATGGTGCTCACCTCCACATCAGAGAGGAAGGTGAGCACCAGGAGAGCTTCCACCAGCAGCTGCCTGTACTCCGGCTGGGGGACGTGGTTCAGCACCGACTCCACGTGCACAGCAAACTTGATTTCACAGGGGGTCATCTAGCAGGGTGCAGGAGAAATGGGAAGGAAAGCTCCCAAACAGCAGCTCCCCACATCCTGCCAGCACCTCCACACATGCTGCTCTCTGCACACAGGGGCAGGCTGGCAGAAGCCAGCTCAGATCTTTGTGTGGCTTTCAGCACCTACAGAAACTTTTTGTGGAGCTGGGCCCTGATCCTGCAAACAGTTATGCAACCTCCAGAAGACTGCTCCAGCCCTGCAGCCCATCATACATTTTGCTTACTGCTGCCAGCTTAACTCTTTGCTCCTCATGCTGCAGTCTCGTGCCCTCTGCCCACCTTTCTGCCATTGCAAAGCCAGAGCTGACTGCTGAGGTTTAAAAATACCCAAAGCTGCTCCAAGTGCTTCCCCACGCTGCTTGTGGAGCAGCCTCTTCTGTGCTGGCAGAGCTCTCTGGATGGTATGTGCAGGGCTGCTGTCTTAGGAGGTTTGTGCTTGTTTCATTTAACTTCTTTCAAGAGCAAAATTAGATACTGTCTGGGTCTGACAGGCTAAAAATAGAAGCCTGCTGATCTCCACCAAAGGGATAAATAAAGCTCTCTGTTCTGAAAATGAAACCCAGTGTTTACATCAGGCAGAAAATTCCAGCTCCTCTCTTCAGCCACTACCACCAGAGGGAAGCCAGAGACAAATCTGAGGGAACCAGACAGGAAAAGAGCTTCAAGCAGAGTTTCCTGCACCAGTGGATTACTGTTCACAAGAGTTTGTTCTAGAGACATGAAAGCAAAGCTTGCCAGGGCACCTAAAGATAGCATTGGCAATCCAGCTAAGAGGGAAACAAGTTAAGGGAAAGTTATGAATTTAAGGAGTCAAAGCTTTGTCTAGAAACAATCATCCTTAATCGTCCTTCACTGGTTATTTACTTGTGAGACTGCAATGCCAAAATACACTGCAGCCTATGAAAAATAGAAGCGGCAAGCAATGAGTCTGCTTCATCCCAGCAGGGCTGCACTTCCTCCTCACCCTGCCCAAAGCACTGCCAGCAGCCACCCTCTTATTGACCCTGCAGAGGGGGTTGGACCTTCCAACCCAGACCATTCTATAATTCTTTCCAGTGCTGCTCCATGGGCCCATGGGGTCAGTTAAAGTGTGCAGAGGACAGGCTTGGCAAAGGCAAAACCTCACTCCCAAGGCCTGCCTGGCAGGAGCTCATGTGCAGAGCCACCAGGGAAGCTGATGGAGGTGCTGGGGGAAGGTCCAGAACTTCTAGCTTTCTTCAAACCAAGGATCACAGGATTGTCAGGGCTGGAAAGGACCTCAAGGATCAGCCACATCCAGCCTGGCCTGGAACTTCCACCACCTCCATGGGCAACCTGTTCCAGTGTCTCACCACCCGTATGGTGAAGAACTTCGTAACATCGAATCTGAATCTCCCCTCCAGCTTGGATCCATCCCCCCCAATCCTATCACTACCTAACATCCTAAAAAGTCCCTCCCCAACTTTCTTGTAGCCCCCTTCAGGTCCTGGATGGCTGCAAGAGCAGCCCTACTGCATCAAACACTGCCAAAGCAAACAGTCAGAGAGCACTGTACTGTACCTCTCTGGTGGTTGAAGAAGGAAGGACGTAGCCATCAATGGACAGCCCATGGCACTGAAACAACAACGTTTGGATAATGAACAGAAATTGCAGTTCTTGGAAGTTAATCTGAGAGTTCCCTGTTCTATGCCAAAATGTAACAACTTTCAGTTTAAAAAAATTAAAAAAAGGAAAAATTAAACTAAAAATCAACCAAAACACCCCAACCAAAACCTGCTAAAAGTATTATTTCACCTTTGCTGAAGAAGTTGTTTGTGTAACCTGGCAGACACTAAGAAACAGCCTGACATGACTTGTGGGGAGCGTGCTGAGTCCCAGTCCAGCCACTGAAGGGGAGCAAAGTCCTTAGCCACTACAGGAAGAGGCTCACAAAGGAGGAACAGGAATCAGTGAGAACATTCAGTGGGAAAAGATGTAGGAATAAAAGGGAAGGCAAAAGCACAGCAACAGAGCATGAAAGACAACTATGTTTCATTTTTGCTAAAGCCTTCCAGATCCAGGACACCACAATTCAAGATCAGCACACTGTGGTGCTTGGAGACAGGTCACCAAGAGTGAGGGAGAGGTGGTGTTAGAAATGCCAAGTGGTATCCAAGAAAAGAGAGACAAAAGCTGAATGGTGAGAAGGCTAAGGAATGACACAGCTGGGTGCCCCAGGTACAAAACAGAACCACAGAATACATCTGTCTGGTTGGAAGAGAGCTCCAAGCTCACCCAGTCCAACCTTCAACCCAGCACTGCAGGGTCAGCACTAAATCATGTCCCTAAGCACCAGCTCCACACACTGCTTCAACACCCTCAGGGATGGTGACTCCAGCACTGCCCTGGGCAGAACATTCCAATGTCTGAGAATCCTTCCAGTGAAGAAATGTTTCCTAACACCCAGCCTGAACCTCCCCTGGTGCAGCTTGGAACCATTTCCTCTGCTCCTGTCCCTTGCCACCAAGGAGCAGAGGCTGCTCCCTCCTCACCCCAACCTCCCTTCAGGGAGCTGTAGAGAGCAATGAGGTCTCCCTCAGCCTCCTCTTCTCCAGCCTGAGCACCCCCAGCTCCCTCAGCCCCTCCTCTAGCCCTGGTGCTCCAGGCCCTTCTCCAGCCTCATTGCCCTTCTCTGGACAGGCTCCAGCTCCTCAATCTCCTTCTTACAGCTAGGGGCCCAGAGCTGAACACAGCACTCGAGGTGTGGCCTCAACAGTGCTGAGCACAGGGAGATGATCACCTCCTGTCCCTGCTGCCCACCCTGTTTCTGACCCAAGCCAGGATGCCTTTGGCTTTCTTTGCCACACTGATGGCTCCTTTACAGCCACCTGTCCATTAGAACCCCCAGCTCCCTTTCTGCTGGACAGCTTCCCACACTTCCCCAATCCTGGAGCACTCCTTGGGGTTCTTGATGCCTGAACACAGGATCAGACACTTGGCCTTTTGAAGCACATCCCACTGACCCCATCCCACTGATCCAATCTGTTTGAGTCTCTCTGTAGAGCCTCCCTACCCTCAAACAGATCAACACTCTCCCCTAACTTGGTGTCACCCGGAAATTTACTAATGGTGCACTCTCAGGACCACTGATAAAGATATTTCCTGCCCTTCACAGACATCAGCTTACCTTCTGAAGGATCTTCCACACCTTCTCATAGAAGCCAACAGGAACTCTGTTAATAGCACCATCAAGCCTCCTCCTGCGGAGCCACTGCCCTTTTCGGTCACCCCAGCTGCTCTGTGCACTGGAGCCAGTGGGAGAAGTGCTGGTGGGAGATGATGGAGTACTGCTCCTCTGTAACCAACATGAAAGCCTTGCTTAGTTGCTTTCTACCACCCCAAGTGCCAATCCTGGTGGACACATCCCTCTGTTACACTGCCAGCTCAGAGCCAGTCCCAAAGCTTCCCTGGAACTTCCATCAGTTCTCAACAGACCAGGCAGGCAATTCAACAAGGCCTGACCAAGTAAATGGCACTGCTGTCAACACAAGGGATGGCTCTAACAACAATGGAAGGAAGAATTTCTTCAGTAAGAGAGTGGTGAGATATGGAACAGGATGCCCAGGGAGGCTGTGGCTGCCTTCTGCCTAGGGGTGTTCAAGGCCAGGCTGGATGAGGCCTTGAGCAGCTAAGTCTAGATGAGAGGTGTCCCTGGGCATGGAGGGGAGGTTGGAGGAGATAAGCTCTGAGCTCCCTTCCAACCTGAGCCATCCTGTGATGATTCTGTGAGCTGGCAGCCAGCACAGTGTCACTGGTATGCAAGATGATTTGACCTGCAGGTGGGTCAGGCTGAGTCATAAAAGAACCAAGGGCTCTGTGAGTCCATCATGAGAAGTCTTACAAGCAAAAAGTCCTGCTGAAGTCAGTAGATTTAAAACTGACTTCATGTGGCCATGGAATTCCCATGCCTGTCTCTCTGCAAGCACCAGCCTTGTTTCCTCTGTTGTCACTATTGCTCTATCATGTGTGCTCACACAGGAGCACATCCAGGCAGGTTTGGAAAGTCTCCAAAGGAGACTCCACAACCTCTCTGGGCAGCCTGCTCCAGCCCTCTGCCACCCTCACAGGGAAAACTTTTCTCTTCTGTTCCTCTGGCACCTCCTCTGCTCCAGCTGGCACCCAGTGCCCCTTGTGCTGTCCTTGGCCAGCCCTGAGCAGAGCCTGGCTCTGTCCTCCCCACACTGCCCTGCACATCTTTCTCCCCAGCACTGAGGGCAGCCCTCAGGCTCCTCTGCTCCAAGCTCCAAGCCCCAGCTCCCTCAGCCTGGCCTCACAGGGAGATCTTCCACTGCCTGCAGCAGCTTGGGGGCTCTGCCATGGACTCTCTGCAGCACTTCCCTCAGCTCCTTCTTGACTTGAGTGCCCCAAAACTGGAAACAATATTCCAGATGTGGCCTCACCAGTGCAGAGCAGAGGGGGCAGAGAGCATCTCTTGACCTGCTAACCACAGCCCTTCTAATCCACCCCAGGATGCCTTTGACCTTCTTGGCCACAAGGGCACATTGCTGGCTCAGGGGCATCCTTCTGTCCACCAGGACACCCTGGACCCTTTTCCCTGTGCTGCTCTCCAGCTCTGTCCCCAATCTGCATACAACAATTACTTTGGCTACTGAGGCAGTTCAGAGAAGCAAAGATCTGATGGAACACTCCTGAGCACTTCAACCAAAGACACACTTGCAGCCTGCCTTTCTGCACTGGGAAGAGAGAGACAACAGCAGCCTTGCTGGTGTGAAGCCAGGCCACAAGGCCAGTAGTGCTCTGCAGCTCTGTATTTAGGACTGTGGGAGTCTGCCATCCACAGCAGGCCTGCAAGTGCAGAGCAGCACAAATCACAACTGCCAGTCCAAAGTGCAGTTGCAAACCTCCCATCTCTTCAGGACAGATTTGAAGTCTCAGACTTGAAATTGCTGAGGTTTCTCAACCTTAACAGGGAGATCTTATGAAGAGCTACAGCTCTCTGCCTTGAAAGAAGATGACTGCATGAGGAGGTCCCCATGCCCATAAACCCCTTCAAAAACCTGAAGCTATTCTGGGCTCATTAGTGCCCAGGGACTGCTAGAGTTTATCAGTGCTGCATTCCATTTAAACACAGGTGACACCTGTAACATAATCCACCACCAGGCAGCTAAAGCTGTTCCACTGCTTGATCTGCTACACCTGCTTAAGCTCCAGGAGAACTAAGTGGATCTAAAAGCAAGACTCCATTGCTATTAAAAGATTGCTATGAAAATTGGTTCCCAGTGAGGACGAACAAGACAAAGGCAGGGTTTGAGAACAAGCTTTCTCCAGAGGAGAAGTCACAGGAGGTATCTAGAGCTCAGCCTCCTGCATGCACACACAGAGGGTAGAAAGCAGTTGGAAGGCAGCAGAATGCTTTACCAGGGCAGTGAACATGCTGCTGGACATGGAGTGGCCCTCATGAAAGAGCTACAAACCAAATCCAGACACCAACACATCAGACAGACAGCCATGGCACAACAGGACACACAGTCAAGTAACTCATCTGTGCAAAGACAAGAAACATTCAATAAGCTCATGAGCTCAGGTGAACACTGCCACAGTCCCTGGCTCCTCACAGTGCTGCACTTCAGCTGACTTCAGGGCAGCTGCTGCCTATTTCCAGGGTCAACATAGAATGGTCTGTGTAGGACAGGACCTCCAAAGGTCATCCAGTCCAACCCCCCTGCAGTCAGCAGGGGCATCCTCAACTCCATCAGGCTGCCCAGAGCCCTGTCGAGCCTCACCTTGAGTATCTCCAGGGATGAGGCCCCAGCCACCTCCCTGGGCAACCTGTTCCAGTGTTCCACCATCCTCACAGTAAAGAACTTGTTCCTAACATCCAAAAATGAGGCAGACCCTGCCATGGCAGCAGCCTGTTTGGCAGCCACACCATCCAGCAAGCTTCCAGCCTGGCAGACTCAAATCAGCACAGTTTAAGATGCATGCAAAAGCCTCCCTGTGACTTGGGGCTGGGAAAAGCCCCACAAGCTCCCTACTCCCATGCCCTGCTCACTGTAATGTCAGCAGCTCCACTTTGCACAGGAAGGTCATCTTGCTACAGACAGTCTGGGGGCTGCCAACCAGGTGGGCAGCACCAAACAAACAGCTGCAAGGCAAAGTTCTTCCTCAAGTGTGGCTGCAGCACCTCAGACTTCAGAGCACTTTTCTGTGTCTGTCCATTCCCAAGCCATGCCTCCCAGTTTGAGTGTCGATGGTTCAGAACTAGCAAAGGTTTCGTGTTCAGGCTCAAGGAAGAAAGGCAGCAAACAAGAGAGCTGCAGTAGGTCAACACCTGAGCTCAGTGCAAAGAGATGTTAGCACAAAGCATTTAAAACATTCTTTGTAACACAAAGGTTATTCCCTCCCCGCTGCCAAAATGACACCAAGTAAGAATCTGGTGAATTACTGAGAGAATGCATGGGATAGGGCAGGAAACAGGATGAATGGCAGGGTGGGGGAGAACAAAACCAAACCCAGCCAACTCCTCCTCTGCCCAAAACACCAAGTTCCCCATCTAACACAAAAGCAAGGAAGGAAAACATTTCCAGCCTCAAAGGTCCAAGGTCTGTTTTCTGCATTTAAAGCATCATAATGCTGCCACCTAGAGCCCTCCCTCTTCCTTCTGGAAAGTCCCACAAGCCAGACACCCACTTGCAACTGCCATCCCTGCTCAGACTGAAGCCCCAGAGTCACTTCAGGGTGGGTAAAACACAGCTAGCAGCACCCTCACAGCCACAGCCTTACCACAAAGCTTGGATGTGATGATGCACAGGCAGCAGCATGCCTCAGACAGGGCAACCAGGTCTCATGGGATGGACGCTGGGTCCCAGAGGTGTCTTTGTTCCCTGCCTGATCATATCCTAGGAAGAATCATTATTTGATCTTCATTGTCACCTTCCAACACTCCATGTCAAGACCATGCAGAACTGCTACTCCTTTCTGAAGGCTTATTGAGCCAATTTGTTTCATGCAATCAAAGGAAAACTTCAAAAGTTTCCTTAGAGACTGACAGAATGGTCTCAGATGGAATGAAACTGCCTTGTTTGTTAAGGGGCCTTTAAAAACTAGGCTTCTAATACAGAATTACAGAATACTTTGTAATGGAAGGGACCTTTAAAGATCTTCTCATCCATGCCATTGACTGACTGGATCTGGTGAAAGGGGTCTTGCTCAAAGACTTGTCCAACCCTGTCCCTGAACTCTTCCAGTGATGAGGCATCTACAGAATCACAAAGTTAGGGGTTGGAAGGGACCTCAAAAGGTCATCCACAACCTCTCTAGGCAACCTGTTCCAGAGTCTCAACACTCTCACACTGAAGAACTTCTTCTTCCGCTCCAGTCTAACCCTGCCTCAGCTTCAAACCATCCTCCCTTGACCTGTCTCTAGACACCCTCAGCAAAAGTCCCTCTGCAGCCTTCCTCCAGGATTCCTTCAGCCTTTGGAAGGCAGCTCTAAGGGCCCCTGGAGTCTTCTCTTTTCCAGGCTGGAGCAGCCCTTGGATCATCTTTGTGGCCTCCTCTGGACTAAGCCCAACAGCTGTGTGTTCCCCTTATGCTGGGAACACCAGAACTGGAGGCAGGATTGGAGGTGGGGTCTAGCAGAGCAGAGGCAAGGGGCAGAATAATTCCCACTCTCACTCTGGACTCACTCCAAGAGCTCTGTGTCATTCTTATGCTGTGGCAATGAACACTGCATGAAAGCTTCCCTTTGTACATCTGACTTTTCCTTAGCTACAGATGGTAAAAAAGCTGTTCTAAAAGTTGATGTCATGAATGCAGTAGAAGTTGTTCAAGCACAGATTCATAGAATGGTTTGGGCTGGAAGGGATCTTAGAGATCATCCAGTACCAACCCCCTGCCATGGGCAGGGACACCTCCCACCAGCCCAGGTTGCTCAAGGCCTCATCCAGCCTGGCCTTGAATACCTCCAGGAAAAGGGCATCCACACATGTGAAACAAGAACAGAAAAGGAAGCACATGCTTGGAGTCATCTGCCTTCTACATAGTGATGAGCTTTAAATCAAAGGATCTTTGGAAATTTTGTTATTTACCAAGGATAAATCTAAAACAGCAGAGCAGCTGAACAGCTGCATTTCCTGATGAGTGTTGCCAGAACCCCCTCACCTGTTTTATCTCACTCTTCAGTTTAGTAATGCCACTCCTTTCTGTCTTGGTGGCTCCAGAATGCCCCATTTCATGAATAGAAATTGCAGGGCTAGATGAAGAGGAATCTCCAGGTCGCACTGAAAGAAGCAGAGACAATTTTAAAGAGTCTGGAGAAGCAGATGGGATTGTATTCAGGAGTTCAAGATAAACACACATCCTTTCAGTGGTGACAGCACCCCTTCAAATCACATCAATAATTCAATCTTGACTGCACCAACTATGATGCCTGCATCCAAGCTTGGATATCAGAGCCTTCTCCCCTAGGCTGCACACCCCCAGCTCCCTCAGCCTGTGCTCACAGCAGAGCTGCTCCAGCCCTTGCATCATCTTTGTGGCCTCCTCTGGACTCTCTCCAGCAGCTCTGTGTCCTTCTCCTGCTGGGGACACCAGAACTGGAGGCAGGATTGGAGGTGAGGTCTGAGCAGAGCAGATCCAAGGGGCAGAAACCCCTCTCCTGCCCTGCTGCCCACACTCCTCTGGCTGCCAGGCTGCATGAGGGCACTGCTGGCTACTGGGCAGCTGCTCAGCACCCACACCCCCAAGGCTCTTTCTTCAGAGCTGCTCTCAACCCACTCTGACCCAGCCTGGATTTGTGCCTGGGATTGCCTGACCCAGATGTAGGACCTTGCACTGTGACTTGTACCTCATGCAGCTGTCACTGTCCCACTTCTCAAGCTTGCTAAGGTCCTTCTGGATGGATCCCTTCCCCCAGTGAGTCCAGTGCATCACACAGCTTGGTGTCATTGACAACCCTGATGAGGGTGCTTCTCAAATGCATTCTCTCTGTTAGTTTATTCCCCATGTGCTGGCCACCCAGGATGAATTATCTGTTAGAGTGGATTCTTACTTATCAGACAATCTATATTTATAGTTCCCATTTAACATACACAAGTACCCAAGGGGATAACTTACAGCTTCTCTCCACTCCAAACTCTTTTCCACTGAGAATATGGTGTAGGAGATTTTTCATGTCAAAGGGGCTTAGGTTCATCAAACTCTCTGAAGCCTCCTCACCTAGTTTAAAAAAAAAATTTAAAAAGGCAATCACAGAATCACAATGTCAGGGGTTGGAAGGGACCTCTAGAGTTTATCCAGTCCAACCACCCTGCCAGAGCAGGAGCACCTGGAGTAGGTCACACAGGAATGCATCCAGGTGGGTTTGGAATGTCTCCAGAGAAAGAGACTCCACAACCTCTCTGTTTGCAAAGGCCTGCAGCGACAGGACGAGGGGCAATGGTTTGAAATTAGAGCAGAGCAGATTCAGATTGGATCTTAGGAACCATAGGGTCGTGGAACACTGGAACAGGTTGCTCAGGGAGGTAGTTGTGGCCCCATCCCTGCAGATATTCAAGGTGAGACTGGACACGGCTCTGAGCAACCTGCTCCAGTGGAGGATGTCCCTGCTGACTGCAAGGGGGTTGGAGTAGATGACCCAAACCATTCTATACTTCTCTGATTTAAGATATGTAAATGAAGAATCCTCACAATAATGCCAGAAGCACCCTTCTGATAAAATCTCTTACCTGAGCACTTCAGACTCCGAGCCAGCTCTGTGGCCATCACCTGGATGATCAAACCAATGCGGAGCCTCAGCATCTCCACAAAGAGGCTGGGCTGGGACCGGACGTACATGGCCAAGTACAGAATGATCTCCTGCAAGGACAAAGCCAAAAGGACATCTGCTCAGAGCGGGTTCCTCTTGGAGCCACACAGCTGAAAGAACTCTCTTGCCAGGTGCTGCATACCTGTGTCAGCACTGCAATGCTGATGTCTTGGCCACTGGCTTCATAGATGAGATCTACAAGCTCCTCAGGTGGCAGTGGGCTGCAAGGAGGCGAAGCACAGTAAGCAGTGACTCAGGTACCTGCTGTTAAACTCTTCAGCAGGAATCAAGTCAGTCAGAAACAGCTTTGCTCCACAGAATTCTGCCTGCCTCACTGCAATTCCTGCCAGACTGAGGAAATGTTTGTAAAGCAAGGTAACAGGAGCAGAATGGTGCTGGGAGGAAGATGAGGGCAGGCTGCTTCTGTAAGCGACTCCAACTTACGCTGTAATCACCTTCTCACGAGGTTCTGGTGGCAGGCCCACTGTAAGCTGCTTGTGGTGGGACAGGAGGTCTGTACACGCCTGTCACGGGGACAGAAAACAAGAGACCTTTCTCTGAGTCATGTGGGAGTGACACAGCTTTGCCATTCCAAAAAATGAAGCATTTCTTCAGCAATTTTTCAGTGCATTTCTATCAATTACCAGACCTGTAAGGCCAGCAAGAAAGCTGTCAGCTAGGTGCCAAAGATCCCCTGAGGTCAAGAGGGCTATGAAATTCTGCTTCCAGCAGTATAATGGTTAGGCACTGCAGTGGGGCTGATAAAAGATAAAGTCCTTTATTGATCTATCACAAGGTAAAGGTTTGCTCTTTGGTTAAGACAGAAAATGTTTTTAACCAATGAAAAACTTGGCACAAGTTGTGACAGGGTGAGGGACAATGGTTTGGAAGTAGAGAAGAGCAGATTTAGATTGGATGTTAGGCTCTGGGGAGATCTAAGAGCAGCCTGCCAGTACCTGAAGAGGGCTACAAGAAGGCTGCAGAGGGACTGTTTGCAAAGGCCTGCAGGGACAGGATGAGGGACAATGGTTTGAAATGAGAGAAGATTTACATTGGATGTGAGGAACAAGTTCTGCACCAGAAGGCTGCTGCAACACTGCAACAGGTTGCCCAGGGAGGCAGTTGAGGCCCCAGGCCTGGAGAAATTCAAGGTCAGGCTGGATAAGGCTCTGAGCAACCTGATCTAGTGGAGGATGTCCCTCCTGAGTGCAGGGGGCTCAGACTGGATGACCTTTGGAGGTCTTTTCCAACCCAAATCATTCTATGATTAGCACAGTTTGCAGTACAGACACAAGGTGAAGATGTCAGAACAAGATTTTAGACCAGAAAAGCAACCAGTGTTTACTGGAAAATGCTGCACTGTGGATGTTGTGAAGTATCATGGAATGGTCTGGGGTGGAAGGAACCTCCAAAAGGTCACCTAGTCCAACTCATTTCCCCAGAAGAAGGGCAAGCACTAACCCCACCAGCAAACTGGTAGTTTGATGTCTGTTTCCAAGGGGAAACTGAACCAGCATGGTTTCTATTTCATACCTCAGCCAGGACTTCCACTCTCTTTTTGAGGATACCAGAAATGTAACGGATCAAGCCCCACTCTTGGTTGAGGCCTGCCTTCCTGTAGAGCTCATTGAGCAGGCTGTGAACAGTGACCCCAGACTGGCCATCCAGCTCTGTGTCCCACTCAGCACCCCTGCCAGAAAAGACAAAGAGAGGAATTGTCAGCAGATTGCTCTGCACAGCCAGCAGCCTGATTGTGACTGCATTGTTCATCATCTGTTGATGGCACCTGTGGGCCTTCACCACAGACTGGTTGGTTATGTGTGGACAAAGCTCTTTAGATCCCAGGAATTGTCATAGTAACTTGAACACTCAATTAGCCAGGAGCCTGTGACTTCAAAGCAAGCACTGAAAGGATTTCCCACCAAAAGGTGACTCTGGGGAAATCTTAGAGCAGCCTTCCAGTACCTGAAGGGGGCTACAAGAAAGCTGGGAAGGGACTTTGGACAAGGGCTGGGAGTGATAGGATGAGAGGGAATGGATTGAAGCCTAAGGAGGGCAGATTTAGACTGGAGATTGGGAAGAAATTCTTTAGAATGAGGCTGGTGAGACTCTGGAACAGGTTGCCCAGGGACATGGTGGATGCCTCCTTCCTCAAGGCCAGGCTGGAGATGGCTCTGAGCAACCTGGGTTGGTGGAAGGTGTCCCTGCCCATGCCAGGGGGGTTGCAACCTAAATAATTTTCAAGATCCCTTCCAACCTAAGCCATTGCTAAGTTGAAATTATTTAGATGTCCACTATTTTTGAATTCCACCTCTAACCTATCTTTAAGGTCCCTTCCAACCCAAACCATTCTATGAATCTCTGAAATTTTTTTTTTGTATCCCAATTAATTTTGTCATCAAGCTACCTGAAAATATCCTCCTTAAAGCTCAGACTGTTTAACCTCTCCCTTCAAGGCACAGCCCTCAATAGTGGAAAGCTTTCTGAACGTGAATAATCAAGATAGTTGTGAGCAAACTTGAAAGATACTGAAGTTTAAGACCTCAGGCAACTCACTTCAGTATATGCAAGATGTATAAGATATCTGCTTGATCATGGAGTGTTGGACATTCCTTCAGCTGCTCAACAAGCTTCCTGCAATCCAACTCCCCACGAGCATCTTTAGGTAAGTGCAAAACATTTCCATGATCCTGGATGAAGAAAGAAAAAGCAAAGAAATAATCTTGAAAAAGATGGAATTCAAATTGGACTTCCCATTAAACTACACAATAGACCTGCAACATAACTCTGCACCTGAAATAGAAACACAGACCAGATACAAAGCTCTTGCCAGACAGTTGTGAGACCTGAGAAGGAGACTAAGCCCAGAAAATGCAACACCAAGAATGGAACTTTGTCTCTCATTTTGGTTCAGCTAACAAGACTTTTTTTGGGGACAAAACAATGAAATATTTTGTCAAAGAAGGAAAATAAATTATTTGCACGCTTTTCCTCTACTTTGCTGTTAATTGCAAAGGGAAAAAAGAAGGATACACACTGGAAGCCCAGCAGGGAGCTGTGTGCTGCCTCCAAAGCAGGGAGAGCAGCAGCACAGGGAGGGGATTCTGTTCCTCTGCTCTGCTGAGACCCCACCTGCAGCACTGCCTCCAGTTCTGGGGCCCCCAGCACAAGAGGGACCTGGAGCTTATGGAGAGGGTCCAGAGGAGGCCACAAAGATGCTCAGAGGATGGAGAACCTCCCCTGTGGGGACAGGCTGAGAGAGTTGGGGCTGTTCAGCCTGGAGAAGAGAAGGCTCCAGGGAGACCTCAGAGCAGCCTTCCAGTACCTGAAAGGGACTACAAGAAGGCTGGGAAGAGACCTTTTACAAGGGCTGGGAGTGATAGGATGAGAAGGAATGGATGGAAGCTTCAGGAGGGTAGATTTAGACTGGAGATTAGGAGGAAATTGTTTAGAGTGAGGGTGGTGAGACTCTAGAAAAGGTTGCCCAGGGGACTTGTGGATGCCCTCTCCCTGGAGGTGTTCCAGGCCAGGCTGGATGAGGCTTTGAGCAACCTGGGGCTAGTGGAAGGTGTCCCTACCCTTTAGAAATAAGCAGCTATTATAATATTTTTTTTGTTTGCTTACACAATTAAAAGTTTTCCACTTGATAGTATCTAAAAAAACAAAACCAACCTTCATCAGGCCCAAGAATACACTCCCAATAAAGGGAGTAGCTATCTGGTGCCTCAGGCTGCTTGCCTTGTCTGTGAGACAGAGAAAATGTCTGGAAACGGCTAGGAAACGTAGGGAAGGCCCCAATATTGTGTCCTAAAAACCACAAGCAGCATAAAGAAATCCCCACAGCTCACCTTTGTTTCAAAGAAATGAGGATTGTCCACGAGGTTCAGAGACTTCCGGTGTGTGTTCAGAACTTTAGTGGGAAGGGACATAGACACAGCTGGAGAGCAAAGCCACCAGGGGGCAAAAAGAAAAACAGAAAAAAAGTCAGTTTCAGTAACAAGAAAATGTGGAGGAGGAGTTCATGCACATTCTTTACACCTACAGGAAGCAACTTTATAGGTAAAAACAACAGAAATACCTCCAAGAGCCAAAATACAGAGGCAAGACTTCTGAGATGCTGTGCATGGAACTTGGAGACAAGCTCAGGTGCTGAACCTTATCTCCTTGCAGGCTTGCTCCAAGACCTTCTGAGATCATCTTCCTGAGACCACACCTTGAGTGTTGTGTTTAGTTCTTGGCCCCTCACTCCAGGAAGGACATGGAGGTTCTGGAGCATGACCAGAGAAGGGCAACGAGGCTGGAGAAGGGCCTGGAGCACCTGGGCTAGAGGAGGGGCTGAGGGAGCTGGGGGTGTTCAGGATGGGGAAGAGGAGGCTGAGGAAGACCTCATTGCTCTCTACAGCTCCTTGAAGGGAGGTTGGGGTGAGGAGGGAGCAGCCTCTGCTCCTTGGTGACAAGTGACAGGAGCAGAGGAAATGGTTCCAAGCTGCACCAGGGCAGGTTCAGGCTGGGTGTTCGGAAATCTTTTCTTCACTGGAAAGGTTCTCAAACATTGGAATGTTCTGTCCAGGGCAGTGCTGGAGTCACCATCCCTGGGGGGTTCAAACACTTAGGGACATGGTTTAGTGTTGACTCATCTGCACCAGGAGGCTGCTGCAACACTGCAACAGGTTGCTCAGGGAGGTAGTTGAGGCCCCATGGCTGGAGATCTTCAAGGTCAGGCTGGACAAGGCTCTGAGCAACCTGATCTAGTGGAGGGTGTCCCTGCTAAGTGCAGGGGACTTGAACTGGGCGACCTTTGGAGGTCCCTTCCAACCCAAACCATTCTGATTCTATGATTCTATCCCATGGGAACACAAAATAACAGCTCCAGACTCATTTCTTTCTTGAGAACTGTAACAGCTCCTGCCACCAGTTCTCTTTAGGAGCTAGAGCTGTGAAACACTTACTTTCCCCTTGGAGCACTCAAACCAAGTTTTCCATTGTCATCATTAAATAAATAATCCAGAGAAATACCTGGCACCTCCAAGCCCTTTGTTCTGGCCATTAGTGACAGTATCTCCTCTGTGGAATGGTTTGCACTGAACACAGGAGGTTGATTGGCAGTCTTTGAAGTTGGAGGTAGGTATGACTTCAGTGCTGTGCTCTGCAGGATATCGTTTATGTACTGATCCAGCTCATCCTGGCTTTCTAGTGTGACAACACACAGAAGAAAAGCTTTATTAAAGGTAAAAATCATAATTTATCAATGCTTTCTTTTTCTAGCATACCACTTGATTCTTGCCTATATAGAAGAGCACATAAAAATGCAAAAAATATTGTAAGAGATTTTTAAGCTGTACAAAGTGGTAAAAAAAATCCTCAGTTTTTGCCACCTTAAAACCAGTTACATTGGGAAGCTGGGTTTTTTTTTTCCTTTGACAGGAAGGAAAAGTGGTTTTGTTGTGTTGGTAGTCCACAGATTACAGCTGGACTCAATGACCTTAAAGGGGTTTTCCAACCTAAATGATTCTATCAGCTCCTCCACACAAGCTCTTGGCTGAGATTCCTCAGTCTCCTCCTTCCCCCAGCCTCTTCCAGTCCTCAGCTGCTGACTTTTCAGACCCAGCTTTACTGCAGCAGTTACTGATCAATGCCATGCTACAAACATAGGAAGAACATGCAGGAACTCCTTTCTCCAGATGAAGTCATGCAGATACTGTCCTCAGACTGATGACTACCAACTGTGCACTAAACTGACTCTGCGTTCTAGGTAAACCCAGGCTCTGCTGGCAGAACTTGACAGAAAAAATCTGGGAGTAAAAGCCCCACCTCTTTCACAGAAATCTGCTGAGTAACCTCCATCTTCACTGTCAGGACTGCTACGGCCTTCATCAGGGTCATCAAACAGTTTTACACCACAGTCTGGATCCAGGAAGCTCAGATAGGTATGAAAAGAGGTGGTAAGAAACTCTGATAGCTTGCCTATCTTCACCCTGCAAAGAGGAACACAGGCCAGCGAGCATTAACATCCACCACTGACACAGGGGGGTTGTTGGAGTCTCCTTCTCTGCAGACTTTCCAAACCCACCTGGATGTCTTCCTATGTGACCTGTCCTGATAAGAGGGTTGGACTGGATGATCACTGGAGGTCCCTTCCAACCCCTAAGATTTTGTGATTCTGTGATTCCTGTAGCACCATATTAAGTTATTTTTCTATCTAGATGACTGGAGCACATAGGCTTACAGGTACTGCATGTAATTCATGACTAAAACATGTCCAGTAGCTGTGAAAGATAATTCTTAAAAATGGAAGCCCAAGTCTGTGCATTATCACAAGTCCAAACCAGAGGCTTGAACAAAATTCAATTAATAAAATGGTGGGTACCATCATTTGGGGTTCTGACATTACCTTGCACCTCCAAAATAACCATCCTCCAATTTTCTTATGGTGGCAAGGACAGCTGGATGAATGTCAGTGCCATCGTTAACTGTAAAAGAAGAATGGAAGAGTTGAAGCTTACCAAGACATTCCTAAATCGCTGTGTCCAAACAGTGGATTTCTGGCTGCTCTTTACAAAGGAAAGCAGAGAAATTTAATCACAATCCCACAACTGCTATCAGTAAGAGATTATTCCCCAAAAAAAAGGCAAACAAAAACCCAACCCTGAGACAAGATTTCTCAAGGCAAAACCTACCTCCTTCAGGGCAAATTCCAAAGGGATTTCTATCAAATTTCTTTGGACAGAAGTAGTATGGAGATGAGGTGGTGCAAGGATATAAAGGAGGAGTAAAACCAAAACAAAATATTACCATGTCACCCAAATTCTAGCAGTGAAAGCAGCAGGAAGAGGGAGGGGACTCTGCCTCTCTGCTCTTGTAAGACCTCACCTGGAGCACTGCCTTCAGTTCTGGTGCCCCCAGTACAGGGACATGAGGGACATGGAACTGTTGGAGAGGAGGCAATGATCAGAGGGCTGCACATCCTCCCCTATGGGGACAGGCTGAGAGAGCTGAGGATGTTCAGCTTGCAGAAGACCCAGGGAGACCTTAGAGCAGCCTTCCAGTACCTGAAGGGGGCTACAGGAGAGCTGGGGAGGGACTTTTTGCATGGGCTTGTAGTGATAGGATGAGAGGGAAAGGATTGAAGCTTGGGGAGGGCAGATTTAGACTGGAGATTAGGCAGAAATTCTTCAGAGTGAAGGTGGTGAGACACTGGAACAGATTGCCCAGGGAGGTCATGGATACCCCTTTTCCTGGAGGTGTTCAAGGCCAGGCTGGATGAGGCCTTGAGCAACCTGGGCTGGCAGAAGGTGTCCAAACCCATGGCAGTGGGGTTGGAACTGGATGATCTTTAAGGCCTCTTCCAAACCAAACCATGCTATGAGATGTTGAAACACTGATGTCATCAACTTCTACCCTCCACTCCTGCAGTTATCTATTCTGCTTGAAAGAGAGAAAATTCATTTTACCAAGCATTGTGTGGGTGATGGGAAATGTCAGGGTTGGTCTCCCTGTCATCCTCCAACAAGAAGTGAGGTAAGCCAGCTCTGTCTTGAGCATCTCCACAATCATCTGATTGTCTAGAGCCAGGTAGAAGTGATGCTGATCAGTAAACTGGAGAAGGGAGAAATATGGCACATGAGTAGCTGTCATGGCTCTCCTGAGTTTTGTTCCATTTTCTCTCTTAAATCACTCACAAAAGCTACCTGAGCTATTCTTGAGCACAGCACAGACTGCATGAATTAATCTGTTGAGGCCTGTGACTATTAAAACAAAATCCATGCTTGTTCAGAGACCATTTTCTTACTCTCATAGGGCTGTGAAAAAAGTAAAGCATACAAATGAAAAGTAGACAATGACAGCCAAGAAGTAGAATCTTCCCAGTAATGAATGACAGCCATCTATGATCTGTACTACTCTGAACAGGTTTAAGTGCATGCTGGTGACTGGGAAGCATCCAGTTCTGGAGTCCCCAGAAGAAAAGGGACATGGAGCTGCTGGAGCAGGTCCAGAGGAGACCACAAATGATCAGAGTGCTGGAGAACCTCCCCTGTGGGGACAGGCTGAAAGAGTGGGGGCTGTTCAGCCTGGAGAAGAGAAGGCTCTGGAGAGATCTTAGAGCAGCCTTCCAGTACCTGAAGGGAGCTACAAGAAAGCTGGGGAGGGGCTTTTTACTTGGGTTGGTGGTGATAGGACAAGAGGGAGTGGATTGAAGCTTGTGGAAGGCAGATTTAGAGTGGATTAGGAAGAAATTCTTTCAAGTGAGGGTGGTGAGACACTGGAACAGGTTGTCCAGGGAGGTTGTGGCTGCCCCTCCCTGGAGGTGTTCCAGGCCAGGTTGGATGTGGCCTTGAGCAACCTGGGCTGGTGGGAGGCATTCCTGCCCATTGCAGGGGGTTGGAAATGAATGATGATTAAGGTCCCTCCAACCCAAACCATTCTATGAATCTAAGAATAAATGTTTCAGATTTCATTAAATGTGTAAATAAAAACCATTAATTCTGGGAGGACCCAAACCTCCTGCACTAACCAGAATCATAGAACACTAGAGGTTGGAAGGGACCTCCAGAGATCATCAGGTCCAACCCCCCTGCCAGAGCAGGAGCACCCAGGGTAGTCTGCACAGGAAAGCACCCAGGTGGGTTTCGAAAGTCTCCAGAGGAAGAGACTCTGCAACGCCCCTGGGCAGCCTGCTCCAGGGCTCTGTCACCCTCACTGTAAAGAAGGATCTCCTCATGTTGAGCTGAAACCTTCTATGTTCAAGACACAGTCAGCAAAGACAGACCCACTGACCCTTTGAACAATACAATGCAAAGATTACAGCTTAGTCTTTTGGGAGAGACCTTTCACACTGATATAAAACAGAATTTTCTATCACAGGAATCAGCTGTAGCATTTTTTCCTTAGCTAGAATGGTGCTTTGGGCAGAGATCAGTAACAACTTTGTGCTGTTGATTTGCTGTGTTCTCCTAAGGTGAAGTCAAAGGCTCTGTATGCCAGAACAGGGACTTGTCAGCACTCCTACCATGTTGATATCCAACACTCAAAGCAAGGCACATCTGCTTCAGCAGCCCCGCTCTGCCTAAAGCAGAGTGACAGCACAGCAAAGCAAAGGGCTTCAGTAATGATTAACCATGAGGTAAGCAGTGATTTCCCTGCCAGCTTTACATGCTCACCTGAGGGGTAAAAGCAAATATTTGATTTCTTATCACGTACAGCTTGGAGGTGCCCAACACTCCAATGTGTCTGTGTGGCCTCCCACTTAGCTTCATCTTCCTATTCCGGCCTGAAAGAAAAGGGAAAAAAAAACAAAACAATTTTAGACAAGGAGAAATAGAATCACAGAATCCACACCTGGCAAGGAAACAATTTTACTGGCATATCACAGACTCATTGAGGTTGGAAAAGACCTCGAAGATCATCAAGTCCAACTCTAACCCAACTACTGTGACCACTAAACCATGTCCTGAAGCATCACAGCTACAGCTTCTTCAACACCTCCAGGGATGGCAACTCCACCGGATTTCAACTGGAGATAAGGAAGAAATGCTTCCCAGTGAGGGTGGTGAGACACTGAAACAGGTTGCCCAGGGAGGTCATGGATGCCCCCTTCCTGGAGGTGTTCAAGGCCAGGCTAGTCAAAGGTGTCCCTGCCCATGGCAGGGAGGTTGGAAGTAGATGATCCTTAAGGTGTCTTCCAACCTAAACTGTTCTGTGAATCTATGACAAACAGGCCTCTAGGGCCACTGCTGAAGAACTAGAACATACATAAAGTCCTGTGTTTAGAAAAGCCCTAAAGCCTGCTAGATATGCAATAGAGACAGAGACTCAGAGCAGCTCAACTCAGCAGCAGCTCAACTCAGCTCAGGGTTGGAAAGAAAATTATGAAGCAGCTAACAACCCAAAGATGCTCTGATAGCAGCATGGCTTCCCTGATTTGGAGCAGAAAACTCTGCAGGCTGTCTTCTGGTAGAATGCCAACCATGCTGCCCAGGTTCCAGACTTTAAACAGAAGTACTTTTGACTTCTGGGAAGAAAAGAAAACATTTGCAACTTTTCCAGACATTTGTTCTAAAGCCAGTTTTCTCTGTGGAAATAGCTCCTGCACAACAAACAAAGAGTCAGTTCTTGCCTAACTCTCAGGGCACAGGGAAAACTGCATTTTGGCCACTTTTCCTAGTATGTCGGTATGAGCTGAAATTCCCCCCCCCACCAACAATAACCAGGCTAGCCCAGTCTGGAAGCAAATGAAAAGCTGTATTTACAAGCAAAGTCTAAAATCTACAATGAAATGCAATGAATATGTACAAATATACAAAATTCACAACATTCACAAATATATACAATCAACAGAAAAAGCACAACCGATCTCCCTTTGCTTCCCCCCAAGGGGACCCTCCCAAAGGGGCCTCTCTCTCTCCCAGGAGCTTCCCCCCAGACCCCCCTGGACAGAGAAGCACAGTTAGTTAGAGCAGAAAGTTGTTAACTTAGCTGCCAAGGTCAGTGTGTTATCTTCAGCCAGAAGAGAAGAAAACAGCAGCCAGACAGCCCAGCAGCTGCCCCCACTGCCGAACGCAGAATGTGCAGAATGCCTACTTTGTTTTGGGTAATAGTTCTTAAACATTTCTATCTATCCAATGGAAGTGTTTAGAACAATCAGTATTTTGCTTTCTTACACCCAATAGTGACTTATTTACATTCTTTCACTTTCTCTGTTCTGAACTTTGCAAGGAAAAATTAAAAAGACAGTTTCAAACCATCACAGTCCACCCCTTCTAAACAATTCCATTGGCTGCTACTATCATTTATCTAATCTAAAATAATATCTACAACACTAGGTGAATAAAGACCATAGTCCATTCCGGCTATCTCAGATGTAGATGATTCAAAAGAGTCAAATCACAGGAAAAACAGCAAACAGTTTGTTTCCTCGCAGATGGAGCGAAGAAAGGAACAGGGACTCTCAGGTGACTCAGGGCTCTCAGGGTTTGTGCACCGTAGATCTCATGGACTCTCCTCTTGGGCGCAATGCTGTATCTGCGCAACACTCTGAATTTAACCTCTCTCAGCCAAAGTTAGATTTCTTTCTGGAATACACTGAATTTCACCATTTTCTTGCATCACCCAATAGGTGTGACCAGGACCTTCAGCAGAAACCACCCCTCGGACAGGTTTGGCCTCTCCTGAAGGAGAAAATACCCAAACAGTTTTGCCTAACAGATTCTTTTCTCTGATAACAGGAACTCTATCACCTTCCTCCTTTCGCAACAAATCTGATTGGGCAGGTCCAGCTCAATTCACTGAACCTCTACTATTCACCAACCAGGTTGCTTGTGCTAAATGTTTCTCCCAGTTTTTCAAAGATCCACCCCCCATGGCTTTGAGAGTGGTTTTCAGCAAACCGTTGTAGCGTTCGATCTTCCCTGCAGCTGGTGCATAGTAGGGAATGTGGAATATCCACTCGATGCCGTGCTCTTTGGCCCAGTTTTTCACAAGATTGTTCTTGAAATGAGTTCCGTTGTCTGACTCAATCCTCTCTGGAGTTCCGTGTCTCCACAGGATTTGTCTTTCCAGACCAAGAATGGTGTTACGTGCAGTTGCATGAGGAACTGGATAAGTTTCCAGCCATCCAGTGCTTGCCTCTACCATAGTCAGCACATACTGCTTACCAGATGGAGAACGAGGTAGAGTGATGTAGTCAATCTGCCAGGCTTCACCATACTTGTACTTGGACCATCGGTCACCGTACCACAAGGGCTTGATCCGCTTTGCCTGCTTAATAGCAGCACAAATGTCACAGTCATGGATGACTTGTGTGATAGCATCCATGGAAATGTCAATGGATCTGTCACGAGCCCATCGGTAGGTTGCATCTCTGCCTTGATGTCCTGACGAGTCATGGGCCCACCGAGCTAAGAACAGCTCACCTCGGTGTTTCCAGTCAAGATCAGGATCAGGATCAGAGTTTGTGTCCACCTGGGAAACTCTTGCAGCTAGATCTGCCTGATGGTTGTGTTGTTGTTCTTCAGTAGCTTTGCTCTTAGGAACGTGAGCATCGATGTGTCTCACTTTCACTGGGATTATCTCAATGCGAGCAGCAATGTCTTGCCACAGATCTGCAGCCCAGATTGGCTTTCCTTTCCTCTGCCAGCCATTCTTCTTCCAGTCTTTCAGCCAACCCCACAAGGCATTGGCTACCATCCACGAGTCAGTGTAGAGATAAAGCTTTGGCCATCTCTCACGTTCAGCTATGTTAAGAGCTAGCTGGACAGCTTTTACCTCTGCGAATTGACTGGATTCTCCTTCTCCATCTCTCGCTTCTGCAACTCTGCGCGTTGGGCTCCACACTGCAGATTTCCATCTCTGCTTGTTCCCAACAAAACAACAGGAACCGTCTGTGAACAAAGCATATCTCTTTTCATCATCAGACAGATCACTGTAAGGAGGAGCTTCCTCTGCACGAGTTACTCTCTCCTCTGGAGGTTTTGCACAGCTTGTGCCTTCTGGCCAGTTTGTGATCACCTCCACCAAACCAGGCCTTTCGAGATTTCCCATTCGAGCTCTCTGTGTTATCAGAGCCATCCACTTAGACCAGGTAGCATCTGTTGCATGATGTGGTGAAGAACCTTTGCCTTTGAACATCCAATTCAGAACTGGCAATCTAGGAGCTAGAAGAAGTTGTGACTCAGTTCCAATCACTTCAGAAGCAGCTTTCACTCCTTCATAAGCAGCTAAAATCTCTTTCTCTGTTGGAGTGTAGTTTGCCTCTGAGCCTCTGTAGCCACGACCCCAGACACCAAGAGGACGTCCTCGTGTCTCCCCTGGAGCTCTTTGCCATAAGCACCAGGTTGGGCCATTGTCACTCGCTGCTGTGTACAGAATGTTCTTAATGTCTGGACCAGTTCGGACAGGTCCCAGACCCATCGCTTGGACTACCTCTCGCTTGATCTGGTCAAAGGCTGCTTGTTGCTCAGGACCCCATTGGAAACTGTTTCTCTTTCGAGTCACATCATAGAGAGGTTTCACAATCTGACTGTATCCAGGAATGTGCAGTCTCCAAAATCCCACTATGCCTAAGAAACGCAGAGTTTCTTTCTTGTTGGTGGGATTTGCCATGGTGGAGACTCTGTTTATCACATCCATTGGGATGTGACGGCGACCATCTTGCCACCGCACTCCCAGAAACTGGATTTCTCTGGCAGGTCCTTTCACCTTGTCTCGCTTGATAGCGAAACCAGCTTGCAAGAGAATGTCAAGGATTTTGTTACCTTTCTCGAAGACTTCTTCAGCAGTCTCACCCCAGACGATGATGTCATCGATGAACTGAATGTGTTCTGGAGCTCCACCTTTCTCCAAAGCATCATGGATCACTGCATGGCAGATGGTTGAACTGTGAATCCACCCCTGGGGCAAACGATTGAATGTGTACTGAATGCCTCTCCAGGTGAAAGCAAACTGAGGCCTGCATTCCTCTGCTATGGGAATAGAGAAGAAAGCATTAGCAATGTCTATGGTAGCATACCATTTGGCCTGCTTGGATTCCAGCTCTCATTGGAGTTCCATCATGTCTGGTACAGCTGCACTCATGGGTGGAGTTACTTCATTCAAGGCACGGAAATCAACTGTCAGACGCCACTCTCCATTCTGCTTTCTCACAGGCCAGATTGGACTGTTGAAAGGTGAATGAGTTTTGCTGATGACCTTCTGACTCTCCAACTGACGAATCAAGTTTTGAATGGGCACCAAAGAGTCACGGTTGGTTCTGTATTGTCTGTGATGCACAGTTTGAGAAGCAACCGGCAGCTTTACATCCTCTATCTCATGTTGTCCCACAACTGCAGATTCATCTGAAAGCTCAGGTCTAATGGACAACTTCAATTTTCCTCCATCAATTTCTACAGTTGCTATTCCAAAAGCCCATTTGTAACCCTTAGGGTCTTTAAAAGGCCCTTCTCTCAGAAAATCAATTCCCAAAATACAAGGTGCATTAGGACCTGTTACAATAGTATGTTTCTTCCACTGCTTCCCAGTTAAACTTATGTCAACCTCTATCTTAAACAACTCTTGAGATCCACCAGTGACTCCCTGAATAGTTATAGATTCTCCCCCTTGATAATTTGATGGTATTATGGTGCACTGAGCTCCTGTGTCAACCAAGGCCCTGTACTTCTGAAATTCTGAAGTGCCAGGCCACTGGATGTACACATCCCAATAGATTCTGTTATCTCCATTATCCCTTACCTCCCCCTGGCGGAAGGCAGGGCACCCCTAATGGTGGGGATTACCTCCACATGTACAGCTGGCACAACGTCCAGCACCAGAATTAGGATCACTGTTGGAGCTATCAGAGTTGTTCTGGGAAACTGAGGAAGTGACAGCTACCCTCCTGGTATTGCTACCTCGGGATCTGCCCCTCTGCAGCTCCCGTAACCTCTTGAAAAGATCAGAAGTTGGTTGACCATCCCATCTGTTCATGTTCTCACCAAACTGATCACGCAGAGTTATCCAGATACTGCCACGTGATTGCTTCTGCTCTCTGTTTTGGTTTGACCTGTTCTGGAATGGCCTCCTTGGAGGACGTCTGTTCCTAACAGCTGAAACTTGTATCCATCTGGAGGAAGAGGAATCAGAATCATCCCCCTTCATCAAGTTGGATATGGAGGTTTTAAGTTCCTCCTTCAGCTCTTTCATGCAATTCTTTATCTCTCCAGACAGAGTTTCAATGGCTGAAACCAAAGAAGTACGTGCAAGACTATCCTCCAACTGCCTCATTTGGTCAGTGAAATGGCCAACAGTGGGAGGCACTCCACCATAATTTCTTGCCACAATCCTGCTTGCCAGAATAGTAGCATAATTAGGAGGAGCAAGCTTAATGAGCTTTTTGGCAAGGCCTGTTCCAACAGGAATTTCATCAGGATTCAGAGTCTTATGATCTCCATACATTACTTCCCTCACAGCAAACTCTCTCAGACGCTTGATTCCCTCAGCTATTGTGGTCCAAGGCTTAGGGTTCCATGGTAAATCATCTCTGCTGGGGTACCTCAGCGAGACTGCCAGTAGGAGGCGTGCCCACAGAGAAGCTTTACCAATGCACTTGCCTAGATGCCTGTCTATGCCAGTATCCTTTGAGAGCATCCCCAACTGAGAGGCCGACTTGTCGCCTACCACCAATGCTGGGGCTCCCATATCAAAACACCTGGCTAGCCAAGACAGGACTGGCTCATTATCTCCTCTGATGTAATCCTTCCTCACATGTCTAATTTCCTGTCTGGGTGCATTAGCTGACTGTATGTCATCCTCATCCTCATCATCATCATCATCCTGAGGTCGCTGTCCCCATAATCCTGTTGTAATCCTCCGTTGAATTTCCTTGAGTTCAGAGGCTCTGCCAGCAGTTGCTAATCTACCAGGGTCTACATCCTGACCTACATCTCCATCATCCATGTGGGGTCTCAAGAGGTCTACCAGAGTTTTAAGGCTAACCCTCTCTTCCTCATCAGAAGGATCTTTCTTAACAGAGGGACCCTGAGTAGAAGGACCCTCATCTCCATCTGCACCATCTCCTGCAGCATCTGCATCTCCTCCTGCAGCTCCTTTACGCTTTCTGCTTACAGTGGCCACCAAATTTACTGGATTGGTTTTCACATTCACAGCAGAGTTGGAAGAACAAGTAGCCTTATGTCTTTCTTGACACAGTGCTATCAGTAGCCATATGGTTATTCCAAGAAGCAACAAAATTAAGGCTAGCACAAGATATCTAGGGTACCACTGGTTCCAAGGACCCTCTGTAGTTGTAAGAGGAGTAACAAACTCAAATGTGTCTGCTAGCAGATCCATAGTTGAGTTACCATAGCTTCTTAGCCCAATAAGACCACAACAGAATTCACCAACATTCAGTAACTTGTTCTTAACCCAAAGAAACGACTTATATGCCACATATCTCACAATCTTGTCTATCATGCAAGAAATGGCCCATCTGTAGACAATTGCACCGATAATAGATGAAATAAAATTACTCAAAATCCAAAACAGCTTCATTTTGCTTCCTAATCTGAGCAGAAATAAATCAAACAAGCAATCGAGCCCGAGTTGGAGCGCCAAAAATAAAAAGTGTGTCGGTGTGAGCTGAAATTCCCCCCCCACCAACAATAACCAGGCTAGCCCAGTCTGGAAGCAAATGAAAAGCTGTATTTACAAGCAAAGTCTAAAATCTACAATGAAATGCAATGAATATGTACAAATATACAAAATTCACAACATTCACAAATATATACAATCAACAGAAAAAGCACAACCGATCTCCCTTTGCTTCCCCGCAAGGGGACCCTCCCAAAGGGGCCTCTCTTTCTCCCAGGAGCTTCCCCCCAGACCCCCCTGGACAGAGAAGCACAGTTAGTTAGAGCAGAAAGTTGTTAACTTAGCTGCCAAGGTCAGTGTGTTATCTTCAGCCAGAAGAGAAGAAGAAGAAAACAGCAGCCAGACAGCCCAGCAGCTGCCCCCACTGCCGAACGCAGAATGTGCAGAATGCCTACTTTGTTTTGGGTGATAGTTCTTAAACATTTCTATCTATCCAATGGAAGTGTTTAGAACAATCGTTATTTTGCTTTCTTACACCCAATAGTGACTTATTTACATTCTTTCACTTTCTCTGTTCTGAACTTTGCAAGGAAAAATTAAAAAGACAGTTTCAAACCATCACACCTAAGGAGGCAGTTTCCTTTCTCCTCCTGGGATTCTCATATTTAAGAAGGAAGTTCTCATTTTTGTTAAGCTCCTTTGCACAAATACAATGGTTTCAAATCAAAGAAATTTTAAATCAAAGAAATTGTAAGTTTTAAATCAAAGAAATTGATTTAAATGAAAGCAGTTAAATAAAAGAAATTGAGACAAGGTGAAGAAAGAAAAACAAAGTGAACTGCAACCTTAAAAAATACCTTGCACAGCAGCAGAGAGGCTTCCACCATCAAATACCTACCCAGCATGGTGTAGAGGTTACTGAGGATGCGAGCTGGCTGCACTCTGAGTGGATAGATATCAGCAATGCTCTGAACACTGATGCCATGGTCTTGCAAGAGACTCTTGATTTGATTGGATTCTGCCAAGACAGTTACTGCAAAACAGGAAACAAAACCTCTACTAAGAGCCAATGTTCTACCTTTTTTGAACTGTCTCTGCCACTGACTCTTAATTAATTCATTTAGTTGACTAAAAAGACATCAAGGCCTCACTGCTTTCTTGACTTCTGAGCCTGTGAGACCAAAAGGAATTGCAAGAGGGCATCAGTCAGATTTTGGCTCTCTACTTCTCAACATGCCTTGGCATTCTTGTCCACTCTACTCCAACCTCCTGCTCAAAGCAGGGTCAGCTCTGAGGTTATGCAGATTCACAGATTGCATTGGGTTGGAAGGGACCTCAAAGGTCATCTTGTCCAACCCCCCTGCAGGTAGCAAGGACACCAACTAGATCAGGCTGCCCTGGGACACATCCATTCTGATCTTGAACGTCTCCAGGGACAGGACCTCAAAAGCACATCCCTGGGGAACCTGTTCCAGTATTTCACCACTCGTTGTAAACAACTTCCTTCTGAGGTCCAACCTAAATCTCCCCTGCTTCAGTTTCAAACCATTGCCCCTTGTCCTATCACTCCAAGCCCTTCTAAACAGTCCCTGCTCAGTTTTCCTGTAGGTCCCCTTCAGATACTGAAATGTAGCTCTGAGGTTTCCCTGGAGCCTTCTCTTTTCCAGGCTGAACAGCCCAAATTCTTTCAGCCTGTGAAAGAATTTTTTTCTCTGTTTCTTTCAATTTCTTTCAGTACAACTACTTTAGATCATGCAGTCTCTTTTTGCAGACAAGGGGAAAAATAACCTGAAAATCTTTGCTTTTTAATACACTACACTACAACAGCACAGTGAGGAACACGTGCTGGTATTTGTACAGCAAATAAATATTACACAGGCCATAAAATGGCAAAAAGTAAGTCCCAAAATCAGAGGACTTTGCAATCCAGGTCCTGATCCCACCTCTTGTCCTGCTTGAGGTTTTGCTTATATTAGGTGGCTAATTGGTTTGGGACTAACAAATCAATCTTTCTACTTGCATTCTAAATGTTTGTCAAAGAACACCAAAAATAAGCATTTTGTACTAGAAATGAAACATTTTTGAAAACCAAAATCCCACTCCTGTGAGATACCAACAAGGAGTAAACAAGCACCTGCCCACATCATAGCATCACTGACAAAGGTGACCCCTGATAAATGGGCTGGGAGCTTTTCCAGAGCATTACAGGCCATTGAAAAGCCTTTGAAGCCCTGATCAGCAGCAGCAGATGTTTGCTCTCTAGTTTTGGCTGTTCCTGCACTGACTAGAGAAGCTACTCCCTGGAGCAGCCAAAAGAGCTGGCTTCTTTTGAGCAGGAGCTTGGAGACCTCAAGAGGAACCTCCCAACTTGAATTACCTTGTGACTGCCTCACCTGTGTATAGAGATCCTCCCTGGTGCCTCTGAGAGGGGGCTGCACAGAAACCTAACTCAGCTAAACCACATCTCACCAGTTCAGCTCTCTCTTGCTAGAGCCCACCAAGATTTTCCTTTTCATTATAAGATGGACTCTGCCACTCTCCAAGCCCTGACAGGTCTTAGCATTTTAACAAATGCAGCTTTAAAAGTTTGTTAAACTTGATCTTTCCTGCTGGAAAAAGGCAAGGTAGGCAAAGAACCTCAAGGCAATCAATCCTTCTCATAGTTATCATCCACATACCCCTAGGCAATCAATAGTTCTCACAAGTGTCATCTACATGTATTACAAAACTCCATATTCCTTTTAAACTTCTCTTTCCTCTCTCCTCTACAGAGGGACTTCACCATCCCATGATCCAATTCATCTATAACATAGACACACACAAAAAAAAGTCCCACCTTGTACCACAACATCAGGTTTAAATCCAGTGGAAAATCTCCTGTTTAAGGGATCAATTTCACCTGCAGCAAGAAATCCCTGGAGTAAAGGCAAAAGAAAGAAAAAGAGAAAGGAAACAAATAAAACTTAATTAAAAAGGCTTCTGGTAACATCTACAGGAAAGCTTAACCAATCATTTTATCAGGACAGCAGGGCTGGAAGCCTGATTGAAATACCCCATCCATTAAACAGGGCATTCAATAAGGGCTGCAAGGTATTTTGGAAGAACAAGAAATGGTTAGGACAGACACAACCTGTATGTTCATACATTCATAGAAAGGTTTAGGTGGGAAGGGACCCTGATGATCATCTAGTTCCAACCCCCCTGCCATGGGCAGGGACACCTTCCAATAGAACAGGTCACTAAAGGCCTCATCCAACCTGGCCTTGAACACCTCCAGGGAGGAGGCATCCACAGCCTCTCTGGGCAACCTGTTCCAGTGTCTGACCACCCTCACTGGAAATAGTTGCTTCCTAATCTCCAGTCTCCATCTGCCCTTCTCAAGCTGAAATCCATTCCCTCTCATCCTATCACTACCAGCCCTTGACAACCTGTTCCCCTTGGTGAGACACAGACAATTCTGTATCTATACACACACACAAAAAAAGAGGTCCTGAAAGTTCAGAATCACTCCTTCGTGGTTCATGCTCCTAGTGCAAAACACTTTGAGCCCTACCTGTCAACCACATTGTACTGTAAGCTCAAGCCACCTCAAAATCAAATGAAAAGAAAGCTCACCTACTGTACAAGAAACCATTACCTCTGCTAACAGGCAGCTAAGGACATACAATGACTGGCCCCAAAGGTGAGGCAACTTTCCCACTGGGACACGGTCCACAGAGTGAGGATTTTCATACTCCTCATCTACCTGAAAACAAATACACAGAAAAGAAACATTACCCTAAAGCTGTGAAGAGTAATCAGTAACATGGACGTGTTCAAAAAAACATAGTCCAAATATAGAATCATAGAATAGTCTGGGTTGGAAGGGACCTCCAAAGGTCATCTAGTCCAACCCCCTCTGCAGTATCCTCTCCCTTCCTAACCTGCCATTGCTAGAGACATTGAGATCTCTTCCCTTCTGCAGGCTGAACACCCCCAGCTCCCTCAGCCTGTCCTCACAGCAGAAGTGCTCCAGCCCCATGATGATCCTCATGGCCCTCCTCTGGACCCACTCCATCAGGTCCATGTCCTTCCTGCGTTGAGAGCTCCAGAGCTGGACACAGCACTGCAGGTGAGGTCTCACCAGAGCAGAGTAAGGTGGCAGAATCCCCTCACTCCATCTGCTGGCCACCCATACTCTGCACACTGAAGGGGCTGCTGCATTTTCATCCTACCTTTTCTGCAGGGACTGCATACAGCTCAGGCATCAGCACTATTCCATTCTTCTCTCTAATCAATATTCCTTCCAGAGCCTCTCTATACTCCTGGATCTAGAAGCATGTTTGAAAGAGAGCGAGAATTCACAATCACAGTCAGCAAACTCAAACCAGTCAAGTTAGAGGATTTGGTACTTCTCAATAGCACTTTTCTGCTGAAAAAACGGAAAAGTGGGGAGGGAGGAATCCTGACTTGCTGATGAAAGCTCAGGGTTTAAATTCTCAGAGACTGTTCCAGCCTCTCAGTATTATGAAGCTCAGAAACATGGCCACCCATCTTTAACCTATAACACACTTCAGCAGTAGAAAAATTCCAATATATTCCCATCAAAAAGCCACTGGAACAAATCCTACATGGAATTTCCAGCTGGAACTGGATGTCAGGACTGCCAATATTCACAAAAACAAAGTTGCTTTCTCCCAGGCACATTTGTCTATGGTTTTCTGACTTCTGCTTTGCAGGAATGGGAAATCAGTTTCTCTTCACAGATTCTCTTAAAAAATTGCCCCATGGAAAACTTCAAATAGGTTCAAATTGTTTAAAAATCTCTAATTTAACAGAACAGAGAAACCTCTTCTTATGAACAGTCAGACATCTTATGAATAGGAATATCAGACTTAATACAAACTAAAGAACATTTAATATTCTTTTTACTACATCCTTTATTTTATTCCATTTAATTATCCCATTCCAAGTTTTTTAGTTCCAGGGAAGCTGTTTTCAAGCATACTATCAGCACCTGCCTCTGCAATCCTATTACTGCTATTCCTTTCTGAGTACAGTGGAACAGGCCAAACAAGGCAGCCACAGGAAAAGGACACTGAGATTTTCCTTCTCTGCTCTTTTTGAGTCCTCAGGGGGTTCATTTCTCTAACAATTGCTGCCACTGCCATCACGTGTTTGCAGCAGTAACTGAGGAAGACTAGACAGGCATCTGAGTGTCCCAGTGACTCATTCAGCTATATTTAAACAGTGGGAAGCAGGAGCAATTATCCAGTCTGCCCATGTCCTAGCACACCAGGTACATACTGCCCCAGCCAGGTACATACTGTCCCAGATAACCCAACTAAATTCTACAGGCTGCTTTGTGAGGTGGTGTTTTATTGACTGAGTGATATTTCAGTACACTTGCTGATTTTTCCCTTCATTAATCATAGAATCACAGAATGGCTCAGGTTGGAAGGGACCTCACAGCTTATCTCCTCCAACCTCCCCACCATAGGCAGGGACACCTCTCAACCAGACTCAGCTGCTCAAGGCCTCATCCAACCTGGCATTACACACCCCCAAGGAAGAGGCATCCACAACCTCCTTGGGCAACCTGTTCCAGAGTCTCACCACCCTCACACTGAGGAACTTCTTCCCAAGATCCAGTCTAACCCTGCCCTCCCTCAGATTGAAACCACTCCCTCTTGTCCTGTCTCTAGACACCCTCAGGATAAATTCCTCTGCAGCGTTCCTGAAGGATCCCTTGAAGTACTGGGAGGAAGTTCTAAGGTCTCCCTGGAGTATTCTCTTCTCTAGGCTGAATAATGTCATTTGTGTCTTCACCAGGCTATTTGTAGTGTTCAGGAAAGCAACTTAACATTTCCAGTGTCAGAAGTATTTCACTTGATTTCCATCTAGTACAGCAAGAGGCCTTTTTTGTTTAACATTTTCTGGTTTGTTTCTGATGTCATTTTATTTGTGAGGGGTTATGTGTAGCAATCTCTTGTCTCTCTGCATGATTTTAAACTACACTTATATTTCAATCCCTTCAAGCCACAAATCTACAGAGATCCTGGTATGAATACTTCTAGTCCAGGCTACTTGTCACTCTTGAATTCATCAAAACTCTCCAAGTGCCATTCTAACTTTTGGCAGGTTGACACAGCAAAGGCACAAAGTAACTTAGAGGATTTGTGAAAGTGAAATGGCTCCTCACAATCCAACCCCAAATCTGCCTGACTGTTCAAAAGGATCAAAAAATACTACAAATCTTGTTCTCAGCAGCCAAGCCACTGAATTCAGGAGAAAAAGAAGATAGTCTCATGCCAAAGCAATTAGTAATGGGGCACCAAACCAGGTAAAAAGAGAGAACCAGGCAAATAAATCCCCCAGCTGGACCACATCAGCTAATGAAGCCACTCAACCTGTTAAAAGAGAGTGTAATGAGGCCCCAGCATGCACAACACTGCAGCCTCTACCACTTGATGAACTCCCCAGAAAGGTGAGATTGGATAAAGATTACTCCCAACCTGCTGCTGGGGTAGCCAACTGCAACTCAAAATAAGCAAGAAGCAAAGCAACAAGATACTGTGGGCAAATGGCTTTGCATTTCCACTCAAAGCACTTTCTTCTTTCCTCACCTGAATTCTGTCCTCATTAAATACTCCATCAATTAGAAAGTATGTCCAGAACACTGGCCACTCACACTCAATGTTCTCAAAGAGCTTCAGCTCAGCAGGGTCATAGTGCAGCCTGCTTGGATCCTAAAAATTCAAATCACACTCATTTAGTCACAGTGCTAAATTAGTCACTCATATTCTACTCACAATGGAAAGCTCTTTGATACAAGTTATTAAAATAAAGAAACCAACACCACCCACCAGAAACAGGTGCCATGAAGTCTCTTGGCTTTCACATTGTCTCCAAATCATTTAATGTTTCCCTAGACAAACTGACTCTTCCCAGTCTCAGAATCCAGCTGTCACCCAAATAATCTTGGATTGAATTAGGTTGAAAATATTTTGGGATGCTTCAGAGACATAGCTTTTGCTTAGGCACTGTAAGTATAAAGGGTTCATTTCTTCCAGAACTATGAATTAAATTCTGTCCTCAATAACTGGTTTTCAAACTCTTAGCCTCTTTCAGATATGTGCCATTTTTAGGGTGGATACTTGGTTTACCTCCAGATCCATTAAAATATCTTCACCTCTTCACATAAATGTGACCAGAAATTCATAGAATGGTTTGGGACCTTAAAGATCATTTAGTTCCAACCCCCATGCCATGGGCAGGGACACCATCCACTAAACCAGGTGGCCGTATATAAAGAAGAGAGAAAACTCTTCAAATGCTTCCTGAAGACACATAAAGTACCTCTCTGGGTGTCTTGTAGCCATCTCTGAGGAAGCGACAGCAGCCGTAGCGGCCCTGGGAAAAACAGCAAGATTGGAGAGAACTTCACAGCCTGGTCTTCCTCACAGGCTCACACCAGCATGGGAATATCTGCTGAGTTTGATCATACAATGGCTCGAGTTGGATGGGACCTCAGAGATCATCTCTTCCAACCTCCCTGCCATGGGCAGGGACATTCTCAGCTAGACTCATCTGCTCAAGGCCTCACCCACCCCCAGGGAGGAGGCATCCACAGCCTCCCCGGGCAGCCCATTCCAGAGTCTCACCACCCTCACACTGAAGAACTTCTTCCTAAGATCCACTCTAACCCTGCTCTGCCTCAGCTTCAAACCATTCCCCCTCGTCCTGTGTGGGTGAGGTCTGAGCAGAGCAGAGCCCTGCTGCCCACACTCCTCTGGCTGCAGCCCAGCACACAGCTGCCTGCTGCGCTGCAGGAGGGCACTGCTGGCTCATGGGCAGCTTCTCAGCCACCAACACCACCAAGGCTCTTTCTTCAGAGCTGCTCTCAACCCACTCTGCACCCAGCCTGGGTTTGTGCCTGGGACTGGCCAGCCCCAGCTGCAGGACCTTGCACTTTGCCAAAGGCACCAAGCTATGTGGTGTGCTGGACTTGCTTGAGGGCAGGGATGGCATCCAGAAGGGTCTTGTCAGGCTTGAGAAGTGGGACAGTGACAACTGCTTGAGGTGCAACAAGTCAAACTGGCTGAGTTTTAAGTATCACTTGGGGATTTCCCTCCCTCCCTTCCACACACAGATGAAACAAATCCAGCAAGCCTTGTTTAATTAGGAGTTTTGGTTAAGAGAGAGATTCTGCTTCTCTTTCCCTCTACATAATCCAAGTAAAGGAAACCCTTACCTGCAATTTGGATATGATTTCACTCTTGGTTACATTAACAAGGTTTAGATCCTCCACTGCAAAAGCTGGGTAAGAGATAATGGAGAGAAGTCCAGCATCTATCTCCTTTGAGGTGGATGCCCTTGGCAACATGGAGTACAGAATAGACTGAGTGAAACAGGAACAGAAGAGAGGGACGTCAAACAATTCAGCTATTTCAAAACACTATGCAAAGTGCCAATGCAACAGACCATGCTGCTAAGACAGACAACTCTGCTGCAATTATTTGTAACTAAGTTAGAACAAGAACCCTTCCATATGATCTACTAGGAACATGGTGAACAGCCTAGGCTGAAGCCAGCTTTATGATGTTAAATTCTTGGTTCAATTTAATTAACATTTCATTTAAAAACAGAAGGGTGTTGGTTTAACCCCTGGCAAAGGAAAACAAATGGCTGATTATTTTTTTTTTACCTGACAATGTTCTACTTCATCAGGAAGAACATGAATCACTGATTTGTGTCCCCCATGAGCTCCAAACAGATCTAGTTCATCAATTGCTTCCAAAGCAGCCTTCAAAAAAAAAAAAATCATTAAATACCTTTAAAACACCTTTAAAGCCAATATAGACCCTAGCACCTGTGCTTATAGAATCATAGAAGTTTGCTCCACAGACATTTTTTCATCTTTAAAGAGAAGCTTGGCAATGCTTTAGAAGTAGGACACAAGACTGATGTGCTGGTGACAATTTAAAGGCAATGTAAAATGTTAGGGAGCTAATGAAATAACAAAAATACTTAACAATAAATGCTTCTCCTGTTCCATGTTCTAAAATCACCCCCATTCAGTGGCCTTTCACTCCAGCCTGAGAGGAAGAGGAAGGCTTGCTCAAAGCATGCCAGAGTCAGCAGAGCTGGTGGCTCAAGAATAGAGGATCACCATCTCTCTGAGATGATTACTTCCCAAGGGAAAGAGAAATGAGACATCTGCTCGTCACACAGCCACAAGGAGAATCACCACATCCCATGCCTTTTAGCCATGATGCATTTGTCTAGTAAGGACAAGAGCAGCCCAAACACTGGGCATTTGGGCATTCCTCCTGTAGCCCAGCAGAACACAAAACCATGGGCAGCCTTAATGATGCAAAAAAATTAGACTGGGTTCCATTCCAAGTCATAGGCTCCATGCTGTAAAGCTGCCACAAAGCAGGTATGAGAGGAAGCATTTCTGAGCCAGATCCAAAAAAGGCATCATCTACTTATAGAATCATAGAATGGTTTGGGTTGGAAGGGACCTCCAAAGGTCATCCAGTCCAACCCCCTCTGCAGTCAGCAGGGACAGCCTTAACTAGATCAGGTTGCCCAGAGCCCTGTTGAGCCTCACCTTGAATATCCCCAGGGACGGGGCCCCAACCACCTCCTTGGGCAGCCTGTTTCAGTGTTCCATTACCCTCATGATAAAAGATACTTCACCTTCTGCAGCAGGGCTCCCAGCATGCCCCCAGAGTCCCCATCCCAATCAGCATTTGTATTGAACTCAGAGCCACAGAGAAGCAAAGCTGTGCACTGAGTCCTGCAGATCATCCTGACATCAGTGCACAAAGTCATACAGACATCACAGCACAGAAACATCTCATCCTTTGCCACAGACACTGCTCCATCTCTGGTCAGCTCAGCTGAGATCAATGCCAGCAGTTTCTCCCTCTTGCAGCCAGGCAAGATCTTGTTAACTAATAAACCCAGCTGCAGTGTAACTATACCTTTGGCCTTAGTGATATTTGGCTTGTTAGCCCCCCAGGCACCATCTAAAAAGGTAGTTGTCAGTTTACACATTTCTATTTATGGCCTTCTGAGCTTCATTTAGGATCTTCAGGACCCTGTGTTAGAGGGGAACCAGAAATACCACTTGGATTTAAGTCCATCTTTACTCATTTTCTCTCCAAGTTACTTGTGAATAGTTTCTCTTACTGATATTCTGCCATTCTCCAGAATTCACATCTGGCTTCATCTTAGCATGAAAGCATCAGACAGAATACTGGGGTTGGAGAATCAAGAAAGAGGGAGAGAAAACCAGAGACCACTTTATGAGGTGAAAGTATCAGATTCATGGCTCCAGGAATCTGATACCCCCCTTGCAATCTCCAGATCAGCTATGCTGAGGTCCTTGAATGAAATCACAAGGATTCGACACCAAAAAATACTCACTCACACCCCAACAAAAATTCTCATACAACCAGCTAAGTATTGCAGTGGCCAAGAGGACAATGCAAAGGAAGGCAGCAGGATTGTCAAGCCCTTCAGCGTGGCACAACAGGCAGGAAGAAGGTGTCAGGAAGTCATTCTCACTTTGGCCATCCCTACGGAGCTGGCGTTCAGTTCAGGGATGCCCTGGTTTGTCTTATCACCACGTTCCCAAATTCCATAATCCTGCAACAACATCATCAGGAAAAAGAAGATTGCATAATTATATACAGTGTTCTCCCCTCTGATCCCACCACAAAATCAGACCACTGCATGAAATTGGAGACTCTTTCTTTTAGGGCAAATAACCAAAAGAGCCCCTCCTGACAGCTTCTGCTATCTCCTCATGGAAAAAAGTCTACATGTTCCTTTTTCCATCAGTAAATAATTTTACACCCTCAGCTGAGCAGTGTTCAGGTAGTTTAGATACAAATGACTACTTACAGCAACTTTGTAGGCAGCTTCTATGTAAAAAACAAGGTTCTGAATAAAGGTAACTTCGTCGAGGGTGAAGATAATCCTTAACCCTGATGCAAAAAGGGGAAGAGAGGAATTGACATTGCATCAGAACTGCAATACTCACTCTTCAGTGACTTTCATGCTTTTGGTGATTTGCTGCCAAATACTGCCCACTGAGATCAATGGAAAAAGTCCTGCTGATTTCAAAAGATCAGGCAGCAGGCTTCAAAAGGTGCTGTTGATAAAATACTCCAAATGCCAACCAAACACCACTCCTGGGAGGGTGGCATTCCGGCCAGTGGGCACAAAGCACGGACATGTGAGCCAGCTCTGGTTCTCAAGAGCAGTACATCCCAATTCCCACAGCTCCCCACCCCTCTGCCTGCTTAGCGCTCTATCAAAGGACCATCAGGATCAGCAGGCATCCACTTTGCAGGTGTCAATTGCACAGGATTCTGAGGACAGATAAAACACATAAGGAACAACTCCTTAACCTCACAGTAAGACTACAGTTGAGAAAAGCCTAAGAATCACAGAACTGTCTGGTTGGAAGAGAGCTCCAAGCTCATCCAGTCCAACCTTCAACTCAGCACTGCAGGGTCAACACTAAACCATGTCTCTAAGCACCAGCTCCACACTGCTTGAACACCTCCAGGGATGGTGACTCCAGCACTGCTCTGGGCAGAACAATCCAATGCTTGAGAACCCTCCCACTGAAGAAATACTTCCTAACATCCATCCTGAACCTGCCCTGGTGCAGCTTGGAACCATTTCCTCTGCTCCTGTCCCTTGTCACCAAGGAGCAGAGGCTGCCCCCTCCTCACCCCAACCTCCCTTCAGGGAGCTGTAGAGAGCAATGAGGTCTCCCCTCAGCCTCCTCTTCTCCAGCCTGAACATCCCCAGCTCCCTCAGATGCTCCTCATAGGCCAGGGGCTCCAGGCCCTTCTCCAGCCTCATTGCCCTTCTCTGGACAGACTCCAGCTCCTGAATGTCTTAAAGACAAAACAGTGCCAGCAAGAAGAGGACTACAGTGACATTAGTGGCACCTGACTCAATGTCACTACTCTGAAGAAACCTGTTTGTCCATTAGGACACTCTATGTAGTCTTGAAACATGAAACTCTTCTCTGACACGACTCTATCTCATGTGTTTCTGTGCTAACAAACACTAATGGAATGGACACTGCCAATTACTATGAACATGCAATCCTAACTAAGCCACATCTCTTTCCCAGGGAAACACAGAATAGCTGAAGCTGGAAGGGACCTCACAGATCATCTACTTCAACCTCCCCACTATGGGCAAGGACACCTCTCAACTAGACTCAGCTGCTCATCCAATCTGGCCTTGAACACCCCCAGGGAAGAGGCAGCCACAGCCTTCCTGGCTCTCAGCAACCTCCCATTGAAGAACTTCCTCCTAAGATCCAGATTCCTGCTCTCCCTCAGCTTCACAAACCATTTCTCCTGAGTAATAATTGTGTGAAGGTCTTTGAAGCTAGTTACAGTTTCCTTTCTTTTTAAATGAGAGCTAGAATAGAAAAAGACTGCAACAACAGTCAAGGCTAAAATATCTTCTGCTTACCTGATGCTGTCATCTGTGCCAAGAAGAGCAGGTAAAGGGAAGTAGCATCCACTTGTAGATGCCCCCACTGGTCATCCCCAACCACTGTGGCACAAGTGGCAGAGTTATACTTGGCATGTAGGCAGTCCTTGGTGCTCTGTGTGTGCTTGAACTTCTCCACCTTATCCACCTGAAAAAACACCACAAGTCTCAAACAGAAAGGAAAAAATTCTCTTTCAAAATTAAGAACTTCTTTGAGCTGAATAGAAACTTGAAGTCTTGTTTTGTGTTACCTAACTTCAGTGTATTTTGATTGATCAGAGTGTGGTGGAGTCCTCATCCCTGGAGGTGTTCAAGAAGCACATGGACATAGCACTCGGGGATATGGTCTAGTCACCATGGAAGTGCTGGGTAGAAGATTGGACTTGATGGCCTTGGAGGTCTTTTCCAACCTTAATGATTCTGTGTTCTATGATAACAGAGTGCTTAAACATGACTCAACTTTAGGCTTCAGCTAAATCCACATCTCCTCAAGAAAGATTCAATGACCTTGTTGAATTCAGAGCTTGGTTACAGACATGCATCTTGGTGAAAATCAATTAGCATGGGCAAAACTGATTTGCTACAAGCACAGTCCCAAAATAGTGCAAGCAAGGTCAGTTTTGGTCATCATTGTAGGTTAGAGATTAACTGTCCTACCACAGAGCTAAATTCTTCCAGCAGACAGAGTCCAAGGGGCTGGACAGTCCATCCCAGAAGGTGGACACAGGAAACTAATTTGTTATTCCATCCCATATTCTTGCATCCCTATATAAGCAGACCTCATAGCCTGTTCTGTCTCTTTCTCTCTCCTCTCTGCTCTGGGCATTTGGTTTGTAGTGGGACCTTCTTGGCAAGCTGTTTTCTTGTGGCACAGCTGCCCCTAGTGTGCCCAGCTAGTGTGGGGGTAGTGCGGGTTGGGGGGGTGCATTGAGGCCTGGTAAACCTGTCTTGGTGGAAGACGGGGGGCAGTTGGGCCAACTCTGGCCCTACTGGGGCCTAGTGTTGTGGGGAGGTCTTGGCCTGGTTGCAGCCTAGCTGAGGCCTGGTGGGCTCAGCTGGGAAGCCAGGCCTGAATTGATTTTGATTTCGCATATATATGTATATATCCTTTTGCCTTTGTACCCTTTGTGTTTGATTTACTTTTTTAAGTAGTATTTCTGTTTAACCTCCAATTCTGTGTGTGTTTAGTCACTCCTTTGGGGTAAATTCATTCTGTCCTCAGTCCAGAGCTGTTTCATCTCACAACACAACAGCGATGAGTCTGGAAAAGACTCCCCACAGGCACACAAACACAAGAAAAGCTCAGTGTAGAGAAAGGACAGAAGGAGCACACAGTGCAGATGACCTGCTCTGTCAGTTCAGCTCCTAGCCATGCCGTTACCTGTCTCATCATGCACTGCAAGAGGCCTCGCATCAGCTTCACCACGTTCTGCAGGAACAAAACAGACCAGAGACACTCCTCAGCAGCTGTTACAAACAGCATTCAAAAGTGACAGAGCTCACACCCATTACCAACAACCAGAAGGAAAAAGCATCCTGTATTTGCCTGAAATGCTTTACAGGACTTTACTCCCACACCCCTATGTAGGAGAACAGATCTTTTTCCAAAGGTCCTCTCTAAACGGTGAGGCAACTTTCTGATCCTTTCATCCACCTAAGGATGAGGAATGCTGTATCTTGTGAGAATAATAATAATCATAGAATGGCTTAGGTTAGAAGGGGCCTAACAGATCATCTACTCCAACCTCCTCACCATGGGCAGGGACACCTCTCAGCTAGACTCAGATGCTCAAGGCCTCATCCAACCTGGCCTTCAACACCCCCAGGCATCCACAGCCTCTCCTGGACAGCCTATTCCAGAGTCTCACCACCCTTGTACTGAAGAACTTCCTCAGCTCCAGTCTAACCCTCTCTGCCTCAGCTTCAAACCATTCCCCTGTGTCCTATTGCTAGACACCCTTATGAAAAATCCCTCTACAGCCTTCCTGTAGAATCATTCTATGATTCTAACCCTGCTGGGAACACCACACACCATGTGCTACCTGCACAGATAGCAATGTTATAGGAACAAGGCACAAATATAAGAGAATGGTTTGGGTCATCCAGTCCAACCCTGCTGCAGCCAGCAGGGACATCCTCCACTAGATCAGGTTGCTCAGAGCCTTGTCCAGCTCACCTCGGATGGGGCCTCAATGACCTTCCTGGGCAACCTGTTGCAGCGTTCCAGCCCCCTCATGATGCAGAACTTGTTCCTCACATCCAATCTCAATCTGCTCTGCTCTCATTTCAACCATTGCCCCTGGTCCTGTCCCTGCAGGCCTTTGCAAACAGTCCCTCTGCAGCCTTCTTGCAGGCCCATTCTCTAAACTGGGAAAACCCTGAGTGATCCTAAACATTGAAGCAATGCAAAGACACCATTCCAAACCATGACTAAAAAATAAAACCGAAACAAAAAACAACCAAACAGCATCAGTGGTTTACTCCAAACTTTGCCATACCTGCTCAAGCTCATAGGCTTTGGCCTTATCCTCATCCCGGTCTGCGTTCTTCCGATAAGCCATCCCCAGCCCCCACACGGCAAGGATGCTGTAGACATTGTCCCGTACCCACGCGTCCTTATGGTCAGTACTGGCTGAAAGCAGCCCTGTCACTGGATTCTAACCATGGCAGAAGAAACACAACAAATATTACTACTTGGAATCCCAGCTTTCCATATCCAAGAGTAAAAAATTGATTGCAAGCTGTGGCTGCTCATAGTTTTGAGGGAGGTCTCCTCTCCCTCTTTCCCAAAGTTACACAAGTGAAAAAAGCAAACCATCTTTGAATACTCCAGGATATAAAGCTTATGGCTTCTGGTTGGGCATCCTCAGTCACACAGGATTATTCACACAGTCGCTGAGGGAAACTTCAAATACATTGAGGAAATAGGAATTTAAATATATTTGGAAGGGGAAAGGGTATTGAGTAAACATTAGAAACAGAGCCTGGCATCCGTTTTTCTCTTTGCAACTGGTCTATGGCATAATCCTGAGGAATAAAACCAACACTGCTTCCTTCCTAGGAAATTCAAAACCTGTTTCTGGTTTGGTGTCTGACAGCTAAAGCATGAATGCATAGAAAGACAAATCCTGATGGTGTTGAAAAGCAGCAGTGTCTGAAAATCAGCAGACTGAGTAGCCTCCTGTGTCTTAAATACTCCATTGCATTTTTTACTGCATCATTAATTCCTATCACTTCATTATCATTAATTTTAAAGACTGTCTGTCTTAGAGCACTGTGCTCTTCATTAATGAGGTAGAGAAGCAAAAGGTCAATAAAGCTTCATCAAAAATTTCAGTGAACACAGACCAGCTGCCAGGGTTGGTGCGACAAGGGCCAAGGATTAAAATAATAAAGACAAATTAAATTAAAAAGAATGCATACACCAATTTCCTGCCACACAGCAGCTCCCAGGTCCTCCTGTAGTAATTTTAAGTCTGCATGTAACAAGTGAACAGGAGAGGGGTGACAGCCTGACACAAAGGACAAGGCCCTGGTATGGTTTAACCACAGCAATGTCAAGTTGCTCACATAGAAACACAGCTCTGCTGACACAGCGTGGGGAAAGCAGCACAGATGAAGGCAAGAGAGCTTGAAGAACTTTTTCCTAAGCTTGAAAAGTCAAACTAAGGAGTAAAAGAACAACAATTGAGCAACTGAAGGACACCCCCAAATCAGCAGCTAAGAAAGAAGACCTCACTCCCAATTGAGCACTAAAGAAAGGAGACCTCACTCCCAAAAGGCTGAACACCCCCAGCTCCCTCAGCCTGTCCTCATAGCAGAGGTGCTCCAGCCCCCAGTCATCTTCATGGCCTTCCTCTGAATCTGCTCCATCAGGTCCATGTCCTTCTTATATTGAGGGCTCCAGAGCTGGATACAGCACTCCAGGTGAGGTCTCACCAGAGCAAAGTGGCAGAACCACCTCTCTTGACCTGCTGGCCACACTGCTTTTGATGCAGCCCAGGCTGCAATTGGCTTTCTGGGATGTCCAAGGTCTCACACACCAGCACCCCCAAGTTGTTTTCTGCAGGGCTGCTCTCAATGCCATTATGCCCCAGCCTGGATTGATATCTTGGATTGCACCAATTTAGGTGCAGGACCTTATGCTTTGCCTGGTGGGGTTCTAACCAGGTCATCAATATAAGCCCACATTCAGCCTCTTGCTGAAAACCTATTTAATTTGCATCTGTCTCGTTGGTCTGGCAGACGAAAACTGATGGAAGCTCTACAGCAAAGTTTGCAGAGAGACTGAGTGAAACCAGATGTGCTGGGGTTACCCACAAGAATATACCAGATGTGCTTTCCTTATCAGCTCCACATGCCTTTCTCTTACAGTACTTACAGTACACTAAGCAGTAATTAAAGTGCATAGAGATGTTAATTTTTGGTAGTTTATGGACACATCTTACCCCATTTAAATTACAAGTGTAATAAGTGGCTGAGAACAGCCTCCTGGGGATGCTCTTCTAAGGCTTGCTCATCAACAGTATTGAAGCCTCTCTGTGTCCTCAAAGCCACACGCAATAGCTGGCAGACCCCACACCACAGCAGGGTGGTGTAACTGATGCAAGAGCACAGGACAGGAACCAGTAGTTTAGTGTTAGCCTTCTTGTGCAACCTTTAACAGGTTGATAGCCATCACTGTGCATGCTGCAGGGACTGATGAGCAGAACGCAGTGCTTGCAAAACAAGATCTGCTACAGATCAAATCCTGTAAGGTGCTGCATAGAGAAAACTGCCAACCCTGGTGAAGAGCCTGGACCTGTGATTTGAGTGCTTGGTAGCACATATTCAGAATTCAAATCTGCCTCTACAACGTTGCTGGTGTAGAGTGAGGGAACCTGACCCTTGGTACACCGAACATCAGCAAAATGTTCCTGAGCACACTCTGTGTTCTCCTCGCTGCATCCCTGTGACATCAAGCTTGTAACTGCCCTCAGGCAGAGAACACCAGCTGATGGGGCAAGGCTGCACAGCTGGCACAATCCTCAATGCAAGGTACAAGGCCACAGTACACATAACCCCAGCAGCACCTCAAATGCACCTTCAACACCTCCTGGCTCTTCTGCCAGGCTGCTCCTGGCTTAAATTCCCCTCCCTGGCTCCACCCTGAAAAGCACCAGGAAGGCAACAGCAGTGAAGCAGCAGCTCAGCCCAGGCCACCATGGGCTATTCAAGACAAGGCTACATGGGGGCCAGGGACAGCCATCTAACTTCCCAAGCAAACACTGGAGCTTTTCACCCAGCCCAGGAGGATGTTTTCACAGAATCACACAGAAATATTCAGGTGGGAAAAGACCCTCAGGATCACCAAGTCCAACCATTAACCCTACTCTGCAAGGGTCACCCCTAAACCATAGCCCCAAGCACCACATCCAAACCACCTTGAAACACAGCCAGGCTTGGGGATTCCACCACCTCCCTGGGCAGCACATTCCAATGCCTGACCACTCTTGCTGGGAAAAATGTTTTCCTAATGTGCAGTCTAAACCTACCCAGTCATAGCTTGAGGCTGTTCCCTCTTGGTCTGTCACTAATTACCTGTGAGAAGAGACCACCCCCAACCTCTCCACAACCTCCTTTCAGGTAGTTGTGGACAGCAATGAGGTCTCCCCTCAGGCTCCTCTTTTCCAAACTAGCCATCCCCAGCTCCTTCAGTTGCTCTCCATCAGATTTCTTCTCCAGGCCCTTCCCAGCTTCCTTGCCCTCCTCTGCCCTAGCTCCAGCACCTCCACATCTCTCTGGCATTGAGGTGCCCAAAACTGGACACAAGACTCAAAGCGTAGCCTCACCAGAGCTGAGTACAACTCAATCTATCACAGTGGAAAACTATAAAAAGGCTAAGATACAGAAGGCAAATCCTCCTTGCAGCATCCCTCCAGGCCCTCTTGGGATACTGTCCCTCTGCCTTGCTGCTAGCCTGTAACGTGCTTTCCATGCACAGAAGACTTATCTCCTTCCCTCATCTCTGAGCTCTCTCCAGCATTGAACACTTAGTGGAAAATGCAGCAGCACAGAGTCCTGAAAGGACATCCAAGCACTGTAAACAGGAATTGCAAAATTCTGGGTCACTGCTATCAACTCCCATACTGCCATTAAGTTCCCTTTTCTATTATTCTTAATTATGAATATCATTAAGGCACAGCTTTCACAGGGTATGTTTTATCTCAGACCATGGAAGCTTCAACTCTCCTCTAATGGAGATTGTTATCTGCACCCTCATTTTATAAACATGGGAATCCAGGCAGGCAGAGGAAGTGACTTGTCCAAAGTCACACCATATACAAAAGGTAGAGAAAGGAGCACAACCCATTGCAGCCCAGCAAAATTGTATTCTCACACCACTTATACCATGTTCTTGCATTTTTTTCTAATGGGTTTACAGTAATTAGCACACAAATATTAATTCACAGGTGTCTTGACCATGTGCCCACAAACACAGCCAGTGACACAAACCCTACTAACCTGAGCAGATTTAGGTCCCATCTCTTCTTTCACTGCTCCCCAGTTCCCTGTAACCCTCAGCAAGTGTATTTCTTGAACACGTCCAGGGATGGTGACTCCACCACCTGCCCTGGGCAGCCTGTTCCAATGCCTCACCACTGTTTCAGTAAAGAAGTTCTTCACAATATCCAATCTAAATTTCCCCTGGCACATCTTGAGGCCACTACCTCTTGCCCCGTCGTTAGTTACTTGGGAGAAGCCATCTGCAGCCTCACTCCAACCTCCTTTCACGTAGCTGTAGAGAGCAATAACCTCTTATCCTTCTCCAGGCTGAACAATCCGAGCTCCCTGAGTCTCTCATGAGACTTGTTCTCCAAAACCCTCACCAGCCCTTCTCTGGACACACACCAGCAACTCCATGTCTGTCTTACAGTGCAGTGCCCAAAATTGGAAACAGTATTTGAAACGAACACAGGGGCACAATCACTTCCCTACTATTCCTGGTCCAGGCCAGGAATAGTGTTGGTCTTCCTGACCACCTGAGCACACAGGTGGTTCACCTTCAGCCAGCTATTAGCCAATACCCCCAGGTGCTTTTCTGCTTGGGCAGCTTTCCAGACACTCTGCCCCGAGCCTGCAGCGTTGCATGGGGTTGTTGTGACCCAAGCGCAGAACTCAGCACTTGGCCTCGTTAAACCTCATACAACCGACCTCAGCCTTCGTTCTTTCTACCGGCAAGGCAGAGCCCAAGCAGCCTAGCAGCAGGAGAGATCTCTCCGCTAGCGCCAGCACGGCACAGGCTGCCTCGGCAGCAGCAAGCCGGGGCCGGGAATGGGAATTTCTCGGACGTGCGCGGCCGCACACACGTAGGGCACAAAGCACAGAGGCCCTGCCTCGGCCAGCCCTGCCCTGCATCCACACCAAGCTGACGCCGACAGGCATTTCACCGGCCCTGTTAGGGCCAAATAGGGTTACCGCGGCTGAAGGGCATGAGTACACAGCGTTACAGCGAGGCGATGTGCAGCGTAAGGCCAAGAACTCGTTCCGTGCACAGTACCACTGTCTGCGAGCTCAGACTTGCTCTATTTCCACTCACCTTCCGCCGCGCGTTTAGAGGAGGGCCCAGCGAACACCGCCGCAGAGCCGCAGCGCCTCAGCCTCCTCGCGCTCCTCCTCCGGCGGCAAAGGCAGGGACACGGAAAGGCGGCCACGGGCCGCCCAGAGGAGAAATTTGCTTCCACCAGCCCCGTCCTGCCCCTTGTGCAACCAGGCCGTGGTCACCGGCCCAGGCGGCAGCTCCAGGCCCCCGCACACCTCGGCGCCCCCAGACCCGGCGTCCCAGGGCGGCGGCTGCCCTCACCTGGTGGCAGAGGATGGTTCGCTGCACCAAGCGGGCGTAGCCGTCCAGGCGCACCCCCGAGTTGCTGCGGCTCCTCATCGCCTCACGGCCGGCCGGCCTGCCAGCCAGCCCGCCCGCCAGACCCGCAGCCCTCTCCCGCCAGTGATGGCGGTGGCCTTATCCCTCCGACCGGCGAGGCGGAGCGGCGAGCTCGGACTCCTCCCGCGAGGCGGGTCCGCCAGGCGCTGTCCCGGCGGCCGCAGGAGGGGGCCCTGCGGTCTTCCCGAGGCAGGAGAGCTTCCGTGCAGGCGGACAGGGCCGAAGTGCCTTGAACGCCCCAGGGAGGAGGCAGCCACAACCTCCCTGGGCAGCCTGTTCCAGAGTGTCATCACCCTCACACCCAAGCACTTCTTCGTAAGACCCAGTCTAAACCTACTCTCCCTCAGCTTCAAATACTTCCCTTGTCCTGTCTCTAGACACCCTCGTGAGAAGTCCCTCTGCAGCCTTCTTGTAGGATTCCCTCAGGTACTGGAAGGCACTCTGGAGAAGAGGTCTGCTGACGAGCAGCTGAGGGTATAAGAAATGTTATAGAAACTAGTGTGTGCATGCTTTTAAGGGACCAAGTCAGAACAGATTCCCCAGCCCAGCAATACATCAAACAAAAATGATTCCAAGAACTCTAACAGGATCAGTGTGCAAATATAAAAGCAAAGGAAAACTGCAAGTAGGTCAGGGACAGTGGGATATGCTTTTCCGTAGGGAATTTAATTACTGAAGCCGTTGAGAGGTGACTGTGCCCTTTTACTACACTCTGCTCAGACCACACCTGGAGCTCTGTGAACAGTTCTGGAGCCTCTATTACAGGAAAGATCTGGAGGTGCTGGAAGGTGTCCAGAGAAGGGCCACGAGGATGAGCAGAGGGCTGGAGCTGCTCTGCTCTGAGGACAGCCTGAGAGAGTTGGGGTTGTTCAGTTTGGAGAAGTGAAGGCTCCCAGGAGACCTTCTTGTGGCCTTCCAGTATCTGAAGAGGGCTACAGGAAAGCTGAGGAGGGACTTTTTAGTGTGTCAGGTAGTGATAGCACTCAGCAGAATGGATCCAAACTGGAGGACGGGAGATTTAGAGTAGATGTTAGGAAGAAATTCTTCACCATTAAGGGTAGTGAGACACTGGAAGAGGTTGCCCAGGGAGGTGGTGGAAGCCTCATCCCTGGAGGCTTTGAAGGCCAGGCTGGATGTTGCTCTGGGCAACCTGATCTAGTGTGAGGTGTCCCTGCCCATGGCAGGAGGGTTGGAACTGGATGATCCTGAGGGTCCCTTCCAACCCCGACCATTCTGTGAAGCCAAACTCAGCTGTCTGCTCTTTACAGCATTCTTGTAGAATAGCTTCTGCAGACCTGAGGGCAACATTGGCTGATCAGGGCTTTCTTGCTAAAAAACAATATGCTAAAACCCATGAAAGGTAAAATATGTGGAAAACAACAAACATCATCATAATTTTCCCCCAAAAGGTTACACCTTGCAGCTGATGCAATCTGAAGACCTAAAACACCCCCCTGTACAATAGCACATTGATCACAAAGGCAGAGTTTAGCTATTTTACAAGTTGTACTTTCTGTAAATTTATTATTTTTTGTACAGTTGAAAATATAAATACAAGAACATTAAATAAATTCACAAGGAACAGTGCAAAGGCAATTAGCCAAACAGTTAAAAGCATTCACAGAATTGCATTCCAGCTACTAGGCATTCCAGTACAGTCTTTCAGTAACATGCAGTTAAAACCTTGTGGATAAACACAACAAATACTTTAAATTCTCACTTGAAAAGCATTTTCAGGGTATGCTTGGACATAGGTGACCAAACAAACCCCATGCATCGCATACAGAACCAGGAGGGGGGTTGAGTGCTGACAAGGTTCCTCTCTGAACTACAGCAGAGCTCCAGACTGGAGACAGTTTGGTTTGTGTTGAGGAGAGTGGTGCCAGGGCTCCTTACCAAGTCACAGAGTCATGGAATCATAGAATCACCCAGGTTGGAAGAGACTTCCAAAGGTCACCCAGTCCAACCTCAGGACATCCTCATCTAGATCAGGTCACCCAGAGCCCCATCAAGCCTCAGCTTGAATATCTCCAAAGATGGGGCCCCAACCACCTCTCTGGGCAACCTGTTCCAGTATTCCACCACCATTCCTCTGGGAAAGCAAAGCCCTTGCTCCCCTTCTGTGTGCAGCTACCTCAAGAAATCCTCTTTACAGGGCCTAGCACTCTGCAGGCTGGTGCCAATTTGTTCTAGCTCTTGTTCCAGGAGCATCCAACCTTTGCTCAAGAACACAAGGGGAAAAAAAAAAAAAAACCAAAGTAATGGCCATAGCTGCACACCTGTGTGAGGAAGAAGAGGCAGAGCCAGGGCTCAGGCTAATTTCTGTTCAGGAAGTCTTCACAATGTCGTAGGAGCTTTCAGCACTTGTGCACCAAGAGCCAAAATCCAGCTTTGTCAGACAAGTATCACAAAGGGAATGAAATTTTGCTTCAGGAATTCTGACCTAGGACCTCAGGATTTGATTTGCCAAGGGCTGAACTGCAAGCAGAAATATTGTTTAGACTAGTTCAAGAGCTGCCCCTTAGAAGACACAGAAAATGACACAGAAAATCCTCTGCTGCTGAACATAGCAGCTAGCATTTATTTGCTGTATTTTTGCTTCTTCAAAAACTAACACTTCTCTATCACTGCAAAGGAAATCTGGCAGTGTTTAATCTTTGAAGCCACCACTCAAGGTGAAACAGTGACCTTGCTGAAATCAATGGCACAAACACCCATTGACTTACTCAAGCTACTAACATGAGTGAGTTGTATTTACTAACCTACTACTTTATTTATTACTCTCTCTCATGGCTCTCTGCTTGGGTGAGACCCAGTTTCTGTCCCTCTGTGGTATACTAAGAGGTTGAAGACTAACAGTGCTTGTAAGTACAGCTCTGTATCTAGTGAATGTATTTCACACAGTCACAGAATGGCTCAGGTTGGAAGGGACCTCAGAAATGATCTCCTCCAACCTCCCCACCCTGGGCAGGGACACCTCTCAACTAGACTCAGCTGCTCAAGGCCTCATCCAGCCTGGCCTTCAACAGGGAGGAGGCAGCCACAGCCTCCCTGGGCAGCGTATTCCTGAGTCTTACCACCCTCTGAAGTACTGAAGAACTTCTTCCTCAGCTCCAGTCTAACACTATTCTCCCTCAGCTTCAAACCATTCCCCCTTGGCATGTCTCTAGACATCGTCAGCAAAAGTCCCTCTGCAGCCTTCCTGCAGGATCCCTTCAGCTATTGGAAGCAGTTCTAAGGTCCCCCTGGAGCCTTCTCCTCTGCAGGCTGCACACCCCCAGCTCCCTCAGCCTGTGCTCACAGCAGAGCTGCTCCAGCCCTTGCATCATCTTTGTGGCCTCCTCTGGCCTCTCTCCAGCAGCTCTGTGTCCTTCTCCTGCTGGGGACACCAGAGCTGGAGGCAGGATTGGAGGTGAGGTCTGAGCAGAGCAGATCCAAGGGGCAGAATCCCCTCTCCTGCCCTGCTGCCCACACTCCTCTGGCTGCAGCCCAGCACACAGCTGCCTGCTGGGCTGCAGGAGGGCACTGCTGGCTCCTGGGGAGCTGCTCAGCAACCAACACCCTCAAGTCTCTCTCTTCAGAGCTGCTCGCAACCTACTCTGCACCCAGCCTGGCTTTAAACCACTGTAAGGTTTTTCACTTACTGAACAAATTAACTTCTGTATCATTCTATGGTAAAGTTAAATTACAAAATCATAGAATGAGTTGGGGTTGGAGGAGACCTCCAAAGAACAAATGCAAACTGACAATAGAAGTTAAACCACAATACCAATTCTTTTTCTACACATAGGAATATTTAACTTTATATTACAAGAAATAAATATAAAAGTGTTATTAAGATGCTGCAAGACTGAGAAGTTTCCTGTTTCTGTACATGGCTAGAGTTTGCTACTACAAGGTATAAAAAGTTGAGAACAGTGTAGCTAACATCTTTAAAGGTAACATTGTTGGTGGGCACAAGTTGTTCATTTCCTCCTTTTAGTACAATACTACTAAGTACTAAAGCCAGAGAAACTTGGTTGAAATGAAAAAAAAAAAAGTCTAAACAAAATAAGATGTAAAAAGAGAACCTAAATGAAAAAAAAAAGTCTAAACAAAATAAGATGTAAAAAAAAGAACCTAAAAAACCATTGTTCAATGAACAATCAAAAAATGGCACTGTGCCAGCTGTCATTTGACATCCAAGATACCTTGGTCAAAATAATAGCTTCCTTTTTCTCTTGTTTCCTTTTTTTTTGCCCCACCTCCCCCACCTCAAATAGTTGTCCTTCTCAATCCCTTGCATGGCTGCCTTGAAGTTCCAGTACCGTAGATTAAATAAGATTCAGTCCTTGGTCTGCTCACATTATGTAAATCTTGGGAAAGTAAATTTCTAGGCCCCCTCAATGTGCTGCTGAAAATGCTGAAAATCACATTTTCTCCATAAAAGTGAGGCTGCCCCTCTTGGAAGTCCTTCTGAGGGAGATGTGGCTTTTTTGGCTGCTTGCATCATCCTTATCTTCAGCTACAAGCTGTTTGCCTGGCAAGTCATGGAGGCAGACGTCCCCGTTCTGCAGGCTGAACGAAACGCTGCTCTTCTCACTGGGGAGATGGCCTGGGGAATCAACAACCAAAGAGCATCTTCTATCAGAAAGGTTCAGAAGGAAGCCTCCCTGCTCCTTCAGTCTCTGCAGGGAGTTCAGACACTCCCATTTTACCCCTGCAACAGTTCAAAATGTGGATTTCTCCATACATGTTCTGTATATATACTGCCTCTGGTTCTGGTGTTCCCAGAAGAAGGACACACAGTTCAGAGGAGGCCACAAAGATGATCCAAGGGCTGGAGCGCTTCTGCTATGAGCATAGCCTGAGGGAGCTGGGGATGTTCAGCCTGGAGAAGAGAAGACTCCAGGAGGACCTCAGAGCTGCCTTCCAGTACCTGAAGGGATCCTACAGAAAGGCTGAAGAGGAACTTTTCCTACTTTCAAGCTGTATTATTATCCTATTTTTCCTTCTTCTTCAGGCATTGTTTAATTTAATAAGGATTAAAATCTGAACTGTTTTAAAACATGCCTGAAGTTTCTTGTCGTGTATACAGGTGACAACAAATGTTTTTGGCCCCTCATATGAGAAGGACATTAAGGGGCTGGAATGGTGGCAAAGAAGAACATCTAAGGTGGTAAAGGGCCTGGAGAATGAGAATGCTGAAGAGCAGCTGAAGGAACAGGGACTGTTTAGTGTGAGGAAGAGGAGGCTGAGGGGACACCTTATCACCCTCTACAACTACCTGAAAGAACAATGTAGAGAGGTTGGTGCTGAGCTCTTCTCACAGGGAACAAGAGGGAATGGCCTCAAGCTGCACCGGGGCAGGTTTAAGCTGGACATTAGGAAACAGTTTTTCCTTGCAAGAGTGGTCAGGCATTGGAACAGGCTGCCCAGGGAGGCGGTGGAGTCACCATCCCTGGAGGTGTTTAGAAGTCATTTAGAAATGATGCCTAGCAATATGGTTTAATGGTGACCTTGGTAGAGTAGGGTTAAAGGTTGGACCTGATGATCTCAAGGGTCTTTCCATGCATGATTCCATGATTCTCGTAAGTAATTATTCTATAATAGCTGTTAGCTATTATTTGATATATAAACCAAGGGTTCCCACTGGCTAGAAGAAATGAGTATTTTAAAACTTTGTCTGTAAGTCACAGGCTCACAGGATGTTAGGGGTTAGAAGGGACCTCTGGAAATCTTCAAGTCCAATCCCCCTGCCAGAGCAGGACCATAGAATCCAGCACAGGTCATACAGGAACACATCCAGACAGGGCTGGAAAGGCTCCAGAGAAGGAGACTCCACAACCTCTCTGGGCAGCCTGTTCCAGGGCTCTGGGACCCTCACACTGAAGAAGTTCCTCCTCATGTTGAGGTGGAACCTCCTGTGCTGGAGTTTATATCCATTACCCCTTGTCCTATCCCAGGGTACAACTGAGCAGAGCCTGTCCCTTCCCTCCTGACCCCAGCCCTCAGATATTTATACACATTTATTAGATCCCCTCTCAGTCTTCTCCTCTCCAGACTAAACAGCCCCAGGGTTCTCAGCCTTTCCTCATCAGGCAGTGCTCTAGTCCCTTCAGCACCCTTGTAGCCCTCCCTTGGACTCTCTCCAGTAGTTCCTAAAAAATGAAGTGTGATAAATTTTTGAGGACATTCCAAAATGAACCACATTTTGTCAGCACTTCCCTTTCTATCAGCACCAAGGAGTGTAACACTTGTATTTCAGGGCAAGAACAAAAGCAGCCTGAGAAATCCTACTGTGCATGACACCTACCATTGCCATTGGCGTGCACTGCGTAGTCATTGTTCATCAGCAGCGTTGTAGAGTTGGTGGAGTTGCTGTTTGATTGCAAGGAATTGGAAGAACTGGAAACTCCTTGATTTACAGTCTGCTTCTTCAAACCATTGGTAGCAGTTCTGCTCCAGTCTGCAAGAGGAACAGGGTATAGAAAACAGCACAGTTCATATAAGCAATAAGCAAATGTGTGTTGGAGAGGGACGGTTTGCAGAGGCCTGCAGGGACAGGACGAGGGGCAATGGTTTGAAATGAGAGCAGATTTGGCTCTCCCTTGGACTCTCTCCAGCAGGTCTCTGTCTCTCTTGAACTGGGGAGCCCAAAACTGGACACAGTATTCCAGGTGTGGTCTCATCAGGGCAGAGCAGAGGGGCAGGAGAACCTCTAGACCTGCTGGAAACACCTTTCTTAATGCACCCTAGGATGCCCTTGGCCCTCTTGGCCACAAGGGCACATTGCTGTCCCTTGAAGAACTTGTCCACCAGGACTCTTTCTGTTCTGTATTCTCTTTCTGCTTGTCCACCCTCTGTCAGTATCTTTCTCTGACAGTCAGATGTGCTTTCTAGGTTTTTTGCAGCACTGGAGTTCGCTGGAAACCTACTGCTGTTCATGGGAAATTTTCAGCTCCAGAAGCTGGGGTTGTTCAGCCTGCAGAAGAGGATTCTCCAGGGAGATCTAAGAGCAGCATTCCAGTACCTAAAGGGGCTACAAGAAGGCTGCAGAGGAACTGTTCCCAAAGGCCTGCAGGGACAGGAAATGAGAGCAGAGCAGATTGAAATTGGATGTGAAGAACAAGTTGTGCAGCAGGAGGCTGCTGCAACACTGCAACAGGTTGCCCAGGGAGGGAGCTGAGGCCCCATCCCTGCAGATCTTCAAGGTGAGGCTCGACAAAGCAACCTGATCTTGCTGACTGCAAGGGGGTTGGACTGGATGACCTTTGGAGGTCCCTTCCAACTCAAACTATTCTATGATTCTATCATTCTATAAAAATATAGTTGTTAATGCAACTGAATTTAAATAAACAACCAAGGCTTTACTTATTCTCCTTACAGTATTCTAGTCAGGACTCCTCCTAAGAATTTCACAATTCCTGATATTTAAATCTAGTTCCTTTTTCTCTTGTCCCCTTTTAAGCACAAGCGGCCAACTGTCAGTTTTACAACTGCAGACCACATCAGAGAAATAACTGAAGCACAGCTGACCCTCTAAGTGTATAACAAGTAAAGAGCTCTATGAGAAGTCAGCTACTGAACAACAAAGCAGCACAAAATCATTTATCCTTTCTTTTTGTTTGGTTGGTTTAAACTCTGCTTCACCCTCTTTTTGTGGAAGTCCCTGCTAAAACCACAGTCCACTCAGAAGCTGGAACAAAGCTTACAGCTTCTAACTGCCCAAAAGTCTTCCTGCAAAGATGCAGCTCTGCACTGCATCTGCACTGCAGTGGAAGAGAGCAGCTGCAGCTAAGAGCTTAATGCAATGGTGTACAAGAACTGCATCACATTTAAAGAGCATCACTTTGGAGATTTGTTATACCTTGGATAATAAATCAGATCTGCAACTGCAGCAAAATGATTTACTGAGTTGGTTTTTTTTTTTAATAGTATTAAAAATAGTAGGAACTTAACACTGAACAGAAGTATTCAGAAGTGAAAATATCTACATTAAAAAAATAAGTAAACTCTTATTTACCAGAGTTTTCAGCCAGCCTGAATTTTCCACAACAGAGATACCTTCTCCACTGTTTACGGACGTTCTCCTTTGTTACACAGTAGAAGATAAAAATGAAGAACCCTGAAAAAAACAAAACAAAACAAAACACTGAAGAAGGTTGCAAAACTGACTTTTACTACCTCTTGATGAACAGTGTTTTGCTTGTCTTTCATTTCTTTTCAATTCCTAATCAGAAGAAGTAATACTTTTCTCTGGGGAAAAATTGGGCAGCACTGAGCAGTGAAGAGTGCCTTTTCCTAACGTGGGGTGACAGCAATCACACAAACAAATGCAATAACAGGAGATATCATTGGCCCAGAAGGCAAATTCTGTCCTGGGCTGTAGCCAGAGGAGTGAGGCCAGCAGGGGCAGGAGAGGGGATTCTGCCCCTTGACTCTGCTCTGCTCAGACCTCACCTCCAATTCTGCCTCCAGTTCTGGTGCCTCAAGAATAGGCAGGACACAGAGCTGTTGAAGTGAGTCCAGAGGAGGCCACAAAGATGATCCAAGGGCTGGAGCAGCTCTGCTATGAGGACAGGCTAAGGGAGTTGGGGGTGTTCAGCCTGGAGAAGAGAAGGCTGAGGGGAGAGCTTATTGCTCTCTACAGCTCCCTGAAAGGAGGTTGGAGTGAGGCTCGGGTTGGTCTCTTCTCCAAAGTAACCAAGAGGCAATGAGTTGAAGCTGTGCCAGGGGAAGGTTAGGTTGGACATGAGGAAAAACTTCTTTAGTGAGAGAATGGTGAGGGGAGGCTGCCCTGGGAGGTGGTGGAGTCACCATCCCTGGAGGTGTTCAGGAAGCTGTAGTTGTGGTGCTTCAGGACATGGTTTAAGTGGTCATGGCAGTTGGGTTAGGGTTGGACTCAATGATCTTAAGGTCATTTCCAGCCTTAATGAGCCTCTGAATCTAATTAACAAGATACATTACACCTTGATTGCTGAACTCCAAAAAAGCTATTTCCCAGTGCTTTTTTTTTTTTCCATTCTATGACATACACAATGGGCAGTCACATGAAGGGTAAACTTACCTTGCAAAGTGTTGAAGATGGTGAAGAGGTAAGTAAAGACCTCATTTACTGTGAAGAAAGCAAATCCCCAAGTAATTCCCAACAAGAATGTGAGGCCAGCCACACTCCTAAGGTCTTGAATGCTGGTTTTCCTTTGAGCACCAAGCTGTTTCTTCTTTTTGATCCGACACAGCTGGATCAGCACAACAATGAACATGCTGATATTGATCAGGAAGATCAGGCAGAAGTATCCCACAGCAGTGATGTAGAAGACAACTCGATTTTTAATCCAGCAGCTGGAACAAGAGAACAATCTGTCAAAAGTTGTCAGAAACAGGAATGAAGGGAAATGAACCTGAAATAAGGGTGTGGGTTATTGCACAGGCAAAACATTTTTGCCTCTTAACCCAGAAGTACTTTTCTGGCCAAAGGGTAAGAGCTTTCATACACACAGGCAATCATCACTGCTGGAGAGCAGTGAAGGGGAAAAGGACCTGGGGGTCCTGGTGGATGGGAGGTTGACCATGAGCCAGCAGTGTGCTCGTGTGGCCAAGAAGGCCAAGGGCATCCTGGGGTGGATTAGAAGAGCTGTGGTTAGAAGGTTGAGAGAGGTTCTCCTCCCTCTCTACTCTGCCCTGGTGAGGCTGCATCTGGAATATTGTGTCCAGTTCTGGGCCCCTCAATTCAAGGACCTTAGGGAGCTGCTTGAAAGAGTCCAGCATAGAGCCACAGAAATGCTTAAGGGAGTGGAACATCTTTCTTATGGGGAGAGACTGAGGGAGCTGAGGGCTCTTGAGCTTGGAGAGGAGGAGCCTGAGAGGTGACCTCATTCATGTTGATCAAGTTGTAAAGGGTGAATGCCCAGAGGCTGGAGCCAGGCTCTGCTGGGTGATGCCCAATGACAGCACAAGGGGCAGTGGTGGAAGTTGAGGCATAGGAAGTTCCATGGAAACAGGAGGAAGAATTTTTTCCCTGTGAGGGTGACAGAACCCTGGAACAGGCTGCCCAGGGGAGTTGTGGAGTCCCCTCCCTGAAGACATTCAAAACCTGCCTGGATGAGTTCCTGTGTGATCTGTTCTAGGTGCTCCTGCTCTGGCAGGGGGGCTGGACTGGATGATCTCTGGAGGTGCCTTCCAGCCCCTAACATTCTGTGATTCTGTGATCCCAAAAATCATGACCTATTACAGCACTGCACCATCTCAAAGCTCCTCTGTTGCTTCCTTCCCCACCTTTCATGTAAAGAAAAGCAATTCCACAGGACCTGTGTCCCAGCCACCCCCAAGAAAGCACCTCCCTTTAACTCACAATTCATCAGGCCTGTTGACTGAAACCTTCCCAGTGGTTATGAGTCCATAGTTGTCTGGTGACACTGCCAACACGATGGACACAACTACAGCTGGGAGCCCTAGGAGGTTATGAGCAGACACATAAGTGAAAATCATGATAGACAGTATTAGGAAGAGTTGAAATTATATTTTTTTCTGTGAAATCTAGGTCCTGTTTCTGATATTTGTTTTCTGAGTTCTGCTGCCTCAAAGAATCTAAAAACTGTAGCATTCTGCTACAAAACTGCTCAGAAGCACAACTCAGAGAGGAACAAGAGGTTGTGCTGCCATTCAGCCAGACCTGGACAGGCTGAGAGCTGGGTGGGGAGAAATGGAATGAAACCCAACAAGGACAAGGGTAGAGTCTGGCATCTGGAAAAGAACAACCACATGGACAAGGATAGGCTTGGGACTAACCTGTTGGAGAGCAGTGTAGGGGAAAGGGACCTGGGGGTCCTGGTGGGCAACAAAATGCCCCTGAGTCAGCAATATGCTCTTTTGGCCAAGAAAGCTAAGGGCATCCTGGGCTGCAGTAGAAGGGTTGTGGTGAGTAGGTCAGAGAGGTTCTCCTACCCCTCTCCTCTACCCTGCTGAATCCACATCTGGAATATTGTGTCCTGTTCTGAATCCCTCAGTTCAAGAGGGACCTCAGGGAACTGCTTGAGAGTCCATGGCAGAGGCCCCAAGCTGCTGCAGGCAGTGGAAGATCTCCCTGTGAGGCCAGGCTGAGGCAGCTGGGGCTTGGAGCTTGGAGCAGAGGAGCCTGAGGGCTGCCCTCAGTGCTGGGGAGAAAGATGTGCAGGGCAGTGTGGGGAGGACAGAGCCAGGCTCTGCTCAGGGCTGGCCAAGGACAGCACAAAGGGCACTGGGTGCCAGCTGGAGCAGAGGAGGTGCCAGGACAAGAGAAGGGAAAGCTTTTTGCCTGTGAGGGTGGCAGAGGGCTGGAGCAGGCTGCCCAGAGAGGTTGTGGAGTCTCCTTCTCTGGAGACATTCCAACCCCTGCTGTGTGACCTGCTCCAAGTGCTCCTGCTCTGGCAGGAGGGTTGGACTGGATGATCTTTCAAGGTCCCTTCTAACCCCTAATGTTCTGTGATTCTCTGAGAGATCTTCTCCACAGCTAGCTCCAAACCATTCAGTCTAAGGCAGCAAATCCCATCACTCACATTCAGTCAAGTGACCAGAGAGGACACCCAGGTCATGAATGTCTTCCTGCTTTATCCAGTTAGAGCTCTTCTACTGCTTTTGGTTAGCAATGTTGCTATTGCAGAAATGGTGTTCAAGGCCAGGTTGGATGAGGCCTTGAGCAACCTGGGCTAGTGGAAAGCGTCCCTGCACATGGTAAGGGAGTTGGAACTGGGTGAGCTTTAAGGTCCCTTCCAACCTAAACCATTCTATGAATCTATGAAGCTGTATCAAAGCACAACTGACACAACCTGTCTGGCAAATGGAGATGGAAGCCTGCACATGCCAAATTGGTTCTATTATACTTGCAGAAGGAATATTCCTTATCAATTTGCGTTGCAGCAGCCTCTGTTCTGCAATGAGGGAGGGAGTTCCCCACCTCAGAAAGGTGGAATAGTATCAGGTTTACTGGTAATGAACACCTGGCCACTGCAAGGTCACAATGTTTAATGCCTGCTTCACCTTCATTTCTGAATTGTGTGACATACACTGAAATAGCTGATAAGAGAATGTATCTATTTACCACCCAAAAAGGAAGAAAAACCCAACCCAACAATAAAAAAATACATACCCCAGCCAACAATGCAGAATTTCAGAATGTATTTCCTCACATAGGTGTTAAAGACTTTCACAAGGGCCAGATACATGTGGAAAGCTTCGAGGCCCATCCAGGTGAAGGAAACCAAGAGAAAATAGTGAAGAAATACTGCAACTGCAATGCAGAGGCCTCGTGTGTCATAGAGTGCAATCCACGAGTCAAGGAGAAAGACTAAGTTGAGCAGAAGTAATGCAGCACACAGCTGAATGAGGATTTTGGAGGGGTAGTCTCTCCTGATTTTCCTGAAAACAAAAAGCAGATTAGTGAAATGATATCAACTGTCCATGGATCCCTGGCTTGTTTATTCTCTTCTAGTCTTTACTGCACAAATGGCAAGAACAAAAAAACCCACAACCTTAGTTTATATACTGTGATTGATATAAAATGCTTTAGGTATTGCATTTATACATAAGATTTCCCAATTAATTGTATGAATAAAGGTTGTTGTAATAAGGGTACAAAAATACCATCAGGAACTTGGATTCTTAGACTTTATTGCCATAATTTATATTTTTTTTACATTCTAGGTTAGACTTCTTGTTACAGAACTCCCAAAATGTTCTTTATTGCTAAGCCAGATTTAGTTTTTGACAAGGTTTCTAAAGCCTTTATAGAGATAAATACATTCTTGATGATCAGAGAGCTGGAGCACCTCTCCTATGGAGACAGATGAGAGAGTTGGGCTACTCAGGCTGGGGAAGAGAAGGCTCCAAACTGACCATTTTGTGCCCTTCCAGTGTCTGAAGGAGGCTAGAAGAAAGCTGGGGAGGGACTCTTTAGGGTGTCAAGTAGTGATAGGACTTGGGGGAATGGAGCAAAACTAGAAAGGGGTAGATTCAGATTGGATGTTAGGAAGAAATTCTTCTCCACAAGAGTGCTGAAACACTGGCACAGGTTGCCCAGGGAGGTGGTGGAAGCCTCATCCCTGGAGGTTTTTGCAGCCAGACTGGACATGGCAACCTGATGTAGTGTGAGGTGTCCCTGCCCATGGCAGGGGGTTGGAACTGGATGAACCTTGAGGTCCTTTCCAACCCCAAAAATTCTATGATGCTATGATTCTATACTGAAGAACTTCAAGGAGGATTTTCAAAATCTAATATGGAGGCTGCAGTAGTTAAGGCTCAGATACAGGAAAACATCCCAGCTTTTTAAAAATGCTGTCATTCTGCAGTGCTTTGCCTAAGCTGTATTTTAAACACATTCCTGCACAGTTCTATGATGACAATCCATCATAAAATATTTAAGAGTGCTGCTTCTGCAGTTTTTGCTGCACAGAGCCTTATGGTTAATTCACTTCTCCACAAGATTATCATTCCTAAACACTGAATTCCTAAAGACTGGGGCCCCCAGCATAAGAGGGACATGGAGCTGCTGGGGCAGGTCCAGAGGAGGTCCATGAGGATGATCACAAGGCTGGAGAATTTCTCCTATGGGGACAGGCTGAGAGAGTTGGGGCTGTTCAGACTGGAGAGGAGAAGGCTCCAGGGAGACCTTAGAGAAGCCTTCCAGTACCTGAAGGGAGCTACAAGAAAGCCAGGAAGGGACTTTTAACAAGGGCTTGTAGTGATAAGGACAAGGGGCAATGGTTTGAAGTTAGAGGAGAGGAGATTTAGACTGGATGTTAGGAACAAGTTCTGCACTATGAGGGTGGTGAGACACTGGAACAGGTTGCCCAGGGAGGCCAAGAATGCCCCTTCCCTGGAGGTGTTGAAGGCCAGGTTGGATGAGACCTTGGTCTAGTGGAAGGTGTCCCTGCCCATGGCAGGGTCGTTGGAACTGGATGATCTTTGGGGTCCCTTCCAACATAAACCATTCTGTGAATCCTGTTCAACTGGACTCATTTGTGCATTACCAACAGAGACAAAATCCATGACAGCACTTTGCAGTAAAGATTACAAACACACATAACTCAAGAATAGTGGCAGCTGAGTTGAGCTGAGCAGGTACTTACTCAAAGGCAATGTAGGTCACAAGAGTAATAGAAAGAAAAATTGCAGACAGGCCACAGCCTATGTAGGATATAAAAGTCAGCACCAATTCCTGTGTGGGATTCAAAGGAGTATTTCCATACAGGTTCTAAAATGGAAACAGAAGTTAATTTTAGAGAATGTGTTTTTATTAACAAACAAAAAAAACCCTCTCAAAATGTACCTTTCTCTCTGCAATTAAACAAACAACAACCAAACAGTCCTTTCCAGCATGCATCATATAAAGGGGTAATTGAAAACCAGAAAAGCCAACTTAGTCCTGTGAGGAGCAGAGAATTGCACTCTATGATCCTTAAGTGTGCCTTCCAACTTAAGATACTTCTATGGTTCTGTGCTTCTAATTACGAAGCCCTCTTTGATTAAAAAGCTGTTTTAAATTTGATTTATCCTGATTTTTATTTCCTACAATACAAACATCTGCCTGAATGTAAAAGCTGCAGTTCAATAAACACTTAAGGATGTTTTTTTCACTCCAGGGCCATTCAACAAGCAGCTTCAACACAGGAAGGACAGAGAAGGGCCACAAAGACAAGGGGGCTGGAGCACCTCTGCAACAAGGAAAGGCTGAGGTAGCCAGGGGTGTTCAACCTGGAGTAGAGAAGGCTCAAAGGAGACCTAAGAGCAGCCTTCCAGTACCTGAAGGGGGCTACAAGAAGGCTGCAGAGGGACTGTTTGCAAAGGCCTGAAGGGATAGGATGAGGGACAATAGTTTGGACTGGATGTGAGGAACAAGTTCTGCACCATGACGGTGGAGGAACACTGCAAGAGGTTGCTCAGGGAGGGAGTTGAGGGCCCATCCCTCTCCCTTGGAGATCTTCAAGGTCAGTCTTGACAGGGCTGTGAGCAACCTGATCTCATGGAGGCTGTCCCTGCTGACTGCAGGGGGGGTGGACTGGATGACCTTTGGAGGTTCCTTCCAACCCAAACCATTCTCTGATTCTAGATGTACTAGCCATGAAGTGAATAGAACCTGAGCAGTATTTCATAGGTGCTGTGTGCATACTGAAGGTGCTTAAGGGACATCTGTTTCAATGTGTTCTTCAGTCAGGCTAAGATTGCATCATTTTGATTTTTAATAATTACCATCAAAACTGCAAAGCTTGTGAGGTGATTGCATGAACAGACTGTTTCATTTACTCTGCTTTCTTTAACTATGCAACCTTCAGATGACCAGCCTCCATGTCCACCTGTCAATGAAAACAGCTTGGTCACTTAGGAAAGCCTTCATTTATAGTAACACGAATTGCCATAGCTAATCCAACATGAGATCTTGGGTGATACCAAGTACTTACCATTTTTACTGAAGTCCCAAAAAACACATCTAACTGTTGAATTATCCTGTTTAGGAGGTAAGATAAAAAAGGTGTTTTACTGAACTCTGCGTTTATGATGAATAATTAATGAATTAGCAATGCAGGCAAGAATAAATAGTGTATGCAGTTAATATGCATGGTTACATAAAAAAAAATCATTTAGGTGCATAGAAAGGATTCTTTTAATTAAATTCATCTGTTCAGCATGTGAAAATATGAACATCTCCCTGTGAGGCTAGGCTGAGGGAGCTGGAGCAGAGGAGCCTGAGGGCTGCCCTCAGTGCTGGGGAGAAAGATGTGCAGGGCAGTGTGGGGAGGACAGAGCCAGGCTCTGCTCAGGGCTGGCCAAGGACAGCACAAGGGGCACTGGGTGCCAGCTGGAGCAGAGGAGGTGCCAGGGGAACAGGAGGGAAAACTTTTTCCCTGTGAGGGTGTCAGAGGCCTGGAGCAGGCTGCTCAAAGAGGTTGTGGAGTCTCCTTCTCTGGAGATATTCCAAACCTGTCTGGATGTGTTCCTGTGTGACCTGCTCTAGGTGCTCCTCCTCTAGCAGGGGGCTTGGAACTAGGTGATTGTTAGGATCCCTTCCAACCCAAACCATTCTAGGAATCTATGAGAAGAGAAGCATAGATAGAAAAATAAAAAACTGGATGGATGATGGAGCAAAATTACCTCAGACCATTCACGAACAAAATGTTTTGCCAGTGATAAATATGCAAAATTGAGTGATTTTGTAAATTCTGATGGAGATTAAACATCCACACTAGTAAAGCAGAGCCAACCAAGCTGCATTCTTGGTAGTAGTAGCTGTAGCATTTCTTCTGCAACGGCTCCAGTGGAGACAACAAAACTGCACTTCAAGTCTGCCAAAAAAAAAAAACGCAAACTGTACCTGGTTAGGTTTGATGTTCTGTAAAGTGACAGTGACATTTTCCTTTAAGTTGCTAACTGTGAGGTTAGCCACACTTGAGGATATAACATTGCTGATTAAAGATGCATTCTTCAAGGACAGATCCTGGAACAACAATAAAGAATTAAGATTTTAAAATCTTAAAGAAAGCAATAGCAGAGTAGAGCACCTAAAATCTCAGTTGTTATGTGGACAAAAATTAGTTTTTAACCAGGAGCTTCGGAAATGTGTTTTGTGGCTAAAAAGCCCATTCAGGTTTTATTTTGCTTTAGGCTCCACTTTAAAACCATTATGAAGAGAGGATCAAAAAGATACCTGGAACACAGAGGTCTTTTTAAAGAAGTTGAATATAATTCTAGAAGCCAAGTCCAACTCTCCAGGGTGTAAACTTGTCAGCAGTGATGAAGGAAGTGTAATTGATCCAAGGCTATTTAGATCACTAATTGCTTTAATGCCTAGAGAGATCTGCAAAAATAAATGCAAAGGAAAATGCTTCAAGAAAAATAAATTTATTTTCAGTTTAGGACTTTAAAAGGCTTATCTCTGTCATCACTGTCAGCAGCTCACTGCTGCTCTCTCATCCTTCTCCTGCTCCAATGGATAAATAGCATTTGCAGACCTGAAAAGGATGCAACTCATTTCAGGTCTGCATTATTACTGGAAGTACTCTGGTTTTACTCACTTGCTTACAGAGACAGAACCCAAGAACACATCACTGTGGTGGACAATATTGATTTGAAAAGGTGAAGAGCAACAACCTAGGTAGGTCTATGGAACTGTACAGGGAAATGAACATTTCACAGAACAGAAGCCTGCAAAGGCAAAGAATTTTTATGCCCCATATGAATTTTGCCAGAATTCAGAAAAGCTGTAAAAAAAGCCCTTATCTTACAAGAGGTTTTTAAGTACAGGAGGTTAAGCAGAATCTAAGACCATAAACCCCTCTATGATCACTAGGAAAGATGATACAAATAAACTGGATGAGCTACAGTTCTCAAGAGTTTACTGATCCAGCATCACAAAAAGACCTTAACTTCCACCCAGTTTGTTGTGCTGTACTCATGAGACAGAGAGCTTTGTTCAGTACCAAAGCTTTAACATTTTCTTGCCACTTTACATCCAAGTATCATCATTTCAGAGCTCCTCAGAGATGTGAAACATCAGCAGAACTGAAGAAAGAGATCATCTGTGCACTCCAAGAATGGGTGGAGGAGGAGCAACAGTGGAAGAATCTCACAGTGCCCTTCAGAAAATGGTTTAACTCTTCTTTTTAGACCAATAGCCTCCAAACTTTTTTGTCATGGGAACCCTAAAAATTTTGTCAGCATGTACCCCAAAATCACAGTCACTGAATGTGATTCTGTGGTTTATGCACCATATTTTGCTAGGAAAACAGAAAGGCTCTCAGATGTTAACAATCCAGATCATTTTCAGTGTCACACAACAGTTCCAGTACCACATCCTCACTATCAATACAGACTGGGGGATGAGGTGTTAGAAAGCAGCCCTGTGGAAAAGGACTTGGAGGTGATGATGGATGGGAAGCTGGACAGGAGCAGGCAGTGTGAGCTTGCAGCACAGAAGGCCAAGGGCAGCCTGGACTGCATCCAAAGCAGTGTTACCAGGAGAGCCAGAGAGGTGATTCTGACACTTTGCTCTGCTCTGCTGAGACCTCACCTGGAGTACTGTGTACAAGTCTGGAGCCCTCAGTGTAGGAAGGTGTGATGGGTTTAAGACTGTCTTTTTAACATGGACCTGATGGAGCAGGTCCAGAGGAGGGCCATGAAAATGATCAGGGACTTGGAGTACCTCTGCTATGAAGGAGCTGGGGGTGTTCAGCCTGGAGAAGAGGAAGCTCCAGGGAGACCTAAGAGCAGCCTTCCAGTACATGAAGGGACCCTACAGGAAGGATGGAGGGAGACTGTTTGCAAAGGCCTGCAGTGACAGGACCAGGGGCAATGGCTTCAAACTAAAGAGCAGATTTAGATTGGCTATCAGGAAGAAGTTCTTCACTATGAGGGTGGTGGAACTCTGCAACAGGTTGCCCAGGAAGGCAGTTGAGCCTCCTTCCCTGGAGATATTCAAGGGAATGGCAACCTGATCTGGCTGGGGATGCCCCTGCTCACTGCAGGGAGGTTGGACCGGATGACCTCTGGAGGTCCCTTCCAGCCTGGACCATTCTGTGAACCTATGATTCTATGATTCTAAAGCTCACACTACACTATTTCCTCCCCTGAGAGAGCAGAACTTCCCAAAACTTGTCCAGAACTTTCCTTTCTTAAGCCTCACAGGCTGGGATTGTCCAAATTACCATTTCCTCAACCAGGAAGGAGACCTGGAGTGAGACAAAGTGGATCCAACCTTTCTAAGCTCTTCTTTTTTGGTGAGACCAACTAGTCCTGAGTGACAAATGTATGAATGTCATTATCCAAGCAACAGAACAGTTCTTTCCTGGAACCCTCTGCAATTCATTTCCTAACAGATTCCTGTTGCTTATTTACACAATATAAAAAATGAAAGGAAAAACTACTGAGGGCTTCAAAACCAAAGTATTTTTTCTCTGAAACAACCAACATGAACAAAAGATCCTGGAACTGTAACATAAACACTGAAAAAACTTCAGTTCCATAGATAAAACCAGAAGCATTTAGAAATAAATCTAAAACCAAACTTAAAAATAAATATAAACCCATAAATACTTTATATTAAATATATAGCCATAACTACTTAAGAATAAATAGCTAGCCATACATACTTAAAAATAAATATACTGCCATAAATACTTAAAAAATAAATAGACAGACATAAATACTTAAAAATAAATACAAAACTATAAGGGAGAATTTGTCTTTTAGAACTATCAGTCTTCACCTGGAGATCAGCTGAGTCCTGGACAGCAAAAGACATTTGGTTGGAACGGATGCGATTGGTTTTGACAACTGCCAGAGCCAAGGAAGGGGAGACAAAATCAGCAGACGCTGCTGAAAAGTTGAGTTTCAAGCCAATAGAATCCACCAGTTTTATAACTCTGTTAAGAAAAAGAGATATTTAATATTACCAAGCACACAGACTCACAATTCTCAACGAAGTTCAAAGCTTCACAGATTGCATTGGGTTGGAAGGGACCCTCAAAGGTCATCTTGTCCAACCCCCCTGCAGGCAGTAGGGACACCTCCAACTAGAGCAGGCTGCCCAGGGACACATCCAGTCTGATCTTGAATGTCTCCAGGGCTGGGGCCTCAAGCACACCCCTGGGCAGCCTGTTCCAATATTTCACCACTCCTGACATCCAACCTAAATCTGCCCTGCCCCAGTTTCAAACCACTGCCCCTTGCCCTGTCACTCCAAGCCCTTCTAAACAGTCCCTGCCCAGCCTTCCTGTAGGTTCCCTTTGGATACTGAAATGTAGCCCTGAGGTCTCCCCAGAGAGAGCAGCAACCCAAGAGCAGTGTAAAATACAGCTGACTTGTGTTCACTTATTGTGGTGTCAGCACAAAAGAAAATACAGTTTGACATGGCATGGGATTATAGGAAAGCTGGTAACAAGTAGAATGATAACTGTCTCTGGTTTGTGTAAGGATTTGAAACTGCTCCTGGTTTATGTGTGGATTTTAAACTGATTCTGGGCTGTGTAAGGATTTTAAAGAACAAGAAATACTCTAAGTGCCACAGGGTAGGAAAGACATCGAGGGGCTGGAGCATGTCCAGGGAAGAGCAATGAGGCTAGGGAGGGTGTTGGAAGGCATCACACAAGGAGCAGCTGAGGGAGCTGGGGGTATTTGGTCTGGAGAAGAGAATGCTGAGGGGAGAGCTTATTGCTCTCTACAGCTCCCTGAAAGGAGGTTGGAGTGAGGCTGGGGTTGGTCTCTTCTCCCAAGTAACTAGAGAGAGGCAATGAGTTGAGGTTGTGGCAGGAGAGGTTTAGGTTGCACATGAGGAAAAACTTATTGCTTGAGAGAGTGGTGAGGGGTTGGAACAGGCTGCCCAGGGAGGTGGTGGAGTCCCCCTGCCTGGAGGTGTTCAGGAAGCTGCAGCTGTGGTGCTTCAGGATATGGTTTAGTGGCCATGGGAGTTGGGTTAGGGTTGGACTCGATGATCTTAAAGGACTTTTCCAGCCTCAGCAATTCTATGATTCTTTTGGATTCTGACTTTGAAAGAGAGAAACTTGCCAAAATCAATTTCTCAAGACAGTCAAGACACCACACCTTTAGCCTTCTGCCAGAGCGACCTACCTGTTAGAAATCCGGGGAGGTAATGGCTGAGAAGCAGTCAGGACCCTGCTAACCTCACTGACCATCCTTTCCACATCCTTTGGCTCTACTTTTCCAGCTGCTACCTCAGTTTCTATTTTGGACACAATTTGCTCAGCTGTGCTGACACTGATGGTGCTGTACACAGAAGTGGTGTAGGTGTCAGCTGACAGTGTCTTCCCTGTCACAAAAGAAAGGTTGTGCATTGATTTAAAGGTTATGTTCAACAGATTGAAGTCAGCTTTGAGAAGCAGGAAAACTAAGCAGTTCTCTTGACCAACAACTTGTAAGGTCTCTCAACATATTATGTGAGACAGAATCTTTTTTTTTCCTCCCTATCAGATTTGAATACCTGAGCCCTTATGAACACAAAAAGCAAGGTTTTAGATGGCCAGCATTAATTCCAATTTTTACTGATTACAGAGTTCTTCACATCAGACTATTACTGATGTTAAATAATCTAATTTTTGTTATATTACTATTTTTAGCCCTTGGATTCCTGAAAACAGAACAAAATGAAGGTAGAACAAAATGAAGGTAGAACAAAATGAAGGTAGAACAAAATGAAGGTAGAACAAAATGAAGGTAGAACAAAATGAAGGTAGAACAAAATGAAGGTAGAACAAAATGAAGGTAGAACAAAATGAAGGTAGAACAAAATGAAGGTAGAACAAAATGAAGGTAGAACAAAATCAAGGTAGAACAAAATGAAGGTAGAACAAAATCAAGGTAGAACAAAATCAAGGTAGAACAAAATCAAGGTAGAACAAAATCAAGGTAGAACAAAATCAAGGTAGAACAAAATCAAGGTAGAACAAAATCAAGGTAGAACAAAATCAAGGTAGAACAAAATCAAGGTAGAACAAAATCAAGGTAGAACAAAATCAAGGTAGAACAAAATCAAGGTAGAACAAAATCAAGGTAGAACAAAATCAAGGTAGAACAAAATCAAGGTAGAACAAAATCAAGGTAGAACAAAATCAAGGTAGAACAAAATCAAGGTAGAACAAAATCAAGGTAGAACAAAATCGAGTAAAATCAGCAATTTGGAGAGAAGCTTTTAAAGATGCATCCAGTCTTCAGAGGAAAATATTTACCCACTAAAAATATTCCTGAACAATAACAATACTTTAAAGAAGATGCAACATTGATTTGCAATATTTTAAATCTAGTTGTCATTCATCATGGCCAAAGGCATCACAACTTACTGCAGTCAGAAAGTCTCCACCTTCTGAGAGCTGTCTCAGTTTTTTTTCCCAGGAATTGGAAGGTTCCAGCTCAGCTAAACTTTATTAAACAAGATTATCTAACAGCCAATCCTGTGTCTAGCAATAAAAGAATTATTAAAAAAAAAATCATTTCACTTGCCATATTTACCTGTGCTCCCATGAGGCAGGCTGCCATGGCCAGCAGCAGTAGAGTGAGGATGAGAAGCTGAGACAGAGTGGTTGACAGGACTCACAGCAGGGGTCAAAGTTATTGTGAAAGGAGTAAGGGGGAGAATAGGTGGTGTAGGAACTTTTTTAATACCAGAAACAGGTTGGGCTGGATCTGTAGTGACATGAATTTGGGTTACAGGTTTGGTGGTGGTCTCCAAGAGGGAAATTGCTATTGAAGGTTTGGGGGGAAGCTCAGAAGAAGAAGCTGCAGAATGTTTAGTGAAACCTTGGGAAGGAGGAATTACTGTAACAGGGTTGCTAAGAAGTGTAGCATCAGCTTTAGCTGATGAACCTGTGTTAGTGACAGATTTTGTTGTAGGTGTGGCAACAGTGAGAGATTTACTAGAAGCTGTGGAAGGAAAAGCTGGGGTGGCAGGTTGAGCAATGGACTCAGAAGAGGAAAGTGTAGTGGTAACAGTGGTGGAAGACACATAAGCTTCAGTAGTAGATGTGGTAGAAGTTTCAAAGAGAGGATTTGGAGTGGGAGATGTGGAGAGACTTCCAGAAGAATGGGATTTTATCAATGGTGGGGGCAGTGGGCCAACTGTGGGGCTTTGTTTGGTAGAAAGAGTGGTGGGGGAAACAAAAGAGAGAACCTTTTTAGGGCGAGGAGAATGATGGGTGGGAACCCATATAGAGTGATGTGGCACTTGGATAGTACTGAAAAAAAAGGAAAAAAAGAGAAAAATGCATGTTACAATTTAACACTCGTCAGGTTTTAAAGACAAATAGTTGTGATAGAGGACTTCATACAAATGGTAAGGACACGCTACTAAATAATGTACATTTAAAATCCAATCAGGTTGAATGTTTCATGCTCTAGGAACAGAAAAGAATTCCTTAACATTTTGAGAGTTCTTACACCCAAGCAAGTCATATTTTGTATTTCACAGAATTGTCAGGGTTGGAAGGGACCCCAAGGATCATCTACTTCCAACCCCACCCTGCCATGGGCAGGGACACTTTCCATTACATCAGGTTGTTCACAGCCACATTCAGCCCTGCCTTAAAAACTTCCATGGATGAGGCTTCCACCACCTCCATGGGCAACCTGTGCCAGTGTCTCACCACTCTCATGATGATGAACTTCCTAACATCTAATCTAAATCTCCCCTCCTCTAGCTTGGATACACTCTCCTCAGTCCTATCACTCCCTGACACCCTAAATTCCCTCCCCAGCTTTCCTGTAGCCCCCTTCAGATACTACAAGGCCACAAGAAGGTCTCCTGGGAGCCTTCTCCTCTCCAAACTGCACAACCCCAACTCTCTCTGTCTGTCTTCATAGGAGAGCAGCTCCAGCCCTCTGCTCATCCTCGTGACCCTTCTCTGGACACCTTCCAGCACTTCCAGATCTTTCATGTAACAGAGGCTCCAGAACTGTTCACAGAGCTCCAGGTGTGGTCTCAGCAGAGTGGAGCAGAGGGGGAGAATCCCCTCCCTGGCCCTGCTGGCCACACTTCTCTTGCTGCAGCCCAGGCTCTGCTTGGCTCTCTGGGCTGCAAGTGCTCACTGCTGGCTCCTGTTGAGCTTCTCCTCCCCCAGCACCCCCAAGGCCTTTTCTTCAGGGCTGCTCTCAAGCCAGTCCCTGCCCAGCCTGTATCAGTGCCTGGGATTGCCCCAGCCCAGCTGCAGGACCTTGCACTTTGTCTTATTGGACCTCATGAGGTTGGCTTGGGCCCAGCTCTCCAGCCCATCAAGGCCCCTCTGGATGGCATCCCATGTACTTACTACATTTGTAATTCTTCAGCAGTCAAGGAACAATACTTGAGTGATGAACAGCAACAGCGGTCTGCAATGACAAAGAAACATTAACCTGCTTTAGCCTGAAGCACTGAATTGCTAATACTGTTAAGTAGGATCTTCAAATCAGCATGGTTTATGTTTTTTAAAGGTTTGTATTGCATCATTGATTTTGATTTTTTTTTTCTGAAATTACATTTGAAAACCAAGCTGCACCACCTCTGCTATGAGGATAGGCTGAGGGAGCTATGGTTGTTCAGCCTGGAGAAGAGAAGACTCCAGGGGGACCTTAGAGCTGCCTTCCAACAGCTGAAAAGATCCTCCAGGAAGGCTGCAGAGGGACTTTTGCTGAGGGTGTCTAGAGACAGGCCAAGGGGAAATGCTTTGAAGATGAGGGAGAGCAGGGTTAGACTGGATCTTAGGAAGAAGTCCTTCAGTGTGAGGGTGGTGAGATTTTGGAATAGACTGCCCAGGGATGCTGTGGATGCCTCCTCCCTGGGGAGTTCAAGGCCAGGTGGATGAGGCCTTGTGCAGCTGAGTCTAGTTGAGAGGTGTCCCTGCCCATGGCTGGAGTAAATGATCTCTGAGGTTCTTTCCAACCTAAGCCATTCTATCACCCTCACCGGTCAGAATGCCCTAAGATTTCTTCTCCATGCCTGCCAAGCACTGATTTCTCTTTCTGTTGCTGTAAAGAAACCAAAATGCAAAGCTACATCTTGGAAACAAAGAGACCAATGATATGAATCACCTCTCCCTACCATCACAATGTCACTAGGAAAGGGCTACTTCATAAACTTGGCAATCCAAGTTTGCCATTGCCGGAACATTAATGTTCTCCAGGAATTTTACACCTCAACCTTGTTATCTAAGAAGAAATAACAATCTTTTCTTTCACTACTTGGAGGTTAAGGATGGAGAGAGACTGTTTACAAAGGCCTGTAGTGACAGGACAAGGGACAATGGATCCAAACTAGAGAAGAGGAGATTTAGATTGGATGTTAGGAACAGGTTCTGCACCTTTAAGGAAGTGGAACACTGGAACAGGTTGCTCAGGGAGGTGGCTGGGGCTCCATCCCTGGAGATATTCCAAGGGAGGCTCAACAGGCCTCTGGGCAACCTGATCTAGTTGAGGATGTCCCTGCTGACTGCAGGGCTGTTGGACTGGATAACCTTTGGAGGTCCCTTCCAACCCAAACCATTCTATGATACTATGAAATGTAAGCTGAGACTGTTTAAAGCATAACTTACCAATTTGGCTTATTTCTGCTTTGTCTGTTAAACTGCTAATATTTGCCCTCTCAGCCAGCTTGATGATGAAATGACATTGGATACTATAATGAGAAGAAAAAAGCTTTACACTCAATAACCAGATCTGCCTCACTTCTACCACACAACTAACATCAGATGCTAAATCAAAGCAGATTAGCTCAAATGCTAAGTGTGAAAGTACAGGTTGTCACATTTTTAGTGCTCAAACCCCACCACATCAGGCTAAAGAGAAGGGGCACTGGGTGACAGCTGGAGCAGAGGAGGTTCCATATTAACAGAAGAACAAATTTTCCCCTGTGAGGGTGCCTGGAACATGCTGCCCAGAGAGGTTGTGGAGTCTCCTTCTCTGGAGATATTCCAAACCTGTCTGGGGATGTGTTCCTGTGTGACCTGCTCAAGGTGCTCCTGCTCTGGCAGGGGGGTTGGACTGGCTGGCCTTTAGAGGTCCCTTCCAACCAACAATGTTCTGTGATTCTGTGTTCTTCAGAGGTCCCTTCCAACCCCTATGATTCTATGATTAATGTGTTAATTCTATGATTAATGGTATCTCAACTCCAAATGACACAGACGGCACTGTATTCACAAGCTCTGGAATTTTGCTGGTCCCAAATCCCTCCACCTTAGCAATTACACTTAGCTAATAGATAGATGCAGGAAAAAAAATATCATGGCAAACAAACCAGTGCTTCACCAGATGAATGAAAAGCAATATAGTTTGATTTAATTTAAAAAAGGAAATAATTAAAAATCTAAAAAATTAATTCACTAATGCTGTAAGAATAATGGGATCAGGATTTCCTTGTCAGCCTACATATACATTTCCTCAGCCTGTTTCTCAAACTTCACTTCCTATAAAGTTTGCTCCATAGCCACTCAAGCTTGATAGATCACAAGACAATAGAAAAGCTTTTAATGATATGAACATTAGAAAAAGAAAAAAATTAACAACAAACCTCTGGTTTTCTGCACTGCATTTCATAACAGAGGACTGTAATGACAAGTGAAAAGGGAAGATTGTTTTGTTACCAAGGAGAAAACAGGACTGATGCTTAAGCTTGTCAAAGAGTAATAATCAGTAAACTTACCTCACTTACTGCTTGCAAGGTTTTGTTGAACTCTGAAATACTTTAAAATAAAAAAAAGTTACCATTATGGAAGATTTTAGTTATGTTTACTCTAAAGACAATTGCCATATTATGCAAAGAACAAGCAACTACTGAAGAAAAAAAAACGCACTGGATTAGTGATTATTCTTTTTTTAAATCAGACCACTTCTAATATTGTAAAACCACTTTTCAAAGGATTAAACATTTTTACAGTTGCCTTTTGCTTAGTCACTCCACAAACTAAGTTTAAACCTCTGTTCCCACGTATTTTAACATCAATTGACTTCTTTAAAAATTATTTAGAATCACAGAATTGTCAGGGTTGGAAGGGACCCCAAGGATCATCCAGTTCCAACTCCCCTGCCATGGGCAGGGACACCTCACACCACAGCAGGTTGCTCACAGCCACATCCAGCCTGGCTGCAAAAACCTCCAGGGATGAGGCTTCCACCACCTGTTCCAGTCTCTCACCACCCTCATGATGAAGAACTTCTTCCTAACATCCAATCTCAGTCTCCCCACTTCTAGTTTTGCTCCATACCCCCCAGACCTGACACCATAAAAAGTCCCTCCCCAGCTTTCCTGTAGCCCTCTTCAGATACTGGAAGGCCACAAGAAGGTCTCCTCAGAGCCTTCTCCTCTCCAAACTGAACAACCCCAACTCTCTCAGCCTGACCTCATAGCAGAGGTGCTCCAACCCTCTGCTCATCCTTGTGGCCCTTCCCTGGACACCTTCCAGCACCTCCTTCTCTGGAGACATTCCAAAACCCCTGGATGTGTTCCTGTGTGACCTGCTCTAGGTGCTCCCAGGGGGCCTGGACTGGATGAGCTTTTGAGGTCCCTTCCAACTCTTCTGTGATTCTGTGATTATCATTCATTACTGTTACTAGTAGTAGGATCATCAGCATATAAATAAGGCCATTAGCCCTTGCTCAGCCCCAAGGAAACTGAAGAACCTCAGGAAGGTCAGCAAGTATACTGCTTCTTACAACAAATTCCAGTGGTACATGAAACAAAACTAAGACTATTCTCATCAAGATGACTTTTCAATCAATAGTGGGTGGTGAGACACTGGAACAGGTTTCTCAGGGAGGTTGTGGATGTCCCCTCTCTGAAGGTGTTCAAGGCCAGGTCGGATGAGGCCTTGAGCAAGCTGGGCTGGTGGGAGGTATCCCTGCCCATGGCAGGGGGTTGGAACTGGATGATCTCCAAGGTCCCTTCCAACCTAAACCATTCTATGAATCTATGAACTTTATGCAAAACAACTTCTGAAATGGTTAATTCATAAAGTGCAGGAATAATGCCAAGGGAAGAGGCTGCTAACCACATGGGAGGTCTCACTTCACTTTTTTTTCCAGATATAAGACAGATTTAAATCCTTATTCAAAATTACTTACCTCAGTTCTTGCAGGGTAGGTGCTGGAATGGCAATTAATTTTGTAACTTGATTGTTGGTGCTGATGTTATTAATCTGTTAGAAACAAAGATTCCACAGCTAAGTAAACTCAGTCAGTTTTTAGCCTTGAAAGAAAGATGTTCATTTCACACACTGCAACAGGCTGAAATTCAAAAGACAAACTTCACACCTGCTCAGCAACACACTTCCACAAATATTTACCATGAGACGGTTGTCACAACTCATGGAAGGAACTGGCTCACTTAGTATAGATCAAATGATAGGAAGGACATGGAACTGATGGAGCAGGTCCAGAGGAGGGCCAGGAAACTGATCAGGGGCTTGGAGAACCTCTGCTATGAGGACAGGTTGAGGGAGCTGGGGGTGTTCAGCCTGGAAAAGGCTCTAAGGAGACCTAAGGGCAGCCTTCTAGTACCTGAAGGGGGCTACAGAAAGAATGGGGAGAGGCTGTTTACAAGGACCTGCAGGGACAGGATGAGGGCAATGCCTTCAAACTAGGGAAAGCAGATTTAGGTTGGATATCAGGAAGAAGTTCTTCACTACGAGGGTGGTGGAACACTGAAACAGGTTGCCCAGGGAGGTGCTTGAGGTCCTATCCCTGGAGATACTCAAAGCGAGGCTGGACAAGGCCCTGGGCAACCTGATCTAATTGGGGATGTCCCTGCTGACTGCGGGGAGGTTGGACTGGATGACCTTTGGAGGTCCCTTCCAGCCTGGACCATTCTATGATTCTGTATCTCACACTGGAAAAAGAGGAATTTGGCTTAGTTTGCAACAATGACAGCTTAGAGCAGGCACTGAACCAGCTTTCTAACTGTAAGTGCAGCAATGGGACAAGCTCCGTAATAGACATAAGGAACAGGCAATGCTGAATCCTGGGTGTAAGAACTCAAGAACTGAGCTGAAAGACACAGTAGGAATGATCTAAGTCTGTATGATGAGCTTGCAGTTCAGAAGGTAGCCCTGTCCTGGGCTGCATCAAAGGCAGTGTGACCAGCAGGATGAGGGAGGTGACTCTCCCTCTCTACTCTGCTCTTGTGAGACCACACCTGGAGTACTGTGTCCAGATCTGACATCCCCAACACAAGAGAGACATGGATCTGCTGGAGAAGGCCACCGAGATGATCAGGTGGCTGGAGCCCTTCTCCTATGTAGACAGGCTGAAAGAATTGGGGCTTTTCAGCATGGAGAAGAGAAGGTTCTATGGAGACCTGAGCTCTACATTTTAATATCTGAAGGGGCCCTACAGGAAGGTTGAGCAGGGTGAAATACTGGAACAGGCTGCCCAGGGATGTGCTTGAGGCCCCAGCCCTGGAGACATTCAAGATCAGACTGGATGTGTCCCTGGGCAGCCTGCTCTAGTTGGAGGTGTCCCTACTGCCTGCAGGGGGGTTGGACAAGATGACCTTTGAGGGTCCCTTCCAACCCAATATAATCTGTGAAGCTGTGAATTTATTTAGTTGGAATTCTAAAATACAGCTGAAGAGCAGCCATGTAAGAGAGAACGAGCAGATCTATCCACTGCAGATGGTAACTCCTACTGCAAACTGGACTTGAGTTAAAAGAAAACTACAAAGACACAGTAGGCATCATTTTAAGGTGTCAGTGTTTTAAGTGTAGACAAAGAGCCTTCATTACAACAACATATTGAGAGGTCACTTACTATGTCTACATTTAGTGATGTGTTACTTTCTTCACTTGCCTGAAGATTCACCTTGCCCACGTAGAACACTAAAACCAAAAGGCAAAAAGAGTTAAGCAAATCAATGCCAAAGCATAGGATGTAAAATTGGGTGAGAAATCTGAAATTCTCTGTCTTTTATCACAACAAAAGGGAAACAAAAACACTTAGACTAGCTTTTTCTTTGCAATTGTTCTTTCATCACTTCCTATTGCCACAAATGAAGCAGGTTAAGGGCTTCCTTATTTTCTGTATATTCTTTGCTGGCTGTCTCTAAATTCCTTCTAGCTCTTTTGGTTTTTTTCAAAGCAGAAAATCTGCACTGCACATTACTATTAACCCAAACCCAATTCCTGCAATGAGAATAAAATGTGGGGGTAAAGACTATGTGGTGTTGCCTTAGGGATTAAAGAACTTTCAGCATACCACAATTCAGAGCATCTTTCCACAGTCCTTGAGAGCTGATAGACAAAAAGAACTTCTATGACACTTCTCTCCTTGCAGCTGCACATTCACTGCAGACTCACAGTGAGGGTGAGGATTTAGGCTGGAGATTAGGAAGAAATTCTTTCCAGTGAGGATGGTGAGACACTGGAACAGGTTGCCCAGGGAAGCTGTGGATGCCTCCTCCCTGGAGTGATCCAAGGCCAGGTTGGATGAGGCCTTGAGCAACCTGAGCTAGTGGAAGATGTCTCTGCCCACAGCAGGTGTGTTGGAACTGGATGACCTTTGAGGTCCCTTCCAATCTAAACCATTCTATGAATTTTCTTCAGCATTTTTCACAGCAGCTGTTTATCAATGAAGTGTTTTGGAAGGCAGAAATAGGCATCAAATCCCAATCTTGGACTATATTTCTGTTCACTCACATAAAGAGAACATCACTGTTCTTTCCAATTTCCTTTGTTTGTCTCTTCTGTCACATTTTGATATACAGTATGACCAGAACTGTAGCATTAGATAAATTCAGACTTTTTATCTCAGGCTTGATTCTGTACTAGTGAAGCAGTCAGTCAGTGATGTGCAAGGAATCAGCTGCATTTTCTGCCTGAGGTGAACCTAACTGAAAAATTGAAGCCCAAACATATAGAACAAGGGTCAATGGGCACAAGCTAGAACACAGAAGGTTCCTCGGCATGAGGAGATATTTCTGTTGAGGGTGATGGAGCACTGAAACAGGCTGCCCAGTGACGTTGTGGAGCCTCCTTCTCTAGAGAGACTTTCAAGACCCATCTGGATGTGTTCCTGCGTGTCCTGCCCCAGCTGCTGCTGCTTTTGTAGGGTGGTTGGATTCAATGATCTCGAGAGTTGCCTTCCAACCCCTACCACTCTATGATGGTACTTTAAAATACATGCAGGCTTTCACAATAATTCTTCTAAAGACATCAATTCTACTTCTGACACAGAGTTGGGCTCAATATGGGAGACCTTAGTGCCTATGACAGTGTACTAGTCTCTTGTTGGCTCAGGTTTGCCCTTCTTATCTGCAATCCTTTGATAAGAAACCAAAGATTGAATCCACAACAGGCTAAATATTACTTTTAAACACTCCCCCTTTTTTATATTTATCTTTTCAGAAGCTGTACAAAACTCTCCTTAAATACTCAGTAACATTTATTACAGAACTACCTTTTACCATCGCAAATAAAAGTTGTCTCATTATTCACAAGAGAAAATTTCATTGTAAGAAATAAAAAAGAAAATAGAGAGCTACTAACCTGAAGAATTGCAGACAGGTGATATGTTGCATAAAATGGTTTCTTCTGCTATAGTTTCTGGAGGGAGGAAAAAAAAAAACAACATAGTGAGTGAAAAAGTTGACTTTAAACCCTGCACAGTCATACAGATGTCCCTGCCCTGGGCAGGGGAGGTGGAACTAGATCTTTAAGGTCCCTTCCAACCTAAACCATTCTATCAATCCATGAATATTTACAACCAATTCAATGTTTTAATGCAAAGGTCTTTACCTTTTAGATCTGTTTTACACAATGTCTCTTTAGGCTTCACCTCTCTAGGCCACTTCCCATAATATTTTCCAAGACTTAGTAATTCAGAGTGAAACATGCTGGGTTTGAGTAATTTATTTTTAATAATAATTTTGAAGCATTTTGAAGGGCTTGTAATAATAGGATGAGAGGGAATGGACTGAAGCTTAAGGAGGGCAGATTGATTGATCAATAAACTTAAATTGATTGGTAAAAAATTAAGTTGATCGGTAAAAACCTAAATAGATTGATAAAAAACCTAAACAGATAAAAAAACTAAATTGATAAAAATTTGATTAATACAAAAAATTAAATTAATTGGTAAAAAACCTTAAATTGATTGATAAAAACTTAAATTCATAAAAAACTTAAATTGATTAATAAAAAATTTGATTGATAAAAGCCTTAACTTGATTGATAGAAAACTTAAATTGATCCAAAACTTAAATTGATCAAAAACTTAAATTGATCAAAAACCTAAGCAGATTGATAAAAACAAATTAATAAAAAATGTAAATTAATTGGTAAAAAAACCTGAAATTGATAAAAACTTTAATTGATTGATAAAAACTTAAACTGATTGATAAAAAACTAAATTGATTAATGAAACCAAATTGATTAATAAAAAATTTAAATTGGTAAAAAAACTTAAATTGATCAAAAACTTAAATTGATTCATAAAAAATTAAATTGATAAAAACCTAAATTGATTGATAAAAAAATTAAATTCATAAAAAATTTAACTTGACTGATACAAAAATTACATTGATAAAAAAGTTAGACTCATCAATAAAACACAAAATTGTTTGATAAAAAAGGAAATTGATAAAAAATGAAATTGATAAAAATTTAAACTGATTGATAAAAAACTTAAACTGATAAAAAGTTGATTGATAAGAAAGTTAAATTGATCATTAAAAAACTTAAATTGATTGTTAAAAAATTAAATTGATAAAAAACTTAAACTGACCCAAAAAAAATTAAATTGATAGATGAAAAATTATATTCAGCCTTCTCCTACAGATGGACCTGCCCTGAGAACATCATGACCAGATTCAGTCTGTTTCATCTACTAAAGGCATGAAGAACTGGGTGGTTTTCTTATTTAAATATGATCCCTGAGACTGTGTTCCAAGGCTTTGAGTGACCTGGGCTAGTGGAAGGTGTCCCTGCCCATGGCTTGGAACTGAATGATCTTTGGGGTCCCTTCTAACCTAAACCACTCTCTGCATCTATGAATCTTTAACCTTTGGCTCTGACTTAGAAAATGACCAAAGTCCTTTGCATGCACCTATGTAGACAAGCATGGCAGAATCAGACCTGCCAGACTGGAGATCAATGTGAAGTCAAGCAGATTGTTAATATGAGACACTGTAATACAAAAAAAAAAAAGATCTAACTTAAAAAAAAAAAAAAAAACAAACTCGGAAGCAGACCTCCTGAACTTACACACACTTCACTTTTGAGAAGCATAGAAGAAGGTCAGGGGTGATGTATGAATCCTACCTGGTGTTGTGGTGAGGTAAGAATCAGTTATGTGAAGAGTTTCTGTTAAAAAAAGGAAAAAAGAAAGAAAGAAAGGGAAAAAAAAGGCAAGTTTTAAAGTTAAGGTTTTCTACTGGAAATTTAAAGTCCTATGAAATCACAGCACAAAAATAAGTTTCTGCTTTAGACAGTCTTCCTGGGAGGAGTGTAAACACATCATCATTTATAAGGGAATTAAGTTACTTTCACACACAATCACAGAGTCTTAAGGGTTGGAAGGGACCTCTAGAGATCATCCCTGGGGAAGAGAAGGCTCTGGGGAGACCTTAGAACAGCCTTCTAGTACCTGAAGGGGTCCTTCAGGAAAGCTGGACATTCTACAAGGGCTCGTAATGACAGGACAACAGGGAACAGATTGAAGCTGAAGGAAGGCAGACTCAGGCTGGAGATTAGGGAGAAATTCTTTCCAGCGAGGGTGGTGAGACACTGGAACAGGTTGCTCATGGAGGCTGTGGATATCCCCTCCCTGGAGGTGCTCAAGGCCAGGTTGGATGAGGCCTTGAGCAACCTGGTGCTCTTGCCCATGACCAGAGAGGATAACCAGGTCAGGAATCTCTTCATGCTTTATCCACTTACATCTCTTTTACTGCTTTCTGTCAGCAATGTTGCTAAATTCCAAAAATGGTGTTCAAGGCCAGGTTCAAGGATGAGGCCTTGAGCAACCTGGGCAGGTGGAAGGTGTCCCTACTCATAGCAGGGTTGTAGGAACTAGATGATCTTTGGGGTCCCTTCCAACCCAGACCATTCTAGGAATCTATGAAGCTGCTCCTTGTTTTCATTAGGAAAGAAAACAAAAGGCTTAGCAAGCTGCTGTGATCTTCTTTACTGGTCCTATTTGGCAACTCATTGCATGAACACACACTGTGTGCTTTTAAGGAATGGGGTGTACCTTTTAACTATGTAAAAATGCTTTAAACAGCATCAGAAGGTACAGGAAACAGAAGTTCTATCTATAGAGACACCAAATCCCTACATGTCCTGTAAAAATAAATATGCTCACATTGGGTTTTGTAGTATTTTGAATAAGAAAGGAAAAGTTATCAGCTCAGTGGCAGTCAAGTGCACTTCAAAATCCTACCCATGTGGACTCACAATACAGACTGTAGATAAATATGAAGTTGAAGACCATGTAAGATACAATTTGGAATTATTATTAAAACAAGGCAAATTTTTGACCAATGCAACAAACATCAGCCCTCAGACCTTACCTCTCTTCATACTAACTCTCACCTGCAGATGGTGTGGTCTCCTCTGAAGTCGTATCTAAAGAATAAAAATTAACAACAGTAAACTACATAAAAATAAAAGTAAAATAGTAAATTAAACAAAACTGCATTTAACTAAATCTAAATAAGAGAAACATTAATAAAAATCTTGCCTGAAGAGTTTATAGGATAGGTGATAAAAGTAACAAGAGAAGAGTCTGGAAAACAAAAAAAAAAAAAAGAGGAAAGAGGTAAAAATTGTATGAATATAATGGTTTCTTTCTGTGAATTTTGGACAAAAAAGATCAAGCATGCAAAATTTCCAACAGGAACTGAGTATTACTTAAGTTGCACTTTAAGAACAACTGCAGTGCTTCTCAAGAGTGGTCAGATTATTTCCAATATTTATGTTCAAGTAATGTTCACACAATCACAGAATGTTAGGGCTTGGAAGGGACCTCCAGGGATCATCCAGTCCAACCCCCCTGCCAGAGCAGCAGCACCCAGGGCAGATCACACAGGAACACAGCCAGGGGGCTTTGCAATGGCTCCAGACAAGGAGACTCCACAACCTCTCTGGGCAGCCTGCTCCAACCTTCTGCCACCCTCACAGGCAAAAAGCTTTCCCTTCTCTTGCCCTGGCATCTCCTCTGCTCCAGCTGGCACCCAGTGCCCCTTGTGCTGTCCTTGGCCAGCCCTGAGCAGAGCCTGGCTCTGTCCTCCCCACACTGCCCTGCACATCTTTCTCCCCAGCACTGAGGGCAGCCCTTAGGCTCCTCTGCTCCCAGCTCCAAGCCCCAGCTGCTTCAGCCTGGCCTCACAGGCAGCTGTTCCACTGCCTGCAGCAGCTTGGGGGCTCTAGAGCAGTTCCCTGAGATCCTTCTTGAACTGTGGGGCCCAGAACTGGACACAATATTCCAGATGTTGCCTCACCAGGGCAGAGTAGTGTGTGGGGAGAGAACTTCTCTGGATCTACTAAGCACAGTCCTTCTAATCCTCCCCAAGATGCCATTGGAATTCTTGGCTACAAGGGCACACTGCTGGCTCATGGTCATTCTGTTGTCTATCAGCACCCCAAGATCCCTTTTACCAGAGCTGCTCTCCAACAGGTCAGTCCCCGGGCTATACTGGTCCATGGGGGTGCTCTTTCCCAGATACAAGACTCTAAACTTTACTAGACTAAAGGCTGTTGATCAAGCAATTTGCAACTATTTCATCCTCAAGCATAACCTATTTCATCACAAAGCAAAATGTTCTCTTCAAAACATAAACAATGAAGACCTTAAATGTTGGAACTCATTTACACGACAACTTTTCTGCATTATCTCAGAAAAAAAGGCAGATTTATCTACCAGGAAATAACAAACATTGCAATAATCAGTAAACTCCTGATTTCCTTACCAGAAATGGTCGTTGCAGCTGATTCTCCTGAATTTTCAGCTTTTGTTTCAGAGAGGTCAAAAAAGACAAGAAGGGGGGGGAGGGAAGAAGATAATGAACTTTCAGACAAACAGAACCATGCTCAGCAGCCTCTCTTTCTGCATTTCCTGCAGTCACCACAAGAGGGCAACACTTGCTCAGCAGAGGAATGCTTCCAGGTTGTCAAAAAGGGCAGATACAGCAATTTCTGATTGAAAAAAACAACACTATTTTTATGAATTCAAAAAGAAATGCACCTGGGTGGGTTTGAAGGTCTCCAGAGAAGGAGACTCTAGATAAGAACAACTCTTCTAGGGTTGGGTATCACAGGATCACAGACGTTAGAGGTTGAAAGGGACCTCCAGAGATCACTGAGTCCAACTCCCCTGCTAGAACAAGAGCACCTAGAGCAGGCTGCACAGGAATGCTTCCAGGTGGGTTTTGGAAGTTTCCAGAGGAGACTCTGCATAAGAAGAACTCTTCTAGGGCTGGGTATTACAAAATGACAGAATGTTAGGGGTTGGAAGGGACCTCCAGAGATCACTGAGTCCAACCCCCCTGCCAGATCACCTAGAGCAGGCTGCACAGGAACTATGCAGGTGTGTTTTGAAAAGTCTCCAGAGAAGGAGACTCTGGGTCTGAAGAACTCTTCTCAGACTTTGTATAATTACACTGAGACTTGCCATTTCAAATTTATCCCATGCATATCTGCTCTCCTTTCTACCCTGCAAAAAAACCCAAAGCAGAATTACCTAAAGTTAATTCATACTCCAATCTTGATAGGAGCCAGCCAGCTATTTATACAGCAAACAGCATCCACTGAATCTTTTGATGTTGGTTACAGCCAGCAATTTGATCAAAGAGAAATTAGGAAACTTGATATCTGGTTCACAGAGTCACTTCCAAGTTAGCTCTTTTGTTCACTGAGTGGATTGTGACAGTGTCACCAACAAGTTATCACACAACCAACCTAAAAACCAGCTGGCTGCAAGCCCAGCTTGGATGAGACCTTGAGCAGCTGAGTCTAGCTGAGAGGTGTCCCTGTCCATGGTGGGGAAGTTAGAGTAAATGATCTCTGAGGTCCCTTCCAACCTGAGTCATTCTGTAATTCTATGAAATACAAAACACTATTTTAAAAGCAGACTTCAGGTCCTGCTCTGGCAGGGGGGTTGGACTGGATAATCTCTGGAGGTCTCTTCCAACACTAACATCCTGTGGTATTTCAGCATCTTCCCTCAGAATTTGAAAGCTACTCAAAACACACTAATGATGCTGCAAAAGCCTTTCCTACTGTTGTAGAAGACTTAAGTCAAGGATAGCAACGCTTCTGCAGAACCCCAGAATTTTTGGGGGTAAAGAAGGAGTTTCTGAAATGCTAATCACTTGTGGGGCTCCTCGCTTGTCTTATTGAAAACTTAGGAATAGCTTCTTTCAAAAGGATAAATGTAAATATAATTGCTGCAATGAAAGGAGAACAGGAGTCACCTCTGTGACCTGAATTACACAGAATGTCAGGGGTTGGAAGGGACCTCAAAAGCTCATCTAGTCCAACCCCCCTGCCAGAGCAGATCACACAGGAACACAGCCAGGCAGGTTTTGAACATCTCCAGAGAAGGAGACTTCACAACTCCCCTGGGCAGCCTGCTCCAGTGTTCTGTCACCTTCACAGGGAAAAAAAAAATTCCTCATGGTTCCATGGAACTTCCTATGCCTCAGCTTCCACCATTGCCCCTTGTGCTGGCATTGGGCATCACCCAGCAGAGCCTGGCTCCATCCTCTTGGCATTCATCTTTTACAACTTGATCAACATGAACAAGGTCACCCCTCAGGCTCCTCCTCTCCAAGCTGAAGAGCCCTCAGCTCCCTCAGTCTCTCCCCATAAGGAAGATGTTCCACTCCCTTAAGCATTTCTGTGGCTCTGTGCTGGACTCTCTCAAGTAGTTCCCTGAGGTCCTTCTTGAATGAGGAGCCCAGAACTGGACACAATATTCCAGATGTGGCCTCAGCAGGGCAGAGTAGAGGGGCAGGAGAACCACTCTCCATCTACTAACCACAGCCCTTCTAATCCACCCCAGGATACCCTTGGCCTTCTTGGCCACAAGAGCACACTGCTGGCTCATGGTCAACCTCCCATCCACTAGGACCCCCAGGTCCTTTTCCCCTTCACTGTTCTCCAAAAGCTCACTGTTCTCCCCAGCCTATACTGAATTTCCTTTTCTATGGAAAATTACTGATGCTGCTTGCAGCACAAAATATGCTAATAAGCCACAAGGATGGTATGGGAAATTCATTTGCAAACATTGACATATTGGTCATTATCTCCATGAATTAGAGAGGAATTCTTCTTTCTAAAAGAGACACTTCCCAAAAGATGAAGGAAACTGGGGGCAAAATTACAGAGGAGCCCAAATTTACCTGTTACTTGTGTTCTGCCAGGCAACGTAGCAGTAGTTTCAACTGCAAAGGAAGAAGAATTTTCATTAGGAGCAGAAAGTTTTGGATATATCTTTGTACACATGCAGATAGACACACAACACTCCTTTTTAAACACAATCTTTGCAGATGTGCTGCTCACCTTCATTCAAGAGGTTGGCAAAACTACTTTGCATCCACTGAGCAATGGGGTTTGAACTCTTTTGTTGTTGTTTGGGTTTTTTTTCCTCTGTTTATCAATTTTATATTTATATAAGACACAGATTAGGCTGTGAGCTTTCCCATTGCCCTTCCATTGCCAATACATTCAGAAATACTTTGAGGACATTTGTTGGAGTGAAGGAGAGGCAGACTAAGTAGCAACAACCAGAAATGCAACAGGTACCCACAACTGTGCTTTCACACAGCTGCTTTTGCAGAACTGTGGTAAAGAAATGCTGATGAATTATTCAAGTAATGAACTGTTGGTTTAACATCAGTTGGGTAAGAGAGGGATGCTTTATTCCATATATATTTACAAATTACACAAGATGTACTTTGAGAATACATCCACATCACACAATGCATATACAACACATAGAAAACTGCTCACAAAGAACATCCCCAAGAGAGACGTAGACAGTCTTAAGAGGTGGGCTCAAGCCAAACTCATGAAGTTCAACAAGGTCGAGTGCAAAGTCCTACAGCTGGGTCAGGGTAAACCCAAGCACAAATAGAGGCTGGGTGAGGATTGGCTCCAGAGCAGTCTGGAGGAGAAGGACTTGGGAGTGTCAGCTGATGAAAAACTCAACATAAGCCAGCAATGGTCCCTGGCAGCCCAGCAGGCAGCTGTGTGCTGAGCTGCATCCAGAGCAGGGAGAGCAGCAGCACAGGGAGGGGATTCTGTCCCTCTGCTCTGCTCTGCTCACACCCCACCTGCAGCACTGCCTCCAGTTCTGGGGCCCCCAGGAAAAGAGGGACACGGAGCTGCTGGAGTGGGTCCAGAGGGGGCCACAAAGGTGATCAGAGGCCTGGAGAACCTTCACTATAAGGACAGTCTGGGAGAGTTGGGGCTGTTCAGCCTGGAGAAGAGAAGGCTCTAGGGAGACCTTAGAGCAGCCTTCCAGTTCCTGAGGAAGCCTACAAGAAGGCTGGAACATTTAATAAGGGCTTGTACTGACAGGACAAGAGGGAATGGACTGAAGTTTGAGGAGGGCAGATTGAGACTGCAGATTAAGAAGAAACTCTTTCCAGTGAGGGTGGTGAGATACCAGCACAAGGTTGCTCAGGGAAGTTGTGGATGTCCCTCCAGGCTGGATGAGGCCTCGAACAACGCGTTCTTGAGGGAGGTGTCCCTGCCTATGGCATTAAGGTCCCTTCCAACTTAAACCATTCTATGAATCTGAACAATGAGCAGATGATCAAGCTGTCAGAAATGAAGTGGCTTAGGTGGACCTGGACTGGGAATGAAAAGGGGAGCTGTTTTTTTCTGGCTCAGTGGGCACATGAAACATGACCCCTCTGCTGTAGAGACAGGCTGAGGGAGCTGGGGGTGTTCAGCCTGGAGAACAGACAGCTCCAGGGAGGCCTTAGAGCTGCCTTCCAGCACCTGAAGGGATCCTACAGGAAGGCTGCAGAGGGACTTTTCATGAGGGTGTCTAGAGACAGGACAAGGGGGAATGGTTTGAAGATGAGGGAGAGCAGGGTTAGACTGGAGCTGAGGAAGAAGTTCTCCAGTATAATGGTGGTGAGACTCTGGAAGAGGCTGCCCAGGTAGGCTGTGGATGCCTTCTCCCTGGGGCTGTTGAAGGCCAGGCTGGATGAGGTTTTGAGCAGCTGCCCAGGGCAGAGAGATTGGAGTGAATGATCTGTGAGGTCCCTTCGAACCTGAGCCATTCTGTGATCCTATGATTCTAAGAAAACAATGAACCCTAAAACTGCCAAATGCTTCCAAAAACAAACCCAGCAGCACAGAGAGCCAAATCACATAAATGTCAGACATGGATATGGAGTCGGCTAGTGCAGCAAATGATGATGGCAGGCTCTGGGCAGCACTTGCTTCTGGACACAAATCTAACCATAACTGCTCTTACAGCACAATATTCAGGTGCCTACAGTTGCTAGAAACGATCATAGAGGATGAAACGTATCACTGATCAAGGTGCAGCATTAAGTTTACTGAGCAATCACCTTTGCATACAGAAAGGAGGAAGGAGAGGCTGTCATACTTCATTTAATTTCACTTACTTTTGTCAGCCCTCCTTTACTGCTGTGCTTAAAAGAACTGGAAAGAAAAAAAATGGATAGAACTGATTTGGAGCAGGATTAAAGTCCAGCTTCAAATATCCCTGAAGCTGACATGTAAAAATGAAAGCAAATTAACTCAAGATGTGCTAATTGCACTTAGGTTGTTCACTATCAATACAGAGCAAGAAAATCCTTATATCTGTGAAATCTCCTTTTATTTGCTCCATTAATTTTTAGTTGCAACACTGTTAGTTTAGGATCATCACATTAACAACTTGAATTTCCTGTTCCAAAACAAGACATTATAAATTGTGTAAGAATTTTCTCTAATAGAGAACACTCTGTGAGAATCCAAACACCAAATAAACAGACAAGGGGAGGCTGGATGATGGCCTGGGCAGCCTGATCTTGTTGGGGATGTCCCTGGTGACTGTGGGAAGGTTGGACTGGATGAGCTTTGGAGGTCCCTTCCAACCAAATGCAATCTGTGAATCTCTGACTGTTGGTGCAAGGCGAATGTAAGAAAATGTGGGAAGTTTCTGTTCACTTCAGATCTGTTACTTTGGCCAGATCATTTTAGCATCCTTAACAGAAAATTCAGGTGCAGTATTTTTAGTTCAGTATTGATGTGACACAGGTTTTTAGGAAATTGGGTTAGATTTTATCCAACCTCCCTGCCATGGGCAGGAACACCTTCCACTAGACAAGGTTGATCAAGACCTCATTCAACCTGGCCTTGGGCACCTCCAGGGAGGAGGCATCCACAGCCTCCCTGGGCAACCTCTTCCAGTGTCTCACGACCCTCACTCCAAAGAATTTCTTCCTAATCTCCATGCTAAATCTGCCCTCCTCAAACTTCAATCCATTCCCTCTTCTCCTATCACTACAATCCCTTGTCAAAAGTCCCTTCCCAGCTTTCTTGTAGCCCCCTTCAGAGACTGGAAGGCTGCTCTGAGGTCTCCCCAGAGTCACCTTTTCTCCAGGCTGAACAGCCCCAAATCTCTCAGCCTGTGCAATAAGCCTCCTCTGAACCCTCTCCAGCAGCTCCCTGTCCCTCTTGTGCTGGGGGCCCCAGAACTGGAGGCAGTGCTCTATGTGGGGTCTGAGCAGAGCAGAGCAGAGGGGCAGAATCCCCTCCCTGTGCTGCTGCTCTCCCTGCTCTGGATGCAGCTCAGCACACAGCTGCCTGCTGGGCTGCCAGGGACCATTGCTGGCTCCTGGGGAGTTTGTCATCAGCTGACACCCCCAAGGCTCCTCCACACTGCTCTCTTTTAACTGTTTGTATGAAGCAGTGCATTAGACATTGAGGTGAATCAAATCACTTCTCTGGCAGGCTTTCCAAAAAGCTCCTTCCTTTGACAGCAGAGGGAGGCAAGAAGCGCAAAGCAAGAGAAGGCCAAAGCTGCCTTGTGTTAACAGGTACAAAGTAGAGCGATGCATGACTCACCAAACAGGCACTCCAGAGGCAGGTATTTTTTTCCCCATCACATTTACTTCCTTTAAGAGCTTCTAGAGGTTTTTATACCTTTCTGCCCTTCCAGTTTTAGAAAGAAAACTGTATTGGGGCACAAAGATTTTATTTTTTCATCTCCAACTTTATGATGCACTCAAACATAAGGCTACAGCTCACCCAACAGTCTGGATGAATGGATGAGTGGCAGCTGCATTTCCACTTTCTGCCTGAGGAGGTAAAGCCCTGGGACTCCACCCTCCCTTCCAGGAAAGCTGATCCTGTCATCAGAAGTGCACACAGCTTGGGAAATCTTCAACATGAGTCTACATCATGCCTCCTGTTGACCACACCTGCAAGCTAGAACAACAACCCAAACTTTTCTTTTTTCCTTAAGCATGCAAAAGCAAAGTAGTCACCCAGGGCACCAGTCACTTCCCATTTCTCCCATCAACACTGGACTGCTTTGGACCCACAAACCTTGAAACCTCCTCCAAAAACACCAGTAGCAGGCTCAGCAATATTGGGAGTTAAAAGGATTCAGAGAGTCATAGAATACCAGGTTGGAAGGGACCTCAAGGATCATCTAGTAGGACACAAGGAGAGGAGGGGGCAACAACTTCATCTTGAAAGTTTGACAGTTAAAAAGTTTTTTTTAAAATCTAAAATGCCAGATCACAACCACTACATAGTATTTATGCAGAAAGAAAAAACAAAGGCAAGCAAAAGCAAGAGGCACTGGGCTCCTGCTGCTAAAAGCCAGGGCACTGACACTGCTGGCAGTGCTTTCCTGTCAGTGATGCTATTTCCAGTCATACCTTAAATCATCTCTTCTATTTACTCCTTGAAATCTGTAAAAGCTATCCAGTCAGCTCCCTGCTCCTTTGCATAAACGCAGTGTAACACTTTGGGTGTTTATATTTGGGTTGATAATGTCACTGTTTAATGTGTAACTGCAGTGACTAATGTTTAAACAGGACATTTCTTCCAGCTGTCAAGTTGGCTTGAAGGCAACTTGCAAATAGCCCACAGGAAAATGACAACTGAAGAGCTGGTGCCCACACACTACTGCCACACATTACTGTCATTTCTTTTCAAGCATTTAGTGTTTTTAACTCAGGTGTTTTCTGCTGGGTTTGGATTCTTTTAATCACCCAGAGCTTTATATTCCTTATGCAATTTTTTTCCCCCTGGATTACAGAATCATAGAATTGTCAGGGTTGGAAGGGACCTCAAGGCTCAGCCAGTCCCAACCCCCCTGCCATGGGCAGGGACACCTCACACCACAGCAGGTTGCTCACAGCCACATCCAGCCTGGCTGCAAAACCCTCCAGGGATGAGGCTTCCACCACCTCCCTGGGCAACCTCTGCCAGTCTCTCACCACCCTCATGGGGAAGAATTTCTTCCTAACAACCAGTCTGAATCTACCCATTTCTATTTTTTTTTCCATTCCTCCTAGTCCTATAGTCACCTGACACCCTAAAAAGTCCCTCAGCAGCTTTTTGTTTATACAGACATAGAAGTGATATCATAGAATCACAGAATGTCAAGGGTTGGAAGGGACCTCCAGAGATCATCCAATCCAACCCTCCTGCCAGAGCAGCATCACCCAGGGCAGCTTGCACAGGAACAAACCCAGGAGGCTATGGAATGTCTCCAGAGAAGGAGACTCCACAACCTCTCTGGGCAGTCTGTTCCAGGGCTCTGGCACCCTCACCACACAGAAGTGTCTCCTCATGCTGAGGTGGAGCCTCCTGTGCTCCAGCTTGTACCTCTTGTTCCTTGTCCTGTCACTGGACACTACCACAAAGAACCACAGCCAGCCCTCAGATATTTATAGACTTTGATCAGATCCCCTCTCAGTCTTCTGTTCTCCAGACTAAACAGCCCCAGGGCTCTCAGTCTTTATTCATAGCAGAGATATTCAAGTACCACAATCATCCTCAGAGCTCTCCACTGGTCTCTCTCCAGCAGATCCCTGTCTCTCTTGAATAAGAGTCCAGAATTGGACACAACATTCCAGATATCCATTGATATTGTCCACATTAAATATTCATACTCCAGGCACTCATTTAAATATTCCACATTAAATATATAGCTAAAGAGGAATCATTCTTTAAAGAACAAGATAAAGAACTCTTCCACTGTTGGCATCTGGAAGAGTGAACACATCTTTCTTCATTTACATACTTCTAAACCCCAGGAGATGATTGTTGAAGTGAGACACACTCAATCTGTGCACCCCTTCTCCACATCACAGCTGTTATGCTACTTCTCATTCCTAGCAAAATGGGAATTACCACAGGAACCTGAGGAATGCAAGTGGCAGGTTTGTGACACACACAGTGTGGGGCCTCCTTCTCTCTTTGGCCTTTCCTGCAGTATTTACACCTGCTGAGCAAGCAATGACTACATCAAGCAGAAGGAAACCAGAAGACTATGAGCCTGGAAGAAGGAGTTGCTTTCTTAACTGCAATCTAAAAGTTTACTACTGCTAAGTCCTATTAGTCCAAGAAATGTGGTCAGCCTTTGTCACAACCTGGGAAGTGGTCAGGCATGCCCTTCCTGGCAAATGTGCAGAAGATATGTGGCTACTACAGAGGTAATAACAGCATCTTCTGGAGAGGGAACTACTTGGTTAAAGGTGAGCATGCCTTTAAGTACTAAGCATGTGTGTGAATCTTACCAGAATCAACATTCTGCATCCAGCTCTGAAGCCCTCCGCACAGGAAGGACATGGACCTGATGGAATGAGTCCAGAGGAGGGCCACAAAAATGATCCAGGGGTTGCAAGACCTCTGCTACAAGGACAGGCTGAGGAAGCTGGGGTTGTTCAGCCTGGAGAAGGCTCCAGGGAGACCTAAGAGCAGCCTGCCAGTACCTGAAGGGAGCTACAAGAAGGCTGCAGAGGGACTGTTCCCAGAGGCCTGCAGGGACAGGACGAGGGGCAGTGGTTTGAAATGAGAGAAGAGCAGATTGAGATTGGATATTAGGAACAGATTCTGTATCATGAGGGTGGTGGAACACTGCAACAGGTTGCCCAGGGAGCTAGTTAAAGCTCCATCCCTGAAAATCTTCGAAGTGAGGCTGGTCAAGGCTGTGAGCAACCTGATCTGTTGGAGGCTGTCCCTGCTGACTGCAGAAGGGTTGGACTGGATGACCTTTGGAGGTCCTTTCCAATCCAAACCATTCTGTGGTTCTTTGATTCTGTTAGACCTCACATGGTTAAGAAAAAAAAAAAAAAGAAACACATTTTTTATAATCTGGAAAACTCTTATAAAACAAGTAACACAATCACAAGAAAAAAAGAATTTCAAGTGTCAACAAAAAGGTGGCCAAAGGAGGCAAGGAAACTTCAGCTCAGAATGGCACATAAAGTAAATCTCAATTTATTATGGAGTGCATCATTGTCCAACAGATGAACAGCTTATACTGCACAAAGATTTTGAGTGATTAAGCAAAACAGAAAACATCTGACTGAAGATTTTACAAACTGCTGTTTGATGTAGGCACAAAATACCAACCCAGCCATAAAATAAAAAATGCAGAACTTGTCCTGCAGCACAACTCTGACTGCAATTCACCACTTCCTTTTCACCTTCTGTGCCTATGCAGGAGGCATAACCCGACCCCAAGCTCCACTCCTCTGCCAGTTGTATTCTTTGCAGATGCAGAATCAAAACTTTCTGATGACTTTAGACTAGAATCACAGAATGGTTTGGGTTGGAAGGGACCTCCAAAGGTCATCCAGCCGAACCCCCCTGCAGTCAGCAGGGATATCCTCCACTAAACCAGGTTAACCAGAGCCTTGTCCAGCCTCACCTTGAAGATCTCCAGGGATGGAGCCTCAAGTACCTCCCTGGGCAACCTGTTTCAGTGTTCCAGCAGCCTCATGGTACAGAACTTGTTGCTAACATCCAATCTAAATCTGCTCTGCTCTCATTTCAAACTATTGCCACTCGTCCTGTCCCTGTAGGCCTCTGGAAACAGGCCCTCTGCAGCCTTCATTCCACAGAAGTTTAGAGTCTTTACAGGATGGTTGCCATGTCTGTTGCATTGGGATCAAAGCTGGTGACAGCTGCAGATCCTCATAGCATCTCAGGAAGCATTTAGCTAGAAGTGACTAATAAAGACTTTTTACAATCTGGAAGAGAATTACTAAAACAATTTCAGATAACTTGTGACAAAAGCACAATTTCAGCAACAGTGGTGCAGTGGTTACTTACCACATGGCAGAGAGTTGTCCTCTTCTACTGTCACATTATAGAGCCAGTCCTCCTTTCTCCAGCGTATCACACCGCTGTCCTTGCAGTCATGAGACTGCCTTAGATCTGCTTTATCCCACATCCTGAGCATGTACAACTCCCCTGTCATCCCCAGCTTAGGTGACACAGCTGTACCTGGCAGCTTTGAACAGCCAAGTAAGAACTTCCCTTTCCCAGGGAGATTAACTTTCCCAGGTAGTTTTTTGTTTGCTTCTTTGGTTCCATTTATGAATAACTTCATCTCCTCGTCTTCACTTTTCCACTGGACACATATTTCATACCAAGTGTTCTCATGAAGTTTTGCTTTTGTATTTATTTGTTTTCCAAACAACCATATCCTCACTTCACCACCATCTCCTGTAAGTCCAAGCTCATACTCCTCTCCAGAGGGATTGGTGTGAGGTGTTTCTTGATAGTACACATAGGCTGTCCAAGGTCTGTCTGAGGAATACAGCTTGACGTGCACACAGACAATGAATTCTTTCAAGGGATGCAAAGAAATCCTTGGTGACATAATCCAAGGATCTTCACATGCAGTCTTAAAAACAGCTTTGTATTTTCCTAGGAAACCCTCCTGATCTGAAAAAAAAAAAAAAAAGGAAAAAAAAAAAGCAAAGTTGATTTGTAAAATTATTTTTGTTTTTAAAAGGATCTTCTATAAGAGTGTTAATTCTTCCATGTGTGTCCTTGCAACCAAGAAGGCCAATGGCATCCTGGGGTGCACCAAGAAAAGTGTGGCCAGAAAGTCTAGGGAGGTTCTCCTCCCCTCCTCTACTCTGCCCTGCTGAGATCACACTTGGAATACTGTGTCAAATTTGGGGCTCCCCAATTCAAGAGACAGAGACCTGATGGAGAGAGTCCAAGGGAGAGCCACAAGGATGACTGGGGGACTGGAACATCTCTGCAGGGGGGTTGGAACTAGATGATCTTTAAGATCCCTTCCTACCTAAACCATGCATCTGTGAAAACAGATCACCAGCTTTCATCAGGTCACTTGTGAATCAGGAATGTGTTCAGCTTTTCCATCTTTGAAGCACAGGGCTCTCAAATTTATTTTTGAATTGAAACAAATGAAAAACAGGAGGAAATTCCAAACTTCCAAGTGCAGGTTGATAAATAGAAGCTACCAGGTAGACAAAATATCAACCCAGACTCACAGAAAGTCATTACTTGCTGCATACTATAACTACAGTGGTGATCATTAAGCAAGGCCTGATGATTAAACTGACAAAAGAGTTCACTTACTCCTCTGGAAACAGCAAAGTCTGGCCCAGTTTGCCTTGAACAGTAAAAAAAAAAATGCCAAAAAAGGTGCCACAATTACAGGAATAAATACCAACACTACATGAATTGTTACAAGAAAGGCTTGGGAACGTTTTTATGCTGTTTGTGCTCAAAGAATGCTGGAAAAGCACAAAGGAAATCACAGCATGTCACTGTTCCAAGTCAAAAACCTGCAGTACAGCTTACATTAGTTAGAAATTAATTATCAACAAAGCTAAGCCTGTTGTGGGTAGATGTAAAACAAGTAAGAGATGATATTACTTTAAAGCTCTTGGAAGTTCTGTTAATCATTGCTGATTTTCTTTAGCAATGGTACTTGTGGGCTGCAGCCCATCTGTGGTCATAGAATTGAGGAACTGGAACTGGCTGTGTTCTGAGAGTGGCAGAGTTCCTCTAGGGCACAGAATCATAGAATGGTTTGGGTGGGAAGGGACAGGTTCTGTACCGTGGGGGTGCTGGAATACTGCAACAGGTTGCCCAGGGAGATGGTTAAGGCCCCATCTGTGGAGATATTCAAGGTCAGGCTGGACAAGGCTCTGGGCAACCTGATCCAGTGGAGGATGTCCCTGCTGACTGCAGGGGGCTTGGACTGGAGGAGCTTTGGAGGTCCCTTCCAACCCAAACCATTCTATGATTCTTTGATTCTACTGTACCGTGTACAAAACCATCATCATATCAGTTACCTGATTGGTACAAAAACCTTTTGAATTTATTTCTTATTCACAGGTAAGAAGCCTAGACTGCCATGTTCAGATATATCATTTCTGTTACATGTTTTGGACCTTGTTGCTTTTTCCCTAGCTATAACCATATCCACAGCCAAGGGCAATGCAGGAGATGTTCTACACCCATATACACACTAAGCAGAGTGAATCATAGAATGGCTTAGGTTCGAAGGGACCTCAGAGCTCATCTACTCCAACCTCCACACTATGAGCAGGGACACCTCTCAACTAGACTCAGTTGCTCAAGGTCTCATCCAGCCTGGCCTTCAACACCCCCAGGGAGAAGACATCCACAACAGGTTCCAGAGTCCCACCATCCTTGTCCTTCAGAAAGTCTTCCTAAGATCCAGTCTAACCCTGCTCTGCCTCAGCTTCAAACCATTCTCCCTTGCTCTACTGAAGTTCAGAGGATCATCTGGTGTCTAAGAGCAGTGTAAAAGGTTTAACACCACGCTCTGAAAACAGCAACACTTCCAGTTAAGAAAAAAAGAGCAAGAAAGTAATTTGTCTTGTTCTTACAGATTGTGTTTACATCCCCTCCTCATCCACAGCCAAAAGGTTACATGAAACAAAACTGATTAGTTGTTTATGAAAGCCAATACTCTAAACAGAGAGATTCATCTCTTGTTAATGGTCGGTTTTTTCTCTTGATTTCAACTTGCCTGTTCTGAATCTATTCTAAAGCCTTATTCACCAAGTCTAATTCTTATTTATTTGGAAAACCAACACTAGGAAAATCAGGAAAAAATTGTCTTACCTTTGCCTGCCATAGCCAGGAACAAATGAAGTAAAAGGACTGCTAGAACAACCCTGAACCTCAAGAAAACCTCCTGTATTCTGCCAACACAGCAGTTCTGTTTTCCCCAGGCAACCATTCTAGAAGAAAAAATAAATAAACCAGAGTGACTAGGAAAGAAAAAAAGAAAAGTGCAGGTGTGTAGATACTATGACAAAATGTTTCCAACCCAAGAGTGCAAATCTTTTCGCCTCTGTTATATTGGGAATGCATCATACAGAAATTCACAAACACTCTGTACATTGTGAAGTCATCCAGAAAGAAAGAGCTGTTTACTGAAAGGAAAAAAACCAAACCCCATAAAAACTCTCCCTCAAGCTCTGTTTCTCCAAAGACTTACATCAGAGCATGGCCCAAAGCCCTTCTACAAATCACAGGATGATAAGGATTGGAAGGGACCTCTGGAGATGATCTAGTCCAACTCCCACATCAGATAGGTTCACCTAGAGAATGTTGCACAGGATAGTGTCCAGGCAGGTTTTCAATCACACCAGAGAAGACTCCACAACCTCTCTGGGCAGCCTGTTTGCCCTCTTGGCCACAAGAGCACATTGCTCCCCAGCCTATCCAGCTCCATGAGGTTGTTCTTTCTCAGGTGCAAGACTCTATCCTTGCCCTTGCTGAATTTCATTCAATTTCTCCCTGCCCAACTCTCCAGCCTGTCTGGAAAGTAAGGGCTCAGGCACAGATTTGTTCCTTCTTGTTTGCTCTCCATGGAGACTGAGTTATTTTGACCAGTGACAATCCTGTAGCATTGGTACCCAGGTTTCACAACATTTCAGACCATGCCATTAACTTGAAAGTGAAACTAGAACTGAGAGAACTTTTCTTCAAACCAATGAACAAACATTGCAAAATGAGATGGGTGGTTGGTAGGTTGTGTGCTGCAGTTCAGCATTAACAGCATCTTCCCTGGAATCTAAAGAGGTTACTGGAACCCAAGACAAGAAGATGGTATAAAGAGGAGGTCTGCATTCCTACTGTTACCATTAATTAGCTGTCAATTGTTACCATTGATTACTACTGAATTAATTACCATTAAATGGCCACTAGCATTAATTGTTATCATTAATTACCATTACCTGACCTCATAAAAGCTTTCTGACAGAACTGTCCTTCAACCCAGCAGGAACTGGGCCTGCCCAAAGAGCACAGAGGTTCTTCAAGAGAAGTTACCGAAATCTAACAGGTTGACTAAGACAAGCACTGTGACAGGCACCCTGCTGCAGAAGGGCAGAATAGAGAGGTCAAGAAGCTGTCAGCAACTTACAAGAGCAGTCAAAAAGTGAAAACCAAGGCAAATAAGCCTTTGTACTGCCTTCACTCTGCTGTACCCAGCTTTGTACCTCTGAAAGATCACAGAATCACAGAATGTTTGGAAGGGACCTCCAAAGATCATCCAGTTCAATCCCCCTGCCAGAGCAGGAGCATTTAGAGCAGCTCACACAGGAACACATCCAGGGGGCTTTGGAATGGCTCCAGAGGAGACTCCACAACCTCTCTGGGCAGCCTGCTCCAGCCCTCTGCCACCCTCACAGGCAAAAAGTTTTCCCTTCTGTTCCTGTGGCACCTCCTCTGCTCCAGCTGGCACCCAGTGCCCCTTGTGCTGTCCTTGGCCAGCCCTGAGCAGAGCCTGGCTCTGTCCTCCCCACACTGCCCTGCACATCTTTCTCCCCAGCACTGAGGGCAGCCCTCAGGCTCCTCTGCTCCAAGCTCCAAGCCCCAAGCCCCAGCTCCCTCAGCCTGGCCTCTGAAGGCAGATGTTCCACTCCCTGTTTTTAAAGCCTTTCAGCTGGCAGTCAGACACAGCTATACACAGTAAAAGGCCTTTGAGGTGCCTCAGGAACCTGGGCTTGTGTGACAAACACAACTGGAGCACAGAGGAGGTGGAGCCTGTTCCTTTGCAGCCAGCCTCAAGGACCACTGCACAGTGCAAAAGTGCAATGTGAGAAACCTGGACTGCTTTCCAAATCTGTACCCGGAGGTCACATATGAAGAGACACAGAGAATCATCTTGAGCTGCTGCTTGCCTTGTATTACAGCAGATATATTTTCAACAGGACTAAAGCCAGAGAAAATGTAAATCACCAGCACAGCTGTCCTCAGTGTACTTTGCTAAATTACTTTTTGTAACATACATTCCAATTTTCCAAGTTCTGTTGAAGATCTCTATCTACTGGCAGTAGATAATAATTAGTCCCTTTATTTCGAGTTCTAGCCAGAGCTGCTTCTTGGTACCAATGTGTAAACTGTGGGTAACAGAAACTCAGGCTGGAAAACATGACCCAAAGTACTCAATGGTCTACTTCTAAGCATGCTGTCTGCTGCTGCACTTCAATCTCGTTTGCTCAAGTCACATTTCCTTAATCTATACTTTTGGTGCTCATTCTGCCTACTTTTGTAGTTATCCCTTATTAAAATCTTGGGTTAAATACACAAACTGAATCACAGAGTGGTTTGGGTTGGAAAGGACCTTAAAGATCATCTAGTTTCAAGCCCCCTGCCATAGGCAGGGACAACTCCTCCTACACCAGGTTGCTCAGGGCCCCATCCAACCTTTCCTTGAACACTTCCAGCCTTGGAGCCTCTGCAGCTTCTGTAGGCTACCTCAGTGCCTCACCATCCTCAGAGAAGGATTTCTTCCTCATGTCTCATCTAAATCCAGCTTCTTCCAGTTTGAACCCCTCATCCTGTCACTCCATGCCTTTGTCCCTCTTGTAAACCCTTTCAAATTTTGGAGCCTTCTATTCTCTAGGCTGAAGAACTCCAATTCTCTCAGCCTGTCTTCAGAGGAGAGGTGCTCCAGACTTCTGATCACCTTTGTGGTCTCCTCTGGGCCTATCACTTTACTATTTCCATGTTGTGAGTCAAAGCAGCTCCTTCCCTCTGTGTCCCATCACACCCAAAGGCTCTGCAGAAGGGGTTTGCTGATGAGACTTTGGCGAGGACTGGTGGCTGTGACACCAGCAGCAACCCAGGCTGCTGTCCATCAAAGAATTTACTGAGGAGGAGGAAGGTATAATGAACAGATTTACAGCATGGTTTGGCTTGGAAGGGACCTTGAAGATCTGGCTGTTGTTCTGTGACAGTCTCCATTATTCCCATTAGGTGATAAAAACAAGGAAAGAGCAAGAAAAACATTGTTCTGCTAGGTACAAGAACTTCTTCATGCTTTTCACTACTTTCAGAAATGTAAGACTGTAAACTTCTTCCGTCAACCCCTTCTATTTTTCCAGACTGGAACCAAAATATAGTAAAGTTTTTTATGTTATTTTTAAATGTTGGCTGCAGCAAGCCAGATGTAATAGGGAGGACATTTATGGTGGAAAGTCTTATGTCACGGGGAATTTTGGCAATTAGAGGATTCACTGACTTAACAGCAGAAGTAACACCATTGACTGAAAAAAAATGTTGTTCCACTGGGGTAGGTTTTTTTAAATGCACTTTTTTCCAGCAGGCAGCAATAAGGTTATTCCTGTCTGATAATAGCTTGGTTTTCATTAATTTTCTGCAGTGGATCAAAGGCTGCAATGTTCTACAGTCACTTCATCAGCATACCACTTTTTCTCCAACTGCAATGGTGGAGTCAGTTCAAGGACCTAGCAAACATGTTGTCCTGACATAAATCTTTACTGTTCTCAAATATTTTAAATCTTTTGGTTTTAATATGTTGGCTTACAGAAAGCAGCAAGCCACTTAGTTACAGACATCAATCTTCTGCAAAACTCCCAGCTCACTGTTTCAGTCCTTCACAGAAATAAACAGGAGGAAAATTTCTCCAAGAAAGCCATTATTTTGTTTAGTCACAGAATGGCCTAGGTTGGAAGGGACCTCACAGATTATCTCCTCCAACCTCCCTGCCATGGGCAGGGCACCTTTCAATTAGACTCAGCTGCTCAAGGCCTCATCCAACCTGGCATTTAACACCCCCAGGGAAGAGGCAGCCACAGCCTCCCTGGGCAGCCTGTGCCAGAGTCTCACCACACTCACAGTGAAGAACTTCCTCAGCTCGAGTCTAACTGTGCTCTGCCTCAACTTCAAACCATTCCCCCTTGGCCTGTCTCCAGACACCCTCACAAAAAGGCCCTCTGTAGGATCACCTTCAGCTATTGCAAAGCAGCTCTGAAGTCCCCCCAGAGTTGTCACTTCTCCAGGCTGAACACCCCCAGCTCCCTCAGCCTGTCCTCATAGCAGAGGTGCTCCAGCCCTTGGATCATCTTTGTAGTCCTTCCATTGCTGTAGGATATTGGTATTAGAAAGATGCTTTTAAATCTCATTTTACTTTACAAATCCCAAGCCATGCAAGCCAAGCTCTACCCTCAGTTCAGCTCATAGGTCTCCCCTTAGACTGATGTCCAAGTGTAAGCTTAATCGTTAATGTTTGTGTAAGTGGATTCATCAGTGCAATGTGCTATTGCATGGCCCTCCACTGCTATTCTCAGTGCCAAAATGTACTTTCGGTACTTAATTCTCTTACAGTAACTCATTTCGTTGGATATAGCACACAAATGGATCTGAGGGCAACTTCAAGCAAGTTTCTGTTCTTCTTAGCCAAGTTGGCTGTGTTTCACCTCCTCATATAAAGAAGATCCCTCAGAGATGAGCAAGAGGGCTCTTTCTAGCTCTTAATGAAAGTTCTGTGCTATCCAGGATATCCTCTCCTGCTTTGTGTGTTCCCTCAGGAGAGCAGCATTATCCACACATTCTTTTAAATCTTCCAAAGCAAACTATAAAGCTGTTCAGTGACAACACCTCAGCAGGCTTCTACAAAGAGTTTACATAGTGCTGATGATGCATAAGCAGCAGAGATGCAATAAAATAGCTCTGTTTGTCTCAAGTCTGGTTAGTTCAACTACAAGCAGGTTGTTTACATTTTTGTTAACAGAGAGGTGCACAGGATCCATGGGAGGGAAATAAGTGTTCTGCAAAACAGAAGACAAAGTACAACAAAGACTGCCTTTAATTTCACATTAATCAAAGGAATGCCAGATATGCACCTTAAGCTATGTGAAAGGGAGAAGGAAGGGTGTGCAAAGATACAAGCACAGAAAATCAGACATATCTGAAGTTTTGCAAAACCTTTACATTCATTAACAAGACTCAAATTGGATGGAGAGAGAAAGAGAAGGACAAAAACTTTCCTCAAATTGGAACACTCAAAGCAGTGAACAATGTAAGCAGGCTGAATCAAGTGAGAGCCAGGAGAAACCCTGCACCAGCAGGCATGCCAGAAAGGACAACTGTTCAGGTCATGATTGCAATTTTCCTACTTGTAAAAAATGAGACCTTCATTTCCTTCAGTTTACTGTAAGGGGCAGGGGGAACAAATAGCTCTTTCTGCTCAGTTTACACTTTCCTTCCCATGCGCTCTTGGCTTGAACAGCAGCACCCTAAAAAAGAAATCATATTGGGATTTCATCCAAAGCTTCACTTTATGGACTTAACAAGTCTCCTGGATCTTGCAGTTGGAACTGTTAACATTTGTCTGGAAGGCAAGGAGCAGAATACTTGGTAGAGTTTTTGTTTGTTAGTTTGGTGGTTGGCTGTTTGTTTTGTTTTTTTCCCCTCTTAATCTCTCACACTGTTCTAAACAGCCCAATGACCAAAATTAAGTTTATACCAAAGAAGTAAAGCCCATCAGCTTCAGTGCTTGGTCGAAGGTTGGACTGGATGAGCTTGGAAGTCTCTTCCAACCAGATATATTCTGTGAATGGTCTGGGTTGAAAGGGACCTCTGAAGGTCATCCAGTCCAAACCCCTCTGCAGTCGGCAGGGGCATCCTCAACTAGATCAGGCTGCCCAGAGCCCTGTTGAACCTCACCTTGAGTATCAAGATGCAGCAGGGGAGGTTTGGGTTGGACATGAGGAACAATTTCTTTCCTGCAAGAGTGGTCAGGCATTGGAATAGGCTGCCCAGGGAGGTGGTGGAGTCACCATCTCTGAAGGTGTTCAAAAAACATGTGGACGTGGCACTTTAGGACATGGTTTAGTGGGCATGGACGTGTTGCACTGCTGGTTGGACTCACTGATCTCGGAGGTCTTTTCCAACCAACACAATTCTGTGATTCTATTTCTTTTCCATTCACTACCTCAACCAGTATAGCTGACATTCTACAATCTTCTTTTAAAGCAAGCAAAAGTAAGTCACTCATGTTGGAAACTACATTTTTGGAGGCGGGGGGGGGGGGGGGTCTGAGGTGTTGAGAACAGAACCATTTATTTCAGCAGCCAGTACAGGAGGACCTAAGCCAGAGAAGAAACATCACTGTTTTAATAAGACACTGGCTGAAAAGTGGATGTTGCATCAAACAATAAATTAGATTCCTGGACTATACTCATGCACAAAAGAAAAGCAGAAAATGCTGAGGCTGGGACTTCACCTGACAAACACACTTCTAAAATCTTGTATCAGTTCCACTAGATATTGCCTGCAATGAAACCCTCCCCAAGTCAATGTGAGTGCCACTCACATGTTGAACACCTGTAGTATACAAGATCTTCAACTCAAATCCATGTGACTCATGCAGGGAGGAGCTTGAGATCCATTTCTTTGTAGGAATTTAAGAATGGGAAAAAAAAATAAGACCTTCATAATTAAAAGCATCTAATAAACATGAAATGATTCACTCTGCTCCTTTCTTGTTCACAAGCTGAGGAGCACCTACCAGTGTCCTGCAAGAAAATTAATATTCTCTAAATCCATGCCTATGAAAAAAAAGGAGCAAAGGTTTTGTTTGAACCTAGACATAACAATAACACTACTAAGCTGAACATTTATCACTTCAGGCCAAATAGAAAGCATTATTCAGGCCAATTCTTCCATTGAAGTCGGCAAGATTATTTGTATGAGCTATCCTAATTTTGGCCTTCAGATAATCTAATTTATTATTTCACTGAAAACATCAAATTCCAAACTCAAGCACAGCGATCAGTTTTAAAAGTTACAGTGTGATAGCCAAGGCCACTGATCATGTTACAGATTAAGAACTAAAAATTGTCCAAATTTAATAACAGTTATTCTCTCATGAAGCCCAAAACTTTCTCAGTCTGCCAGCATCCTAGTTATCAGTGGAAGAGCTGACTAAATGCGTTCACAGCACAAAAACTTTCTAAGCTGAGCCATCGACTTGAGAATAGGAACTCAGTACTTTACCTCTCTTCAGCTAGCTCTAATTTAAGGCCGTTTCTGTTGGTGTATTACAAACAGAAGTTTAACACTACATTTGGAAGGCACTAAAGAGAAAAAACCTCCTCAGGCTCCATCTAATCTGTAGAATTACCTTAAAATGCTAAAGTGATATTAATAGATACTACTAACATTACTCAAGTAATATTAGGATCCCAAAGTAACATTACTAAAGATACTACCAACATTAGTCAGTAAAGTAATATTAAGATACTATAGTAATATTATTAAATATTACTAATATTAGTAAAGTACAATTAAGACATTAAAGTAGCATTAATAGATACTACTGACATTAGTACAGTAATATTAAGATACTAAAGGAATATTAATTGATATGCTACTGACATTAGTCAATAAAGAAATGTTAAGATACTAAAGTAACATTAATAGATACTACTAACACTAGTTAGTAAAGTAGTGTTACAATACTAAAGTCATATTACTAAAGATACTGCTACCATTAGTTCACTTGCTGTCTGATCACCAGAGCAGAAGTAGCCTAATACTGACTTGCAGTGTAAATAGAAAATCTTGTGGCCCCAATTCAGATCTGAGCAAACTTTGCTTACAGGCAAGTTCCTTCCTGCAGCTTCTTCCAAAGCATTTCACTTTAGACTGTCTTTATCACTAAATGTCCTTCCCCTGTCAAGACAAAGTACTTGGAGATGCTCCCAAGCAAAGCCAAGTCTTCTGTTCTTTAGTTTAATTCAACAAGCAGCTATCCTCGTTTCCCCTGCTTAGTGTACTTTTCAGCTTGGGAAGCTAGGGGTAAACCCTTAAACCAAATGCTTAAGAACGGGAATATCAACATGCACAGAACTAATGATGATGTACAGTTAACCCACGCCAGCAAAACGAAGAAAGGTGTTTGGAGTAGAGACACACACCACCAGCTTTACCTTCTCAGCACAAGTGACAGAGCTCAAGACTCAACTAATCTGCTTTGGGACTGAGTAACATTTAGATCTGCGTGCCTAGCTCAAAGCAAAGATTGTGCACGACAGGCGACTGAAGACATTTTAGTTGTGGTGATACAGGCTGTCGGAGAAACAAGCACCAAAAACTCGAGCTGAACATATCCTCAACAACTGCCACTGAAACCGTGACAGCGAAACCTGACCCAGCCTAGAAACACCTTCCCGACGGGACGCTGCCCTTGCTCCTTATCGCAAACCTCATTCAAACCCCACCCACGCCTCACTCAAAACTTTTTAAGCCGATTTAAACACCTCACTGATTTTTGTATCATCTTGGATTAAGTGCTTAAAATAAGGCTAGAAATCGCAAAGAAACCCTTCCACCAGCAGCAGCGAGAAATATACCTGTTACAAGAGCAATCTCCCTTCAAGACGACCTCGCAGACGTGTCCCCGCAGCCCCTTACCGTCGCCTCACGCCCCGACCGCACCGGCCCAGGCCACAGGCGGACCCCGCCCCGGTCCCACGGCGCGCCTTGCGCTTGCGGGCGGGATCTCCCCTCAGTCCCCCACGCCCCGGGACTGCGCCCCCCTCCACCAGGCGAAACTCACAAGTGCCTCTCCGCGACCAAGCGGGAGCCGCGGGCCTTGGCTGCAGAGGTCCAAGCTCCTTGACCTGCCCTCTTCTGCCCGCCACCACCACCAGCCTCGCAGGCAGCTTTCCACTGGACCTTCCAGCCCTCAGGGAGGGTCGTCGGGAAAGCCCAGTCCCAGAGAGCGGCGCACCTCTGCCGCCCAGCCCCGGAGAATCAGAATCACAGAATCACAGAACATTAGAGGTTGGAAGGTACCTCCAGAGATCATCCAGTCCAAAGCAGGAGCACCTAAGGTAGTCCTCACAGAAATGGATCCAGGTGGGTTTTGAAAGTCTCCAGAGAAGGAGACTCTACAACCTCTCTGGGCAGCCTGCTCCAGGGCTCCGTCGCTCACCTCAAGACCGGCAGCGCAGGGCGACTCCCACCTTAGCGGCTGGACGCGGTGCAGGTCCCTCCTGGCACTCGAGGGGCCGCCGCCTCTGCCCCTGCGAGCTGAGCAAGCGCTCACCTGGCCCCTTAGGACCGCCCGTCCCGTCCCGTCCCGCTCCCTGCCGTCTGCCCGTTCGACCCTGAGTGCGAGGTAGACGCGGCCGCCAGCCCCGGCAGCTGGGGCAGCGGCTGGACGCAGCCGGGGGGCGGAGGCAGCCGAGGGAGGTGCTGCGAGCAGCCAGCCGAGAGGGAACTCGGCGGGGCCGTCTAGGAGCGGCCCCCGCACCCCCTCGGCAAGGCGGGCCCGGCGGCTGCGGGGCGCCTCCCTGTCCGGCGGCCCCGCGGGTGCGGGCGGCGTCCCGGACCCGTGTGGCAGCGCTGGCCTGGTGGGGCAGCTGCTGAGAGGTGGGGCTAGCCAGTCGCAGGTTGAAGGCAGCTAAGGTGCCTTCACTTAGGTGGAGAGGGCACTTTCACAGAATTAACCGGGTTGGAAAAGCCATTCGAGATCATCAAGTCCAACCTATCACCCAACACCATCTAATCAACTAAACCATGGCACTGAGTGCCTCATCCAGTCAACACTTTCAGGGATGGTGACTCCACTACCTCCCCTGGCAGCCCATTCCAATTCTGGGAAGAATTTCTTCCTCACATCCAGCCTAAACCTCCCCTGGCACAGCTTGAGACTCTGTCCTCTCCTTCTGTCATTAGTTGCCTGGGAGAAGAGACCAACCCCCACCTGGCGACAACCTCCCTTCAGGTAGCTGTGGGCAGCAATAAGGTCTCCCTTGAGCCTCCTCTTCCCCAGGCTAAACACCCCCAGCTCCCTCAGCCACTCCTCATAGGGCCTGTGCTCTAGACCCCTCCCCAGCTTTGTTGCCCTTCTCTGGACACGTTCAAGCAACTCAACATCTTTCTTGAATTGAGGAGCCCAGAACTTTGTAGCGGGGTACAACAGATTCATCGGGGAGAAACTGCCACTCTGGTTTAACTGTTCTGAATTCCTTGGTGTACAATGTGTTCAGTCTTAAACGCCCTTTCTCCTTGTATAGCTGGCTTCACCCTTAAAACAGACTTCATGGCATCAAGCCCCAATGTAGATAAGAGTTTTTCAGAGTTAGCAGCCTTCATTCGATTTTGCTTCAGCCAGTTCAGGTTATTGATGGTGCAGAGGAACTTCACTTAGTCATCAGGGCAACAGCGAGCTGCAGCTGTGTCCCTCCCCTTCTCTCTTTTTAATTCCTTCAGAGGAAGCATATTCTTTAAGTGCATTTTCAAGGACTTTTTTTCTTTGTTAATAGCTTAATCTACCAAAATATTTAGGAACTGCTCTCTGTGTGTGGGCCGGAGCACTGCTGAGAGGAACCTAGGTCCAGGACATAGCTGGGGAAAGCAATTCTCACTGCACATCCTGAGGGAAAGGATAGAGCTTTAGGCAACAACTCCTCTCCATGCTTCTGAAGAAAATACAGGGGTAAATTCTACAACTCTTACAGACAGCAGGTCTCCCTGAGGATGTACAGCATGTTCCACTGAACATCTCCCTGCTGAGGACAGGCTGAAGCAGCTGGGGCTCTTGAGCTTGGAGAAGAGGAGTCTGAGGGGTACCCTCATTCCTGTTGATAAAGATGTGCAGGGCAGTGTGGGGAGGGCCAGGCTCTGCACAGGGATGCAATGGGTGCCAACTGCAGCAGAGGAGGTGCCACAGGAACAGAAGGGAAAACTTTTTCCCTATGAGGGTGCCAGAGGCCTGGAGCAGGCTGCTCAGGGAGATTGTGGAGTCTCCTTCACTGGAGACATTCCAAAGCCACCTGGATGCATTCACGTTTGACCTGCTCTAGGTGTTCCTGCTCTGGCAGGGGGGTTGGACTGGATGATCTTTGGAGGTCCCTTCCAACCCCTAATGTTCTGTGATTCTGTGATAAGCAGGATTTCATAAGAGAAATACTGGCAAAAAGAGCTGGAGTTAGATGAAGAGCCTTGCATCATTTTGCTTAGATCAGTGATGTCTTTGGATGCTCTGAAGCAAGCATGTAGTGGAACATGAAGGTGTTTGACAGGAGAAACTTGTCCTGTGCCTGATCATGAGTATTCCTTCCCCATCTCTAAAGCACAACACTTCAGGCTGCTTTGCCTTGTGATGTGTATATAGTAAAACCCAAGAAGTTTATAGAATCATAGAATGGTCCAGGCCAGAAGGGACCTCCAAAGGTCATCCAATCTGACCTCCCCACAGTCAGCAGGGACATGGTCCACTAGACCAGGCTTCCCAGGGCCTCATCAAGCCTTACCCTGAATACCTCCAGGGAAGGGGCCTCAACCACCTCCCTGGGCACCTCCCTGGTGCAGTGTTCCACCTCCCTCATAGTTTAAGTATATTATGCTTTTAAAAAGAAGTAAGCATAAAGTTAGGGGAATGACTGTTACAATGGTTTATGTTAACCTAATAGCATTTATGTCAAATCTAAATTAAAAGCAAAGCAGAAAGATCTTCTGCTAATTTCCAAGGCTCTGGATTTTGTGGGGTTTTGTCATCTTCTTTGCCATGTTACAAGTTTCTGTGAACACCAGAAACTGCCTGAAGGTACAAAGAAGCAGTTAAAATGTTTACATTTCTCTGTTTAATGTAGAAGTGTAGCCTTCCCCCCAAAATAACTCATGTTCTGTAATCTCCTATACTAGTTATGAGTCATGTAAATTGCAGATTACTAGGAAAAAAAAAGGTTAGGTGTCATTTTCAAACTGATGGTAGCACTGAGTGTTAAATAAAATCATCTCTGAGTCTATTTTCTGCCTTCAGCACAGCAAAGTGGTAAACAACGAGTGAGCAATTCTAGGATAAGGGCATGACACAGCCTAGCTGTTGTGCTGAAAGGAGTTAAACATATCAAGGGAGGAGATCTTAAGCCTAATCTGGAAACTGCACATACTGAGCACAAAGTTGAGAGCTCAGTTTGTGAGAAGGAGGCTGCCCCTGTTCAGAATTTGTGCCTGCCTAACAAACCTGTCTTTTATAACACAGTTCTTGGAGTAGCTATACCAACCTAACATTCCAATAGAACAACTACTTATTCACATTCTCTGGTCAGAAAGTGGCATGGAGGTGTGGACAGCATCAGTGTAGTCTTTGCTGAATGTTAACTGGGTGCTGGTGGATGAGAAGCTCAACACAAGCCAGCAGTGAGCACTGGCAACCCAGAGAGCCAAGCAGAGCCTGGGCTGCAGTAAGAGAAGTGTGGCCAGCAGGGCCAGGGAGGGGATTCTCCCCCTCTGCTCCACTCTGCTCAGACCACACCTGGAGTTCTGTGAACAGTTCTGGAGCTCCTGTTACAGGAAAGATCTGGAGGTGCTGGAGGGTGTCCAGAGAAGGGCCATGAGGATGAGCAGAGGGCTGCAGCTTCTCTCTTATGAGGACAGATAGAGAGCTGGGGTTGTTCAGTTTGGAAAGGAGAAGGTCTCCGAGGAGGGGCTACAGGAAAGCTGGGGAGGGACTTTCTAGGGTGTTAGGTAGTGATAGGACTGGGGGTAATGAATTCAAGCTAGAGGAGGGGAGATTTAGATTAGATGTTAGGAAGAAGTTCTTCACCATAAGGGTGGTAAAACTGCAACAGGTTGCCCAGGGAGGTGGTAAAAGCCTCATCCATGGAAGTTTTTAAGGCAGGGCTGGAGGTAGCTCTGAGCAACCTGATCTAGTGTGAGGTGTCCCTGCCCATGGCAGGGGGATCAGAACTAGATGATCCTTGAGGTTTCTTCCAGCCCTGACAATTCTATGATGCTATGATTTCACCAGTATATAAAAGAAAACCCATTTAGAGAGTTGTGTCCTGTGTCATTACTGATGACAAGTGGTGTTTGTGCTCACCATGGGGGTTTTGCCCTACTGAATTCTGGCTCATACACACACAGCCATGTCACACAGGACTGTATTGCAGCTCAGGGTCCCTATGGCATCTACATTCCAAAATGGCATAAAAATGAGAGGCAGTTTGTTAGGTATCCAGGCCAAAAGAAAAGAGAAATCTTTGATGCTGTTTTCCTTAGAAAGGTGCCACATCTGGAATATTGTGTTCAGTTCTGGGCCCCTCAGTTCAAAACCAACCTCAGGGAATTGCTTGAAAGAGTCCATGGCAGAGCCCCGAAGCTGCTGCAGGCAGTGGAAGATCTCCCTGTGAGGCCAGGCTGAGGCAGCTGGGGCTTGGAGCTTGGAGCAGAGGAGCCTGAGGGCTGCCCTCAGTGCTGGGGAGAAAGATGTGCAGGGCAGTGTGGGGAGGACAGAGCCAGGCTCTGCTCAGGGATGTCCAAAGACAGGCCAAGGGGCTCTGGGTGCCAACGTGAATTAGAGGAGGTGCCACTGGAAAAGAAGGGAAACCTTTTTCCCTGTGAGGGTGAAAAACACTGGAACATTATTACCTGTTGGAGTTAAAAGTGAATGGAGCACAAACTGCAATGTCAGAAATTTCTTTCAAACATAAGAAAACCTTTTTTTATTATGAGACTGATCAAGCAGTGGAGCAGATTGCCCAGAGAGGTTGTGGAGTCTCCACCCCTGGAGATACTCAAAAACCATCTGGATGTGGTCTTGGGCAACATGCTGGAGCTGCCCCTGTCCTGAGCAGGACATTGGACTAGACAATCACCAGAGGTGCCCTCTAGCCTCAGCAAGTCTGTAAGGCTGTGGGAAGAACTGCTGCTAAGATTCTGCTTTTCCTCAGCAGAAAAGTACACTTTTGGCCAAGCAAAGGACAATGACCTTTAAACTGTAGAAGACCTGAGGTGGATGAAAGGCTGCCATACCCAAAAGCCCACACCGAGGAGCTAATTAACATTATGGGAAACTACAAAAGAGAGTTGCCAAGGAGAGCAGTTCTGAAGACAACACCTGGAGAGAGGTCTATAAAACCTTTCCATTCTCTATTTATGACATTCACTCTCTTTATATTGTACCAACATTTGTATTTCCAGTCAAAAACATTTTAAAGGAGTTGTAACTTGTCCATAAAAAAAAAAAAAAAAGAGTCTGTGTGGAACTTGGCAGGCATTCTGGGAACATTTCACCTTTTCATAGAATGGCTTAGGTTGGAAGGGACCTCAGAGATCATCTATTCCAACCTCCCCTCCATGGGCAGGGACACCTCTCAAACAGACTCAGCTGCTCAAGGCCTGGGTCAGGGCAATCCCAAGCACAAGTAGAGACTGGGTGAGGCATGGCTCAAGAGCAGTCTAGAGGGGAAGGATCTGTGGGTGTCAGCTGATGAAAAATTCCCTATGAGCCAGCAATGGTCACTGGCAGCCCACCAGGCAGCTGTGTGCCCAGAGGAGGCCACAAAGCTGATCAGAGGGCTGGAGAACCTCCCCTGTGGGGACAGGCTGAGAGAGTTGGGGCTGTTTAGCCCAGAGAAGAGAAAGCTCCAGGGAGACCTTAGAGCAGCCTGTCAGTACCTGAAGGGGGCTGCAAGGTCTGGGAAAAGGCTTTTGACAAGGGCTTGTGGTAATAGGATGAGAGGGAATGGACTGAAGCTTGAGGAGGCTAGATTTAGACTGGAGATTAGGAAGAAATTCTTTCCAGGGAGGGTGGTGAGATACTGGAACAGGTTGCCCAGGGAGGTCATGGATGCCCCCTCCTTGGAGGTGTTCAAGGCCAGGGCAACCTGGGCTAGTGGAAGGTGTCCCTGCCCATGGCAGGGGGGTTGGAATGAGATGATCTTTTAAGGTCCCTTTCAAACTAAAGCATTCTATGAATCTCTGTGTGATGGAAAAAGGATAATAATATGTTAGATAGCACTTTGGTTGTTTATTTATAGACCAAAGATAATATTTCAACCTTTTTCTATACACCTCAGGTTGGTTTTTTACTAAATATGTTTTTATTTAATCTTTTCAGATGTTAACAGTGATGCTGATAGGTCATTCTTGGTGGTACCAGAAAGCTCTTTGCCTAAGTGAACCACAGAGGTTTTAATAAACCTCAGCACTGCCATTAGTTGTAATTTGACTGACATTCTGAATGCTCTTGTACAGAAAATCCACTTCTTGTTTCCACCTAGGTCAAATAATTTGCTACATTAAATATTAAACAACCTGTAATTGAGGTGAAAAAAGAAGGACATAAAGCCTCAAGTGCCAGGAAATTAGTGTTTTCTTTTATCCTTATGTGTCTGTCTCCTCAAATAAAATTACAAGAATGGTTTGGGTTGGAAGGGACCTCCAAAGGTCCAACCCTCCTGCAGTTGGGAGGGACATCCTCCACTAGATCAGGTTGCTCAGAGCCTTGTCCAGCCTCACCTTGAAGATCTCCAGGGATGTGCCCTCAACCGCCTCCCTGGGCAACCTGTTCCAGCAGCCTCCTGCTGCACAACTTGTTCCTCACATTCAATCTCAATCTGCTCTGCTCTCATTTCAAACCATTGCCCCCAGTCCTGTCCCTGCAGGTCTTTGGGAACAGTCCCTCTGCAGCCTTCTTGGAGCCCCTTCAGGTACTGGAAGGCTGCTCTTAGGTCTCCTTGGGGCCTTCTCTTCTCCATGCTGAACAGCCCTAGCTCCCTCAGCCTGTCCCCATAGGGAAGGTTCTTAAGGCCTCTGATCATCTTTGTGGCCTCCTTTAGACCCATTCCAGCAGTTCCATGTCCCTCTCATGCTGGGGGCACCAGAACAGGATGCAGTGTTCCAGGTTGGGTCTCACGAGAGCAGAGCAGAAGGTCAGAATTTCTGCCTGTCACAGTTGTCCTGCCTGTCACAGTTCCTTTGATGCATCCCAGGATATGGGAGGTAGAATTGGACCTAGTCCTCTCTTTTGGAAAGGAGGTGTACATTGCTTAGGACAAGTATTGGATGACTTCCTTGGATACTTTTCATGTTCAATAACATCTGAGTCTGACTTTTAACCTGAGATACACAGGAAAAGTGAGGAACTATCTGATTCTTCTTCATCAACAAATACGTGATTTCCACAGGAAACCAATTTATGCCTGACTTTATTTCTAGGAGCTTTTCTCTGTCTCATTCTTTGGTGACTATACTGATTATAGATTAATTTTTGTAAAGATGCAAAATACCCTTCAGTGATGTTGGAAAAGCCCAGGAAAAGCCCAGGAAAAGCCCAGTTCAGGAAGCCCATGTTCAGGAAAAGCCCAGTATGGGCCCTTGTACCTCTAGCAAAGTAATGAACAGAGATGTCTTGATCCCACTATCAATCTGGTTTGCCAAAAAATGACTAAGGTCTTAGGAGGAGTTCCCTTTAATCCTCTTTATTCAGAAAGGCCCATCAAATGGAAACGATCCTTGATTAGACTATTTGTACTAAGTTCCTGGGTCAGCAAAATACCCACCCATGACTGTGGCCACAGAAGCAAATAAATAAAGGCACCAAATATGATACAAGTCTGGAAATGAGTAAGTTGCAGCCTCAGTAAGTTTTGCGTGGAGCAGACTAGAATGGATATAACAATGGTCAGAGCCCCCAAGCTGCTGAAGGCAGTGGAAGATCTCCCTGTGAGGCCAGGCTGAGGGAGCTGGGGCTTGGAGCTGGGAGCAGAGGAGCCTGAGGGCTGCCCTCAGTGCTGGGGAGAAAGATGTGCAGGGCAGTGTGGGGAGGACAGAGCCAGGCTCTGCTCAGGGCTGGCCAAGGACAGCACAAGGGGCACTGGGTGCCAGCTGGTGCAGAGGAGGTTCCACAGGAACAGAAGGGAAAACTTTTTCCCTGTGAGGGTGGCAGAGGGCTGGAGCAGGCTGCCCAGAGAGATTGTGGAGTCTCCTTCTCTGGAGCCATTCCAAAGCCACCTGGATGTGTTCCTGTGTGAGCTGCCCTGGGTGCTGCTGCTCTGGCAGGGGACTTGGACTGAATGCTCTCTGGAGGTCCCTTCCAACCCCTAACATTTTGTGATCTGTGAGTCCCTTTTCCAACAATACTGTGGAATAAAAGAGTAGTAGAATGAAAAGGTAAGCAAGAATGAGGATGTTTGTACTCTGACAGTAGAATCTGAAGTCTTTCTCTCAGTAGTTTTGTTTGGCCTTTACATTCCTCATTATTTTAAATTCATTGCACACTGAGATTCAGATCTGCAGTGGCTGTATATGAAATTTCATGAGACATGGTCTTGGCAGAAGGTTTCCTCCAGTAATATAAGAGCTAATCTTATACCTTCTATTAAGCTCAGGAGAATCATATTTGTAAAGTCTTCTGGCAATACAGTCTTGGATACCTTGCATCTTTTTTATCTGCTAAGCTTTATACTTAGCCACATATTAGTTGTGGTTTCTTTCTTTGAATTTTTCATTTTATTTAATGGTTTAGTACATGAAAATGTTGCCTCCCAGTAATCTTCCCATTTCAAAATAATTAGTCATATTAAATTAATGATTGACTCTTTAAAATATTAACTTAATGATATCTTCAAAGGGCTGTCTTCAAGAGTTGGCTTTCATAATGTTAAAACATGTGACGCTGATGAATTTTATTTCAAATGTATGACATTTGCAAGGTAATTTCTGGGGTCTCTTGTTTCCAGAAACTCTAATAGGCATAGTAAGCATTGTCCTGCACTTTGGTCACAACCACCCCAAGCAATGCTCCAGGCTTGGGGCAGAGTGGCTGGAAAGCAGCCTGGGGGAAAAGGATCTGGGGGTGGTGCTGGATGGCTGAACATGAGCCAGCAGTGTGCCCAGGTGGCCAAGAAGGCCAACAGCAGCCTGGCCTGGATCAAAACCAGTGTGGCCAGCAGGAGTAGGACAGGGATGGTGCCTCTGTACTCAGAACTGGTGAGGCCACAGCTTGGGCATTGGGTTCAGGTCTGGGTGCCACAGGATAGGAAAGACATTGAGGGGGTGGAGAGTGTCCAGAGAAGAGCAATGAGGCTGGGGAGGGGTCTGGAGGCATCATACGAGGAGCAGCTGAGGGAGCTGGGGGTGTTTAGTGTGGAGAAGAGAAGGCTGAGGGGAAAGCTCCTTGCTTTCTACAGCTCCCTGAAAGGAGGCTGGAGTGAGGCTGGGGTTGGTCTCTTCTCCCAAGTACCCAATGACAGGATGAGAGGCAATGAGTTGAAGTTGTGCCAGGGGAGGGTTAGGTTGGACACAAGGAAAAACTTCTTTGGTGAGAGAGTGGTGAGGGGTTGGAACAGGCTGCCCAGGTAGGTGGTGGATTCACCATCCCTGGATGTGCTCAAGCAGCTGTAGCTGTGGTGCTTCAGGACATGGTTTAGTGGCCAGGGCAGTTGGGTTAAGGTTGGCCTCAATGATCCATATGGGACAGGAATAAGGATGACCTGGTTTCCTTCTAGTGATCTGCTAAGAGTAAATGAATATATATTGGCATCATTCAAAGAGTAGAACAGAAAATCTCTTCAAGGTTCTGGCACTTTCAGGCAAGATCTTGTAACAGAGGCATGAGAGAGTTCAAAGCTGAATGAGAAGCTCTCCAGCTGCTCTGTGAATGTGCACTGAAGAGATGTGAGCAACCCAGTAGCTCCAGGTCTTGGTAACGACAAAGTGCAAGCTCATTTTGGTTTGGGAGGAGAAAAGGAAGTAAACTGTGTGCCAATCTCGAATCATCAGAGCAAATACGGGAAGGTCAAGTCTCATTGTGCAGACAATGAGCGACAAGGAAGCATGATTTAGAGGAAATACGTGGGGGAAACAAAAGGATCATTTGTCCCTCTTTACCTCTAGTTCTCTGTCTGGGTGCAAGGGCATTCTTCTCCATTTACAAAGCATACTTCTGAGGGAACCAACTCTGTCTTCTCCATTAGGAAAAAAAAAAAGGACTTGTTTGCTCTTTGTTGAATAAAAACCTGCTGCCACTTTGTGCCAAAATTTGACATATACTGAAGCAGAAGCTTTCAGCTTTCACTCATTTGTCCCCTTGAGGCTGTTTCCCCCTGTTCTATCTCTTGTTATTTGGGACACCAATGCCCACCTCACCGCAGCCTCCTTTCAGGCAGTTGTAGAGAGCAAGAAGGTTTCCCCTCAGCCTAAACAATCCCAGTTCCCTCAGCCGCTTCTCATTAGACTTGTTCTCTAGACCCTTCACCAGCTTCATTGCCCTTCTCTGGACATGCCCCAGGACCTCAATGTCTTTTTTGTAGTGAGGTGCCCAAAACTGAACCAAACATTTGAGGTGTGGCCTCACCAGTGCCAAGTACAGGGGCCTGATCCCTTCCCTACTCCTGCTGGCCACACCATTGCTGATCCAGGCCAGGATGCTGTTGGCCCTCTTGGCCACCTGAGCACATTGCTGGCTCATGTTCAGCAGGCTGCCTGGGTCTTTTTCTGCTGGGCAGCTTTCCAACCACACTGCCCCAAGCCTGGAGTGTTGCTTGGGGTTGTCGTGACGCAAGTGCAGGACCTGGCACTTCATCTTGTTAAACCTCATACAATCGAACTTGGATGTGTCGGTGTGAGCTGAAATTCCCCCCCCACCAACAATAACCAGGCTAGCTCAGTCTGGAAGCAAATGAAAAGCTGTATTTACAAGCAGAGTCTAAAATCTACAGTGAAATGCAATGAATATGTACAAATATACAAAATTCACAACATTCACAAATATATACAATCAACAGAAAAAGCACAATCGATCTCCCTTTGCTTCCCCCCAAGGGGACCCTCCCAAAGGGGCCTCTCTCTCCCAGGAGCTTCCCCCCCAGACCCCCCTGGACAGAGAAGCAGAGTTAGTTAAGCAGAAAGTTGTTAACTTAGCTGCCAAGGTCAGTGTGTTATCTTCAGCCAGAAGAGAAGAAGAAACAGCAGCCAGACAGCCCAGCAACTGCCCCCACTGCCGAACGCAGAATGTGCAGAGTGCCTACTTTGTTTTGGGTGATAGTTCTTAAACATTTCTATCTATCCAATGGAAGTGTTTAGAACAATCGTTATTTTGCTTTCTTATACCCAATAGTGACTTATTTACACTCTTTCACTTTCTCTGTTCTGAACTTTGCAAGGAAAAATTAAAAAGACAGTTTCAAACCATCACATTGGACTATCCTCTGCTTTTCTCCAGTCGCTCATCTCCATGATTCCTTCTCCTCTTTTCACATTGTGTCCTGCTTTCTATCAGCACAGCTGCTTGTATGCCCACCCAGAGAACTGAGGTTGCTTGCAAGTGTAGGTCCCACCTGGGTTTTGTGCCTCGGCCCAGAGGATGTTGGACTCTAAGGGATGCTCATGCACAAAGAGGGGAGGGTGGCTCTGGGGCAGGAGCAGGGAGCAGCAGGGGTATGGGTGGGGCAGGGCCACTCCCTTCAGTGGCACTCTCTGCCTGAAGTGCTCATGGGACTGCTGTGTCAGTTAGTGCAGTCATTTCCTGTTCTAAATTTAGTGAAGGTGGTAATGCCAGATATCTGTGTGGTAACTGCTAGCAAATTCCTCCTGTTTGAAATAATGAGCAACAAATGTGCAGCCAGTTAGACATTTGTTGTTAGATCTTCAGATGATGTTAATGGTTGGACTTGATGATCCTGAAGGTCTTTTCCAACCTGAATAATTCTATGATTCTCTGCATGGAAGAAGAAGTCAAGCAGCACCTGGTGCCTGAATAGTACAAGTTTACTAATCTCTGGATGTCCAAAAGAACCCAGAACAGAAGGATTTTTTTTTCCTATAAGACACTGGTGTAGTTTACAGGTGGCAGGAACAAAAAATGCTTACAGTACCACATTTCTTTCCACTTCTTCTTCTGATTGTTATTTTTCCACTTATTATTATTTTTTCTGTGAAAGGGGAGGGTTTGAGAGTGTTTTCATTCATCTGATTTCAATAAAACAAAATGGGAAGAAGAAAATGCACATCACTCTAGCCTTCCTGTCTGAAGGTATCTTGGCCTTTATTTCATTGCTTAAGTCAGTGGTTCTCAAAGTGAGGTTACAAATCAGTGAAGGGAAACTAGGCCATGTACTGAAAAATACATATTGCTCGGTGAACTGTGGAATAGATAGATTTTTAAGTTAAAATGTCTATAATAAAAGTATGTGAAGATTAATGATGTTCTGAGCCTGTCAGCTCATGGATATAGACATGAGAAAAATCCCTATAGGAGACAATAGTTTCTTCAGGAGATCTTGAAAAAGCTCTTGAAACATCTTGAAAAAGTTAATTCACAGTACAGTCATCTCACTGTATAGAAACTAAGAATTTCAAGGGCTTCTCTGCTCTTCTGTAAGCATCAGAATGCCTGAGCAATGACAGAGACCTTCCTCATCCTATACCAGATAGAGACTGTTGCCAGGAGCTCATCCTGTGTGGTGATGACCCAAGCCTTGCTAATTCTGGCTGGTATCCAGAGACCCCTACCCCACTGTGTTTGGGTAGATTCCAATTCTGGGTGGGTTTGCTCCTCAAGAAGCAGAAGAGTGCACAGTCCTCCCTGTCATTTGAAGGGAGAAGAGGTGAAAACTGGAGAGTTGGAGCCCTCAACATAGGAAGGTCATGGACCTGATGGAGAGGGTTCAGAGGAGGGCCTCAAAGATGATCAAAGGGCTGGAGCACCTCTGCTACAAGGACAGACTGAGGGAGCTGGGGGTGTTCAGCCTGGAGAAGAGAAGGCTCTGGGGAGGCCTAAGAGCAAGCTGCCAGGACCTGAAGGGGCTCCAAGAAGGCTGCAGAGGGACTGTTCCCAAAGGCCTGCAGGGACAGGAGGAGGGACAATGGCTTGAAATGAGAAAAGAGCAGATTGAGATAGGATGTAAAGAGTAAATTCTGCACCATGAGGCTGCTGCAACAGGTTGCCCAGGGAGGCAGATGGGGCCCCACCCCTGGAAATCTTCAAGGTCAGTCTGGACAAGGCTCTGAGCAAGCTGATCCAGTGGAGGATGGCCCTGCTGACTGCATGGGGGTTGGACCTTTGGAGGTCCCTTCCAACCCAAGCCATTCTATGATCACATGCTGCCGGGAAAGGGAAGAGCTACGTCAGTAATGTATTTTCTCCCGCACAGCCCTGTCCCTTCAGTATGCACACAAGAAATCAAAACCAGAAAAGAGTAAAGACAAGGAGCCACTGGGATAGGGAAAACAGCTTAGGGCAAATGAGAGGCAAGGAAGCTACCTGAGATAAGAAGGTTCTGGAAGAAACTCCCCCTTTATTTCCAAATCTGTAGTCCACAAGGTACTGAATACTGCTTGGGCAGGAAGCTACTGTGACCTCCTGCTTTTTCCAGAGTTCTCCTGGCTGTTTAAGTAGGAGCAGACCACTGGGAAGCCTGTCAGTCCCCTCTGAGGAGCAATAAACTTCCCAGATGAGGCAGTCAGAGGACAGATTGATGCCAAATGCCAGAAGACAGCAAAGTCCTACTGCTGCAGGCTGACAAAGAGGAGTTTGCTGAAGCATAGTATGCTCAGTAAGGCTTAAGAGCATGCTCTTGTGTGGCAGGAATGAACACAGCAGTCCAATAAGTAGCCAGGAAAGGAAATTTTGCCTTAGGTCTGGAATAGTTACTGAAGCTTTATAAAACTCACATCAGACTTCTGCATAAGGCTGTGTAAACACTTAGAATTCCTACACAGGAGACCTACAACCAGTATAAACTGGCCTTTTATTTTCTTCCCTCATAAATAATGCTATCTTTATGTTTTGATGACTTCCTTGTCTCCTAAATTAGAGGGTTTTTAACAAGTGAATTTTGCAAGCTTTCGTCTCAAGAACTGATGATAATTCCAAGGGGTATTGTGAAACTAACTTGGGATCTGCACAAAATACAAGCTGGTTTACTTCCAGTCTAGTCCAATTATGACATCTTCTTGGCTCAGTGATATCCCTAACTTGTAACATTTTTGGAATAATTGGCTGATTTCACAAGAATATCTAAAGGAATCTGATTTTTCTTGGACGACTGCCCAAGATTTTTCAAGTGACAGCATAATGACCTAACTGCAGATGCAATGTATGTTGCCTGCTTAGAAATGGTCTTCAAAACCTTGGTGAAACTCATCCTCTTAGAATCAGGGAATGGCTTAGGTTGGAAGGGACCTCAGACATCATCTACTCCAACCCCCCCTGCCAGTTTGAATCACTTACAGAATTTTTAGAAGGCTGGGGAAATTTTGTTAAATAGAGGATAAGTTCCCTCCCTTACCAGAACTCATTTCTCCAGCAACGATAGGTCCCCAGGTATTGCAAAGACCATTCGTGGTTATTAGTCAAGGACAGGGATTGTCATCCTGATCCAAAGATGGAGCAGAACTGCTCATAGAATCAGAGAACATTAGAGGTTGGAAGGAACCTCCAGAGATCAGCTAGTCCAACCCTCCTGCCAAAAGCAGGATCACCCAGGGCAGGATGCACAGGAATGCATCCAGGTGGGTTTGGAAAGGCTCCAGAGAAGGAGACTCCACAACCTCTCTGGGCAGCCTGCTCCAGGGGTCTGGCACCCTCACTGTAAAGAAGTTTCTCCTCATGTTAAGCTGAAACCTTCTCTGTTCAAGTTTGTCTCCATTTTGTTCCTTTTCTTATCCCTGTGCACCACCCAAAAGAGCCTGGCCCCCTCCACTTGACCCCCACCCCTCAGCTATTGATAGACATTGATCAGATCCCTCTCAGCCTTCTCTTCTCCACACTAAACAGCCCCAGGGCTCTCAGTCTCTCTTCAAAGGGAGATGCTCAAGTCCCCTAATCACCCTCGTGGCTCTTCACAGGATTCTCTCCAGCAGGTCTCTCTGTCTCTTGAACAGGGGAGCTCCAAACTGGACACAGGATTGCAGGGGTGGTCTCAGTAGGGCAGATTAGAGGGGGAGAAGAACCTCCCTAGCCCTGCTGGCCATACTTTTCTTGCTGCATCCCAGGATACCACAAGGGCACATTGCTGTCCCAAATGCTCAGTGTTCAGTGTAAGAGTGGCAAGAATGTTAAGAAGTCCAATTCTTTTGGTGCTTTCACCTGGTAACCCCTTCACTCTCCTAAATCTTCCAAAATGAAATGTGCAAGATAACCACCATGGCAATTTTTGGAGGGGCAGCTAATGTACTCTGCTGCACACTGACCTGGCTTTTCAGCTCTGCACTCCTGAGGTTAGGCATTTGAACCAAGGTGGATCGCTGACATGGCAAATGTCTGCTCCTGTCACTGACCACGCAAACCAGGCTGTTTGACTGAGAGACAGACTCACAGGTTCACAGATTCATGGATTCATAGATTCATAGAATGGTTTAGGTTGGAAGAGACCTTGAAGAACATCTAGTTCCAACTCCCCTGCTGTGGCCTCCCCAGGGCTGAGTACAGGGGCACCATCACTTCCCTACTCCTGCTGGCCACACGGGTTTTGATCCAGGCCAGGATGCTGTTGGCCTTCTTGGCTACCTGGGCACACTGCTGGCATAAATGATTTGTGGTGGTTTCTATTCTGTGAGTCACAGAATCATAGAATTGTCAGGGTTGGAAGGGACCTCAAGGATCATCCAGTTCCAACCCACTGGCCATGGGCAGGGACACCTCACACCAGAGCAGGTTGCTCAGAGCCACATCCAGCCTAGACTTAAAAAATTCCAGGGAAGAGGCTTTCACCACCCACCTGGGCAACCTGTTGCTGTGTCTCACCACCCTCATGGTGAAGAACTTCTTCCTAACATCCAATTTAAATCTCCCCTCCTCTAGCTTGGATCCATTCCCCCCTAGTCCTATCATTACCTGACACACTAAAAATTCCCTCCCCAGCTTTCCTGTAGCCCCCTTCAGATCCTGGAAGGCCACAAGAAGGTCTTCTTGGAGCCTTCTCCACTCCAGACTGCACAACCCCAACTCTCTCAGGCTGTCCTCAGAGCAGAGCAGCTCCAGCCCTCTGCTCATCCTCATGGCCCTTCTCTGGACACCTTCCAGCACCTCCAGATCCTTCCTGGAACAGAGGCTCCAGAACTGTTCACAGAGCTCCAGGTGTGGTCTGAGCAGAGTGGAGCAGAGGGGGAGAATCCCCTCCCTGGCCCTGCTGGCCACACTTCTCTTGCTGCAGCCCAGGCTCTGCTTGGCTCTCTGGGCTGCCAGTGCTCACTGCTTGCTCCTGTTGAGCTTCTCCTCCCCCAGCACCCCCAAGGCCTTTTCTTCAGGGCTGCTCTCAAGCCAGTCCCTGCCCAGCCTGTATCAGTGCCTGGGATTGCCCCAACCCAGCTGCAGGACCTTGCACTTGGTCTTATTGGACCTCATGAGGTTGGCTTGGGCCCAGCTCTGCAGCCTGTCCAGGTCCCTCTGGATGGATCCCTTCCCTCCTGCCTGTCAGCTGCACCACACAGCTTGGTGCTGAGGCTGCCTCAATGCCACTGTCACCAACACTTCCAAATGCAGAGGGGCTACTAAAGCAGGGGTGGTTCAGCAGAGTGGATTATTTTATAGAGCCTTAAATGACATCTTTGCTTCCTCTAATCCAGAGATCATTATCATCATCATCATCATCATTTTCTGTAATTCACACTTTGGTAAAGGGAGAAGATTGCAGACTTCCTTTAGAAACATTACATTGTTTGGTGATTTCTGCCAAGGATCCCAAAATCATCCAGAGAGGAAAGGCATTTCATGGCTTATTATGATCACAGTAGAGAAGTATTAGAGATTGCCTGATTTGGAAATTCAAAAATCCGTATGTTCAAACCTATGGCTCAGATTGCCAGAATGCTGGAAGTCTGAGTGCTGCAGCTTTCTACTAAATGAAGTAGCTGCTCAAATGCTCTGCATTTGGCACTGTCTCTTCCTAGCTGTTTATCGCATAGCAAGTTACCAGCAGCATCCCTTATCTACAGTGTAAGGGTCAAGTTTGTTGGTGACACCCCCTCAGGCTTGGCTGCCATTCAGCCAGACCTGGACAGGCTGAGATTTGGGTGGGGAGAAATGGAATGAAATCCAACAAGGACAAGGGCAGAGTCCTGTACCTAGGAAAGAACAACCACATGGACCAGGATAGGTTGGGGACTGACCTGTTGGAGAACAGCACAGGGTGAAGGAACTTGGGGGTGCTGGAGGACAGAAGGATGCCCCTGAGCCAGCAATGTGCCCTTGTGGCCAAGAAGGTCAAGGGCATCCTGGGGTAGATTGGAAGGGCTGTGGTTAGATGGTGGAGAGAAGTTCTCCTGCTCCTCTACTCTGCCCTGGTGAGAACACATCTGGAATACAGTGTCCAGTTCTGGGCTCCTCAGTTCAAGAAGGACCTCAAGGGAACTGCTTGACAGAGTCCATGGCAGAGCCACAAAGCTGCTGAAGGCAGTGGAAGATCTCCCTGTGAGGCCAGGCTGAAGGAGCTGGGGCTCTTTAACTTGGAGCTGAGGAGCCTGAGGGGTGACCTCATTGCTGGGGGTAAAGATGTGCAGGGCAGTGTGGGGAGGGCAGAGCCAGGCTCTGCTCAGGGCTGGCCAAGGACAGCACAAGGGGCACTGGGTGCCAACGTGAATTAAAGGAGGTGCCACAGGAACATCAGGAACAACTTTTTCCCTGTGAAGGTGCCAGAGCCCTGGAGCAGGCTGCCCAGAGGTTGTGGAGCCTCCTCTGGAGCCATTCCAAACTGACCTGGCTGTGTTCCTGTGTGAGCTGCCCTGGGTGCTGCTGCTCTGGCAGGGGGGTTGGACTGGATGATCTTTGGAGGTCCCTTCCAACCCCTAACATTCTGTGATTGTGTGAAAAGAATTTTCTGTTTCTAAAAGTAGACAAATTTGTTTAGGTTAAAGAAGTAAAGCATCCCATAATTACCAGAGGAAAATGTTTTGAGAGGCTTTGTAGTGTTTTGTGGTTTCAGCGAGATGTGTAAATAAAAGCCATGAGCCAAAATGAAAATATTGAACCACAAATGTTGCAATATGAAGGGGAAAAACTGTTCCATGAGATGACAGCCACTGCAATTATCAAGTTGTATTTCCAGTCTGAATGTGACAACTCCAAGTCTTGTTTCTCTAGAGCCATTAAAATTTTTGTGTTACAGGCACAGCTGCAAAGCTGCAACCTGTCATTGATTTCTGGGTATTTCACTCCAGAATTTGGAAACTGAATACATAGTCAATGTGCAGCTTTAATAATCTTGATGAGTCTGTTTCATTTGGAGAGAGCTGCACGAGGTAATTAAGTTAAGAGCAGAGCCTCTGGCATTTTCAGTGTCACTGGGTCAGTCTTTCTGTTCTGAATCCTTACTTTGAGGTGGCTTTTAGTGTACTGTTACTGTTTGTGAGAGAAGCTTCTAGCACTGGGGAGATTTTAAAGAAATTCACAGAATCATTCAGGTTGGAAAAGAGCTTTGAGACCGTCAAGTCCAACCATTAACCCTACTCTACCAAGGTCACCACTAAACCATATTTCCAAGCACCACATCTAAAAGGTATTTAAACACATGCAGGGTTGGTGACTCCACCACCTCCCTGGGCAGCCTATTCCAATGCCTGACCACCCTTTCACAGAAAAAATGTTTCCTAATGTTCAGCCTAAACCTCCCTGGTACAGCTTGAGTCCATTCCCTCTTGTTCTCTCACTAATTCCCTGTGAGAAGAGACCAGCACTGACCTCTCTACATTGTCCTTTCAGGTAGTTGTAGAGGACAATGAGGTCTCTCTTCAGCCTCCTCTTCCTCACGTGTAGCAGTCCCAGTTCCCTCAGCTGCTCTTCATCAGACTCATTCTCTAGGCCCTTCACCAGCTTAGTTGCTCTTCTCTGCACCCACCCCATCTCCTCATATATCCTTCTCATATTGAGGTGCCCAAAGCTGGACACAGCACTCCAGGTGTGGCCTCCCCAGAGCTGAGTGCCAGGGGACAATCCCCTCCCTGCTCCAGCTGGACACAGCATTGCTGATCCCAGCCAGGATGCCTTTGGCTTTCTTGGCCACCTGGCACTCTGCTGGCTCCTATTCAGCTGCTTGGCCATTAGAACCCCCAGGTCCCTTTCTGCTGGAGAACTTTCCAGCCACACTGCCCCAAGCCTGGAGCATTGAATGGGGTTGTTGTGGCCCAAATGCAGGACCTGGCACTTGGCCTTGTTGAAGCACATCCATTGACCTCAGCTCATTGATCTAATCTGTCTAAGACTCTCTGTAGAGCCTCCCTACCCTCAAGCAGATCAACACTGCCAAAATAATGTGTCTGTCCTATGTTACAGGACAGAAAAGAAATGAAGTCTGTGGTCCCTTCCTTCCCCAAGAAAAGGGGAAGGATAATTGCCTTGGAAAAGGACCCTTCTCTCTGTTCTCTCATATGGGCTGAGCCATTTAAGAGCTGCAGGCAATGGAAAAGGATAAACGACAAGATGAAAAGCCAATTGCTTTTGTAATAAGTGGTGATTTCATACATTTGTAATGAAGAATTGAATTAATTTATTCAACATGCATCAATGACTTGAACTGAATCAACATTAGATAACAGCCCAGAGTCAGTGTATCATATCTGGGTTAGGAACATGTTTTGGAAAGCCTCAGGAGCTGTGGTGGCCTCTGGGATGCATTAGGGAGTGGCAGAACAGAGCCTGCTGCTGGACCCAGCAGCTGCATCTCATTCCCTTTTCCTTGGACTGCGCAGCTGCTGCCTCCACAAAAGTGAACCCAAGGGTGTGGTGTCCCAGACATTGGAAATTGGAGCTGGCCCAACCAGAGGAGGACTTTTCAACACCTACTTAGAGTCAGCTGGAGCCGTCCCTGGGGGCCTCTCAACCAGGATCCTGTGTGCTCACCTCAGGGTCTGGACTTGACTTCTTTTTGGGAACTGCCTGGAAAGATGCACCAGCCATCATCCAGCCACAGAGTGGGAGGGACTGGCTGATGAACAGAGCTGAAGAGGAGACCATCAGAAAGTGCAGAGCTGGTAGAGGAGTGGCCTGAGCCAGTGGACCCTGTGCTGCACAATGACCACTGCCAGCACCACTGCTACAGCAGGAAATCATAGCTGGGGTGAAGGGGAAGGAAGGAACCATCCCCACCAGCCACAGCATGACCACACGTCCTTGGCTGGCTACATGAGGAAGCTCAGCCCGAGGGCTTTCTCATCCAAGCTTCCTCAGCCTCATACAGACAGCCTCAGGTACCTTTGTCTGCATTAATTGTGAAAATCAGTTTAAATAAGTGCACTGAAATGAGTGAAATAAAAAAAAGCACCAAGAGTGTTTGTCTGGCTGAAGAAATCCAGTCTAGTTTCTTTGCTTTTCAACTTTTTTTGATTGCCATTCCCTAGTTATTAGCTGACATAGCCTGGTTAAAAGCTTGGCACAAGCATATAAAGAATGAGATATCCTGTAGCTAAATAGCAGTATCATAGAATCCTAGAATGGATCAGTTTGGAAGGCACCTCAGAAATCTTCTACTCCAAACTCCTCACCATGCCCAGGGACACCTCTCAACCAGACTCAGCTGCTCAAGGCCTCATCCAGCCTGGCCTTCAATACCCCCAGGCAGGAGGCAGCCCCAGACTCCCTGGGCAGCCTGTGCCAGACTCTCACCACCCTCCTACTGAAGAGCTAACCCTACTCTCCCTCAGCTTCAAACCATTCCCCCTTGGCCTATTGCCCTTATGACAAGTCCCTCTCCAATCTAGTTTCTTTGCTTTTCAACTTTTTTTGATTGTTATGCTCAAATTTTATCTGGCATAGCCTGGTTAGCAGCTTGGCACAAACATTTAAATAATGAGATATCCTGCAACTAAATAGACAGCAACAATAAATTACTGTGACAAAAAAAAATACTTATAATAAGAAACCAACAAATAGTTCCAAGCTCACCACAGTTGAAGGAGATCCAAATGCATTATGGGGCAGAAAATGAGTACTGGGAAAACTGTTACAAAGGAAACATTTTGTGCCAAGGTCATAGAATCATAGAATTATAAAATAGCTTAGGCTGGAAGGGACCTGGAAGGGTATCCTGGAGTGCATCAAGAAAAGTGTGGCCAGCAGGGCTGGGGAGGTTCTGCTGCCCTTCTGCTCTGCCCTGCTGAGACCACCCCTGCAATCCTGTGTCCAGTTTGGGGCTTCCCAGCTCAAGAGAGACAGAGACCTGCTGGAGAGAGTCCAAGGGAGATCCACAAGAGTGATTAGGGGACTTGAGCATCTCCCCTATGAAGAGAGGCTGAGACCCCTGGGGCTGTTTAGTCTGGAGAAGGCTGAAAGGGGATCTGATCAATGTCTATCAGTATCTGAGGGGTGGATGTCAAGTGGAGGGGGCCAGGCTTTTTTGGGTGGTGTGCAATAATAAGACAAGGACCAACAGGTACAAGCTTGAACATAGAAGATTTCAGCTCAACATGAGGAGAAACTTCTTTACAGTGAGGGTGCCAGAGCCCTGGAACAGGCTGCCCAGAGAGGTTGTGGAGTCTCCTTCTCTGGAGCCTTTCCAAACCCACCTGGATGCATTCCTGTGCATCCTGCCCTGGGTGATCCTGCTTTGGCAGAGGGGTTGGACTGGCTGATCTCTCGAGGTCCCTTCCAACCTCTAATGTGGTACTGTGACCTTAGAGATCATCTACTCCAACCTCCCTGCCATGGGCAGGGACGCCTCTCAACTAGAATCAAAGCCTCATCCAACCTGGCCTTGAACACCCCCAGGGAGGAGGTGTCTGAGGGAAAGTACTTTCTGCAGATTCATTTTTTTTCTCTTTACCTGCTCAGCCAAATATGGAACAGGATGGTCCATGAAAATGTATAAACAAATTCTTCCAGTGTTTCTTCAAGAACCTACATAAATGTGACAGTTCGGGAAGAAATACTGTAGGGAACCCAATACTGAAGCCTAAATATACCCCAACCCTACAACACTTTTATTGCATGAAGACCTATACCCATCTGACAAACTGAAAGAAAAGAATCCTCTCTTCTCTGTGTTTTTAGGCAAACACAGGGAAGAGAAAAGCTAACATGCTGTAAGGGGGTTGGGGATACAAGAAATTACATCTCAGGCTGGTTCCAGGAGAACCCAAGCACCATTCAGGCCTTGTGTACTCTTCAGGGCTGGCAGATAAGTTTTCAAAACCACTTTGGATAGGGGCTGGGCAATCTCTCCCCTTGAGCAGGCCAACTTGTAACATATCTATATCTTTGTGCTATCATTGGTCTTATCAAATGACTTCAGCTTCTGTCTGTTCAGGGCTTTCTTTGCTAGTTTTGCTTACTTTTCATGTTTTCTTATCTTGAGTTATCAGCTCAAGTTCTCATTCAGCAGACAGTATCTCCAACCTGCTAAGGCACTACTCAAACCAAAGGTAGGTGGCCATCAGCTTGTACTTGAGCTGATGCTTGAACTGGGGTTGTTGCTTAATCCTGCTTAGGCAGGTCACGTGTACCTCCGGTCAGACCAGGATGCAGCTCCCTCCCCAGCTGGGATTGCTGCCATACTCCCCCATACTCCCACTAAGCTAATTCACAGGTTTACAGTTCACAGGCTCACAGGATGTTAGGGCTTGGAAGGGACCTCTGGAGATCTTCCAGTCCAAGCCCCCTGGCCAGAGCAGGACCAGAGAATGTAGCACAGGTCACACAGGAACACATCCAGACAGGGCTGGAAAGGCTCCAGAGAAGGAGACTCCACAACCTCTCTGGGCAGCCTGTTCCAGTGCTCTGGGACCCTCACACTGAAGAAGTTCCTCCTCACGTTGAGGTGGAACCTCCTGTGCTGGAGTTTATATCCATTGCCCCTTGTCCTATCCCAGGGTGCAACTGAGCAGAGCCTGTTCCTTCCCTCTTGACCCTCAGCCCTCAGATATTTACAGACATTTATTAGATCCCCTCTCAGTCTTCTCTTCTCCACACTAACCAGCCCCAGGTCTCTCAGCCTCTCCTCACCAGGCAGTCTCCAGTCCCTTCAGCATCCTTGTAGCCTCTGTTGGACTCTCTCCAGCAGATCCCTGTCCCTCTTGAACTGGGGAGCCCAGAACTGGATGGAATATTCCAGGTGAGGTCTCCGCAGGGCAGAGTAAAGGGGAAGGAGAACCTCCCTGGATCTGCTGCACACACTCTTCTTAATTCAAGTGAATTGAGATAGCTGCTGGACACCCAGGATGCTGCTGTTATTGTCAGTTCCAGCTAGGAGGTTGTTGTGCTTAAGAGGCTGGGTTCTCACACAAAGATCTTCTTCCTAATTCACACAGGTAGGAAGGTATCTGTGAATAAGTCACAGGTTCTCCATGATCACTGTAAACATATTTTGCTATCTTTAAGCTTGTGCCAAAGAGGTCTCCTTCTCTGGAGACATTCAAAACCCACTTGGATGCATTCCTGTGTGACCTGCTCTAGGTGAACCTGTCCTGGCAGGGGGGTTGCACTGGATGATTTTTTGAGGTCCCTTCCAACCCCTAATGTTCTGAAATAAATTTCAGTTTTGTTTCGGATTGTTTTCAAAGAATATTTTATTTGACTGTAAGCTTTTCACTATTGATGGTCTATGATTAGTCACGTAAGTCCAACAACATTTTCCAGTTGACTGCTCAGATGTCTGAGAGCTTTGAAACAGGAGAAGAAAAGACAATTACCAAGCACTGAATAATCAACAGAAGTAGTAATCTTGAAAGAGTTTGTTATTGCTGTGCATTAGAGTATATTAAAACATGCACTCTGTAAAACAAGGCACTGTGCACCAGAGAATACAGGCACCAGTACAGGTTAGGGGTTGCCCTGCTGGGAAGCAGCTCCATGGACAAAAACCTTGGAGTCTGAGTGGACAGCAAGTTCTGCATGGGATAGCAATGTGGCCAAGAGAGCCAATGGGATCCTGAGGTGCAGCAAGAAAAGTGTGGCCAGCAGGGCTGGGGAGGTTCTTCTGCCCCTCTGCTCTGCCCTGCTGAGACCACACTTGGAATACTGTGTCCAGTTTTGGGCTCCCCAGTTCAAGCGAGACAGAGACCTGCTGGAGAGAGCCACAATGATGCTTAGGGGACTTGGGCATCTCCCCTACATGAAAGACTGAGAGCCCTGGGGCTGTTTAGTGTGGAGAAGAGAAGGCTGAGAGGGATCTGATCAATGTCTATCAATAGCTGAGGGGTGGGGGTCAACTGGAGGGGGCCAGGCTCTTTTGGGTGGTGCACAGTAATATGCCAAGGAACAATGGAGACAAACTTGAACAGAGAAGGTTTCAGCTCAACATGAGGAGAAACTTCTTTACAGTGAAGGTGACAGAGCTCTGGAAAGGGCTGCCTAGGGAGGTTGTGGAGTCTCCCTCTCTGGAGACTTTCCAAACCCACCTGAATGCATTCCTGTATGGACTGCCCTGGGTGACCTTGCTTTTGGCAAGGGGGTTGGGCTGGATGGTCTCTGGAGGTCCCTTCCAACCTCCAACATTCTGTGATTCTCTGATATAGAAAGACATTTAACTTACAGCTGAAGCTACTTGAATGAATCTTTTCAGCACCTTAGGTAGCAACCAGACTGTGTATGGCTTATGCTAATTGCTGTGCTCTTTGTGTTTCCATCTGAGCACGCACAGCCAGATTGGGTGTTCCCAATTTCAGCTCCATGGCTTGCTCATGTTGGTTATATAATGACACATCTTTCCAAAGCTGTGGTTGGGTGCAGGTGCTCAGATCAACTGCCTGGAGTTTGGATTCTCAGGAGGATCTTCAGAAAATGAAGCATCTGTGGTTACATTTATAACTACAAATCATGCAGTGAGATCATCCCCAGCCAGCTTCTGGTTTAATCAAAACAGCAGGCAGCATTTTAAAGCACGGAGATTGTATACAGGAAAAAAAGCATTTAACAGCAAACATCCCAAGGGAAAGTGCCCTGAACAGGCCCTGGAACAGGCTGCCCAGGAGGGTTGTGGAGTCTCCCTCTCTGGAAATATTCAAAACCCACCTGGCTGTGTTCCTGTGTGATCTGCTCTAGGTGCTGCCCTGGCAGGGCGGTTGGCCTGGATGATCTTTTGAGGTCCCTTCCAACCCCTAACATTCTCTGATTCTGTAACATGCTGTGATTTCTGAAGCACTAATTTTTACCTACTTGGAAGTGGTTTTAAAGTCCTCTCACCACTTTTTTTTTTTAATGCAACTCCTTCCCAGTCAGTTTCCAATCCTTTTCAACTATAGCACAAAGGCAATCCCTAAACTATGCCCTAAGGAAAGCATCTTCGTGGAATAAGTGAAGTTAAAATCTGTAACTGCTTTATTATTCTGTAATAAAAATCACCTTTTTATTGGCTTTACTGTCTTTTGATTTCTTATTAAGGAAGTGGCAGATTGCACACAGTGCTGTTTGCTCTACATGATACAAATGGAAATAACAAGCTGGTGGCTAAATATTTGCTTATTGCATTCTTCCCCTATATGCTGTTCAGCAAGCCATACAACTTGCAGTTTGACATAGGGATATAATCAATGATTAACCACATCAAATTCCCTGGACAATCCCATACAGATTCTGCCAAAAGGCTAATGTTTGTTAGAGGTGGGTCCACACACAAAGATTATGCACTTTTTTTTTGGGGGGGGGGTGGGGGTGGGGGAGGGAGTGTGAATTTCTTTTATGCCAAATATATTATTTTCTTCCATGTTTTTTTTCTACTTGGCAGTATTTGGTAGATAACGGAAGAGAAAATTGGTAGTCTGTGTGTCAGAGCATCTAAAACATTCACAAAAGCTTTTTTAAAAGTAGAATCACAGAACAGTTTGGGTTGGAAGGGACCTCCAAAGGTCATCCAGTCCAATCCCTCTAGAGCAGGTTGCTCACAGTCTTGTCCAGCCTCACCTTGAGGATCTCCAGGGATGGGGCCTCAGCTACCTGCCTGGGCAACCTGTTGCAGTGTTCCAGCACCCTCATGGTGCAGAATTTATTCCTAACATCCAATCTACATCTCATCTCATTTCAAAGCATTACCCCTCATCCTATCACTGCAGGCCCATAAACCTCAAATATTTTCAGTCAAAAGAATTCATTGTTTAGGTTTGTAGTACACTGAAACCTTTCTGGTTTTTCTCAAGGGTGGAAAATGTTTGTTTGGTTGGTTTTTTTCCTGCAAGATGCTTTGCTCAACCACACTGTTTTCTATGAAAAACTAACAAGCAACAGTTTTAATGAAAATTTCATGGCCCAGAGGGTAAGAGCAGCTGATAAAGGGCAAGGTGTGCCACTGCGTCATGACTCCTTGTGCAAGGAGTCCTGTGTGCCAGGCAGTGTGCATCTGGATTGAGTTTCTGGCTGCAAGGAGGCTCAGCAGGGCTCTGGGCAACCTGATCTAGTGGAGGATGCCCCTGCTCACTGTAGAGGGGGGTGGACTGGATGACCTTTGGAGGTCCCTTCCAACCCAGACCATTCTGTGATTTGTGATTCTGACACAAACTGTGCTGCTGGGAGGCATGTTGGTGGTTGAGGGCAAAAGGGAAACAACAGAAATGTGTCTTAGGATAACTTGGAGAGATATGGGAGGCCAGCACAGGCAGGTGACAGTGTTGTGCAGAACCAAGCAGGGAGTTCCTCCTCTCTATTGTATCTCACTTGGCTCCACTGTGCCACTCATTTGGAAAAACTGAATGTACTCCAGATCATGGGGCAGGGAGAAGGCCTAAGCTGAGCCAGAAGAGATCATAGCCTCACAGAATTAATCTTGCCAGAAAATGACAGCCCTGCAGAGCTTCTCCAGGAGCTTGGAATATCCTTCCCTGAGCACACCCTCTCAGGATGTATTTGCCATTAGGGATGTGCATGTCAAAAATTTGTCACTGTGCATCTCTTGGCTACTCAAGCACACTGCCAGACATTTCATGATCTGGTGAGCACTTTCCCTTGGTGACTCTAGGAGGAAATCATTGTCACCCTCTTTTTGATGGAGTGATCTCTGGGAAAGCTGAAACATTTGCTTCACCTTCTGGCCCAGGTGCATGCTTTGCTCACTGATGTGTGTCTAACTTTTTACTGCTGGACCATAGCATGTGCTCCACACAACACTGCTTCTGAAACCCAACTAACCCTTATTCTCTTAGGTTTGCCCTAATTTAAATGTCAAGGCAAAATGTTTAGATTTAGGAAGTTTAGATTGGGTATTAGGAAACATTTCTTCACCAAAAGGTTTCTGGAGTACTGCATCCAGCTCTGGAGCCCTCAGCACAGGAAGGACATGCAGCTGATGGAATGAGTCCAGAGGAGGGTCATGAAGATGATCAGGGGACTGCAACACTTTTGCTATGAGGACAGGCTGAGGGAGCTGGGGGTGTTCAGCATGGAAAGGAGAAGCCTTTGGGGAGACCTAAGAGCAACCTTCCAGTACCTGAAGGGTACAGAAGGCTGCAGAGGGACTGTTCCCAAAGGGCTGCAGGGACAGGAGCAGGGACAAGGGTTTGAAAGGAGAGCAGAGCAGATTGAGATTGGATGTGAGGAACAAGTTGTGCAGCAGGAGGCTGCTGCAACACGGCAACAGGTTGCCCAGGGAGGTAGCTGAGGCCCCATCTCTGGAGATATTCAAGGTCAGACTGGACAAGGCTGTGAGCAACCTGCTCTGCTTAAGGATGTCCCTGCTGACTGCAGGGGGGTTGGACTGGATGACCTTTGGAAGTCCCTTCCAACCCAACCCATTCTGTGACCACACATGTTAGTATACCAATCTAAACCACCTCTAATCTTATTCCTAAATAGACTCTTCATGTCTGCTTTGATCAGAGCAGTCTCTGTCACAGACACAGATGAACAAGTGGATGGCAAAGGAGAGGCTGAAATGAATATGTTGCCTCCCAGTGATTTCTACAGAATACCTGGAGTTAAAAAGAATGAATTACAAACATAAATTCAAATCATTTTAGAGGCTACAGGAAGAGAGCAGGAAATCACAAACTGCTATGCAGAGTTCTAGATATTTATCTTGGAAGTTCACTGAGTCACCAAGTTAATGGACTTCAAAGACAGCTCATTGCTTCCATGGCATTGCTGCTCTGGAATTATTTCTTGTACTACTTTCTTTGATGCTTTCATCCACTTCTGTATTGGTATTTTCTATTTATACTTTTTTTTTTCCTTAAGTGCATCACATTGATTTTGCATTTCAGCACTCCACAAAGGCTCCCATCATTATTACCATGCCAAAACCCCCATGGTCCTGAGTTGAGAGGTTACACAGTAAAGCCACAAAATGCCATGTACAACTCTAGATCCTTACCTGAGAGATTCCCTGACTCCCAGAGCTCCTGATGCATGAAGGCACCTGGTAACTTTATGTATGAGTCCCTGAAAACAATGAGGGTGTTCCTCTTGGCTCTTCAAAGTGTTGGGGTTTAAAACACCAAATTATGTTCTCAGAATCATAGAATTACACAAACACTAAGGCTGGAAAAGACCTTCAAGATCATCAAGTCCAACCCTAACCCTATTGCCATGGCCACTAAACGATATCCTGAAACACTACAGCTACAGCTTCTGGAACATCTCCAGGGTTGGAGACTCCACTGCCTCCCTGGGCAGCCTGTTTCAATGCCTACTAAACCATACAGGTTATTTGGGAATGGAGGAGAGGAAGATGGGAAAGAGGTAAAATCAGAATCTTCTCCTCTAGTTATTCCCTCATTTCTGCAGTCCAGGCCCCTGCAAACAAGGAAAGGGATACATCATCTGCTTATTTACCATCAATATGAGCCAGCAATGGTCCCTGGCAGCCCAGCAGGCAGGTGTGTGCTGAGCTGCATCCAGAGCAGGGAGAGCAGCAGCACAGGGAGGGGATTCTGCCCCTCTGCTCTGCTGAGACCCCACATAGAGCACTGCCTCCAGTTCTGCTGCCTGCAGCATAAGAGGGACATGGAGCTGCTGGAGTGGGTCCACAAAAGGCCATGATAATGATCAGAGGGCTGGAGAACCTACCCTGTGGAAACAGGCTTAAGAGGGTTGGGGCTGTTCAGCCTGGAGAAGAGAAGGCTCCAGGGTGACCTTAGAGCAACCTTCCAGTACCTGAAGGGGCTACAAGAAAGCCAGGAAGGGACTTTTGACGAGGGCTGGGAGTGATAGGACCAGAGGGGATGGATTGATGCTTGAGGAGGGCAGATTGAGACTGGAGATTGGGAAGAAATTCTTTGGAGTGAGGGTGGGGAGACACTGGCACAGGTTGCCCAGGGAGGCTGTGGATGTCCTCTCCATGAGGTGTTCAAGACCAGGTTGGATGAGGCCTTGAGCAAGCTGGGCTGGTGGGAGGTGTCCCTGCCCATGGCAGGGGGTTGGAATAAGATGCTCTTTCAGGTCCCTTCCAAACTAAATCATTCTATCAAACTGTGTGATGGAAAAGGATAACAAAATGATAGCTAGCACTTTGGTTGTTCATTATAGACCATTCTAACCTAAACCATTCTCTGAATCTATGAATCTTCTTGGGAGGACTTACTGTCTCCTGTAGCTTGTCTTCCTGGAGAAATCCCCAGTGTTTGGAGAAGGTGTATGGACTTGCAGCTCACAGATGCACACCCTTGCATGTAGGGTTTATGGACACATTGATGCCTCTTCTGGGAACCTAAACAGAAGAAGTTATCCTTAGAATAATGGACGCTATTTGCTCCCTTTTCTACATGTTGCTAAACACAGAAACACAAACTGCTGTTTGTAACAATTTGTGCACAGGCTGGAATGTTCAGTCTCTTATTTGATCCTGGTTTTAATACCTAAAGAAAAAAAAAAAAAAGAACCCAACAAAATGAACCAGAAGAGAATAAGGAGCATTTACAAGACAGCTGGGAAAATCTGATCAATACTAATAGGTTGCTGGACATACTGTCAGGAAAATACAATCTACTACTTGGTCAGTAGCTATTGCTACTTAGTTTTAGTGACAGCACCTTTAAATCAATAGCTCCCTTTTAATATTTTATCCCCTCATCCCATTAGTCTACTCTTGTGTCCCTTTTTTAGTGCTAATCAAAGTTATTTGCAATGACCTTGACATTTTTTTCTAGGTATTTAGAGGCTCAGGTTTCACTTAAATTAGCAAGCACAGGAAGAGCCTTTTGTGGATTTCAAATTCACTTATACTTTAAGAACTTTCTTTGCTACATTTTTGTTTGCTTGTTTGTTTGTTTCACCAGTAAGCAATTCTATCATTTTTGTATGAGGTATAGGCCTAAATTAAAATGTTTTGGACTTTTCTGTTTTCATTGTAAATAGTAGCCAAATACAACCAAAATTACTTCATATGTATATCTAATTATGTATTCTGTCTTCAGGATGCCAAAAAATACTTTCAATTTTCCATTGCAATTATCATAGAATGGCTCAGGTTGGAAGGGACCTCAGAGCTCATCTCCTCCAACCTCCCCACCATGCCCAGGGCCACCTCTCAGCCAGACTCAGCTGCTCAAGGCCTCATCCAACCTGGCCTGGAACACCCGCAGGCAGGAGGCAGCCACAGCCTCCCTGGGCAGCCTGTGCCAGACTCTCACCACCCTCACACTCAACAACTTCTTCCTCAGCTCCACTCTAACCCTGCTCTGCCTCAGCTTCAAACCATTCCCCCTTGGCCTGTCTCTAGACACCCTCAGCAAAAGTCCCTCTGCAGCCTTCCTGCAGGATCCCTTCAGGTCCTGGCAGGCAGCTCTGAGGTCCCCCTGGAGCCTTCTCCTCTGCAGGCTGCACACCCCCAGCTCCCTCAGCCTGTGCTCACAGCAGAGCTGCTCCAGCCCTTGCATCATCTTTGTGGCCTCCTCTGGCCTCTCTCCAGCAGCTCTGTGTCCTTCTCCTGCTGGGGACCCCAGAACTGGAGGTAGGATTGGAGGTGAGGTCTGAGTAGAGCAGAGCCAAGGGGCAGAATCCCCTCTCCTGCCCTGCTGCCCACACTCCTCTGGCTGCAGCCCAGCACACAGCTGCCTGTTGGGCTGCAGGAGGGCACTGCTGTCTCCTAGGGAGCTGCTCAGCACCCAACACCCCCAAGGCTCTTCCTTCAGAGCTGCTCTCAGCCACTCTACACCCAGCCTGGATTTCAACCACTGTAAGGGTTTTGACTTACTGAATCAAACTAACTTTGTAGCCCTCCTCTGGAATCTGTTGTCTGTAAGGGTTCTCACTTTGGCTTTGCAGTTTGTCTGTCAATATTTGGGACATTTTCTTACTCCATGGTTATCCTGTAGTTGTGTTGGAAGGTATTTGAATTCAGGGATGAGTTTTTCTGTGTTTTAATTGTGGACCATGCTTGTAGCTTAAAAAATGGTTATTTTTACTGACAGAGTTACTACAGAGTTAACTGCATCTCAGGCATTTCCCTGCATATTGAGAACAGCATCTGATAATGTTCTCTGTGACCAAGAAAAGCACACAGCCCTTCAGCATTTTAATTAGGCAGGTAGGAATAAGGAGCAAGGCTCCAGAACTAAAATCACACAGCAATTAAATAAGCATCTATCCAGCTCTGGTTTTTCACTCAGACTGCTTTCCTGGCAATGCTGTTTTATCAATTATCTTATCAGTTGTTACTAAGCCAGCAGTGATCTACATAATTCTGCCCCTGTGTTAGATTACATCCATGGCAATGAACATGGCAGTTCTGTTAAGTAGCTCATTTACTTTTCAGTGAGTCACAGGAAACACTCAAACCAATTTGCTTTGTACTAGCAAAAGCTTTGTACTAAAAGCTACCAACTGAAAAAAGTAGGGTTTGAGTCAAAGCTTGGTGAAATCACAGAATTGTCAGGGCTGGAAGGGACCTCATGGATCAGCCACTTCCAACTCCCCTGCCATGGGCAGGGACACCTCACACCACAGCAGGTTGCTCACAGCCACATCCAGCCTGGGAATGAGGCTTCCACCACCTCCCTGGGCAACCTGTGCCAGTGTCTCACCACCCTCATGGTGAAGAACTTCTTCTTAATGTGTAATCTAAATCTCCCCTCCTCTAGCTTGGATCCATTCCCCCCCAGTCCTATCACTCCCTGACACCCTCAAAAGTCCCTCCCCAGCTTTCTTGTAGCCCCGTTCTGAACTGGAAGGCCACAAGAAGGTCTCCTTGGAGCCTTCTCCTCTCCAGACCAAACAACTCCAACTCTCTCAGTCTGTCCTCATAGGAGAGGAGCTGCAGCCCTTTGCTTATCCTTGTGGCCCTTCTCTGGACACCTTCCAGCACATCCTCAACTAGATCAGGTTGCTCAGAGCCTTGTCAAGCCTCACCTATCATACACATCTGAACTCTCCTTCTTACATAACCTCAAGACACTTTCCACACACAGATAAATATTCTCTCTCTCTGTGGCAAGTGCAAAAATTAATTGCAAAATAGTGGCTGCCCACAAGTGACAGTGAGGATGAGTGGCAGACCTCAATAAAAGTGGTTTAAATCCTTTGAAGGATTCCTTACTGCAAACTGAATCCATTTATTTCAGTCATTTCTTCTGTTATTTCTTATTTTTCAGAAATATGCATGCCCCTTTTTCACACTTGATCGAACTAACAAGCAGAGCTTCACTGAATTTACTTAGGTAACTTATGGGTCATGGTCAGTCCCACCACAATGTGATAACTAATGTCATTAGCATTGTAGTTAAAGTGCTAAGACATTTCAGGAGTTTACGATAGGATTCCAATAGCTGAAGAGATCCTACAGGACGGCTACAGAGGGACTTTTCATGAGGGCGTCCAGAGACAGGACAAGGGAGAATGGTTTAAAGCTGATGGAAACTGGATCTTAGGAAGAAGTTCTTCAGTAGGAGGGTGGTGAGACTCTGGAATAGGCTGCCCAGGGAAGCTGTAGATGCCTCCTCCTTGGGGGTGTTCCAGGCCAGGTTAGATGAGGTCTCGAGCAGCTGAGTCTGGTTGAGAAGTGTCCCTGCCCATGGTGGGAAGGTTGGAGTAGATGAGCTCTGAGGTCCCTTCCAACCTAAACCATTCTGTTATTCAAATGCCCAATGCAAGACATGTCAGAAGGGCCTGGTTATTGTGTGCTTAGCATTTCCTGAACACTTAAGGATATGTTGTCATAAATCTCTGGGGTTTTTAGCCATGTATTAGTTTTATATACACAAACCTTTACAGAAAGGGGCACTAGATTCACACTAAAGGAATGCTAATAATACAGCAAATACACTTCTGAAGGTCAAGGTCAGGCTGGATAAGGCTCTGAACAACCTGATCTAGTGGAGGATGTCCCTGCTCACTGCAGGGGGGTTGGACTGGATGACCTTTGGAGGTCCCTTCCAACCCAAACCATTCATGTTCTCCTCATGCCCCGGTGTCTTCAGAAACCATCACAAGATATCCACATCAGAGGCAGTTTTAGGAGTGCCTGGCACAGCAGTTCCTTTGCATGCCATGGTATGGTGTGAATAAGGCACAGAACTCAGCAATGCAAGTCACCTGTATAGCTTGGGGACAGTAGAAAAAGCAGCTCTCCAGGGCTCCCACACCTCCAGCTGTGGATCCCATTAAAACCCAGGCTAACACATACAAACAGCAACTCAAGCTCTCAGAGTGTTTCTGAAGAGCCTAGGCTGACAGGCTTCTCTTCTCAGAATGCAACTCAGCTTCCTAGAACTGGTGCAGTGAGGAGCAGAGAGAACATGCTATTTCGGTTACAGAATGTCCTTGTGCTCCTGGGACACTTCATCCTCAGCAGGGGCCAGTCTTGAGAAAGAGGCCAAAGCTGGAAATGTTCATGCACTTAATTAAAAGATGGCAGTGGAATCAAATTTATACCTTCAGATCTTCTGTTGGATTTCAACATGAGCATGCAGCCCTCTGATGGTGCCAGTGGAGTTTCATGTCAATTCTTGAAGTCATCTTGCACGTGAGGTATGCTGGAGGAGAGGAACACAGGATTTCTGACTATTCTTATTTAGAAATCCTGTGTCTGAGCTACCTCAGATTTCAGCTACATTTGGATCCAGATGAGGATCATGTCACTTGGATCCTTCTCAGTTACTAGTTAAGTCCTCATAGGAATACTGGAATAGCAAGTTTTAAAGTTGCACTAAGAAGAAGGGGTTATGGTAGTCTGCACAACCTCTGCCCAGCTGTCTTTTGGGAAGGCTTTGCAGTGCCCAGTGACAGGACAAGGGGAAAGAGGCACAAAATAGAACACAGGAAGTTCCACCTAAGCATAAGGGAAAATCTTTGAGTATCCAGAGCCCTGGAGCAGGCTGCCCAGAGAGGCTGTGGAGTCTCCTTCTCTGCAGATTTTCAGAACCTGCCTGGATGTGTTCCTTTGTGACCTGATCTGGGAGAACTTGCTTTAGCTGCATCACCCAGCAGAGCCTGGCTCCATTCTCTTGGCACTCACCCTGCACATCTTTATCAACAGCAATGAGGTCACCCCTCAGGCTCCTCCTCTCCAAGCCCCAGCTCCCTCAGCCTGGCCTCACAGGGAGATGTTCCACTGCCTGCAGCAGCTTTGTGGCTCTGTGCTGGACTTTCTCAAGCAGTTTCCTGAGGTCCTTCTTGAACTGAGGGGCCCAGAACTGGGCACAATATTCCAGATGTGGCCTCACCTGGGCAGAGTAGAGGGGGAGGAAAACTTCTCTTGATCTGCTAACCACAGCTCTTCTAATTCATCCCAGATAGCATTGGCCTTCTTGGCCACAAGAGCACATTGCTGGAAATGGCCTGAAATTGTGGGAAGGTTTAGACTGTATATCAGGAAACATTTCTTTACTGAAAGAGTGATCAGGCATTGGAACATGTTGCCCAGCAAGGTGGTAGAGTCACTGTCCCTCGAGGTGTTCAAGAAACATGGACAAGGCATTTCAGGACATGGTTTAATGGCCCTGCTGGTCTTAGGTTGATGGTTGGACTCAATGATCTTAGAGGTCTTTTCCAACTCAAAGATCTCTGATTCTATAAGGAAGGTTTGTGTTAAACCATACCTTGCAGTCTTTGAAAGTCTATTGAAGAGCATGAAGTAGCAACAACCCAGTTAGATATCTGCTTTACTAAGCAAGCTGGAGAGTGATGTCCTTTTCTTGACAACTTCATCAACGATGACCTGCAGATTACAGCCAGCATTAAAGAAGTGTTATTTTAATGGTTCTGAAACCATACTTTCAAGGAAACAACGTCTGCTTTATTTATGGATGTGGCTGAACTGCTGCAACACCAGCACTGGATTAACCACAGACTTATAAAATGACCCCAGCTGACTCCCTTTTGTTAGCATCAAGTATGAGTCTGTAAATCATAGAATCACAGAATGTCAGGGTTGGAAGGGACCTCAAGGATCATCCAGTTCCAACTCCCCTGCCATGGGCAGGGACACCTCACACAGGTTGCTCACAGCCACATCCAGCCTGGCTGCAAAAACCTCCAGGGATGAGGCTTCCACCACCTCCCTGGGCAGCCTGGTCCAGTCTCTCACCACCCTCATGGGGAAGAATTTCTTCCTGACATCCAATCTAAATCTCCTCTCCTCTAGCTTGGATCCATTCCCCTTAGTCCTATCACTACCCAACACCCTAAAAAGTCCCTCACCACATCCCATCTGAATCTACCCACTTCTAGTTTTGCTCCAAGTGGGCCTTGTGAAGCTGCCTTCAGCTCTACCTTTGAGACACTTGGATGTTTTATACCCCTTCTGACCCTTCAGACCTGCAGTAAGAGGTTCCCACAGTTCCCACTCTGTGAAAAACATTCAGTTGCTTTGTGTAAATGATGAGCAGCCTGAGACCCTTAAAAGAAGAAGTCACAAAAGCTCTTCTGTCTTGGTAATATTATTGTTGATGTTGAAAATTTGCTTGGATACTACAGCAATGGGGCTCTGCAGAACATCCTCCAGAAAAAAAAAGAAAGCAGTTAAATATTTGCACATGCTGGAAGGAGCATGAGTCAGCAATGGAGTGGGAACATTAATCACAGCTTCACAATGAGCAGCATTGTGATGGGGTCTTGCCTCAAGCATGGGATCCACCAGGACTTTCTTCTCAAAGGAAGGTTCAGGGAGTGGACTTAGCTGGAACTTCTTTTGCACCAGAGGAGTGCAAAAAGAGGTGATGGAAAATTATTGTTATTCTAAGCTGGGGGTATATTCAAAATACCAGAAGGAAGCATTCCCCATTCACTCCTGAGACCTTATTTGGTTGCATGTAGGCTATGGAGAGAGGTTCATTGGCTAAAAAGACCCTTGGACTGTGTCATAACTCCTGCCTGGAAAACCACTGCTGCCCAGACAAAAGGAAAGGGAGTGAATGGAATCAGGGAAGAAGAAGCCAGGAGAGATTTTTTTTTAATCCATTCCCAGGGTTTAAAACACTGAAACAGATGGACAAGAAGCTGGACATAAGCAGGCAGTGTGCACTTGAGGTCCAGAAAGCAAATCACATCCTGGGCTGCATCAAAAGATGCATTGCCAGCAGATCCAGAGAGGTGTTTCTACCCCAGAGCCTTCTTCTCTTCTGCAGGCTGAACACCCCCAGCTCCCTCAGTCTGTCCTCGTAGCAGAGGTGCTCCAACCCCTTGATCATTTTCATGGCCCTCCTCTGGACCTGCTCCATCAGGTCCATGTCCTTCCCATGCTCCATCTCTCCAGTTTTCACCTCTTCTCCCTTCAAATGACACCAGGACTGTGCACTCTTCTGTTTCTTGAGGTTTGTTTTTTAATCTGCTAAGATTGTGGTTGTTGTTTCCAGTCAGACAGTGAGTGTCTCACTGCAGCTAAAGGCCAATGTCTGCCTCTCTAAGGCTTTTCCAGACCACACCATGAGTGATAACAAGGGGTGGGGTTCCATCAGCATCTGCTAGGAATTTTAGCACATGCCCTGCAACAAGTCTGGAAATGAATTTTCAGTCTTTTATCATTTGTATTTTAAATGTTATTTAAATGCTGTTGAGGTTTCATTTTTCACCCTGAAGCTCAGTGATTCACAGCAGTTTCTGACAGTAGCCATGTGCCTGTCAACTTCGAGAATTCCCCAGCTACTGCCTTAGCACTGCTCTGATCTGATTTGTTTTGCTTTGGAACATGGATTGGTTGCTTGTGGTTTTTTATTAAAGAGGCCATGTGTGGGTGTTCCTTACTCTCATCAAAACCAGAGCAGCCACAGTGACTTGTCCAAACTTGTGCTTAAAAAAATGACACAGAGATGTTGGAGTGAGTCTAGAGGAGGGCCACAAAGAAGATCCAAGGGCTGGAGCAGCTCTGCTGTGAGCACAGGCTGAGGGAGCTGGGGGTGTGCAGCCTGCAGAGGAGAAGGCTCCAGGGGCACCTCAGAGCTGCCTGCCAGGACCTGAAGGGATCCTGCAGGAAGGCTGCAGAGGGACTTTTGCTGAGGGGGTCTGGAGCCAGGCCAAGGGGGAATGGTTTGAAGCTGAGGCAGAGCAGGGTTAGAGTGGAGCTGAGGAAGAAGTTGTTGAGTGTGAGGGTGGTGAGAGTCTGGCACAGGCTGCCCAGGGTGGCTGTGGCTGCCTCCTGCCTGGGGGTGTTCCAGGCCAGGTTTGATGAGGCCTTGAGCAGCTGAGTCTGGCTGAGAGGTGTCCCTGGGCATGGTGGGGAGATTGGAGTAGATGAGCTCCGAGGTCCCTTCCAACCTGAACCATTCTAGGATTCTATAAACCAGGGACAAACATGACAGCAACCTTTACACACCATTGAGTAACTTCTCCTGTTGGTGACCATCCTGTGACACTAAGCACCACAAGCAGCAGTGGAGGAGATAGCTTGGGGGACCACACCCTGGAGGAGGCAGTAAGGCAGCAGGCATGGCCACCCAACACCTTGTAGAGATCATGCTGCCCACAGGCTGCCCTCAGCAGCAGTAGCAGCTTCCTGCAGAGCTGTCCACACAGTGGTAGGGGCTGGACTCAAACATGGCCTTTGGGCTGCTCAGAAAGGTAAGGCCAGCCCACGAAAGTCCTGCATGCTTCACAACATCTGCCCTGGCAACTGAGGTTCTGGGCCCCTCAGTTCAAGAAGGACCTCAGGGAATTGCTTGAGAGCCCCCAAGCTGCTGGAGGCAGTGGAAGATCTCCCTGTGAGGCCAGGCTGAGGCAGCTGGGGCTTGGAGCTTGGAGCAGAGGAGCCTGAGGGCTGCCCTCAGTGCTGGGGAGAAAGATGTGCAGGGCAGTGTGGGGAGGACAGAGCCAGGCTCTGCTCAGGGCTGGCCAAGGACAGCACAAGGGGCACTGGGTGCCAGCTGGAGCAGAGGAGGTGCCACAGGAACAGAAGGGAAAACTTTTTCCCTTGTGAGGGTGGCAGAGGGCTGGAGCAGGCTGCCCAGAGAGGTTGTGGAGTCTCCTCTGGAGACATTCCCAAGCCCCCTGGCTGTGTTCCTGTGTGAGCTGCCCTGGGTGCTCCTGCTCTGGCAGGGGGTTTGGACTGGATGATCTCTGGTGGTCCCTTCCAACCTCTAACATTCTGTGGTTCTGTGGGTCCTGTGGGTCCTGCATGTGTCTGGGTGGGCTGACCCAAGGGGAACCACCAAGCACTAAATAAGCAGAACAGTAGAAAAGGAAATGTAAATGTTTACAAGGAATGATTAAAAGGTTTGAGAGAGGCACAAAAGGAGAAATAGTAAATAAAGAAATTTTTTTGTATCCCAGTTGTTAGCTGTGCCTTGTCAAGTGTTTCAGCAAGCTCTTCCCCAGTCCCATGCTCAGCCACACTTTACAAGAAGCTTTCAGGTAATGGGAGTTTAAAAATTAACTGGAGAGCCCTGTGGTGAGCACTGGTGAGCCAGGGCCCTTTGAAGTGGGCAGAAACACCCCCCCCCATTTCCAAGGGTTTTGAAGCAGGCCATGAGCACACAGAGACAGCAGTTAATGTTACACTCCACACAAAGCCAGCCCTGCAGTGGCCACGACAGCAAAGGGCCTCACCCCTAGCTCCACACTGGTGGGAAGGGCTGCCAGGAAGGTGGTGGTGGTGGTGGGGAGGAGATAGAGCACAGCACCCTGGCACAAAATGGCACGCAGCCAGCACAGCAGCCATGCTGCAGCCCTGCCCCTGGCAGGCGCCTGCCTCTCCTTAGCCAGATTAGGGCAATGAAGAAGGACACAGAAAAGAAGTCATCTGCCCTTCCTCTAAGGGAGTACAAATGTTCAGCCTTGGAAAGAGCAGGAACTGCAAACTAAAACCCTGGGAAAACACCTCATGGTGATGGGAATGGAGAGGAAGTTGAGCTTAGTATGGGATAGATTAAAATCCTGCAAATACTGAGGGGTGAAGGAGTCAAGAGGACACAATGTGGCAGTACCCAGCACAGAAGAAAATGAAGGACCCTTGGAGTAATCATACAGAAAACTCTAGGGTTAGATGGCAATCAGTCATCCCTTATTGTGCCTCCTTTATTGTTCTGGTTCTCCTTGCACTACAATATACATAGATTCATAGAATGGATTAGGTTGGAAAGGACCTTGAAGCTCATCCAGTTCCAAACCCCTGCATGGGCTGGGACACCTCCCACCAGCCCAGGTTGCTCAAGGCCTCATCCAGCCTGGCCTAGAACAACTCCAGGGAGGAAGCATCCACAACCTCTCTGGGCAGCCTGTTCCAGAGTCTCACCACCCTCCCTGGAAAGAATTTCTTCCTGTTCTTCAGTCTCAATCTGCCCTCCTCAAGCTTCAATTCATTTTCTCTCATCCTGTCACTACAAGCCCTTGCAAAAAGTCCTTTCCAAATTTTCTTGTAGCCTCCTTCAGGTACTGGCAGGCTGCTCTAAGGTCTCCTTGGAGCCTTCTCTTCTCCAGGCTGAACAGCCCCAACTCTTTCAGCCTGTCCCCATAGGAGACATTCTCCAGCCCCCTATCATTTCCTTTACAGTGAGGATGGTGGAGCACTGGAACAGGCTGCCCAGGGAGGTTGTGGAGTCCCCTTCTCTGAAGAGATTCCAAACCCACCTGGATGCTTTCCTGCACAGACTACCCTAAGTGATCCTGCTTTGGCAGGGGAGTTCAACCCAATGATCTCTTGGGGTCCCTTCCAGCCACTGATACCCCTCCTCTGGACCCTCTCCAACAGCTCCTTGTCCCTCTTATGCTGAGAGCTCCAGAACTGGAGGCAGTGCTGCAGGTGGGGTCTGAGCAGAGCAGAGCAGAGCAGAGGGGCAGAATCCCCTCCCTGTGCTGCTGCTCTCCCTGCTTTGGACGCAACCCAGGGCACTGAAGGTTTTATTAAGCCACATTCCTTTGTTACTAACAGCTTTCAGTGTTTGAAGCAGATCATTTGTTTTGCATTATGTTGCTGCTGGTGTCTGTTCTCCTCAGAGAGCAGACAAAATGTAAAAAATAATGGCATGTTAAAAATAATAATTCATATTATAAAATATAAAGCACTTCAACGGGTATCTTCAAACTCCTGTTATCTGTTACCAGTTTCCAGTTTGTAAGACACAGAATCACAGAAAATATCTGGTTGGAGGAGAGCTCCAAGCTCATCCAGTCCAATCCTCAATCCAGCACTGCAGGGTCAACACTAAACCATGTCCCTAAGCACCAGCTCCACACACTGCTTGAATACCCCCAGGGAAGGTGACTCCTGAGCAGACCATTTCAACGTCTGAGAACCCTTCCAGTGAAGAAATACTTCCTGAGATCCGTCCTGAACCTCCCCTGGGGCAGCTTGGAACCATTTCCTCTGCTCCTGTAATTTGCCACCAAGGAGAAGAGGCTGCCCCCTCCTCACTCCAACCTCCCTTCAGGTAGTTATAGAGAGCCCTGGGCAGACCATCCCGATGTTTGAGAACCCTCTCTGTGAAGAATTATTTCCTAGCACCACACCACAGATGTTTCCAAGGAACCCATTCATTGGTACATATTTTGAGCATGTGCTTGAGTACATTCCTCAAAGTGCTGGGGTTTATTAACACAATACCTTCTTCTTCTAACCATATGAGCTCTGTTCAGCATTATCCCTCTGGATCTACACAATTTGGTGTGAGATCCCAGAAGGACAGACACCATTTCTGGCAGGCTGAGGGAACAGCTGCATATAAGCAATCCATTCTGGGATTCAGGCAAGGAAAATTCTCCTGGACAAGGCTCTGCCCACTCCAGCACCTGAGCTGAACACTCCTAAGCACTTCAGGCTGTTTGACCTATAATCATTATTTGCTGACTTGCCAACTCTATTTTAACTCTATTTATATGAAAACCACACAGGATAGTATGAGGTCATGGAAAAAATTATTTGGTCAACTAAGAACAGAACTGAAAACAAGAACTACGTAGGTAGTCCACACATGTTAGTAACAAATATATTGAAAGCAGACCCTTAGAAATAGTTCAAGAATAGCTGACCCTGGACTGAGAGGAGGATGGACCACAGCTGTGCCAGCAGATTGAGTGAGGTGATTCTGCCATTTTGCTCTGGTGAGACCTCACCTGGAGTACTGCATCAGCTCTGGAGCCCTCAATACAGGAGAGACATGGACCTGATGGAGGGGGTCCAGAGGAAGGCCACGACAATGCTCAGGGGATTGGAACACCTCTGCTATGAGGGCAGACTGAGGGAGCTGGGAGTGTTCAGCCTGAAGAAGAGAAGACTCCAGGGAGACCTAAGAGCAGCCTGCCAGTACCTGATGGGGGCTACAAGGATGGAGAGAGATGGTTTGCAAGGGCCTAGCAGTGATAGGATGAGGGGCAATGGCTTCAAACTAGGGAAGAACAGATTTAGATTGCATGTTAGGAACAAGTTCTGCACCATGAGGGTAGTGGAACACTGCAACAGGTTGCCCAGGGAGAGGGTTAGGGCCCCATCCCTGGAAATACTTGAGGTGAGGCTCGACAGGGCTCTGGGCAACCTGATCTAGTGGAGGATGTCCCTGCTGACTGCAAAGGAGATGGGACTGGATGACCTTTGGAGGTCCCTTCCAACTCAGACCATTCTATGATTCTATGATTCCATCCTCAGTGTGCCTGTGTGGCACACAAGTTGCCAGCAGAACAATGTTCAAGTGAAGGAGAGTTCAGTGGTTGATGGGTTAAGACTCAGCCAAAAGGAGCAGAATACTTTGTGAAAGCTGTTTGTTTCTACTTGAGCATTAAACTTCTCTCCTCAGATGTGTTTTTCTCTATTCAAACATCTGTAGCCATTTCATGATAAGAAATAGATAAATTATACTCTTCAATTGATTAGTGGCTCTGTATTGATGACAGCCTACCCTTGGTAACTAACAGAGGCAGCATCTGCACTGGCACAGCACTGCCCTTGGTCCTAAAGCTGACCGGGTTGCTGCTAGCCTGAGGATGTCCCACAGCCACACTCCAGGTACAGTTTCAGTGACCTGTCTGTGGATGCTGTGGATATTTCAGCCCAGGGGCAGTGTGACTTGGCTGGCAGGTTGGGAGATGGAGTTGGGAGTTTCCCATCAGGCCAGGGACAGACATAGGCTGGGGTACCAGATAAAGGTAAATATTTGCAATGCTATATATCCTGGCACAAAAAAAACCCAAACCCAAAAAACATCAAAACCCCAAAGTAATTAATGTTTTTTTTTTGCAAATAGATTTCTTTTCACCTGGTCAAATGTCTTTGTGGAAAGTAAAGCAACTAACTTGTGCATATTGGCCAACCTCTCCCTCTGCCCCCAGCACTGCACCAGCACCAGGGAGCCTTCTCCTGGGGTTATGGGACAGTGGGAACTGCAGTCTGAGCCACAATGCCCAACCAGCAGCTGGGAAGTGAGTGCCACCTCCAGACTAACACATTTCTCTGCCTTTCATTAGCCCTCTTGTGTGGGACAGCTGTCCCAGAGTTACAAGAGGAAATGGCCTAGGCAAGACAAACCCAGGCCAGGGGCTTCCTTGTGTGCTCCAAGGCCACCTTCATCTCCTAAGCTGCATATATGTAAGAATACAATTAAAGAAAATAAAAATACTTTGCTCCTGGAAGAGAGATGCAAATATCTTCAAACAGAAAACTCGAGCTGTGAGATTCCACTAAAGAAAGAGGATTTTCAGGAACAGGGAAATCCAATTAAAGATAATTTCCAGCCTCTTGTGTTGACTAAACTGCATATTCAGTGCTTTTACAGGGATGATTTGTGTTCTAAAACCTCTAGCTTGCCTTTGGCCTCCATTGTAGTTACATTTGACACATCAGATGTTGCTATAGCAACAGTTTGCTTTCAGAAAAACAGAATATGTCAGAGAATATTTCACTTCCCTACAGAATTAAGAATTTGGTAAAGACTTAAGTAGAAGTGTCTGAAACCACAGGTCAGGGAATATAGCAGCATGATGTACCACAAACCTCTTGGTCCAGAGAGCTGCCAACTTTCACAATTATTTAATGGCTGAAGGCCTCAATACTTGGCATCCTCAGATTTGAAATCTTTTATTTTACAATCAAATCAGGAAGCAGTTTGAGGAGGAGAGAAACAGAGGGGCTTTTGTGATGGAATTTTCTGCTTACAGGGAAATACTTGCCTACCTGAACAAGCAGCTGGGAAGTACCAGGATGCAACAGTGACTGCTAAATACAATGAAAATGTGGTTGAGAAGCTGAGGGCCTGAGTAATGTTGGTAGATGATAGGAGAGGAACAGTAATGATGAATTCCAGTAGTTTATACAAGAACTTGGAACATAAATCATGCTTATAAAAAGTTCTACATATTACTTCTGGACAGCAAATGGGGTCATGAGGGAGCTGGGGCTCTTCAGCTTGGAGCAGAGGAGCCTGAGGGCTGCCCTCATTCCTGTTGGTAAAGATGTGCAGGGCAGTGTGGGGAGGACAGAGCCAGGCTCTGCTCAGGGCTGGCCCAGGACAGCACAAGGGGCACTGGGTGCCAGCTGGAGCAGAGGAGGTGCATGGGAACAGAAGGGAAAACTTTTTCCCTGTGAGGGTGGCAGAGGGCTGGGGCAGGCTGCCCAGAGAGGTTGTGGAGTCTCCTTGTCTGGAGCCATTGCAAGCCCCCTGGCTGTGTTCCTGTGTGAGCTGCCCTGGGTGCTCCTGCTCTGGGAGGGGGCTTGGACTGGATGATCTCTGGAGGTCCTCTCCAACCCCTCACATTCTGTGATTCTGTGAAAGCAGAGCCACCTCCTGCACCTTTCTCCCTCACCAGACACACAATTTCTGTAAGCCATAGTGAGAGTTTTGGGGTGTTTTCCAGTTACAGCCGTCTGTAAGCTGAGTACAGTTATTAGGGTTAGAAAAATGCAGTTTACAGAAACACCTTTCAGGGCATGTTTTGTAGCTTTACTATAGGCACCTGATTCATCAGTTTAAAAAATTTAGGAATGAAAAAAAAAACAAAAACAACTTTGCTAGAGGAAACGTAGACTGTGAGTTCTGGAGCTCCTGCTGAGGATGAGACACAGTAGCAGAACATTAGCAAAACAAGAAGCTTGAACAATATTTTTACTGGATACAAGATTCTGGATGTGGCCTCACCAAGGCAGAGTAGAAGGACAGGAGATCCTCTCTTGACCACTCACCACAGCCCTTCTGATTCACCCCAGGATGCTCTTGGCCTTCTTGGCCACCTGGGCACATTGCTGGTTCAGGGGCATCCTTCTGTCCAGCAGGATCCTCAGGTCCCTTTCCCCTACACTGCTCTCCAACAGATCAGTCCCCAACCTATCCTGGTCCATGAATGCCTTAATATGAACACTTTTGTATTCTCTTCCTCATTTCATGAACTTAAAAATGTATGTCACAAATCCATACTGACACCTGGGGGAGTTTTGAGGCTTTATATGGAAATCCTGGAGAACGTGGTGCCTTTGATGAAGCCTTTTGGCACAGTTTACTTTGCTCCAAACAAGCATTGTGAGGAATCCTGTATGCAGTTGCATTTGTAAATGGGTTAGTGGCTTTGTTTTGAGCTCCATGTGTCCTGTGGTTTGCTGACAGGACGATGCAGGCTCTAACTTCAAAATCAAGGCCAGAAAAAATACATCATCGTAAGCCCCATGCTCCAGGCTGTCAAATAGCCTCCAAACCACTATCAGCTCTCCTTTCCAGCAGAGCCAGGGGGAAGCCTTTTCCTAATCTGGGTCAGGCTGAAGTTTTATCTTTTTTGGCAAAAGCATTCCTAGCTTTCAGAACAAAGCTCATCTTGAAACTTTTTAACAACAGAGCATATGCAAACCACACCTCTTTCTCCAAAATCTCTATTTCTATTTCATTCCTTTCCAATGTCGCTCTTTTAACCAGTTATGAGATCACTCATTTCGTTTGTGCTTTCTGTATCAAAAGATCTGGGTAATCACAGGCTCACAGGATGTTAGGGGCTGGAAGGGACCCCCAAAGATCTTCCAGTCCAACCCCCCTGCCAGAGCAGGACCATAGAATCCAGCACAAGTCACACAGGAACACATCCAGACAGGGCTGGAAAGCCTGCAAAGAAGGAGACTCCACAACCTCTCTGGGCAGCCTGTTCCAGGGCTCTGGGACCCTCACACTGAAGAAGTTCCTCCTCAACCTCCTGTGTTGTAGCTTATGTCCATTGCCCCTTGTCCTATCCCAGGGTGCAACTGAGCAGAGCCTGTCCCCTCCCTCTTGACCCCCAGCCCTCAGATATTTATAAACATTTATTAAATCCCCTCTCAGTCTTCTCCTCTCCAGACTAACCAGCCCCAGGGTTCTCATCCTCTCCTCAAAAGGCAGTGCTCCAGTCCCCCAATCATCCTTGCAGCCCTCTGTCAGACCCTCTCAAGTAGATCCCTGTCCCTCTTTAACTGGGGATCAAAACTTCAGTATTTAGTCAATCAAATGCCTCTTCTTTCTGGTGTTGACTGCATTATTTTCTCTGCTGGAAAAGATTGAGCTGAGTGGATCTCCAAAGCCAAGTGATATTTAATTCCCTCATTGCCTTCACATTTTAAGATGTACACTCAATCAGCAGAGGAAGGTGTAGCAGTCAGAAAAACAGGTGAGGCCCAACCACCCATGGTGGTAGCTGAGGAAGCTGTGGGGCAGAAGCAATAGGGTGCAACCCAAAATCCTGTCTGGGTGTAGGTAGAGGCAGGCTGTGACATGGCAGAAAAAGGGAGGAGATTTAGATCAGATAATAGGAAGAAATGCTTCACTGTGATGGTGGTGAGACACTGAAACAGGCTGCCCAGAGAAGCTGCCGATACTCACTCCCTGGAAGCGTTCAAGGCCAGGCTGGATGAGGCTTTGAGCAACCTGATCCAGTTGAAGATGTCCCTTCCTGTGGCAGAGGGTTTGGAACTGAAATGATCTTTAATCAGACTGCTTTCACTCAGCTCAGTTTTCCTAAGGATGGAAATTTTTCCAAACCTCCAAACCTCCAATCATCTGGCATCTCCCATTTCTATCTCACATTCTTCTGGACTTCCTCACCCTATTAGAGCCTTCCTCTTCTGTCTCAACTTTTTCTTATTGCAATCTCCTGACTGACCTGGCCTTCATTCACAAATCCACTTTAATGTCAATAACTTGGAAGCTGTGAGAGAAGAAAAACCAAGACATAAGTTTTGAAAGAGAACTGTCAGCACCTCCTTCCATTAATCCTCCCATGGCAATTATGATGGGAAGATGCAGCAGGATGTTTTGTCTGATGGCTTGGTAGGAACTCAAGTTTTTCATCATGCTAGTCTTCTCTAGCCTAGAATCTATGCATCCCTAGATCTTCCCTGAATTCTGTTTCCCACACAGAGATAGCCCAAATATTTACTTTCCTTTTTTCTTCCTGCTGCTGCTCAAAGAGTGGATTTGCCCTCTTCTTTCTGAAATAGTGCTGGATTTTCACAGTTCCAGTCTAACTGGACCTGCTTTTGGGTTGGGGTTTTTTTCATCTGCAATACAGTCCTAGAGACTTAACATTCCTGTATTAATTTCAAACCCACAACATTTTTAGTCTGGAGAGGAGAAGACTGAGAGGGGATCTAATCAATGTTTATAAATATCCAAGGGCTGAGGGTCAAGAGGGAGGGGACAGGCTCTGCTCAGTTGTACCCTGTGATAGGACAAGGGGCAATGGATGGAAACTCCAGCACAGGAGGTTCCACCTCAACATGAGGAGGAACTTCTTGACAGTAATGCTCCCAGAGCCCTGGAACAGGCTGCCCAGAGAGGTTGTGGAGTCTCCTTCTCTGGAGAAAAGGACTTTCAAGCCATGTCTGGATGTGTTCCTGTGTGACCTGTGCTGGATTCTATGGTCCTGCTCTGGCAGGGGGGGTTGGACTCAAAGATCTCTATAGGTCCCTTCCAACCCCTAACATCCTGTGAGCCTGTGAATCTGTGAACATTAAATTGGCTTTGATATTAGGCAGGGAAGGTCTGCCCAGCCAACTGTATCTACATGTCAAATGCTTACACTAATTCCATTACAGCAGCCATTGGTTTTTACATTAAATCCTTAATAATGTTGTATTAAAAGGCTTGCAAGGGTGAGACAGAAACTTCCCAAAGAAGGGAAATATTAAGTAAGTATTTCTGCTGTGGCTTTAATTCCTTTTGTCTAGACATCACAACAGCCCTTATGTTGATCCTGCCAACTTTAATAAAGTCTCTGGAGGTTACATGGTAAATTAACAAATATAGCAATCAAAGTAATGGGAGAAGAATTACCTATAATAATAATGAAATCCACAGCCACCCCATGTGCATACAAAAATAGGTCCCTGCAGGCACATATATGCAATGTCTAACTTCATCATGCCACAGCAAGTCTGTTTTTGCCACGTGGATTTGTACATGCACAGAGCTTCCTGGCAGATGGAAGGCTGAGGGAGCTGGGGTTGCTCAGCCTGGAGAAGAGAAGGCTCTGAGGAAACCTAAGAGCAGCCTTCCAGTAACTGAAGGGGGCTACAAGGAGGCTTCAGAGGGACTGTTTGCAAAGTGACAGGACAAGGGGCAATGGCTTCAAACTAGAGAAGAGTAGATTTAGACTGGATGTGAGGAACAAGTTCTGTACCACGAAGGTACCAAAGAGTCTCTCTGAATCTGCTAATGCTGGGTGGGAGCAATAAGGGAATTGCATTATTTTACACACAGAATCACAGAATGTTAGGGGTTGGAAGGGACCTCAAAAGATCACCCAGTCCAACCTCCCTGCCATAGCAGGAGCACCTAGAGCAGGTCACACAGGAATGTATCCAGGTGGGTCTGGAATGTCTCCAGAGAAGGAGACCCCATAACCTCTCTGGGTAGCCTGTTTCAGGACTCTGGCACCCACACAGGGAAAAAGTTCTGTTCCTGTGGCACCTCCTCTGCTCCAGCTGGTACCCAGTGCCCCTTGTCCTATCATTGTACATCCCTGAGAAGAGCCCGGCTCCGTCCTCCTGGCACTCAATCTTCATGTACTTCTAGACTGGACTCTTCCCTGTTATCTCTCTTCACAAGAACCCACACGCAGAAGTCAAGGTGGGGTCCAAGTTGTACCAGCAGAGGTTTCATCTTGAATTAAGAAAGGAATTTTTTACGGTCAGACCTGTCAATGACTGGAACAACCTCCCCAGGGACATGGTGAAGCACCCATCACTGAGGGATTTTAGCATGCAATTGGACAGGGTGTTAGATAGCCTCACCTAGGCTCCCTCTCCCATGAAATGTTGGACTAGGTGATCTTTTGAGATCTCTTCCAGCCTGGGCTGCTCTGTGGTTCTGTCATTCAATGGAAAATCTGCTTAGGTTCTCCTGAAACTTCCAGGAGGTTCATGAGTTCCACAGCTAGAGACATTTTTTCATGATCAACTTTAGGTCCAATACTCTTCTAAAACAAAATGTCCTGAGAGAAGGAGAGAAGCTCTGTTCTTTCACAGCTATGCAAAGATTAAAACTGTAATCAGAGTTTTTAGCAGTCATAATAAATGGTGGAAGGATTGAACAAAGTAGACCAAACTTGCCTGCAGTGAGGTCCTTCCCTTGGTTCTTGATGATACTGAACAAAACAGTAAAGGAAGAGAACATAATAATCTCATCCTGCTATAGGAATCTCCTCCTTCCTATATGAACCCTCAGTAACCTCATTTTCCCCCAAGCTCCATCTCCTTCAGCATGGGGCACATCCTTGCAGTAATCTGAAGCACACTTTACACCAATTGCATTGTCACTGGATTGCATCTGCAGATCTCAGAATGGACTAAGGGACTTGGGAAATGCTTTTTTCCTCTTTAAAATGAGGAATCTCCACCTTTCCACAGGTTGTATCCCACACGATGCCTTTCCTGAAATTGTTAGTAAGATAGAAATTGAAAGAGATAATGAAGATAATTTTCACCTTTATCTTTTGTAAGCCTTCAGGGATTTTGTACCTCTCACTCAAAACAATCCAATGATATATTTATCATATTTCCCAATAGTTTCCAGTACCTGAAGGGGGCTACAAGAAGGCTTCAGAGGGACTGTTTGCAAAGGCCTGCACAGACAGGATGAGGAGCAATGGTTTGAAGTTAGGGAAGAGCAGCACCAGCACTTTTTGTTTCTCTCTTCCCTGTCTGCACCAACAATTTTTGTTTCTATTTTCACTATCAGCACCAACAATTTTTTATTGTCTTCACCATCTGCAGCAACAATTTTTGTTTCTATCCTCAGTATCTACACCAATAATTTTTATTTCTCTCTTCACTACCTGCACCAACAATTTCTGTTTCTATCCTCAGCTTCTGTACCAATAATTTTTGTTTCTGTCCTCAGTATCAGCACCAACAATTTTTGTTCCTATCTTCACTATCTGTAACAACAATTTTTCTTTCTCTCTTCACTATCTGCAGCAACAATTTTTGTTCCTTGTCTTTATCTACCTCTCCAAAAGACAGCAGGGCTTCCCCAAGTTTTACTATGTTTCAGTTTGCTATTATGGAGACAAGCTCCAGATTTGCTTGAAATAATGGCTACAGATTCCAGTCTCTGCAACAGCCTCTACAGACTGAGACACAAATGGCTGCAGGACCATAGTAGACATTGGGTCTCCTTTTAAAAGAGAGCAAGCAAGAAAGTCTTAAGCTTGATTGCTGTCGTTAAACTGCTCTGACCAGTCCTGAAAGAGCTCATTTATATTTTTTTTCTGTTTGTTGGTTGCTGTCACCGCAGCAACTAACTGGTTCTACATGAAGCCATGGTGCAAGCCAGCAAGGCTGTAATGGAATACATTCCTCAGGGTGAGTCAATGCCTGTGCTGAAGAGGAAGCACACTCTTTTGGAAATGGGCTCTCAAATGGGGTGTTCTGCTCAGAGACTGGAAATAAGTTTTCTGCAATCTGATTTTTCCCCCATCTGAGTATTTTTAATTTACATCTACTTCAGTTATGCTTTCCTTGTGATGAATTGGGAGTCCTGCTCATCCAACAAGACTGCAGTAGTTGGAAGGAGGGAGGGCTGAAGCTGAGGCTGCTTTGTGCCCTGCAGAATAGAGAGAGATCTCTATCTGTCACAGTGTAGGCTGGCAGTTATTTCCTGTAAGAGCTGCCTCTGGTGAAGTGGTTTTCAAACAGACCTCTGGGGATTTGTTGACCACTTCAGAAAGTTCTTCCAAGTGGGACTATAAACCCCAAACGTACTGTATTCTAATGTACATTCCCTATCCAGGGATCTGTATGTTCCTTGGAAAACTATGAAGGTCAACAACTCTGAAAAAGTTGAAATCACTGTTGTGCACAATGGAATAATACAGGCTGTGTAAAGCAAGGCTCATTCTGCCTGCAGAAAGCCAGCATCAGGCTGGAGGAATTCTAACAGCACTGGGAATTGCACTCTTGCAGGTGGAGAAGGCTGAAACCTTCCCCTGGCCAAGCTGCTCCAGCTCATGTTGTATGAAAAACTGCTCTGGTCTGCTGAGACCACACCTACAGCACTCCCTCCAGAGAGGGTGTCAGGAGCACGAGAGGGACATGGAATTGCTGGGGTGGGTCCAGAGGAAGGCCATGATGATCAGAGGGCTGGAGAACCTCCCCTGTGGGGACAGGATGAGAGAGTTTGGGCTGTTCAGCCTGGAGGAGAGAGGGCTCCAGGGAGACCTTAGAGCAGCCTTCCAGTACCTGAAGGGGTGCAAGATCTGGGAAGGGACTTTTGACAAGGGCTGGGAGTGATAAAATGAGAGGGAATGGATTGAAGCTTGGGGAGGACAGATTTAGGCAGATTAGGAAGAAGTTCTTTCCAGGGAGGGTGATGAGACACTGGCACAGGTTACCCAGGGAGGCTGTGGATGCCTCCTCCCTGGAGGTGTTGAAGGCCAGGCTGGATGAGACCTTGATCAAGTTGGGCTGGTGGGAGGTGTCCCTGCCCATGGCAGGGGGGGTGGAACTGGATGAGCTTTGGGGTTCCTTCCGACCTAAACCACTCTATGAATCTGTGGAACTTTAGATCTTGATTAGTAAAGAATGAAATCTATTTTGTGATGCATTTTTAGGGGCAGAGTTATGATTCAGTTTGCAGTCATTATAAAAGCAGATTTGAGGAAAAGCAAAATCAAGTTGAATCTCAAACAGCAGTTCACAGTAATGATTATAATGAAGTAAATTATTAGCACAGTGCATTTAATAAGATGCATTGGAGCTTACCAGTCTGTGGAAGGAGTTGCAGGAATTTTAGTTTTCTATTTTAAAGTTGCCTGAGTTCATAAATTAGCAACTGGATGAAGCTTTAAGGTAGATTATTTTTACACCAATGGAATTCTCTGTGCAGTCAGAGCTACTTTGGACTTCTTTTTTCTGAGAACAGAATAACAGCACATTTTGCATCCCAGATACTATGTCATCTGCTTTAAAAAATAAATCTACAACTCCAACCACAGGCTGTTAACCTAAAATATAATGTGTCACATTTGTCTTAATAAATCCAACACATTCATAATATTCAGAATTTTAATAATGACTTTGTCTTGGAAGTGCTGTTTGGAATATGGTTTAGTGTTACTTTCCCTCAAACTTTCCTTCAAGACATTTATTATAAATGTCTTAAAACTGAGCCATTATTTCCTCAAAATGAAACCACATGGCAAAATAGATTTGCTCCCTTAACAGTCAGACTTAGGGAAGGCTTAATGAAAGGCTTATGTGAGATACCAGAGCTAGAAAGAAACTGATCACTACACAGAATCATAGAACCACAGAATCATAGAATCATGGAATCGGAGAATCACAGAATCAGAGAATCACAGAATCAAAGAATCACAGAATCAAAGAATCACAGAATCATAGAATCATAGAATGGTCTGGGTTGGAAGGGACCTCCAAAGGTCATCCAGTCCAACCCCCTCTGCAGTCACCAGGGACATCCTCCACTAGATCAGGTTGCCGAGAACCCTATTGAGCCCCACCTTGAATATCTCCAGGGATGAGACCTCAACCACCTCCCTGGGCAACCTGTTGCAGTGTTCCACTATGCTCATGGTGCAGAACTTGTTCCTAACATCCAATCTAAATCTCCTCTTCTCTGATTTCAAACCATTGCCCCTCATCCTGTCACTACAGACCTGTAAACAGTCTCTCTCCATCCTTCTTGTACCCCCCTTCAGATACTAGAAGGTTCTTTTTTGTTCTCAGTTTAAAGTAACTGCTTGATCTCATTTCCTGACTCCTCAAAATTATATTTTCACATATCACTCAATAAATCTTCACAGCTGTGAAGCTTATTTTTATCCTACCAGTAATGGGCAAATTGCTAGCACAGTAATCTCATGAACATTTTCAGGCAGCCTTGCAGGGGCCACCCTAACAAACTATGATTCATCAACACTCTTGGGCAGAACACTTCCTCAGAAAATGAAATCAAATCATGACTTTGCCTTCTCCCTTGCAACATATAGAGGCAATACATGAGCCTGGAGAGTAGAAAATAATCACAGAATCACAGAATGTTAGGGATTGGAAGGACCTCTAGAGATCACCCAGTCCAACCCCCTGCCAGAGCAGGAGCACCTAGGGCAGGTCACACAGGAACACATCCAGGTGGGTTTTGAACGTCTCCACGGGAGACTCCACAACCTCTCTGGGCAGCCTGTTCTAGGGCTCCATCACCCTCATCATGAAGAATTTTCTCCTTATGTTGAGTTGAGGGTGGTGAGACACTGGAACAGGTTGCACAGGGAGGTCATGGATGCCTCCTCCCTGGAGGTGTTCAAGGCGACGTTGGATGAGGCCCTGAGCAACCTGGGCTAGCGGAAGGTGTTGCTGCCTATGGCTGTGGTTGGCTGAGGGAGCTGGGGATGTTCATCTTGAAGAAGAGGAGGCTCTGGGGCCTGCCAGTACCTGAAGGGGGCTACAAGAAGGATGGAGAGAGACTGTTTACAGAGGCCTGCAGTGATAAGATGAGGGGCAACGGCTTCAAACTAGAGAAGAGCAGATTTAGATTGGGTGTCAGGAACAGGTTCTGTGCCATGAGGGTACTGGAACACTGGAACAGGTTGCCCAGGGAGGTGGTTGAGGCCCCGTCCCTGGAGATACTCAGGGTGAGGCTTTACAAGGCTCTGGGCAACCTGATCTAGCTGAGGATACCCTTGCTGACTGCCGAGGAGGTTGGACTGGATGACCTTTGGAAGCCCCTTCCAATCAAGACCATTCTATGATTCTATGATTCTTGGATGTAAAGTTAGACCTCTGCAGAAGTATTTGCAAGACTGGGACTAATCTGGCTGGCAAGCTAGAGAGCTTCACTCTGATATCTATATTTAATATCACCAGAGGCTGGAAATGTAAAGATATTTAGAAACAGTGTAACCCTCAGTTAAAAACTGCTGGTAGCACAGCTTTTTCACCTTGGAATGCAATGAAGCAGACATATTTTTAACTCTTGCTCACTGGCCCTCCATGACTGGAATGAATTTATCCCACAAAGCACCAGCCTAAGGAAGAAGGTTCAGGTTCCAAAACAGAGAGTTACTGGAATAACAGTGATTCAATCTATTTATTTCAGGGAGGGAAACCTGCATGTTGTAAAATGTGCTTCAAGCATCTCTCTACTGCAATGTGCAAAAGTAGCAGGACTAAATGCAGACTCTTGCCCTTGACTACATGGAGAACAGACTCTTTCAAATGCAATGTACATAAATCCAAAGAACCAAGATTACCTCAACTTGAATATCTCCAGGGATAGGGCCTCAAGCACCTCTCTGGGCAACCTGTTCCAGTGTTCAACCACCCTCATTGTGAAGAAATTTTGTCCTTGGAGGTGTTCTCCAGTTTCATGGACCGTACTCCCTGTACTCTTTTGCCTGCCAGTGCAGCATCTCTTTGGGCATGTTTGTTTTGAGGCACATTTTCATGTGTGCTTATGCAAGCATTCTTTCTGCTTTGCATGACAGACATTGATTGAAAACCTCCTGACAGTCTGCAGAAGAGAAGGCTCCTGGGAGACCTTATTGTGTCCTTCCAGTATCTTCAGGGGGTCTACAGGAAAGCTGGGGAGGGACTTTTTAGGGTGTGAGGTAGTGATAGGACTGGGGAGAATGGAGCAAAACTAGAAATGGGGAGATTCACATTGGATGTTAGGAAGAAGTTGTTCCCCATGAGGGTGATGAGACACTGGAAGAGGTTGCCCAGGAGGTGGTGGAAGCCTCATCCCTGGAGGTTTTTGCAGCCAGGCTGGATGTGGCTCTGAGCAACCTGATGTAGTGTGAGATGTCCCTGCCTATGGCAGCAGGCCTTGGAACTGGATGATCTGTGAGGTCCCTTCCATCCCTGACAATTCCATGATTGTATGACAGACATTCACTGCACCCCTGTTTTCTCTGTGCCTTTATGTTCTCTCTGGATGGGACTCTGCTCTCACCTCCAGGGGATTTTTTGTGTGCATTTGATTCTTGTCTGAGAAGGTTTGCCTACAAAAGGCAGAAAGCTCTCAGTATTTATGTGAGAATATAAATAATATCATCTTCAGATTTAATCTCTCAGAGGGAGTTCTCTACTGCTTCCCTATCATTTTCTGGATGTGCACAGAAAAAAAGCACAGCTGCTATGCAAAGATGTCCAGGACACATCAAACTAGCAAGATATAGAACTGTGATACCACATTTGAATTTTTTCCACTATACAGATTAGTTGATGTAACTTCAGCTCAGGATCTCTCTCAGGTGCTGCTTTGCCATCACAGAAGATCTTTTTTAAAAAAATCTATTCAGAGCATGGATTTTTCTAAATTATTCATAACGGATTGCCATTTGAGGGAGCAAGATAAATCAAGACATGCTGCTTCAAAAAGAAGTGTGGCCAGAAGGTCAAGAGAGATGATTCTGTGACTTGACTGCTCTGGTGAGACCTCACCTGGAGTACTGCATCCAGCTCTGGACCCTCAACACAGGAAAGAGATGGAGCTGAGGGAGTGGGTCCAGAGGAGGGGCATGAAGATGATCAGGGGGCTGGAGCACCTCCCCTATGGGGAGAGGCAGAGGGAATTGTGGCTGTTCAGCCTGGAGAAAATAAGGCTCTGGGGATACCTCAGAGCAGCCTTCCAGTACCTGAAGGGGGCTAGAAGGCAGCTGCAGGGGAACTGTTTGCAAAGGCCTGCAGTGATAGGGTGAGGGACAATGGTTTGAAATGAGAGAAGAGGAGATCTAGATTGGATGTTAGGAACAAGTTCTGCACCATGAGGCTGCTGCAACACTGCAACAGGTTGCCCAGGGAGGTGGTTGAGGCCCCATGCCTGGAGATCTTCAAGGTGAGGCTGGACAAGGCTTGGAGCAGCCTGATCTAGTAGAGGATGTCCCTGCTTATTGCAGCAGGGTTGGACTACATGACCTTTGGAGGTCCCTTCCAACCCAAACCATTCTATACAACTTCATAAGACTTACTTTCCACCAGTGAAGTCCCAAAGCATTTCCCTGATACCCATCTGATAGTTATGAAAATGCTAAGAGCAAATGTATCCAAAAAAGGCAGTAATCTCCAAATCACTTCTCATTATGATCTGAGTTTGTTCCCAGTCTCTGGAATACATGGATTCAGATTTGCTGCTTTTACTCACCCAAGTGACTATTCCTTATAGGACTAGTCAAATTAGTATAATTACATCCTTCATTGGACAGGGCCTGTCTGCACACCCATTCTGGGTTTCTGAAATAAGCCTGGGTACTTTTTTATCACTTTTAATTGTCTCAGATTTCAGTCTGACCACATCAAATCCTCAAATCCATTAAGAACCTAATCAACTGGCTGCCTAAAGCTTCTTCAAGATGCCTTCAGGGCTTGCCTATCAACAGCCCATTGATAATGATGTAGCTTTGTACATGCAAGAAGAGGCTGAAATACTTTGTTTGCATAATTAATGTCCTCATAATAATGACTTCAAAAGAAGCATTGTCAGAAATTCTCATTTTGAGGTCCTCATGCTTGGATTTAGAAACATATCATGGTCGGGGTTGGAAGGGACCTCCAAAGTTCATCCAGTCCAACCTCCTCTGCAGTCAGCAGGGACATCCTCCACCAGATCAGCTTGCACAGAACCCTGTTGAGCCTCACCTTGAATATCTCTGGGGATGGGGCCCCAACCACCTCCCTGGGCAACCTGTTCCAGTGTTCCACTACCCTCATAGTAAAGAACTTGTTCCTAACATCCAATCTAAATCTGCTCTGCTCTAGTTTGAAGCCATTGCCCTTCATCCTATCACTACAGACTGGACATTAGGAAAATTTTTTTCCCTGCAAGAGTGGTCAGGCATTGGAACAGGCTGCCCAGGGAGGTGGTGGAGTCACCAACCTTGGATGTGTTTAAAGGTCATTTGGATGTGGTGCTTGGGGATATGGCTTAGGGGTGAACCTTGTAGAGTAGGGTTAATGGTTGGACTTGGTGATGCTGAGGCTCTTTTCCAATCTGAATGTTTATATGTTTCTATGTCCTATCACTACAGGCCTTTGTAAGCAGTCTCTCATAGATTCATATTCTTAGATGATTAGTGGACTTGAGCACCTCCCCTGCAAGGCCCCTGAGAGCCCTGGGGCTGTTCAGTCTGGAGAGGAGAAGTCTGAGAGGGGATCAGGTCAATGTCTATCAATATCTGAGGGGTGGGTGTCAAGTGGAGGGGGTCAAGCTCTTTTTGGAGGTGTGCAGTAATAAGCCAAGGAACAACGGATACAAACTTGACCATAGAAGGTTTCACCTCAACATGAGGAGAAACTTCTTGACAGTGAGGGTCACAGAGCACCGGAACAGGTTGCCCAGAGAGGTTGTGGAGTCTCCTTCTCTGGAGACTTTCAAGACCCATCTGGATGTGTTCCTGTGCGACCTGCCCTACGAGCTCCTGCTTTGACAGGGGGGATTGGGCTGGATGATTTCTGGAGGTCCCTTCCAACCTCTAACATTCTGTGATTCTGTGATTGGTCATCTGGGATTACAAAGAGTTGCAGTTAACTGTGATTTCTCTGATGCTGGATGATGGTCTTGTTAACATAAAGCTCTCCTCCTTAAGTGCTCCTCCACTCCATTACAGCAGTTTTCCAGCTCTGGATGGAATAAGAGCCTTGCAAAAGCAGGTCTGGTAAGAAATAATAACAGAGAGCAACATTCTGGATCAGAGAAGTCCTCTGGCACCTCATGGGATGCATTTACTCAGCCTCCAGCAGTTCAAACTTATCCTCCTGTGACTGCACATGTCTGGGCCCTTTCTTTGATGTGCTGTAATCCCATCTTAATGAGTTGAGAGAGAAGCACAAATGGACAGCAGATGTGCCCCAAACTGGCATCTATCCCACTAAACTGTTAAGTGGCCCTGATCTAAGCAGTTATGAGTCTCAGAGGGTGACAGTGTCTCACCCTGATTTTCATGGGGCTTATTAATTCATCTTAAAAAAAAAAATGAAATGCAGTCTTTAATATCAAACGCTACAGTAACAGCCTCAAGTGCTTACTTCAGTGTCATTGTGGGGCTTCATTACCTCTAGCACCATTAACAAGGAAATTAATTTCACTCATGACAACAGGACAGCAACTTTAGCATCCAACATTTAGGCTGATCCAAGCCATACTGTTTTCTGCAGCATGTTTTGGTCTTCCTAGTGAGAAGTCTTTTGCTGGCACAGGCAAGCAGAGGCATAGCTGAACCAAAACTACAGGCACTGGGAGAAATGAAGAACTTATTCCTACCTACTGTCCAGGAAAAGTCAATCCAGAAGCCAACTGCTGAGTATTTTGTTCCATTTTCTTCCTGGAATAATTTATGCTCTTGGATATTCTTTAACATATGGCTAAGAAGCAAACTTCAGGCTACATGAGTCTTTATAACTATTTCACTTAGGAGTAGGCCAAGTGCAGAATCTAATTGCTAAGCACCAGTTTAGAGCAAACCAACAAGAAAAGCATCTGCAAACCAAACCCTGAAGCATTGCCATTTTATATTTTCACCCTGGCCTTTCTTCTGCTGTACAAGTGGAAAGAGGCATGCAGATCAAATGAGAGAGCTCTTCAGATGACCAACTGGACATGTTTGAAAAGTTTGGAAAAATAACAGGAAAGCTCAGACTGGCTCAGATTTGCTCTGCTTCTGTTTTCTGATCTGCTCCTTCAGCTAAAATTCTCCTAGAAGAGCTATAAAAAAATCCATGCTGGAAATCTACATTTACATCACTTGAGATCAGTCAGCTGGATCACTTGTCTCAAACACCTTTTCAGCCATTGAGACATGTTGTCTCACAAATTCTGTTTGTCTGCCTGTCCTTACTAGCTTTTCAAGTGGCTGGTGGCCAAGCTGTCATGACACTGTGCACCAAATTTACATAGTGGAATCCTAGGATGGCTTAGGTTGGAAGGGACCTCAGAGATCATCTCCCCCAACCTCCTCACCATGGGCAGGGACACCTCTCAGCTAGACTCAGCTGCTCAAAGCCTCATCCAACCTGGCCTTCATCACCCCCAAGGAGGAAGCATCCACAGCCTCCCTGGACAGCCTATTCCAGAGTCTCACCACCTTCGTACTGAAGAACTTCTTCTTCAGATCCAGTCTAACCCTACTCTGCCTCACTCTAGTTTGAAGCCATTGCCCCTCATCCTATCTATCACTGCAGGTCTTTGTGAAGAGTCTCTCTCCATCCTTCTTGCAGCCCCCTTCAGGTACTGGCAGGCTGCTCTTAGGTCTCCCTGAAGCCTTCTCTTCTCCAGGCTCAACACCCCCAGCTCCCTCAGCCTGCCCTCGTAGCAGAGGTGGTCCAACCCCAGGGAGGTGGTGGAAGCCTCATCCCTGGAGGTGTTCAAGGCCAGGTTGGATATGGCTCTGGGCAACCTGCTGTAGTGTGAGGTGTCCTTGCCCATGGCAGGGGGGTTGGAACTGGCTGACCCTTGAGGTCCCTTCCAACCCTGACAATTTTGTGATTCTGTGATTTATGACAAAGCATTCCAGGCTTGTGTGTTTGATTGAAGATATAAACATACTGATGGATTGGAAAGCTATCCACAATCAGTTTGGCTGAAACTACTCAGAAATCAATAGGAAACTTCTCATTGATTTTGATTGAGTCTGGAGAAGACCCATAATCTGAAAACCAGTGGGGTACATCTTGTTCTCATCAAGATAGTAGACACACAGGCAACCCTTCCTAGACTCCAACATCTGCCTTCTGAAGGGGCATTCCCCTCTTCCTTCCTCTCCTGTGCTTTTAGTGAACTACTCTTCAGCAAATATTTTTGCAAGCCAGTCTATATTTGCAGCACACTTTCACCCTTCAGGCAAAGACTCCTAGGGTTTGTAGACAAGGAGCTACACAGCTGGAATGAAAAGCAATCTTTGTGTAGGGTCAGCTAGAACCATGGGCAAAGCCAGGATTGGCATAGGGCAGTTGACTGGCAGAGGCAACAAAATTAGCATGGCCCTACTGCTTATTTGGCTTGTGCCAGGGCCTCGGGAAGCCATGCTAGTTGATGCTGCTGGCAGAGAAGTCCATGGCCCAGCAGCACAAATTCAGGAAGGTCATGGTGTCTCATGCTCCTCATCTCCCCACAGGCATTCAGCCACAAGCCCAGCTCCATACAGCTTTGCAGTTTTTTCCGCTGCTTTCTGTCTTTGGCCCAGGACACAGCTACAAATTTTGCTTGGCCAATTCAGTCTTCCCCAAAACTAGAGAAGCCTTGGGCTAGTGCTGCCTTTGGCAACTTTGTTCAGGACTTGCCTGGCTGGCAGCAGTGCAAGCTAAAATCTAACATCCAAATTTAAATCAGTAACACACTCAAAATATTCTGAGCTTTTAGACCAAGGAAGATGCCATTTAATAATCCTGAGAAAATTACTTTTAGAAAAAGCTGTAGCCATTGCCTTGTAATGCTCAGGACCAGCTGACACTGAATTTGGCTTGACAAAGTTGTACTTAATTTTAAAACCTAGGGTAATAATGTGGGGTTCATACTCTTTATGCAGGAAGTCATGTTTAGATTACTGCATGAAGAGACTCAGCAGTTTGGTGAAAGCTAGCCAAGCTCCCGTAACAAATCCTTACACTTAAATGCTTCCCAACCATCCTCAACAACACAAAAAACCTGGACAGAAAAATTATCAGTCTGGAGGGACTACTCTATACCTCTTTGAGAAACAGAAGTCTGTTTTCTTCCTTAATTCCTCCTTAACTCCCAATTCCCCATCCTATTTGTACGCATTTCAAAACGTCTTAGTTGAATAATCAAATATAATTCTGCATGCCCTTAATTGTGGCAGAAGAAAAGAATTCCTGCAAGTGAGAGATTAGAGAGATGCAAGGGAGTGTTTCAGTATCAAAGCCCAGGAAACCAAATTAAAGAACAACCTTAATTCTGTCATTTGTTTGGTCTGCTTTCATAAGCATAACTAACATCCTCCTCCTGTAATTATTTGCAGGTTTTCTGCGCACAGATCCAGATGCACACATGCTAAAACAAGAGATGTTTGATCATCACAAAACTAGGGTAAGGAAGGGCTGAACCAGAATCCACTAAGGGTTGTCAGAGACAACCACAGAATCTATCTGGTTGGAAGAGACCTCTAAGATCATCCGGTCCAACCCAAACATGTGTGCCAGGTTAGGGCTGCAGAAAGTAAAAGGCAGTCCCTGCAAGGAGGAGCAGGTAGGATAGGTGACCCTAAAGCTATTTCATTCCTTATAGATCATATTTAGTATCTAGCTCAAGAAGCATGAGGGTCAGTGGCCACTGTCTGAGAAGGACTCTGTCTTCAATTCTGATCCATGTGTTCCTGAATCCACTTCCATCATCCAGCTCCTGAAGCTGGTTCCTGTCTGCCTCTGAGTTCAGTCTGCCCACAGCATCAATGGTGACAGTGACTAATTGCCATCAGGGGTGGTAGGTTCAATATTGGTGTTCTATGTATTTGTATATATTTAATTTTATTTGTAGCATTTTCATTGAAGTGATTTTAGTTTTGTTTTGGAATCTTTTGTTTGTGCTTGGTTTGGGTTTTGTTTTGTTTTTCCTTTGGTTTTTTTGTTGTTTGTTTTGTTGTTGGGTTTTTGTTTGTTGTTTGTTTGGTTTGGTTTGTGGGATGTTTTTCTTTTTTTTTTCCAATCCATAAATCTCTCTCTCCCTTATTCCTTTTCTCTTCCCCTTTGAGAAAGGACAGAGATTAATAGAGAGCATCTGTCACTTGCTGGGTGGCTGGCCCAGGCCTAACCTTTGACAATGACCCTTACCACAGGAGTGGCTTGGATTTTGCAGAGGTCCAAAAAGCTTTGCAGAGAGCACAGTTGTGATTCCCTAGCGTGGGGAGTGTGGGGAGGAGGGTTGGGTAAGTTTGACCCCACTCAGATTTATAAGCATGAAAACCAGATAAACATCAGAGCTACTGAAGGACAAACCTAAAGCAGGCACTCCTTCCCCCGAGGGAGCCTGAGGACTGGGGGTAATGGCAACAGATCAGGTACTAGAACAGCCCCTTCTTGTGCTGGGGAAAAGGAAATAAACAGCACAGGCACAAGTGGGGAAGCAGTCCCAAGCGGTCACACCCTTTCTAGTGAAACCCGTTTATTTTCAGTTTGCTCTTTTAATATTCTCTTAACATTACACGCTCGAGTAACTAAGCAACCTTCAGTGCCCTGCTGCTCAGCTGGCTTTAGTCACTGCTGGGACACCCGGGAGGTCTGAGTTCACTCCAGGGTGCAGGATACAGCGCAGAGGAGCTTCAGTGCCTGGGCTGCACTGCCGCCTGATGGCACTTCTGCACAGCTCCCTTGGTTCTCCCCAAGGCTCCAAAAAGCTCACATCATTCTGACAGCCTTTCCTGTTGCTTATTAGGAGAGACAAGCAAACACAGAATCTCCCATTTTGTTCTGGGGAGACATAAAATGGAGAGGGGCAGAGAATTAGAAAATGTTCTCTTGTAAGACTTCACCTGGAGTGCTGTTTCCAGCTCTGGAGTCCCCAACACAGGAAGGACATGGACCTGATGGAGAGGGTCCAGAGGAGGACCATGAAAAAACATGGGGGCTGGAACAGCTCTTCTACATGGACAGGCTGAGGGAGCTGGGGTTGTTCAGCCAGGAGAAGAGTAGGCTTGTGGGAGACCTAAGAGCAGACTTCAGTTTCTGAAGGGGGCTACAAGAAGGCTGCAGAGGGACTGTTGGCAAAGGCCTGCAGGGCCAGGATGAGGAGCAATGGTTTGAAATGAGGGAAAATGAGATTTAGATTGGATGTGAGGAACAAGTTCTGCACCATTAGGGTGGTGGAACACTGCAACAGGTTGCCCAGGGAGGTAGTTGAGGCCCCAATGCCTGGAGATACTCAAGGTGAGGCTGGACAAGGCTGTTAGCAACCTGATCTAGTGGAGGAGCACCCAGGCCACTTCACACAGGAACACATCAAGGTGGCTTTGCAATGTGTCCAGAGAAGAAGATTCCACAACCTCTCTGGGCAGCCTGCTCCAGGCCTCTGACACCTCTCACAGGGAAAAAGTTTTCCCTTCTGTTCCTGTGGCACCTCCTCTGCACCAGCTGGCACCCAGTGCCCCTTGTGCTGTCCTTGGACATCCCTGAGCAGAGCCTGGCTCTGTCCTCCCCACACTGCCCTGCACATCTTTCTCCCCAGCACTGAGGGCAGCCCTCAGGCTCCTCTGCTCCAAGCTACAGAGCCCTCAGCTCCCTCAATCTCTCCCCATAAGGAAGATGTTTCACTCCCTTAATCATTTTTGTGGCTCTGTGCTGGACTCTCTCAATCATTTCCCTGAGGTCCTTCTGGAACTGAGGAGCCCAGAACTGGACACAATATTCCAGATGTGGTCTCAGCAGGGCAGAGTAGAGGGACAGGAGAACCTCTCTTGAGCTACTAACCACAGCCTTTCTAAACTACCCCAGGGTGCCCTTGGCCTTTTTGGCCACAAGGGCATAGCTATAAGTCTTAGACCTTGATTTTGGATCAAACTATACCTGTGTATATACTTGAAAGATAAATTATCTCAAAATGCAGAAGGAATAAACTGAGATGCAGACATAGATTGCAGTTTTCATACCAACATGGTCCAGGAACAAGAGAAATTATGTCTGTTTTCTTTCCTTTCCAGTTTTCAAACTGATCATTGTTATGTCCACATCACTCTCCACTACTTGGGCTTACCCAGGAGAGTTAAATAATCTCCCTTTTGCACCTAGGGGTTTACTGTGTAAATGAATACAGCCTTTTTCTACAGCAGAGCTCCTCTGCATGTTATAATACTAATTACTCCTGGGACTGCAAAAAAAGAACGTAACATAATGGGAAGCACAGAGAGGAATAGCATAAAAAAAGAAATAATTCAAGCATGAAAAATGACATTTTAACTTCACTGGCATTTTGCTCCTTCAGTGCTTTCCAAGTAATCATAATGCAGGAAAGCAAGCAGAATGACCAAAAAAAAAAAAAAAATCCATCTTAATCCATTGTTCTGTCACTGCTAGAAGCAAAACATCTGGAAAATCCTAGAAAACTACTTCTCTTCCAAAATTTGATGACTCCAAAGGAAACAAATCATCTAAAGAATTTTGACAGTGTAATTAATTAGTCTAATTCCCTCATCAATGTCAATTGCCTGTGCCTCAGTATGACAAGTGAGTTGAGAGTAGGGTTGCTGTCTAAAGCAGCAGCTACTAGAGAATGTAAAACTGACTGGGAATTAGTCAGAAGGGGTGGGATGCAATAAAGCAAAAGGGAGAGAGACATTTTTTTGTGAGAGATGTAGAGGAACAATGTGGGCCTGAGGAAAATAAAAGAGGTACAGAGACAAAAGGAACTTTTTTTGGGGAAAAAAAACAGATGAGATATGGGAGGACAGGAAGAAAAATGTGAGGAGATAAACCAAATGAACACTCAAAAGAGGGAATTATGAGAGAAAAAGGATTGTTCCTGCTGAGCAGTTTCAGAGTGTAGTGTATTTAGATCTGGTGGATGCATCTGGAGAGAAGTTGGTCATTTAGGCTTTAAAGATGGAAAAGGAACTAAGGCTACATCTGTTCTTTTTCATAACTTAATTCCTTAGTTCCAGTCCCAGGCCCTGGTCCCCAGTCATTCACATCTGAGCATGTCCAGCCACTTGTGTGCTCTCTGTCCTTCGGCGCTAACTCACCGCTCACCCCTAGGAAGAAGCCAAGGCACAGTACTGGAGGCTGATGCCTGTGAGCAGCATGGATGAGGCAGTGCCACCACCTTCCCAGTCCTACAAAGTGGAGCCAGCTCATCATGCCACCTGATTCCCACACCACTGAGCACGTAGTACAGTCCCACTGAGCAATGACATCAGGAACAAGTTCTTTACCATGAGAGCGTTGAGACACTGGAACAGGCTGCCCAGGGATGTGCTTGAGACCCTGTCCCTGGAGACATTCAAGATCAGACTCAGTGTGGCCCTGGGCAGCCTGATCTAGTTGAAGGTGTCCCTGCTGACTGCAAGGGGATTGGACAAGATGACCTTTGAGGGTCCCGTCCAACCCAATGCAATCTGTGAATCTGTGAATGTCATTCAAATGCCACTCCATGGCCCCAATTTACTCCAAGCATTTAAAAATGAATAAACACAAACAAGAGCCATTACAATTTAATGGTCTGCCATGTGGTGCCACACAGGAGACCTGGGCAAACATATCACAGTGTGAATACCCCCCCCACAGGAAACAAGAGTTAAGTGATGTGACTACAAGCTGACCTGTGACTGTCTTCCTGGAAGCTGCAGGTCAGTCCATCACACTGCTGCCTTCTGAGAGTTAGACCTATGGCAGCAGAGAAAGAAAAAATCAGACATCAATCTTGAGTCCTGAAGTGAGGTGAGGATTGTTTTCTTTTGGATGCAGCCCTCAATACAGGAATGACATGGACCTGATGGAGTGGGTCCAGAGGAAGGCCATGAAAATATCAGGGGGTTAGAGCACATCTGCTATGAGGACAGGCTGAGGGAGCTGGGGGTGTTCAGCCTGCAGAAGAGAAGGCTCCAGGAAGACCTAAGAGCAGCCCTCCAGTACCTGAAGAGGACCTATAAGAAGGATGGAGACTGTTTACAAAGGCCTGCAGTGATAAAACAAGGGGCAATGGTTTGAAAACAGAGAATAGCAGATTAGGATTGGATGTTAGGAACAAGTTCAGCACCATGAGGGTAGGGGAACACTGAAACAGGTTGCCTGGGGAGGTGGTTGGGGCCCCATCCCTATAGGTATTCAAGGTGAGGGTCGACAGAGCTCTGGGCAACCTGATCTAGTTGAGGATGTCCCTGCTGACTGCAGGGGGGTTGGACTGGATGACCTTTGGAGGTCCCTTCCAGCCCAGCCCATTCTATGACTCTATGAGGATGGTGAACTGGGCTGATCCCCAGATCCTGAACACTGGATGTTTCCTTCTGTCTCTAACCCAGCAGCAGATATTTGCAACAGCAGCTGCAATCCAAAATATTATAAAGTTTCAGGATCCCACCCAGAACAATAGAAAACAAAGAGTTTTGGTCAGCTGCCATGTAACCCACCCTGGATGTGGTAATCCATATGGCAAGGTGCTCCATTATGAAATATTACATCAGCATCTTTCATGATATTATTTCCTAGTGTCATTCTCTGCTTATGATTTCATTATGTTTTCCTTTTCATTGTTTACCTCCTGCATGAATTAGCTTTCTGCTTTAGTTTTCTGTTGGACAATTTAATCATTTCAGGATGTTTTCAGAGGTTTTAGTGGAGAAAGTATATGAATAATAATGGGACACCATGAAAAGTAAAAGATGTCACGTAGGCAATGTAGGTCAATGCTTTACTGCCTTTCCAGGGAGTACAAAAATCATAGAATCACAGAATAGTTTGGGTTTGAAGGCACCTCCAAAGGTCATCCAGTCCAACCCCCCTGCAGTCAGCAGGGACATCCTCCACTACAACAAGTTGCTCAGAGCCTTGTCCAGCCTGACCTCAAATAGCTCCAAGGATGAGGCCTCAGCTATCTTGCTAGGCAACCTGTTCCAATGTTCCATCCCCCTCCTGGTGCAGAACTTGTTCCTGACATCCAATTTAAACGTCCTCTCATTTTAAACCATTGCCCCTCCTCCCATCCCTGCAGGCCTTTATAAACAGTCCCTCTGCAGCCTTCTGGTAGCCCCTATCAGGTACTGGAAGGCTGCTCTTAGGTCTCCTCAGGCCCTTCTCTTCTCCAGGCTGAACAGCCCTAGCTCCCTCAGCCTGTCCTCATAGCAGCCCTCTGAGTATCTTTGTGGCCCTCCTCTGGACCCACTCCATCAGGTTTGCTTTTCTAGTCAATAACTAACCAAACCCAAACCAAAGAGTTGGGCTTCTTCATAACATCTGGACAAATACTGTCAGGAGAGATGGCTACCTGTGTTTGTGATATAATGAGGAAGAAATCACACTGGCTGCTAGCATCCTGTGTAATAATAAACCCCAGACAGCCAGGGACAGATGGGAACAGCAGAGCAGGGAGCCAGATGAAGCTGTGTTTTGGAAATAGACACCCACTTACTGCCCTCTCTGATGAAACCCTGAGGGTATAGCTTGAGGAAAATGCCTTCAGTGCCAGGTACACTTAAACATTTACCATTGGTGCAACAAAATGTGCTGAGCTCTGTACAACCCTCGTACTCAGCAGACACAAGCATCTGTGATGCCAGCAAGTGAACATCATTTACTTTCTGTTATTGTTTGGGAATTTTTGGGAGGTGCTATCTTTCAGCTGGATCTGCTCAGTTTTCAGCTACAGGGTTATGCAAGTGCTGATGTCAGCACCACTCAGGAACGTGAAACAAAGGGCAGGAGCAAACGGCCAGGTGTGAGGCCAGGGTAGCAGTGCAAGTGGTTAACCTGGTTTGGACACTCCACTGCCACCCAGCGTGTACCGCCAGAGTGAGCAGGCGGGAAGGAAAGAGGAGGCTGGCTGAGGAATCAGGCAGCAGTGATGCGAGAGCATTAAGTCACATCTTAACTTCCTAGTGCATTTCCCAGGGGTGGGATGGCTGTGAAACTAAAAGGTTTAACACTTTAGATACTCTATGCATATAAAAATTGGGGAGTGCTCTCACAAAGACCAACTCATGCGTAGCAGAGCTGGAAATACTCACCCCCTGTCACAGCCCCAGGCTGTGGTGGGTGGGTGGGAGACCAGAGGCAGTAACGACAGCCGAGGGAAGTGGCGCGGCCACAGAAGAGGTGACCTGTCCAAACCACTCATTTTCGCATCGGGCTGCCCCAGGTCTGCATGAACACAGGCAGGCCTGCTAGACTGCCGACGTTTTTGAACAAATTAAATCTTTTTTTACATTTAAAGCCCGGCCCGTGAGCCCCTACCGCCTGGGAGGGGGTCCTTGCGCCGCGCCTCCGCCAGGAGGCAGCCGCACAAACCCCTGACCTGGGCTCTCGAGCGGAGCGTTCTCTGCGAGCTTGGCCCCACAAGGTGCAGGGAGAGTCGGCAGGACAATCCCACCGGCAAGAATCTCCCTGGCAGGAGGGCGCACCAAGCGGGTGGCCCTGACAGGGCCTCGGCCGGGTGTCCACCTCTCGGTGCCCGACTGCCTGCGGCTCGCCGCCGTCAGCGCCCCGCGCCCGCAGCCGCCTCACTCGCGCCGCCGCACCCGCGCTGTGCGCGCGCACGCCGCCTGGCGGCACACAGGGGAAAGATCGCTCGGCCCCAGAACTGGGCAGCGAGTCCCGGCCGGCGGCACCGTCACGTCCGGGAGCGTCTCGGTTGGCCGTCAGAAGGGCAGGCGGGGCGGCGGCTGAAGGAGACTTGAGGACAGGGACCTACCCCAGGCACTGTCGCCCCTCCCCGCTCCATGCGCAAGATGTTGCTGGCCGTGCTTTCTCGGGTGCTGCAGGGCCCGGCCGGCGCCGCCGCCGCCGCAGGCAGGACGGTGAGTGCGGCCCTTCCCCGCCTGTCCGGAGGGCGGGGGCCACGGGCCTCAAGGCGCGCGGAGGGGCAGCAGGGGGCTGGCAGCGCGGGGCTGGCGCTCGGCCCTGCGTCGGCAGAGGGCTGCGGCAGGCGGGGGCGGCCTGTGCCGTCACTTCCCCAGCGCGGCAGCGGTGGGGCCTGACCCTCCCGGGACCCGGGTACGGCAGGCAGCCTGCGGGGCTCGGCCCGGTGGCACGGCACGGCTGCCGCGGAGAGATCCACGGGTTTGGCGTTTTGCAATAGCCTCTCCGTCACGGCAGCCCGCTTGCATCGTTCCAGAGGCAAAAGAAAATGATTACAAAGTGGGAGGGTTTTCCCCCACTTGGTGTAAAATGCCGCAGGAAAATAAAATGGTTGCTAGTTGCAAAGCTATTTGACAAGTCCTGACAGTCAGTTGATGTCCCTGGAGACTGGAAGGAAGGAAACATTACATCCATGTTTAAAAAGGGTAAAGAAAAAAAAAAAAGAGGTCCCTGGGGATGACTGACCTCTGTGAGCCTCACCTCTGTGCCGGGGAAGAGCAGGGAACAGATCCTCGTAGAAGCTCTACTGAAGCACATGGAGGATGTGGCGGAGATCAAGACAGTCAGCATGGCTTCACCAAGGGCAAGTCCTGCCTGGCCAAACCTGGCATGATGGCATAACTGTATCAATGGACAAGGGAAGACCAACAGATGTCATCTGTCTGGGCTTTTGTAAAGTCCACACAGTTGCCCACAACATCTTTCAAAGCTGGAGAGATAAGGGTTTGGTGGGTGGACTGTGCAATCGATAAGGAATTGGTTGGATGATTATATACAAAGGACTTGGGAGTGATAAGACGAGGGGGAATGGTTTGAAACTGGAGCAGGGTAGATTTAGGTAGGGCATCAGGAAGAAGTTCTGCATAATGAGAGTGGTGAAATACTGGAACAGGCTGCCCAGGGATGTGCTTGAGACCCTGTCCCTGGAGACATTCAAGATCAGGCTGGATGTGTGCCTGGGCAGCCTGCTCTCATTGGAGGTGTCCCTGCTGACTGCAAGGGGGTTGGACAAGATGACCTTTGAAGGTTCCTTTCAACCCACTGCAATCTGACTCTGTGCAGGAGCTGACTTTGTAAATACGTTTTATACCTGCCCAGCGTGCTGGTGAAGCAGACAGCATGGCTGCTGCCCAGGCATGAGGTTCCTGTGGGGCTTATTTTCTTCCTGAAGTTAAAATCTGGGACAGATGTACCTGTGGCCACATGTGTGTGTTGTCAGGGGAGGGCAGAGCGTTCCAGTAGTGGGGCTGGGTGGACTGTGGGTTACTTGGGAGCCAGCAGCTGTGGCTGACCTGCCCAGAGGCTCTTGTCAGCTCTGTGGGCAGTGATCTCTTTGCTGGGTATGGTTTTAGTACATATGAAGTGTTCTGATTCATTCCTGAAATGTGGTTTGTTTTTTTTCTGGGCCCTCTACTTTGATTTATTTTATTTACATACCTGTCAGCACAGGTCAGATCCTAAACAGGGTGCAAACATTCTTCTCATTCCAAGTCAAATTCAGCCATGGATTTTCTGAGCTGCTTCACCTTGGTTTGCTCAGCCAGTAGCCTCTTTTCATCTCATCCTGAAGTTTTTGCAAGTTTTGTTGTTTTTGTTACATTATGTGTGTTATTTGTTGTGTTTTATCTTTTCTGTGTGAGCTTTCTTACCTCTCCATCCTCCTTAATCCACTATAATGGCTGTGAGGAAAAGGTAACCCTGCTGAAAAAAAAAAATAACACAAGAAGATCCAGGTCAGTGTTAGAGGATACTTGTTGCTAATGGGAATTCAGTTGCATTTTTGCCACTGAGAGTGTTATCTGCATCTGTCTTACTTTACCTAAGCATCCATTTCTTGTGGGAAAAGCAGGTGGGTACACGAGAGCAGATTTACCAGAACATCTTCCTCTGTGTATTTTGGAAGTGGATATCTAAAAGTATTTGCTAATTTATTAAAATTTTCAAATACAAGTGCCTAAAATTAGACTTTTATTACAGGTACTTGGCCTGCTCCTGAAATACTGCATTGTCCTGTAATTCAACACTAAGTCTGCTTTGAATATCTAAATACTGATTTTTTTTTTGATCCTAGTGATTCACAAATACATAAATACATAAATATTTCCTTGAATTACTCCTATGCATTTCTAAATCACCAAATAAATAGAAATAGTTTTAATCCACAAAGCAGTATTTTATATATATGTGGGGTAGTTTGCAGAGCATGGAGGTGGATTTCCATGATGCAGTGCTTACCTGTAGGGAAACCACCTCTTGCAATGTTTTAGTTAGCTAATCATTTGCTGACTTCTCCTCTGATTTTTTTATTGTAGTTACTTACTCTTTTTTTTCTTTTCTTTTTTTTTTCCCCTTCCAAATGCTGCTCACCTAGGGAGCTGTTAGTGAGGTAAGGCCTGAATCAGTCTTGTCAAGGTTTGGTCTTGATAAATGCACTGTCCATGTATCACAACTTTTGTACAGACTCCTCCCTGTCACTTCTCTGTTGTATCCAGGCTGGATGAGGCCTTGAGCAGTTTAGTTGAGAGGGAGGGGAGGCTGGAGGAGATATCTCTGAGGTCCCTTCCAACCTAAGCCATTCTATGATTCACAGAAGGGAGCTTGGACCAGATGGCCTGAAGGGGTCTCTTCCAACCTCATCTGTTCTGTGATTCCACAAATTCCAAGCTCTTGATTTACTTCCATCTCTGGAAGTAAAATAGCTTTTCCTCACTGGTGATACTGCTGCATTGTGGTAAACAGTGTGGACATGGTTTAAATAAAGAAGTTTAAATATTTAATGGGGCAGGAGGGGTATCCCTGAGTTGATAATGGGGTGGGGTGGGGGGGTATCCCAAAATTGTTAAATCAAATATACAGCAGTGCAGGTAACCTAGATGGGTTGAGTTTTCCCTTGGTGGTGTTTGTTTTTTTTTTTTTTGCAAGCTTTATACCTATCAATCAGACCTTTTTTTTTTTTTTTGAGACATTAACCTGGATATTCTCAAAAATTGGAGAGCATGAACCTTCAGCTAAATGCACCTGAATTCTGTGGTTAAAGGAGCCTTTGAAATTTAGGTGTAAGTTAATTAGCAATGCAATTGTGCCCCAGAAGACAGAGATTCCTTATGGCGTATGCATGGGCAGATGAGCATCAGGTCTGATCACAGGATGTTAGGGGTTGGAAGGGACCTCTGCCAGAGCAGGACCAGGTCACACAAGTGACCTGCACACAAGAAACGCATCCAGGCAGGGCTGGACAGCCTCCAGAGGAGACTCCGCAACCTCTCTGGGCAGCCTGTTCCAGGGCTCTGGGACCCTCACAGTGAAGAAGTTCCTCCTCATGTTGAGGTGGAACCTCCTGTGCTGGAGTTTATATCCATTGCCCCTTGGCCTATCACAGGGCACAAGTGAGCAGAGCCTGTCCCTGTCCCTGACCCCCAGCCCTCAGATATTTATAGACATTGATCAGATCTCAGCCTTCTCCTCTCCAGACTAAACAGCCCCAGGGCTCTCAGCCTGATGGTGAATCTGCAAACTTCACTGATGCTGCAATGAAACTTACAAACTTAGGTGTTCATTAGTTAATAGCTCTTACCTCTCTCCTGCCATGCTACCCTCTCTGTTGCTCTGTGTTTCATGTGTCCTCAGGCATGTGACCTTATATATTGCTGTGTAATTAGTGGCTGTGCTGTTACCTGCTTAAGTGACATTCCCTGCATTGCTATTGCTTTGCATTCCTCCAACCTCTCATCCTACTGAAACAAAAGAGTGAGTGGTTCCTACTCCAGAAATCAGCTGGGTTTTTGTTCTGTTTTTCCAAATAAATTCTTTGTTCAGTCAAGGCAAAATTCTGGTCAGTGCAGGGAGACATTGATATCTTGCGTCAATCCTAGGCACAAATTCAGGCTGGGTGCAGAGTGGGCTGAGAGTAGCTGTAAAGAAAGAGCCTTGGGGTGTTGGTTGCTGAGCGGCTCCCCAGGAGCCAGCAGTGCCCTCCTGCAGCCCAGCAGGCAGCTGTGGGCTGGGCTGCAGCCAGAGGAGTGTGGGCAGCCGGGCAGGAGAGGGGATTCTGCCCCTTGGATCTGCTCTGCTCAGACCTCACCTCCAGTCCTGCCTCTAGTTCTGGTGTCCCCAGCAGAAGGACACAGAGCTGCTGGAGAGAGGCCAGAGGAGGCCACAAAGATGATCCAAGGGCTGGAACAGCTCTGCTGTGAGCACAGGCTGAGGGAGCTGGGGGAGTTCAGAAGAGAAGACTCCAGGGAGACCTCAGAGCTGCCTTCCAATAGCTGAAGGGATCCTGCAGGAAGGCTGCAGAGGGACTTTTCCTGAGGGTGTCTAGAGACAGGCCAAGGGGGAATGGTTTGAAGCTGAGGCAGAGCAGGGCTAGACTGGAGCTGGGGAAGAAGCTCTTCAGCGTGAGGGTGGTGAGACTCTGGCCAACCACTCTCTCTGTGAAGAACTTTCTCCTCACCTCCAGCCTAAACCTCCCCTGGTGCAGCTTGAGACTGTGTCCTCTAAGAAGTTCTCTTAATGTCACAGGGATATACTACTGGTGAGTTTAAGTCACAGATTATTTCAGTTTGGGAGTGATGTTCAAAATTGTTTGAGAATTCCCCTACTTTTGCTTGATAATTCTGTTTACGTAGTGCTCATGGTTTGGTTTTGTCTTTTGTTTTTCCCAAGGCCTCTCGAGTGGTGGTGGCATCGCGCAACTATGCAGACTTTGCAAGTGAAGCTACCTTTGAAATTAAGGTAAAGCAGCTCAATACTTAATACTGACATTCTGTTTAAGGGCTAGTTGTAGACTTTTGGCATCTGGATTTGCCCCCCTTACCTTTTCAGTTAGAAAAGTACTGGTTTGAATTTGGAAACAGCTTACAGAATCAGAGAAACATTCAGGGTGGAAAAGACCCTCAGGATCACCAAGTCCAATCATTAACCCTCCTCTACCAAATTCACCCCTAAACCATATCCCCAAGCACCACTTCTAAAGGACATTTAAACACATCCAGGGTTGGTGACTCAACCACCTCCCTGCGCAACACATTGCAATGCCTGACCACTCTTGCTGGGAAAAATTTTTTCCTAATGTCTAGTCTAAACCTACCTAGTCATAGCTTGAGGCCATTACCTCTTGTTCTGTCACTAATTACCTATGAGAAGAGATCAGTACCAACCTCTCCACAACCTCCTTTCAGGTAGCTGTAGACAGCAATGAGGTTTCCCCTCAGCCTCTTCTTTTTCACGCTAACCATCCCCAGCTCCTTCAGTTGCTCTCCATCAGATTTCTTCTCCAGGCCCTTCCCAGCTTCCTTGCCCTCCTCTGCCTTGGCTCCAGCACCTCCACATCTCTCTTGGATTGAGGTGTCCAAAACTGGACACAATACTCCAGGTGTGGCCTCCCCAGAGCTGAGTGCCAGGGGACAATCCCCTCCCTGCTCCTGCTGGACACAGCATTGCTGATCCCAGCCAGGATGCCTTTGGCTTTCTTGGCCACCTGGGCACACTGCTGGCTCCTGTTCAGCTGCTTGGCCATTAGCACCCCCAGGTCCCTTTCTGCCAGCAGCTTTCCAGCCACGCTGCCCCGAGCTTACAAACCTTACCAGTTACTCTAACCTGCAAATGCAGGTTTTGCAAGGTAGTGCGTTCTGAAAATGGCACAGCATAAAAACCCCAAACTCCCTGAACTGCAGTTCATAACCAGGATGAATTACTTTCATGGAACAACTGCTTGTTCAACTTTGCAGAAGTGTGACCTCCACCGCCTGGAGGAAGGTCCTGGTACCACGACAGTGCTGACTCGAGAGGAAGGGCTCCACTACTACAAGACAATGCAGACCATACGACGCATGGAGCTGAAGTCTGACCAGCTCTACAAGCAGAAGATTATCCGTGGCTTCTGCCACTTATATGATGGTCAAGTAAGATTTGATTGTTTTCCCAAGAGGTTTTTATAGTGCTTTACCTTACTGTATTTGAGTAGAGAGGAAATCTAGAACTGTGTGTTTGTGTACAGCATCTGAAGCTGTTGCTGGATCGCTGATTTAATTCATTATTTCTTTAAAAGCAATGTCCTAGCACACAAGGGAGTCCCTGAGGTCTTGGGACAGCAATAGGAAGAAACATCCAGTCCATCCCTCAACCCAGCACTACAGGTCAACTCTAAACCATGTCCCTAAGCACCAGCTCCACACACTGCTTGAACACCCCCAGGGATGGTGACTCCAGCACTGCCCTGGGCAGAACAATCCAATGTTTGAGAACCCTTCCTGTGAAGAAGTAGGGGCATGGGGCAGCTGAAGATGAGCTGAATGTGAAGAATGAGCAACTGCAGAATCTGAAATTCCTCACATTTGGAGGCCCACAGTCTCCTTCTCAAGCTTCACTGATGTTTTTTGTTGCAATGTCTCATAGCTTGTGTGCCCACTAAAAAGCAACAGCTAGAAGGAACTTCATGTACTCGTGAAGCTTTGCTGCCTGTCCATTCCCCTGCCATTTTTGAATTGCTGTTGTTCACATCTTTAATTTGGGACAGTGGAGTAGAAAAAGTCCTTAGGTTTTTGCAGCTTCCCCTGCTGCCTGCTTTTGTTAGTCACAGTGAAATAGGAATTTAGAGCCCAAGGCTCTGATAACTCCAGGCCTGCCACTCCTTGGGATTTAGGGCAGTGTCCTGTGTCTGCTCTTCTGATTTCTGCTGCTGTGTGAGATATAAAGGATCCTAGCTGGCCCTTGCCACACTGCTGGCTGGCAGGTGTGTGCTTTTTCTTCATTGCTAAACTTCCTTTTCCTTTGTAACAGGAGGCTTGCTGCGTGGGGCTGGAAGCTGCCATAAAGCCTACAGACCATGTGATAACAGCTTACAGAGTTCATGGCTTCACCTATGCACGAGGAGTGTCTGTGAAGGAAATCCTTGCTGAACTTACAGGTCTGTGCTAATTGAGAGGAGGATTTGCTTGCTGCTGTACTTGGCTCAGAGTTTTTTAATTCAAATTCAAAATGCTGTTGGTGTGGAAAGTGCACTGAGGCTTTAGGAGCAGTTTAGTGACAGGAGAATAAAGCAGTTTTATAATTCACAGCTTCACAGATTGCATTGGGATGGAAGGGACCCTCAAAGGTCATCTTGTCCAACTCCCCTGCAGGCAGCAGGGACACCTCCAAGTAGATCAGGCTGCACAGGGACACATCCAGACTGATCTTGAATGTCTTCAGGGACAAGGTTTCATCCCTGGGCAGCCTGTTCTCTTTGGGGAGAGGCTGCTGTGTCTTATCTAATGACAGTGATATGGGCTTAGTGTTACTGACTTCAGGAACTGAATGAGATTTCCCATTTGTACAGTATCTTTCCTCTGAAAAAAATAAAAGGGATTGCTTGTTATTCATGTTTCAGGTCGAAAAGGAGGATGTGTGAAGGGAAAAGGAGGATCCATGCACATGTATACCAAAAACTTCTATGGTGGCAATGGCATTGTTGGTGCTCAGGTATGGGCATGACTTCTGCTTTAAAGCAGGTGTTGGATGTGGCTCATGTCTCCTCCCGTGGTATGAGCTGTATGCAGACACCATTGCTCTGTGGCTATGATGAAGAGCAGATTCAGATTGGATGTTAGGAACAAGTTCTGCACCATGAGGGTGCTGGAACACTGGAGCAGCCCAAGGAGGCAATTGAGGCCCCATCTCTGGATATCTTCAAGGTCTGAGCAACCTGATCCAGTGGAAGATGTCCCTGCTGACTGCAGGGGGGTTGGACTAGATGACCTTTGGAGGTCCCTTCCAACCCAACCCATTCTATGTCTTCATTCTTGTTTACTCAGCTGCCACAGAGCCACATCAAATGGAGGATTTAGTTAGTGTTTATGTTTGGGAAGTGCTGGAGTGGGTCAGTAATGACTTGTTTGTTGGGTGACCTCTGCCAGCGTCAGCAACTCTTTGCAGCTGACAAGTTGTTTGTCTCTAACTCCTGTAAACATTGTTCTAAAATTGTGCTTTGTCTTGCTGTCTGTGCTAGGTTCCTCTGGGTGCTGGGATCGCACTGGCCTGTAAATACTTTGGTAAAAACGAAATTTGTCTTACCTTGTACGGGGATGGTGCAGCCAATCAGGTAAAGCAGCTTTGTCTGCTGTGTCTCTGAGCAGAGCTGTGCCTGTGGGTAATCACTTTGCCTTCTGGGAGCTGTGTGAGCCCTGCCTTGCCACATAGGAGTTGGAGAGTACCTTTCACTCTGTCTTTGCAGTACCTGCAACCCTGGCAATGCCTGGCTTGGAACTTAGGCTGATGTGTCCAGCAGGTCTCGGGAGGTTCTCTCCCACTCTGTTGTGTGGGAGGAGGGTGCAGCAGAACTGCCACCATGGACTTCTAAAGGGGAGGCTTTGACTTGTTTAGGAGACTGCTCAACAGCAGTCCTGAAGGGCAAAGGAGTCCGGGAAGGCTGCACACTCTTCATGAAGTCAGTCTTAAAGGCACAGGAGCAGGCTGGCCTCGTGTGCTGTAAGAGGAGCTGTTGGCAGAGAACAGCAGCCTGGCTGAACAGGGAGCTTTGGCTGCAGCTCAGAATAAAAAGGAGAGCTGACCCAGCAGGTCTGGGGAGGTTCTTCTCTCCCCTCTGCTCTGCCCTGTTGAGACCACACCTGGAATATTGTGTCCAGTTTTGGGCTTCCCAGTTCAAGAGAGACAGAGACCTGCTGGAGAGAGTCCAACTGAGAGATATGAGGATGATTGTGGGACTGGAACATTGCTCCTGTTAAGACAGACTGAGTGCCCTGGGGCTGTTTAGTGTGGAGAAGAGAACGCTGAGAGGGATCTGATCAATGTCTATAAATATGTGAGGGGTGAGTGTCAAGATGAAGGTGCCAGGCTCTTTTTGGTGGTGCTCACTGATAGGACAAGGAACAATAGGTACAAACTGGGACACAGGAGGTTCCACCTCAACATGAAGAGACACTTCTTTATTGTGAGGGTGCTGGAGCACTGGAGCAGGCTGCCCAGAGAGGTTGTGGAGTCTCCTCTGGAGGCAGGAGGGTTGGACTGGATGAGAAGAGTCTGGGGGGACCTTGTAGCTCCTTTCAAATACCTTGAGGGGATCCTGCAGGAAGGCTGCAGGGGGACTTTTCATAAGGGTGGCTAGAGACAGGACAAGGGGGAATGGTTTGAAGCTGAGGGGATAGCAGGGTTAGAATGGAGCTGAGGAAGAAGTTCTTGAGGAAAAGAGTGGTGAGACTCTGGAATAGGCTGCTAGAAGAGGGGAGATTTAGCCTGGAGATAAGAAGAAACTGTTCACAGTGAGGGTGGTGAGACACTGAAACAGGTTGCCCAGGGAGGTCGTGGACCACACTTAGTATTAAAATTTCTCTTAGCTAACTTGTACAACTGAAGTGCTTTCTGCAGAGCCTAATGGCAGAAGGCTGAGCTCTCTGTCTAGATGTACCCTGCTCTTTTTCTTTCAGGGCCAGATATTTGAGACATACAACATGGCTGCCTTGTGGAAGCTGCCCTGCGTCTTCATCTGTGAGAACAATCGATATGGAATGGGAACATCAGTTGAAAGAGCTGCAGCCAGCACTGACTACTACAGAAGAGGAGACTTCATCCCAGGGCTCAGGGTGAGGACAGTCACAGCTGCTTTTCTGGGGGAAAATGAAAGTGAGGGGATGCTTGTGCACACACCTGCACAATGTACTCATGGATGGGTTCATTTGTAAGTCTCTCCACAGATGGAATGAGGCTGGGGTTGGTCTCTTCTCCCAAGTAATCAGTGACAGGATGAGAGGCAATGGTTGAAGCTGTGCCAGGGGAGGGTTAGATTGGACATTAGGAAAAACTTCTTTCCTGAGAGAGTGGTGAGGGGTTGGAACAGACTGCCCAAGGAGGTGGTGGAGTCACCATGCCTGGAGGTGTTCAAGAAGCTGTAGCTGTGGTGCTTCAGGACATGGTTTTAGTGGGCACAGTAGTTGGGTTGAGGTTGGATTTGATGATCTTAAAGGTCTTTTCCAGCCTTAATGATTGTATGAAATACATTTGTAAATACTTTTCTGTATATAGGAAAACTTGAAACTGAATTCCTGTTGCATTTGTGGAAGTATGGAGATTGGAAGCTGTGAGGTTTGGCATTGTTTTGCCTTATCTTTGTTGTTTCTGCTCCTCAGGTGGATGGCATGGACATTCTCTGCGTTCGAGAAGCAGCCAAGTTTGCAGCTGAGTACTGCAGATCTGGAAAAGTAAGTCTGCAGTCCTCATTCCTTTTCGTAAGAGACATTCTTAGCCAGATCATTGCATCATAAAATGTTCCTCATCTACACCATTTCCTCCAGTCACTGTTGAAACTTTCATTTGATTTTTATTTCCCTTCTTTCTCCACACTATTGAACCTGTAAAGCAATTGAGTTTGTCTCTAATTTAGTAAGAATTTATTAACATGCAAGTGGTAGTTAACCAAGCACTAAAAAAAGTGTCTCTTACTACTCTCTCATAATTTCTACCCACATACCTACCAACATTTCTACCCCTGACAAATTCTGCTGTGAAAGGTTTTCTGCTTGTCAGATAGTTGATAAGACTGAAGAACAGGATGGGTGCCATCCAGAGGGACCTGGACAGGCTGGAGAGGTTGGCTGAGGAGAATCTCCTGAGGTTCAATATAGCAAAGTGCTGCAAGATCCTGCAGCTGGCTCAGGGCAATCCTAGATATCAGTCCAGGCTGGGGGATGATGACATTGAGAGCAGCCCTGCAGAAAAGGACTTGGGGGTGCTGGAAGCTGGACACAAGCAGACAGTGTGAGCTTGCAGCCCAGAAGGTCAGTGGCAGCCTGGGCTGCATCAAAAGCAGTGTGGCCAGCAGGGCGAGAGAGGTGATTCTGCCAGTACCAAAAAATGGATGCTCAAGGTGGTAACACCTTTTTATTATTTAAAAAAAATATTATTAAGAAATACTACTAATAAACAATATTGTTGTTACTATTAAAAATTAATATTTATTATTTCTTAGGGCCCTATTCTGATGGAGTTACAGACATATCGTTACCATGGCCACAGTATGAGTGACCCTGGAATAAGGTACTGGGACATCCTTTCTTGGCATTCACTGAAAACCTTTAAGTATTTCATCTTCAAGATCCTGAAACTGTGTTCAGGGTCCAAAAGCCTGAAACTTGGCTTTGGGGTCCTGAGGCCTGAAACTCAGCTTTGGGGGCTAAGGCCTGAAACTGTGGTTCAGTGCCTAAACCCACTGTGAGGTGCTTCTCTAGGTGATGATGTCATTGCTGTGAGCAGCCTGATCCCTCATCTCATTGATAATCCATGGCCATGTCACATATGTGTTTTGCTTGCAGCATTAAGAGATTGATTTTTGTGCTTGGTCTAAAACTAAATTAACCTTCTGTACTTTCTATTGAGGAATTCTGCTTTCAGCAGGCCTTTATGGTGTGTTCTAATGAAGCTTGGACTGAAAAGCAGCAGCAACAGCGTTCCCAAAATTTTAGTGTACTTTAAATCCTGTAAGCTAAAATTCTACACAAATGTGGAGGTGTCAGAAAGAGATGGGAATTGTGCCAGATGGCACAGCTGAATTGATCTGCATGAAGTAGATCCCAGTGTATCCCACTGCTTCCTTGGAAACTTAGAGTGAATGGGAAGTGAATAGGATAGAATCACTATCCTGCAGCTCTCTTTCAGGGTGATGGGAAGGAAGCTATACAGCCCCTAATCACTGTCCCAGGCTGGGATTGCTCTCCTTTCCCTGCTCAAGTCAAGCCACTTCAGCTTGGTTGCTTCTTGCAGATCTAAGAAGTGGTTTAGATGTAGCTGGATGTTAGGAAGAAATTCTTCACAGAGAGATGAGCCATTGGAATGGGCTGCCCAGGGAGGTGGTAGAGTCACTGTCCCTAGAAGTGATTAAAACAAGAGTGGATGAGGCACTCTGTGCCATGGGTTAGTTGGTTGGATGGTGTTGGGTGATAGGTTGGACTTGATGATCTCAAAGGTCTTTTCCAACCTGGTTGATTCTGTGTGATTCTGTGTCACCCCCTGACTGCTGAATGCTCCTGTATGTCTCACTGAATGCCTGACAGCTCTTTGGTCACACTTGCTTCCACAAGTGAGCTGTGTCCAGCCCCTCACCCCTGTTGAGAGCTGCCACTGCAGAAGTTCATGTCTTTGCTTGTTTTGCTCCTAGCTATCGTACTAGAGAAGAAATCCAAGAAGTGAGAAGCAAAAGTGATCCTATTACCTTGCTGAAGGACAGGATGGTCAACAATAACCTTGCTAGCATAGAAGAATTAAAGGTACAGCTTTCAGGTGCTATTTAAGCATTCCCACATTTAATGATCTCTGGAAAGCACATCCTGGGGCAGTGGGCAGCACTTTGAAGGTTCTTTGAAGGTCTTTAAAGTTTCACATCATTAAGTTTCGTTGCAGAGCAGCTAAGGCTGCAGTCTGCTGGGAAAGCCATTTTGCCTTTGGGTGGTGAGTGTAGCTCAGCAGTGCAAGGCTCTGTGGCTGTCAGTGTTTCAAAGGCAGTTCCTCTCATCTGCTAACACCTGGAAATCAAAATTACCCAGGCTGCCTCAACTAGGCAGGGGGGTGAGTCTCTGAAAGGGCAGTGAGCAGTAGTCAAAAATCCTTGTGAAGGAGCCAGGAACCCTCTAACAAATGGAAGTAATTTCAGCAACTCGGTTTAAAGGGGGGAAAAAAAAGACACTGACGTTGTGCTTGGTAGAATCAGAATAGTAAATGTAGAGGCTCCATGGTGTCATGTTCCTTTGGTACTGTCCAAAAGGAACAAGTGCTGCAGCTGAGTCGGGAAGGAGTTCTCCCAGGTTTTTAACTGATGTTTATAGTGTTAACAGTAATTCTGAATAACAGTCAGAGAATGGTTTGGGTTGGATGGACCTCCAAAGGTCATCTAGTCCAACCCACCTGCAGTCAGCAGGGACAAGCTCCACTAGATCAGGTTGCTCAGACCTTGAAGACCTCCAGGGATGGGGTCTCAACTGTCTCCCTGGGTTGCTCCAGTGTTCCAGCACCCTCATGGTGCAGAACTTGTTCCTAACATCCGATCTCAATCTGCTCTTCTCTCATTTCAAACCATTGCCCCTTGCCCTGTCCCTGTAGGCCTTTGCAAACAGTCCCTCTGCAGCCTTCTTGTAGGCCTCCTTCAGGTACTGGAAGGCTACTCTCAGGTCTCCCCAATTCAGAATGCTGCCTTTTCTGAGCTGCCTTCTAACCAGCATCCATTCTGTGCTTAGGAAATTGACGTGGCAGTAAGGAAGGAGATCGAGGAAGCTGCTCAGTTTGCTACCACTGACCCAGAGCCACCGCTGGAAGAATTGGGTAACCACATCTACTACAATGAGCCACCCTTTGAGGTGCGTGGCCCCAACCAGTGGATCAGGTACAAGTCTGTCAGCTAAAGGCCTTTTTCTTGGCATAACTTATTCACAAGAATAAGTGAATTCTGTTACAGGAACTACAATGACTCAAAGCCAACCTTTAAGCCTATTTAAAAGCTCTTTCAAAACTGAAAAAAAAAATGTGTAGGGAGGTCCATCTCAGTCTGGACTTCCTTAAACACCTTGAATGTTGTTTCAGAAGGAGCTAAATTAAGAAAAAGCAGCAGTTTATTATTTAAATTGCTCCCTTATTTACTTTTCTGACTTGTTTCGGGGTTGCTCAATGTGTTCTGTACAGTGTAAACACAAATAAACTTTGACAACATTTCTCTAGTGCTCCACTTGCTTTGTGCCTTGATCATGGAATAGTTCTGGTTGGAAAAAAACCTCCCAAGATCGAGTCCAACCTTCCATGGCCATTAAACCATGTCCCCAAGTGCTATGGCCACACCTTTCTTGACTGCCTCCAGGGATGGGGACTCCACCTCTTCCAAGGGATTAGTTTAAGGTCATGAATTAGTTTAAAGTCAAAATATTTAAGAGGCAAAAAAATGGTGAACAACAGACTGTCCAGGCTGCAGTTTTGCAGGAGAAAAAAGAACCTCACCTGCCTGGAGAGCTCAGAGAAGCAGGAGCAGAGTCTGAAGTGACAGCTTAGTGTGGTGAGGAATGAAAGGAGTGACAGTGAGTGGGGATTTAAAGGAGTGCTGGAGGTAAGGCATGAGACAAGTGCTTTATTCAAGGTGAAACCCTGGGGCATCATTGATGCTTTGTGGTTTTTGTGTTTGAAAAGGATGTAAACAGAGGAAGCTAAATAAAGGAGGGACTTGTGAAACAGGTGAGGCTTGGTTCAGCTGTCAGAGAAATCTTGATGAGCACTCACCTATGAGTTAGGCTCACAGAAGAGCCTGGCAAATACTGCCACAGAGCCTGGAAAAATTAGGTTTTGTTTTTCAGGAAGGGCTGTTCTGATGAGCTGCGCAATGACCCTTCTTAAGAAGCCCTTTAGCTGCTCTCCTCTTGCTGTGGATAAGTTGTTAGTAAATGAAAACACCACACCAGGCTTTCTCTAGGAGTTGTTGAGAGTACCTTTAATACAAAAAGCTATATACATTGATGTGTGACAGAGAGGACAGACGCTGTAGCATATCTGTCTCCCCCCTCAAAACAGCAGCCAGCAGAAGTGTTAACACATTTTAAGCTCACAGTTTGCACAGTGCCAAAGCCAGGCCTGCAGAGAAAGGTCTTGTGGTAAGCTAAGACTTTGTTTTGCATCACTAAGCATTTGGCTTCTGCATCACTCTGTCATAAATCATTGAAGTGCATTGACACTGACTCACTTAAAAGCTGTCACTGGTCACTGTGTGTGACACTGATGGGCAAAGGAGCCAGGGGGCTGTGCAAAGCCTCTGTACATCCAGATATATACAGCTAACAGGGGCTAGGAATGTATCTTTGGCTGGGTTATTCCCATGTCACATTCTCCCTCCTCTCCGAAGCATTAACCTGCTCCTGCTGCACTGGGGTCTTACCAGATGTTTGCCTGTGGTTCAATATTGCATTCCAAATTCTGCAGAGAAGACCACCCCTGTGTGAAGAAGAATGGAGAACAGTTAGGGGAAACTCCCTCATCTTCCTTACTTCTTGCTCACATGAAAGTAAAACCCAGACATGCCAGGGATGTACCAATTATGACAGTGCACAGAGAGCACTGCACTGCCTTAAAGCTCATAGATTCATAGCATGGGTTAGGTTGGAAGGGAACTTAAAGATCATCCAGTTCCAACCCCCCTGCCACGGGCTGGGACGCCTTCCACCAGCCCAGATCACTCAAGGCCTCATCCAACCTGGCCTTGAACACCTCCAGGGAGGAGGCATCCACAACCTCCCTGGGCAACCTATTTCAGTGTCTTACCACCCTCACTTAGAAAGAATTTCTTCCTACTTGCCAGTCTCAATCTGCCCTCCTCAAGCTTCAATCCATTCCCTCTCATCCTATCACTCCCAGCCCTTGTCAAAAGTCCCTTCCCAGCATTCCTGTAGCCCCCTTCAAGTACTGGAAGGCTGCTCTAAGGTCTCCCCAGAGCCTTCTCTTTTCCAGGCTGAACAGCCCCAACTCTCTCAGCCTGTCCCCACAGGGGAGGTTCTCCAGCCCTTTTATCATCTTTGCAGTCTCTTCTGGACCCTCTCCAGCAGCTCCATGACCCTCATGCTGGAGACTCCAGAACTGGAGGCAGTGCTGCAGGTGGGGTGTGAGCAGAGCAGAGCAGAGGGGCAGAATCCCCTCCCTGTGCTGCTGCTCTCCCTGCTCTGGATGCAGCTCAGCACACAGCTGCTTGCTGGGCTGCCAGGGACCATTGCTGGCTCCTGGGGAGTTTGTCACCTACTGACACCCCCAAGGCTTTCTCCTCCAATCTGCTCTTGAGCCACTCCTCACCCAGCCTGGATTTGTGCTTGGGATTGCCCTGACCCAGGTGTAGGACCTTGCACTTGGCTTTGTTGAACTTTATAAGGTAAAACTTTGGACAGAAGCTGAGGGATGGCATCAAAGCAGTTGACCTGGCACTGCCCTCTTGGAATACCGTAGCTTCTAAAAAAGCCCAAGGGTTTTTAACAATGAGGTTTAATTAATGAAGCTGCTACCAATGAAGCGAGAAGTGCTTCCTTACCGCAGCTGAAGACACCGCAGGTCATCCTTAGTGATATCATTCAGGACAGCACTCAGGGTGTAATCTTCTTCAGCAAACTAAAAGGTAAATTCAGTCCTAAATTATTTTTTGGGGTTTTTTTTGCTCATGACTGCAATGCCCTTTTTTGTTAAAAGGCGATTTTGGGGGGTTTAATTATTCAAGTTGGGTTTTTTTTTACCCTCTTAATGGTCTCCAAGTCTGCTCCTTGTTCTTTCAGCCAATTCATGAGCTCAGGGTCTGCAGTGCCTCTGAAAGTTGCTGCAGGCCATTGGGAGTCTACCAGAAAACCAGAGATAAAAATACACCTCAAAACCAGGGCACAAAGTGGTGGTCCTCAGGCTACTGAAGCTTAAACCAGACAATCTTTTAGCCTTCAAACACAATCCACTGTGTTTGTCTGCAACTGGCAAAGTGTGCAGGACCTCCTCATACCTTTGGGCTTAAGTTTTAAGCGCAGCAAGTGCAGCTCCTGAGTTTTTTGCTCCAGAGATTGGTGTAGCAGGGCCTGATACTCTTTCTCCTTATGAATGAGGTTTTCCAGAAGCCTGTTAGCACATGAGAGAGATCAAACACAACCAGACCGAGGATAAGGCTGGCTGAAAAAAAAGCATCAAGCAGTTTGAATGGCTACCAAAGGACAGAGACACTTGAGAGATCCTGTCTTTGATAGCTTAGAGATTGCAGTTTGATTGTATGAGACTCAGCTCAGTGGTGGCACTTTAAGGCTTTCATCATTGCAGAATTTAGCTAACAGCTTGCAAATTCTGTTCCTGGTGTCCTTCAGCCTCCCTGGGCAGAGTGGCTGCCTTTATGCTGTGATTCACTGCTGAGCAGTGTAACACTGGTGGTGTACCTGGGACTTTCTGCTCACAGCTTGACATGCCATCCATACAGATGAGCAGGACCTTCAGCTGTTAACACACTGCCAGCAGCCTACAAATGCAATCCATGAGAAACAGGACAGGCTCTGCTAAGCTCTGTTTGTGCTGGGCCAGGACAGAGCTGCTCTAGCCCTTCCTTGCAGGAACAGCTTTAAGGGCACTACCAGGTGGGCTCCAGGAAGCAGAAAGGAAACTAGCCTATTTGCACAACCCTAATTACTGAACAGTAGAAACCCAAGGTGACACTCAGCAATTAAAAAAATTATACAAAAGTTACTCTGAAACTGTTGGGTTGTACCAGCAGTGCTGCCAGCACATTCTGGATCCATTTGTGTTCTGCTTTATCAAGGGGCAGTCTCAGAAGGTGAGTGGTTATCTGTGCCATGTCACAGAGTCACAAGAAAACATCCAGTTGGAAGACAGCTCCAAGCTCATCCAGTCCAACCTTTGACCCAGCACTGCAGGGTCAACACTAACCCATGTCCCTAAGCACCAGCTCCACACACTGCTTGAACACCCCCAGGGATGGTGACTCCAGCACTGCCCTGGGCAGAACAATCCAATGTTTGAGAGCCCTCTTTGCAAAGAAATATTTCCTAATATCCAGCCTAAACCACATGTCACTGCAGAAAGCAATGTCTGAGAGCTTGTCACAGTGCCTGGAAATAAATCCACAGTTTTTATAAGAGGGTTACCTGAAGGTCTCTTGTTTAAGTCTGCCCAGCTCCAGGCTAAGTTGCTGCTGAGCCTCCTGTGACACCACAGAACTAAGAGTGCTGACTCCTGACGTGGTGGCAGGATCCTCAGCCCCATTTTGTTCAGTGGGCTGGCAACTGTCCTCCACTTCATCACCATCCTTGTCCCCACCTTCAGTTTCTGATGCTGGCTCAAAGTGAGCTCGAAGCTCTGGTAAAAAGGAAACAGGGGAAGAATAAGAATGTTTTTGGACAAGTATGTTTCCAGAGGCTGCAGTTTGTGCTTTGCTAAAATCACAGAACATAAGGGGCTGGAAGGGACCTTGAAAGTTCATCCAGTCCAACCCCCCTGCCAGGGCAGGAGCACCTGGAATAGGTCTCACATGATTCAGCCTCCTCCCCAATGGTGGTGATTTTTCTTAGCATCCTTCTGTAGGCCCTCACGATCCTCCTTACATTAATGCACTCCCTTATCTGCATCTGTTTTCCAGACCTGTGCAGTATTAACCACCTTGGATGTCACTAAAACCTTGTACAACCCTCTTTCTTCCTTGAAAAGTGCCAGGTGGGACTGAATTCAATTTACCTTTTTTTTTTTGTCCTGGTTGGAGTACAGTGGTGGTGCAGACCTGCTGGGTTACCTCCTCACTATGTGCTTTTGTGCTGCAAATACAGCACTAATCCTGCAGATCAACACTTCTCCCTCTACAACCTCTCACCCTCTGCCTTTGATGGTGTGGCACATGGGATGCAGTTTTTAATGGCAGGCTGACAGATGAAAACATCTAAACTGTTCCATTTGCTGGGACTCCTTGATATGCAAACAGTCCTTAAAAAAAATAAGAAGGAGGAAGATCTGACTTTCAGCTGCTTTGATTTACCTGGAATAAGGATGGTGACTGCTGCTTGGACTGCACGGCGAATGATGTTATCCATGGCAAACATCCAGTGGGGCCTTATTAAATGATTCCTCAATACTTTGTTCACCTACAAACCAACAAATAATCTTGTTGTACACCACCCGGAGGAAGTTTGACACATTAACAGCCACCTGAGTCACTAAGACACTCCCACCTTTGAAACCCTCACAACTAATTTGACAGTTCTAGGCCAGAGCTTTTAAACTGTGCCCAGACTGTGGCACTCAAGCCCCTGTACAGTACAAGCAGAAGTGAAACAGGAAATAAAAGTAGGATCCAGAACAAAAATTAGAGTTTGTGGGCAGTCTTTCAAGCACCATTACTCCCAAGTAAGCTTCAAGGCTTACCAGGGGGTCACCACCTGTGGCTTCAGTACATCAGGGCTCTGTGTCCAGCAATGTGCACCCCTCTAGGGTGCTCATCTAATGGCTGTTGGCTACACCCCAACCTCCTAGAGCAAGGCAGCTTTCAGCACTGTTGATCCACAGCTCCCCAGGCAAAACCTGACCTTTGAACACTCCTAGCTTTTTCTTAGTCTTCCATGCAGTCACCAGAGCTTTGTCTACTCCATACTGACCACACAGAATCATAGAATTGTCAGGGTTGGAAGAGACCTCAAGGATCATCTAATTCTAACCCCCTGCCATGGACAGGGACACCTCACACTAGAACAGGTTGCTCAGAGCCACATCCAGCCTGGCCTTAAATTGCAGGGATGAGGCTTCCACCACCTCCCTGATCAACCTCATGGTGAAGAACTTCTTCCTAACATCCAATCCTCCAACCTTCCCCAGCAAGTGCAGGAGCTTCTGAGGAGCTGGGGCAGAAAAGTGACTGTTCAGTGTGAGCAGGGTAAAGAGGAAGAGTGAAGAAGGTGTCCAGGAAGAATTCCTCTGTGGCAGACAAGGGACTCACCGCATCCTGAAATCCAAACAGCACCAGATGGATCTGGTTGATGGAAGTGCTGTCAAAGTCCAAATCCATCTTCAACTTGGATATGGTAGAAGCCATCACTCTCTGCTCTGGAGAGTGTATGAAGTCCCTTAAAATCCCAATGATCTGTTTGATGTGGGCAACTGAAAGCTGCAGTTCTTCAGAGCTCTGGAGAAAAGATAATGAATGTGAACCAAGTGTCTACTACAGGCATTAAACAACCAACTAGCAGTAAGGTTGTTTAGGGTTTAGAGCTTTGCCCAAGTATATTTCACACAGATGCAAAGAAATCACAGTGTTGTGTTCCTGCAAAACCTTTCTTTTGTACCTAATTTTGATTTTTTTTTAATAGTAGTTCCTGTTTTCCAAGAAATAAATCAAGTGGATGCCACAAAGGGAAGAAGGTGCAGGTAATAGCTCCAGGTGTCTGCAGTGGACTGCAGAGGGCAGCTCTCCTCCATACAAACAGCAGAGTGAGTTATTAAGAGACCCACAGTTTTTACATGCCATCCTTTCAATAAGCTGAATGTGAACTTAGAGCTAATTAGGCAGAAATTTTGTTTCCTTAGGCAAGTGACAGAATCAAGTGTTCATTCTGTGATGTGCAGTTCAGAACCCTCAGAGTTAAAGCCATCAAAGGGATAGGATGAGAGGGAATGGATTGAAGCTTGAGAAAGGGAGATTCAGGCTGGAGATCAGGAAGAAATTCTTTAGAGTGAGGGTAGTGAGACACTGGGACTGGTTGCCCAGGGAGGTGATGGATGCCTCCTCCCTGTGGCATTGCTTGGCTATAGGTTAACCAACTTTTCTTGCTCCACTTTACAGTCACCAAACCTTCCCACTATAGAAATCTACCTTAAAGTTTTTGAGATCACAGACTCATAGAATGGCTTGGGTTGGAAGGGACCTCCAAAGGTCATCCAGTCCAACCCCCCTGCAGTCAGCAGGGACATCCTCCACTAGATCAGGTTGCTCACAGCCTTCTCCAGCCTCACCTTGAACATCTCCAGGGATGGGACCTCAACTACCTCCCTGGGCAACCTGTTGCAGTGTTCCACCACCCTCATGGTGCAGAACTTGTTCCTAACATCCAATCTAGATCTCCTCTTCTCTCATTTCAAACCACTGTCCCTTGCCCTATCACTGCAGGCCTCTGTAAACAGTCCCTTCCCAGCTTTCTTGTAGCCCCCTTCAGGTACTGGCAGGCTGCTCTTAGGTCTCCCTGGAGCCTTCTCTTCTCCAAGCTGAACACCCCCAGCTCCCTCAGCCTGTCCTGGTAGGAGATTCATGTACTATGTTCTTGGCACCCAGCTTCCATGTGGTTTTGGTTAAAAATCATCCCTCAGATGTCTATCCTTAAAGCAAATCTGATTTTCCATTTCTAGGTTTTTAAAACCCAAGAGGAAAACAAACAAACAACCCCCCAAAAAACCCCAGCCTCAAACCACAACCTTCAGCCCCTCCACCCCACATCAGATGTCCCCAGACCTTCTCCTTCAAAAAACTGCAGAGCCCAACAGCAGGGCAAAGCTGATGCCTGCTGTCCATTCAGACAATAGAGAGTCACACAGGAGCCTCAGAGATTGAAGGTATTCAGAAGGAATGATCCAAGCACCTTCATCCATGAGTTTTCAGAGAAGGAATAACACCAACTGCCCTGCCATTTCCCTTTTGAGGTAGGAAAAGGACAGCTGAAGTGAGATTACCTACCTGTGCAATGCACTCCTGCAAATGGGAGGCAACTTTATTCTGTTCTTCCTTCAGGATTTTATAGAGAATGGCTCTGCGCTCGCTGTCCTTCCGCAGCAGGAACAGCCCAGAGTCCTTGTCCTCCACAGAAGGAGAGGAGCTCCTGTCCTCCAAGGCTGAGCCCTCATCAGGCACACTGTGCAAGCAACCAGGCCACAAGCACCAGAATCATAGAATGTTAGAGGTTGGAAGGGACCTCCAGAGATCATTAAGCCCAACCCCTCTGCCAAAAGCAGGAGCACCCAGGGCAGTCTGCACAGGAATGCATCCAGGTGGGTTTGGAAAGTCTCCAGAGAAGGAGACTCCACAACCCCCCATGGCAGCCTGGTTATTGATGAGATATAGGCAATATTTAAATTAACTGGTAACTTGCCTCCACAACTCACTTGCTGGTTATTTAGCACACATCCTTACCTAGGCACAGACTCACAGAATGCTCTGGGTTGGAAGGGACCTCCAAAGGTCATCTAATCCAACCCCCTCTGCAGTCAGCAGGGACATCCTCCACTAGATCAGGTTGCCCAGAGCCCTGTCGAGCCTTACCTTGAGTATCTCCAGTAATGGGGCCTCAACCACCCTCCCCTGGATAACCTGTTGCAGTGTTCCACCACCCTCCTGGTGCAGAACTTGTTCCTAGCATCCAATCTAAATCTGCCCTTCTCTAGTTTGAAGCCACTGCTCGTCATCCTGGCCCTGCAGGCCTTTGCCAACAGTCCCTCTGCAGCCTTCTTGTAGCCCCCTCCAGATACTGGAAGTCTGCTCTTAGGTCTCCCAGGAGCCTATTCTTCTCCAGGCTGAACAACCCCATCTCCCTCAGCGTGTCCATGTAGGAGTGGTGCTCCAATCCCCTGTATCTTTTCATGGCCCTCCTCAGGACCTGCTCCATCAGGTCCATAACCTTCCTATGTTGAGGGCTCTGGAGCTGGATGCAGTACTCCAGGTGAGGTCTCTCCAGAGCAAAGTGGCAGAATCACCTCCCTTGACCTTCTGGCCACACTGCTTTAGATGAAGCCCAGGCTGCCATTGGCCTTCTGTGCTGCAAGCTCACACTGCCTGCTCATGTCCAGCTTCTTATCCATCAGCATTCCCAAGGCCTTTACTGCAGGGCTGCTTGCCAGCACTATATCCCCCAGTCTGTACTGTCAGTGAGGACAGTCATTATGCGATAAAATATAATGTGAATTAAATCTACAGAAGGGGTTTCAAGCAAAAAAGCAAATGCTTTACCTTAGTAAGTGGGAAATGGGATGCTTTGTCTGGATCTCTGAAATGGATCTCTTTGGCCTTTCAAAAAACATCTCATGCTGTAGGTCAGAGTCAGGTGAGACAGAGCCATGCTCACTGCTGCTGCTGCCGGCCTGCTCTCCGGGGCTGGGCAGTGGGAGGGATGCAGTACGGCTGGAATCTAGGAGCAGACATAGCAAAACACAGAACAGGGCAGGAAAGGTGTAGCAGTGAAGAATTAGTTGGAGTTTGATTAGAAATACCCAGCAGCCAAGGCATGCCTGGGAATAATTGGTGTTTGTGCCTAGCTGCCTGGGGTGTCTGGGAACACTTGGTGTTTGACCATGAGCTCCCAGGTGCACAGTAAGAGTGATGGACAACATGGGTCTGTAGGTACCCTCTCTTTATGAAACCAAGTAGGGATGGGAATGTGTTGAACATGTTGACATCCTGACCTGACTGCAAAAGACCTTCAAGCTCTTGCTTGACTGCTAACGGACCTGAGGGAGATGAAGATGAGGAAGGCTATTGCTGGGCAGGGGGCATGCGACCCCCTGAGCAGGCTGCATGCATGAGCAGTAGGGTGAGAAGTTACATGACACGATTGTGAAATATGGGAGGGGCTTTGGCTCCAAGCCCCAGCCTCCTGTGACTGTCCTGGCCAGACAGCACAGGACCCTTAAAAGCCCTGAAGATCGCTGCTGGGCACTGCTGCTGTTCTCTGTGACCCAACAAGACAAGGTCTGGTCTGGCAGAGATGTCTGCCTGGATGGGAGACACTCAGCTCTGCCACTGTGTGATCTTGGGTACCGCCATGTTCCTTGTAGGGTGCTTAGGGTAAGTTAGCTGTGTTCAGCTTGGGATCAGACTCTGCGCTTGGGTTCCTGGGGAGCTGATGGGGTTGTGCCTTGCCTTAGGGTTCTGTACTTTACAGCGCTCTGGCACAGCCTCCTTCACCTTCATGCTAAATAAAGACGTAGCTCTCGGCACCTGTGGTACTGGTGTGATGGTTTTAAGACTGTCTTTCATTTTTCTTCTTCACAAAGTTCGAGCAGAGAAAGTGAAAGAATGTAAATAAATCACTATTGGGTGTAAGAAAGCAAAAAAATGATTATTCTGAACACTTCCATTGGAGAGATAGAAATGGGTAAGAATCACTCCTCAAAACAAAGTCACTCAGTCTCAGCTTGTTCGGCTTCTTTCCGCTTCTCCTTCTCCCTTCGGAAGACAACACACCTGCATGCTGACCTTGACAAGCTCAGTCTAACTGCCTCTCTGCTTCTTGACTCTCTGCCTTCTGCCAGGGGGGTCTGGGGGAGTCCTTCTGCTTGGGGGGAGGCCCCTTGGGGAAGAAGCACAGCCCCTCGAAGGGAGGGGGAAGCCAAGGGGCTTTGTTGTGTTTTTCTGTTGATTGTACACATTTGTGAATGTTGTGAATAGTGCATGTTTGTACATTTTCATTGCATTTCATCACAGATTGTAGTTTTGCCTGTAAGCTACAGCTTCATTTGCTTCCAGACTGAGCTGGCCTGGTTATTGTCCATGTGGGAGGGAGATTTCAGCTCTCACACTGTTACAACAGGTAATTCATTATTCCTGGGGTGGTTTTAAGGCTATGCCTGTAATTTCTTTTCACAGAGCCCGAGCAGAAAAGTAAAAGAATGTAAATAAATCACAATTGGGTGTAAGAAAGCAAAATAATGATTATTCTAACGACTTCCATTGGGGAGATAGAAATGTTGAAGAGTCAGTACTCAAAGTACAGTCTATTTGGTGTTTCTCTGCTGGGCAGTCTGCATTTCTCTTTTGGCTTTGCTTTCAAAGATAACATACTGGCACACTGACCTTGAAAGGCTAAATTTTAACAGCCTCTCTGCTTCTTGTTTTTCTTCCTTCTGCCAGGGGGGTGGGTCTGAGGAAGGCAGGGAAGTGAGAGGCAGGGGGGGCAGCTTTCCTGGCTTTGGCCAGGAGGGTTTTGTGTTGTTACTGTTAACTGTACATATTTGTAAGTATTGTAAATCCTGTATCTTTGTACATATTCATTGCATTCTGTTGTAGATTGTAGTTTTTGCTTGTAAATACAGCTATAGTTGCTTCCAAACTGAGCTAGTCTGGTGGTGTTAATGTGGGAGGGGGATTTCAGCCCACCACACTACAACAATTCCTCATTGAAAAGAGCTCACTATAACAAAAGGGCAGTGTGCTTCAGACAGCTGTGATCCCCTTTGGTGGCACCAAGGCCTCATTTTGCCAAAGAGCTGAGGGGCAGAGAGCCTTGCTGACAGAAAGCAGCAACACAAGTCATGAGTATAAGCAGTAAAAGGTGTAAGGAACAAACAGCTGAGCTCAAGGAGAGCAAAGCAGCTGGAGATACTGCTATGGAATGCTGGTTGATTACCCTCTTACCTCTCATAGGAGAGGTGTTCCAGCCCTCTGATCATTTTGGTGGCCCTTCTCTCCAGGTGAGGCCTCACTAGAACAGGGTAGAAGGGAACAATCACCTCCCTTGACCTGCTAGCCACAAAGCAGGGACAAGGAAGAAGATGGTGCAGAAGACAGCTGTACCTTCCCTGTGATCACAGAATGGTCTGGGTTGGGAAAGACCTCCAAAGGTCATCTAGTCCAACCCCCTTGCAGTCAGCAGGGACTACCTCCACTAGATCAGGTTGCCCAGAGCCCTGTTGAGCCTCACTTTGAATAGCTTCAGGGACAGGACTCCATCCACCTCCCTGAGCAACCTGTTCCAGTCTTCCACTGCACTCTTGCTCCCAGGGCAGCTTCCAGGACAAGCTCTGCACTTCCTAACGTGTAACAGTTCCCGTGCTGTTTAGAAATTGTAGATATATGTAAATATTGTGTATTTTGTACATATTCATTGCATTTCTAGATTTTAGTGTGCTTGTAAATATAGCTTCATTTGCTTCCACTGAGCTAGTCTGGCAATTTTATCCTGGGGGGTAATTTCAACCCACTACACAATGCCAGGCAATTTTTCCAGGAAGAAGTCCTCAGGCAAGGGCTGAAGAGGCCATAAGAGGACATTATTGGAGTGGGGCAGAAGGTTACAGCCTGCCAATAACTCCTGACTGTTACCAGCCTGGTCAGGCAGGGTGGTGTCTCCATTCCCCCCAGTGCAGCTGCAAGGATGGCAGTTCTCAGTGCCTCTCCAGACAAGAGATGATGCACATTTCCTTGCTGAAAGCAGCTCAGTTCAATGTCATAAATGCTTTGCTGTATTTTCCCCTTAGAATGCCCTTCTGTCAAATGTTCTTTGCTGAGGGGTGTGGAAATCAGAAAGGGAAGCAATTCAACTTGCATTTTGTCTATCTGTGTGTGTGTGTGCAGAGAGGGAAAAGCAGCAGCAGAAGCAATGGTTCTGCCTGTCATTAAATTGGCAGCTCCCTCAAACACCAATGACTTATTTGGCAGGTCTGTATTAAGGTTAATTATCTTATCACTGAGAAAGTGGCATGGAACACACTAGAAAGGTAACCCAAAGCAAGCCATTGAACAGCTCCTTCAGCACCTCTGTGCCAAATTTCCAAGTCAGATACCAAGTTTGAAAATGCTGAGCCATGCAGGTCCAACAGCACCTAGCAGAGCCAGATTTTCAGGTGCCAAACTCACATCTCTCAGGTGTATGCAATTGTGAAGCTAATCCCTTAATTGCTTTGGAAAGTCTTCACCAAATGTAATTTTCTTTCTAATTTTAATTTACTAATCAATGAGGCATTTAATTCTGGGGAGAGGAAAAAGTGGGGTTGGGTGCTTTCAGCAAGTGGAAAGGCAAATAAGCAAGGGAATTGTTGGATTTAAAGATGTCTAATTACAAATCACAGTTGAGTTCCTGCTGCTTTCCTGGAACAAGAAATGTCCTTTGTACAAGAGGCTGCTGAATGATTGTAATCTTTTAATGTAACAGTTAATGATCACAGAATTGCCAGGGTTGGAAGGCACCTCAAGGATTATCCAGTTCCAACCCCCCTGCCACAGCAGGGACACCTCACACTACATCAGGTTGCCCAGAGCCACATCCAGCCTGGCCTTAAAAACTTCCAGGCATGGGGCTTCTACCACCTCCCTGGGCAACCTGTTCCAGGGAAGAACTTCTTCCTAAATTCTAATCTAAATCTCCTCTCCTCTAGCTTGGATCCATTCCCCCCAGTCCTATCCCTACCTGACACCCTAAAAAGTCCCTCCCCAGCTTTCTTGTAGCCCCCTTCAGACACTGGAAGGCTGCTAGAAGGTCTCCTCAGAGCCTTCTCTTCTCCAAACTGAAGAACCCCAAACCTCTCAGCCTGTCCTCATAGGAGAGGAGCTCCAGCTCTCTGCTCATCCTTATGGCCCTTCTCTGGACAGCTTCCAGATGCTGACTCAGTTGGTGATTCCCTACCTGAGGGCTTGAATGCAATCCTGCTTTTCTTGCCCTTGTTCACTTGTTTCAGGAAGGAATCTCTGAGCAGATCAGATGCTGTAACACGTTTGTTAGGATCAGGTTCAAAACAGAGCAAAATAAAAGCTCTAGTTTCAGCAGAGAGTGATTCTGGAATTTCAGGATGAATCTTAAACATCCCAACCTGTGAGGAAAACACAAACACAAATATCAAAATAATGCAAGGAGACCATGGGCCAAAGCTTTCTTACTCTCTGATCTCTCCCACTCTCACAGCACAGGAGAGGTCCAGGTACTCAGACAAAGCCAACAAGGTTCCAATCCTCTTTTACTTCATTGCAGCCATAGTGGCATTACACAAATGCCAAGCTAGGGACATAACCAAACATCTGCTTTCTAGCACCCTGGGGATCTGGACATTGTCCACACCAAGTGCTTCAAACACTGCTTCTCCTACCAGCCACAAATCCCTCCTGCTCCTGCATATGCTTCTCATCACCCCTGCCCAGCACATTCATGCCCAGGAATGGGAACACCATCCTCCTTCTCTAGCACTGCCTCCCAGGGGCCTGCACCTGTTCTGCTCCTGCCACTGCCAAATTTCCTTGTATGAATGCCCACAATGACCTTGCCAGACCTTGTCACCACCCCCAGCACTCAGGCCAGATGTCTTTCCTAGCCTGTCAGCGTTATTGACCTGATAACCACACGACATCCTCCCAAGGTTTAACCAGACCCCCTCAACTCCTTCAAAAGTAATGGAAAACGTATTTCTACAGGTCACACTCTACTGATTTTTTCAACTCCTTCACTGCCTTTTAATCTCTGATGCCAATCTGGTACAAATGTTTTGAAATGAGAGCTGTGTAATGTGTGGCATGTATCTGGCAAGATTATGGCTTCTAGCCTCAGCATCTTGACATAGAACAGGCTCTGGAGGACAAGCAGCAAGATAACAGCCACAAGGGAGGCAGTAGCCCAGCAGTTAAACAAGTCCCAGCTGCCTTTAAATCATCTCATTATCCAGCTGCATTAACACCAGCAGGCAGCTCACAAGAGTGCTTCAGCTCCAAAGCTCAAATAATGCTGAGCAGTCAGGCTGCCATTGGGATGACAGTGCAGGGTTTAAAGTGCTAACAGTGCATCAGGGCCTTCAAACAGCAGCTCCAAGCACAGCCACAGCTCCGCATTTCCTGCATGCAAGGCTTTTAAGATCAGCAACTTGCTAAGTTCTGCAATTAAATTGATGTCTTTAATAAAGGCATTTAATAAATCAAAACACAGAACCATAGGATGGTCTGAGTTAGAAGGGACCTCCAAAGGTCATCCAGTCCAAGCCCCTCTGCAGTCAGCAGGGGCATCCTCCACTAGATCAGCTTGCACAGCCTTTGCCAGCCTGACCTTGAGTATCTCAACTACCTCCCTGGGCAACCTGTTGCAGTGTTCCAGCACCCTCATGGTGCAGAGCTTGTTCCTCACATCCGGTGTAAATCTGCTCTGCTCTCATTTCAAACCATTGCTCCTCATTCTATCACTGCAGGCCTTTGCAAACAGTCCCTCTGCAGCCTTCTTGTAGCCTCTTTCAGGTACTGGAAGTCTGCTCCTGAAGCCTTCTCTTCTCCATGCTGAACAATCCCAGCTCCCTCAGCCTGTCCTTGCAGCAGAGGTGTTCCAGCTCCCAGATCATCTTCACGGCCCTTTATTGGAGCCACTCCATCAGGTCCATGTGCTTCCTTGTGTTGAAGGCTCCAGAGCTGGATGCAGTACTGGCAGGTGAGGGCTCACAAGAGCAGAATAAAGTGGCAAACCAACCCAGATAACAAAGTTACCAACAAATTACTATTAAAACCAGTAAGTTAGCATCTGAAAAATCCCAAACTCTAGCAAAAAAAAAAAAAAAAAAGTTGTCCTTACTTTAAACATTGCTGCTTGAGGCTCCCCTAGTTCATGAAATGGAGGTTTGCCTGTTGCCATTTCGATAATGGTGCAACCTAATGACCAGATATCAGCTGGTGCACCATATCCTCGTGGTCCCTTATCAATGATTTCTGGAGCCATGTACTGCAGGGTTCCTAGGCAGAGCCAAAAGAACAGTCAAGTGTCAGAGCCTTCACAAAATTGTCAGGGTTGGAAAGGACCTCAAGGATCATCTAGTTCCAACACCCTTGCCATGGGCAGGAACACCTCACACTGTATCAGGTTGCCCAGAGCCACATCCAGCCTGGCCTTAAAAACCTCCACCTCCCTGGGAAACCTATTCCAGTGTCTCACCACCATAGAATCATAGAACTGTCTGGGTTGGAAGGAGCCATCAGGGGCATCCTCAACTAAATCAGGTTACCCAGAGCCCTGTTGAGCCTCACCTTGAATATCTCCAGGGATGAGGCCTCAACCACCTTTCCGGGCAATCTGTTCCAGTGTTCTCCCACCCTCACAGCAGAGAGCCTGTTCCCAACATCCAATCCAAATCTGCTCCTCTCCAGTTTGAAGCCACTGCTCCCCTCCCATCACTGCAGGCCCATGGAAACAGTCTCTCCCCATTCCTCCCCTAGGCCCCCTTCAGTTACTGGAAGGCTACCATTAGGTCTCCCTAGAGACTTACCTTTTGAATGTAGACAGGCTAAGCTACAAAATGCATTTCTGGTATTAAAAACGAGTGATTTAGCTTAGAGGATCACTTTCACAAAACACCTAATCCATAGAATGTTTACCCTTCCCATGGCAACTTTCCTGATGGTAAGTTCCTTCCTGCACCTATGTTTCCACTCCTCTTAAAACCAAATCTATCAACACATTTTCCATTCTTCTAACAAATATTAGAGAAAAATTATTTGATTTTATACAACTCCTTCTAATTTTCATAGGGCAAGTAGATTAAAAAAGAAATCTCAGATACTTTTAATTAGAAGTCCTTTGTCCTTAAGTGTGTACTGCTTCAATACAACAATAACACAGGAATCTATTGGAGCCATAATCATCCTACTTATTCCTCATGAGGAAATGTCCACAGCAGCTCCTGCCACTCTCCCCCCCGCCCCCCAGCCTTCATCTTCCAAAAGCAGCTCCTGCTCCCACCCCGCCATCCTCCCCCCTGCCTAAACAGCTCCTGCTCTACCACCACCATTATTGCACCCAACCCAAAGCCTGGAGCAAGACCCTCAAACAGCCAAAATGCCACACAGAAGAGCTCAGCCCCAGTGACGAGGCCCAGCCAGCACCCATAGATGATACTGGAGCGACTCCTCAAACCTCTTCCTACTTAGCCAGGGGACCACCAGGCCCCCCAGCCTTTGTCCCCCCCAGTCACCCAGTACGTACCATGAGGACTCACCAGTGGGCTCAGTTTGGGGCTTCTGCCTTTCCTGGGGGGATTAAAAAGGGGAGTGGGTGGGGAGGGAAAGTGGCCACAACTGGGGTGGGAGGAGCCTCCAAGAGAGCCCAGGTGCTCTGGGATTTGGGGTGGAAAAGGGGCAAAATGAGGTGGGTGGGGTGGAAATGGCCATGCTCTTTCAGCTATGGTTCACCAACATTTCTGTATCACTGAGAGACTGTCCCCTCTCCCTTCGTCCTGCCACCTTCCTCACACCAGATCTGCTAAATCAAACTCATACTGACTGAAAGCAGACAAAGAACTACTAACATAGGAGAGAAGAGGCACCAGTCAGGCTGCTTGCACTGAAATGCAGATGCTGCTGCCACAGCATTCTCCAGCCTTGTTTCTTCTCCCTCTGCAATCTCATTCTAGTCTCCTCTTTTCCACACAGGATCCAGCCTTTTGCTTCACCCTCATGGTGAAGAATTTCTTTCTAACATCCAATTTGAATCTTCCCATTTCTAGTTTTCTCCATTCCCCCCAGTCTTATCACTACCTGACACCCTAAAAAGTCCCTCCGTGGCTTTCTTGTAGTCCCCTTCAGGTACTGGAAGGCCACAATAAGGTCTCCCCAGAGCCTTCTCTTCTCCAGGCTGAACAGCCATGCTCATCAAAGACAATTAGCACACCACTAAGCAACCCCAAAATTGTCAAATGCAACCTGTATGGCCAAAATATTTCAATTCCCCTACTGGCACCGTAAAACCAGCCAGAAACTTACACTTTAACATCTTTACTATAAAACTCTCTTGCTTCTTCCCCTTTCTGATATACCATTTTGAACTCAGGGTTCAGTATTAGGGCCAGTACTATTCAATGTATTCATCAAGGACCTGGATGAGGGCACAGAGGGCACTGCCAGCAAGTTTGCTGATGACACCAAACTGGGAGGAGTGCCTGAAACATCTGAAGGCTGTGCTGCCATTCAGCCAAGCCTGGACAGGCTGGAGAGTTGGGTGGGGAGAAAGGGAATGAAATCCAACAAGGACAAGGGTAGAGTCCTGCACCTTGGAAAGAACAACCACATGGACCAGGATAGGTTGGGGACTGACCTGTTGGAGAGCAGCACAGGGGAAAGGGACCTGGGAGTGCTGGAGGACAGAAGGATGCCCCTGAGCCAACAATGTGCCCTTGTGGCTAAGAAGGCCAAGAGCATCCTGAGGTGGATTAGAAGGGCTGTGGTTAGTAGGTTGAGAGAGATTCTCCTGCCCTTCTCCTCTGCCCTGGTGAAGCCACATCTGGAATACTGTGTCCAGTTCTGGGCCCCTCAGTTCAAGAGGGACCTCAGGGAACCTTAGAAAAGTCATTTATTTCAAACCTTAGTAATTTTATTTTCATTGCTTTCTTTGTAAGAAAGCAGGGGGAACTCCAGACTCACTGCCAGGCAGGTAGTGGGAAGCTCTTTGATTATCACTTCAACAGAGGTTGCTGTCTCTTGCTTTCCACACAGACTGCTGTGTGGAAAGCAGGAGACAGCACTTAAAAGTGCAGGCCATCCTCAAGGTTATTAAGAGCTGCTGGATTCAAGTGCTTCCAGATGTAATTGTAACAAATCGATTGTTCCTTAAGGAAAAACACTTAGAAGAAAAACTATTACCCAGCACACTTAACAAGCCTTTAGGGAAAACAAAGGGGGAAAAGTTAAATGAAAGAAAATGGCATTAAAAAAAAAAAGAGAGAGAGAGAGAAAGTCAGATAAGTTTGTGGTGATCACACTCTCATTTGCTCTTCCCTGGAAATAAAGCCTTTATGTGTGTTTTCATCACAAATCCAAAGAGCCACTTGGCTCTAACTCCCAATCCATCATCAAATCCATTATAAACTTGTGCTGGAACGTGTCCAGGGAAGGGCCATGAGGATGATCAGAGGGCTAGAGCTCCTCTCCTATGAGGACAGACTGAGAGAGTTGGGGTTCTTCAGTTTGGAGAAGAGAAGGCTCCCAGGAGACCTTCTTGCAGCCTTCCAATATCTGTAGGGGGCTACAAGAAAGCTGGGGAGGGACTTTTTAGGGTGTCAGGTAGGGAGAGAACTGGGGGGAATGGATTCAAGCTAGGGGAGAAGAGGTTTAGACTGGATGTTAGGAAGAAGTTCTTCAACATGAAAGTGGTGAGACATGGGCACAGGTTGCCCAGGGAGGTGGTGGAAGCCTCATTCCCTGGAATTTTTTAAGGCCAGGCTGGATGTGGCTCTGAGCAACCTGATCTAGTGGAAAATGTCCCTGCCCATGGCAAGGGGGGTTGCAACTAGATGATCCTTGAGATCCCTTCTAACCCTGACCATTCTGTGATTCTGTGAACTCTGCTAAATTAGTCTTACCTGTAAAAGTTTCTGTGCATGGATTGATTCCTGCTAGCCTCTTGGAAGTCCCAAAATCAGATATCTTTACCACCCCACTATAGGTGTTCACCAGTACATTATCTCCCTGTGGTTGAGAGAGAGGGAGTGAGGAGACAGATGAGTAAGAGATTCCAAATCCCAGTCTCAATAATCCTTCCAGTTCGGAGCTATCTTTGCAATATACCTTTTTACAAAGAGATTTTCATGGAGCACCAGGGAGAAGAGGTTGTTTCATTCTTTCCTTTTGTTTTAAGCTTCCATAAAATCCTACTCAAAGTTCTGCTTCAGGTTAGAGTAAAACTAAGTGAAGTAAATGCAGAAAAAGCAAATCACATAAGACACACTAAAGGAAAATTCACCTTTATGTCTCTGTGTACGATCTGGTTCTCGTGGAGGTATTTAAGGCCTTCCAGAATCTGCTTGGTGTAAAATTTAATCGTGGGTTCTTTCACTGGGCCCCACTTAGATCTTAGGAGAGCTGAGAGGCTGCCTACGAGAGTCAAGAAGCAAATGTCTCAAGACAGCAAAAACCCCAAATTAAGATGAAACATTTACATTTGGGTTAAGCCTTTGCTCACTCCCCCAGTGCAAGAGAAATGCAGTGCCTGTAATTAAGCCAAATCCTTCCTAGGGGCCTCAAAGTGAATCCTTTGCTGCTGCTCTTGTAACGTTACCCTGTAATTACTGTAACATTAACCTGTAGTTAATGTAATGTTACCCTGTAGTTACTGTAATGTTAACCTGTAGTTAATGTAATGTTACTCTGTAGTTACTGTAACGTCAACCTGTAGTTAATGTAATGTTACCATGTAGTTACTGTAACATTAACCTGTAGTTAATGTAATGTTACTCTGTAGTTACTGTAACATTAACTTGTAGTTAATGTAATCTTACTCTGTAGTTACTGTAACGTCAACTTGTAGTTAATGTAATGTTATGCTGTAGTTACTGTAACATTAACCTGTAGTTAATGTAATGTTACTCTGTAGTTACTGTAACGTTAACTTGTAGTTAATGTAATGTTACTCTGTAGTTACTGTAACATTAACCTGTAGTTAATGTAAGGTTACTCTGTAGTTACTGTAACGTTCACCTGTGGTTAATGTAATGTTACTCTGTAGTTAATGTAACATTAACCTGTAGTTACTGTAACGTTAACCTGTAGTTAATGTAAGGTTACTCTCTAGTTACTGTAATGTTAACCTGTAGTTAACATAATGTTACCCTGTAGTTAACATCATGGTGACCTGTAGTTAATGCAATGTTACCCTGTAGACAATTTAACAGTACCCTGTACTCAATGTAATGTTACCCTGTAGTAGTTAAGGTAACATTAACCTGTAGTTAATGTAATGTTACCCTGCAGTCAAAGTAATGTTACCCTGTAGTAGTTAATGTAACATTACCCTGTAGTTAATGTAATACTGACCTGTAGTTAAGGTAATGTTACCCTGTAGTTTATGTAACACTGACCTGTAGTTAAGGTAATGTTAACCTGTAGTCAATGTAACATTACTTTGTAATCAGTGTAATGTTACACTGTAGTCAATGTAACATTACCCCGTAGCAGTTAACGTAATGTTAACCTGTAGTTAAGTAATGTTAACCTGTGGTTAATGTCTTACCAGAAAACCACTTACAGTGCACAAACATATCAAGTGCAGATCTTGGCTTTCACTAAGCTTAAAGAGCTGAGTGCTTTTGATTCCTTTGGGAGGCTAAGCTGAGAGAGATACAAACCTCCTGGCACTTGCTCCATAAAAATCTTAATGTATCCATCTTCTGAAACAGATCCTAGATACTGGACGATGTTGCGATGCTTTAAATATTTGTGCAGTGCTATCTCTTCATGAAGAGGTTGGGAATACCTAGGAAAATAAAACAAATAATCATCTAGGGGTGTCTCATCATGCAGGAAAAGCTTCTAGGCTACACCTAAATGCTAGATTGCAAACAGAATGGATTTTGGGGACACTGATCCTCTTCTCAGCAAACATCTTGTCCAGGACCTTCAAAATGTAGTGTGACTGGTGGTCTATTTAGGAGAGGTACAGAGATGGATCTCAGAGGAATCCTGAAGGACAAACATGCCCTCAAAAAATTGAGACATGCCTTTTTTAACACAATATTGTCTCTGCCTCCAAAAATCCTTCTACATTTTTGCCCCTCCCTCAGAAGAATACAAACGAGATAAAACTGCAAATTAAAACGAAAAATATGTCTTACTCTAAAATATATATATAAACAATCTGTATTTCCGCCCCCCCCCCCCCCCAAATAAATAAATAACTCTTTATTCTGAAAAGGGTGAGTTGGATATTAGGAGGAAAGAACTGAATTTTCTCATGAGGTTCAACTAGGCAAAGTGTAAGGTCCTGCACCTAGGTCAGGGCAACCCTCTTTATCAATCCAGGCTGGGGGATGAGGAGATTGAGAGCAGCCCTGCAGAAAAGGACTTGGGGGTGCTGCTGGGTGAGAAGCTGGACAGGAGCCAACAGGGTTCACTTGCAGCCCATGTCAATAGCAGCCCATGTCAAACTGCATCCAAAGCAGTGTGACCAGCAGGTCAAGTGAGGTGATTCTGCCACTTGATTCTGCTCTGGTGAGACCTCACCTGGAGTACTGTGTCCAGCTCTGGAGCCCTCAATACAGGAAGGATGTGGACCTGATGGAGTGGGTCCAGAGGAGAGCCACAAAGATGATCAAAAGGCTGGAGCACGTCTGCTATGAGGTCAGACTGAAAGAGTTGGGGCTGTTCAGCCTGCAGAAGAGAAGGCTCTGGGGAGACCTAAGTGCTACATTTCAATATCTGAAGGGGACCTAAAGGAAGGCTGGGGAGGGACTGTTTAGAAGTGATTGTAGCAATGGGTTGAAACTGGAGCAGGGGAGATTTAGCTTGAACCTCAGAAAGAAGTTCTTTACAATGAGAGTCGTGAAATACTGAAACAGGCTGCCCAGGGATGTGTTTGAAGACTCAAGATCAGCCTGGATGTGTCCCTGGGCAGCCTGCTCTAGTTGGAGGTGTCCCTGTTGCCTGCAGGGGGGTTGGACAAGATGACCTTTGAAGTTCCAGTGTGATGCATTCTGTGACTCTGAATTTTAGTATAGTGGGACTTGGTTAACCAGCCACATAGAAATACAAGGTTAGAGCAGCAGATTTCAGCAGGCAGCTGCAGTTTCATTAGCAGTAGGGACACCACAAGACATGAAGGCTTACCTGCTGTCTCTCTCGGGTATCTCTTTGATGGCTATCCGGACCTGGTTGCTAAGGTCTCTTCCAGCATACACTATTCCATAAGTACCTTTCCCCAGAACCACTCTCTCACCATTCTCATCATAATCATATTCATACTGCAAGCAGAAAAGATAAAGAGAGCAGCACAGAAAGTGTTATCACTAACATTTGTCTTTTACACAGAGCCACAAGTTCTGTCCTGTATTAAGTACAGCAGAGAGCAGTCCCTGCAGCACAGCTGTGGCACCAGCCTTCTGCAACATTTCCATCTTACTTGCTTCACAAATCAGCTTTGAAATGCATTCACCCCAACAAAGAACACAGCATTAAACCACACTCAGTGAAATAGTTGCTGCCAGAAGAACAGGTATCATAGTTAAGTACAGAGATCTGCACCTGGGAACACCACCATGCACCAGTACACATTAAGGGTTGACCTGCTGGAAAGCAGCTCCATGGAGAATGACCTTGGAGTCCTGGTGGCCAGTAAATTCTCCATGGGACAGCAATGTACCCTTGTGGCCAAGAAGGGGTTAAGAAGCATACTCAGGAAACTGATAAAGGGTATTGGAAAAGCAGTTCTGCAAGGAATTTAGAAAGGAATTGAGGTGGTTTCATAACCTCAGGTGTTAGCAGGAGTACACAGCCCTCCCCTAGCATCTTTCCAGATCCAAGGATTTGAGGAGGATGTTCCATACGGGAAAACAGCCATATATTCTCTGTGGCTTCATCTGATTCTCTACTAAAAAAACCAAATTCTTTTACAATGGCCATAACTACTGACATTTCTGTCAATGGCCACTCTCTCTGCTTCATCCAAGACAACTCTCTCATACAGAATGACAGAACGTTAGGTGTTGGAAGGGACCTCTAAAGATCATCCAGTCCAACCCCCCTGCCAGAGCAGGAGCACCTAGGACACGTCACACAAGAACACATACAGGTGGGTTTTGAATGTCTCCACAGAAGAAGACTCCATAATGTCTCTGGGCAGCCTGTTCCAGTGCTTTGCCACCCACACAATAAAGAATTGTCTTCTCATGTTGAGGTGGAACCTCCTCTGTTCTGCCTTCTACCTGCTGTTCCTTGTCCTATCACAGGACACCACCAAAATGAGCCTGGCACCTTCATCCTGACACCCACCTCTCAAATACTTATAGACATTGATCAGACCCCTCTCAGCCTCCTCTTCTCCAGACTAAACAGCCCCAGGGCTCTCAGCCTTTATTCATAGCAGAGATGTTCTAGTCACCCAGGCATCCTCACAGCTCTGCATTGGACTCTCTCCAGCAGGTCTCTGTCTCTCTTGAACTGGGGAGCCCAGAACTGGAGACAGTATTTCAGCTGTGGTCTCAGCAGAGCAGAGTAGTGGAGCAGGAGAACCTCCCTAGCCCTGCTGGACACCCTTTTCTTAACACACCCTGTGGACCACAAGGGCACATTGCTGTCCCATGGAGAACCTGCTGTACACTAGGACCCCAAGGTCTTTCTCCATGGAACTGCTTTCCATCAGGATGACCCCTAGCCTGTACTGGTGCCTGCTGTTATTCCTCCCCAGACGCAGGACTCTACGTTTGTCCTTATTGAACTTGTGAGGCTCAGCGGGGCTCTCGGCAGCCTGATCTAGTTGAGGATGTCCCTGCTGACTGCAGAGGGGGTTGGACTGGATGACCTTTGGTGGTCCTTTCCCACCCAGACCATTCTATGATTCATGAGGTTTCCCCTTTACCCAGCTCTCCAGCCTGAGAACGGAGGCTGAATGCAGCCCTGAGATCTATTTCTTTAACTACCTTCCCAGGTCACATTTTGGTGTGCACATGTCACTGACATTCCTCTCCTTTCACCTCTACAGAGATACCAATTTTCCTGCTGCTATATGGAAGGTGCTAAAGGAAAACTGTCTCTTATTTATCCTGACAGCATCCTCTGCTCAGTGGAACTATACTTGAGTTAGGACAGCTTTAGGACAGCTTCCTTTGCCATGTTTCAGCACTTCAAGGTTCACAACATAATCTTGTGATAGGATAGGCCTGGCTGACCCAAAATTCCACATGTAAAACTTGTCAGGTTCTTTGGCAGGAGCGCAGCCAGCTTTCACAGCTATCATATGACAGATAACTCCACAGAGGAGAGACAGCAGTCACACTGCAGAATTTAAGACTGACAGCAACCCTATCTACAACAGCCTGGTCCTAAACCAACTCTGGGATTACGGTGGGGAAATCTAGGTCCTCTAGTCTGTGTCTTATGATACATGAAAAGCACTGAGATTTATAGTTCAGTGCTAGTCAGCAGAGAGTTTAATAGAGCTGTACATCACAGTATCACAGTACCTTAGAGGTTGGAAGGGACCTCAAGAGATCATCCAGTCCAACCCCACATAGTTGATGCCAATTCACATTTGCCTCCTCTCTTTCCAGTGGCTACAGAGACTGAATAAATCACAGCCAGCTGCCAGAAGTCTGAATATTTCATCCACTGATTGTGCAATTTCTGGCATTAGGTGTAAGTAAACAAGTTTTTGTTGCTGACCTTCTGCATGGACAGGGTAGAGCAGAATCAGATCCCTAGGATATCCTAAGTGGGGCATAGAAGATACTCTCAAAGGGAAAAGAAGTTCTTCAACATCAACATCCAGCAGCAAATAATCTAAGGTGGAAAGGATGGCCAAACTCATTCTCCTTCCAAATCCTACTCAGCTGTAGAACTAAACTGTAGTTGCTTTCAGTGGATGCACAACCCATTTGGAAAGCTTGAGGAAGCTGAGGCTCTTCAGCTTGGAGGAGCCTGAGTGTTGACCTCATTCGGGTCCATAAAGATGTGCAGGGCAGTGTGGGGAGGACAGAGCCAGGCTCTGCTCAGAGATGTCCAAGGACAGCACAAGGGGCACTGGGTGCCAGCTGGAGCAGAGGAGGTGCCATGGGAACAGAAGGGAAAACTTTCTTCCTGTGAGGGTAGCAGAGGCCTGGAGCAGGCTTCCCAGAGAGGTTGTGGAGTCTCCTTCCCTGGAGCCATTGCAAAGCCCCCTGGCTGTGTTCCTGTGTGAGCTGCTCTGGGTGCTGCTGCTCTGGCAGGGGGCTTGGACTGGATGTTCTCTGGAGGTCTCTTCCAGCCCCTCACATTCTGTGATTCTGTGTGACAAGAATTCTACCTGCAATAGTATTCTTTTTCCTCCAAACTGTGCGCAAGGTTATTTTTTCCTTTTCCAACTCTAAATAGCTGTTTTATGAATGGTAAGAATCTCTGCTTTCTCTGTGCTTGTTAAGCCCGCCAAGAGAACACAAAGCTTTGTTTTCCATGTTCTCTCCCTAAATTTAAGATCTCAGGCTACAGAAAGACAGTGGCTTAGCTCATTTATAAGCTAAAAGATCTTCCCCTTCTATATCTTGATCTCTGTTTTAATATCCTGTCATAAGAGACTTATGTACAAGGTGACAATGGTGAAAACTCCAAAGCAAGTGAAATGGCATAGCTTAAAGATTTTACATTCGTTTCTGCAGTCATTTTTTTCTTACATCATTGATTCATGGAGGATTGCTTCCTGCTGTGCACTCTGAAATGTTTCTTGCAGATCAGTTTTCAGAAGGCTCAAGCCAGGGTGAGCTCACATCCTCTGACAGGTTATTATGCAGTTGAATAGAGATTGTGTTATTTGGAGATTGCTCTGCTAGTAGCTAAGTACAGAAGCCTGCAATGGAAAATCTGCAGCTATAGATAATACCCTGGCTCTGCCAAGGCAGAGCCTTGACACTAGGCCAAGACTGCAGATGTATTGTATTAAGCTGGGCTTAATAGCTGTGTGTATCTGCAATGTTCCAGGCTTGGGGAAGTGTGGCTGGCAAATTGTCCAGCAGAAAGGGACCTGGAGGTTCTAATGGACAAGCAGCTAAATAGGAGCCAGCACTGTGCCCAGGTGGGAAAGAGCGAGCAACTAAGCTGGTGAAGGGCCTAGAGAATGAGTCTGATGAAGAGCAGCTGAGGGGACTGGGACTGTTTAGCGTGAGGAAGAGGAGGCTGAGGGGAGATCTCATTGTCCTCTACAACTACCTGAAAGGACAATGTAGAGAGATTGGTGCTGAGCTATTCTCACAGTGACAGAACAAGAGGGAACAGCCTCAAGCTGTGACTGGATAGGTTTAGACTGGACATTAGGAAAATTTTTTTTCCATGCAAGAGTGGTCAGGCATTGGCACAGGCTGCCCAGGGAGGTGGTGGAGTCACCATCCCTGGATATGTTTAAAGGCCATTTAGATGTGGTGCTTGGGGATATGGCTTAGGGGTGAATGGTTGGACCTGAAGGTCTCAAGGGTCTTTTCCAACCTGAATGATTCTGTGATTCTAGGATCTGGTCCATTTCACTTGAGAATTCTGTGGCCACAATAACACAAACTTCAGTGCAAAAACTCTTCTTCCCCACCACATGCAATTACATTCCACAGTACAGTAGAGGGTTTTCTACTTTCTTAAGCCTCTTCTAAAGTCTCAGGTACTACAAAAGGTTCACTGGCTACCAAGAACTGTTTTGAATCCTAAGCCAAATAGAACTGCTGGAATGAGTTGAGTATCTGCAGACAGACACCCAGCTCAGACAAATCACAGCAGGGACTGAACACACATTATTCAGATTGACTGCAACTGCTTGACCACAAATAAAAGTTCCAACCTATTGTTTTAATGGCTTCTCAGACTTCAAAAAGGACAAAGAGAAGCACAGGGGCTGGCACTTAGTGCTACAAATCTGGACATTTGCTATAAAACAGTGTCCCATGAAGGCACCAATTTACCTACCCTAACCTGGGCCCACAATAAAATTTGAATGACCCTGTCCAAGTGGGTTTGATTTTATCATCTGTACTGATCAGACAGAAAGCCTACAGCTACTAGGTTGCTCACATGGATTTTTCAGTGAGAAGTCAAAAGCACAATGGGCCAGTCTGATCCTAAACCACTGTGACAGATAAAGCCTGTCAAATGAAATTATCTGGAGTACCAATAGCATCAGATACCAGCTAGAAAAAATGAAGGATTTTGCTAAATGGCTTTTCCTTAGAGTTTATTTAGTATCTTCTCTCCTTTTTTTAATTTTTAATCCACTTAAGCCAGCTGATACCAAATAATTCTTACCTGGAGGTTGTTCACAACATAAACATAAGATCAGTATCACCCTTCCTTAGGGATTCATGCAGTTTATAGCAATAACAGACTTAAATTAATGAAAAAATGCTTTTTTGTGGATGAATGCTGCTCTTTTGTACCACTAATTTTGTAAGAGTGGAAATTTCATCCCCAGTTAAGGAGCTTTAATGCTATTTATTAGCTTTCTAGCACACTGAGATGAAAATGCAGGGAAAACAGAGAACAAGTTTCAGAGTCCTTGCACCTTTTATCCTTGACATACCTCCAGTGTGTCTCCATCTATTTCTCCTTCTAGTTCCAAAGTATTGCCAGCTGCATCAGACAAAATCTCTTTCACCAGCCCACAGAATCTAAAAAAAAAAAAAAGAAAGAAAAAAGGCGATAAATAGCAGAGGAGCAAATAAAAACATCTGGAGCAGCTCTAGAGGAGGGCCTGAAGATGACCAGAGGGCTGGAGAACCTCTCCTATGGGTACAGGCTGAGAGTTGGAGCTGTTCAGCCTGGAGAAGGCTTCAGGGAGACTTTAGAGCAGCCTTCCAGTACCTGAAAGGGGGTGCAAGAAAGACAGGAAGGGACTTTTTGTAAGAGTTTGTAGTGATGGGATGAGAGAGAACAGATGGAAGCTTGAGGAGGAGAAACGTGGAGGCGATATTAGGAAGAAATTCTTCAGAGTGAGGGTGGTGAGACACTGGAACAGGTTGCTCAGGGAGGTCATGGATGCCCCCTCCCTGGGGGTGTTCAAGGCCAGGCTGGATGAGGCCTTGAGCAACCTGGGTTAGTGGAAGGTGTCCCTGCCCACAGCAGTGGGGTTGGAACTAGATGATCTTTAAGGTCCCTTCCAACCCGTTCTATGAATGCATGGCTCAACAGGAACAGGAAACATCTGGATACAGATGCAGACAAGAGGTATCTGTGACACTTAATGCTGCTAGACATTTTGATTACATCTGTTTGCTTTTACTGAAATCAAGTTGAACAGCTACATAAAGGAATCTAAACCAACAGACGGCACAGCCAACACACAGCAAAAGAAGGTAATATTTATAAATTAGAAGAAGCTAATTAAACCTTTTCATAGACTTAATGCCTTGTAGGTAAACTGATCAGAACCAGCCAACAAATGTAACAGGATGTCATTCTCATGACCTTAGACATCACTAAGTTTAGCTCATTGCTTCTTCATCAAGAGAAAAAGAAGCAGAGAAATAAATCATTAATTTCTTAGAAACAGCAGCTGTCAAACTTCAACAAATCCAGCAAATCTGGGACAGAAAGCTCACATGCAAGACCCACACAAACTGGACTCACCTGCTGCATTGGCTTTCAGTAGAAAAGTAGATTTGGAAGTCGTCAGAGTTGTCATGGACATAAAGGAAACAACATCGCTCATCGAACTTGGAAATGCTGCAAAACACAGCAAGGAAAGATCCTTTGGGATGGAACTGGGAGATGAAATACTGCAAGGAGGAGTTCATCTTTTCACAGATTCACAGACTGCAATGGGTTGGAAGGGACCCTCAAAGCTCATCTCATCCAACCCCCCTGCAGGCAGCAGGGACACCTCCAACTAGAGCAGGCTGCCCAGGGACACATCCAGGCTGATCCTGAATGTCTCCAGGGACAGGGCCTCAAGCACTTCCCTGGGCAGCCTGTTCCAGGCTGACTGGGTTCTGGAATATCTCTCCTGTGATGAAAGACTGAGAGCCCTGGGGCTGTTTAGTCTGGAGAAGAGAAGGCTGAGAGGGGATCTGATCAATGTCTATCAACAGCTGAGGGGTGGGTGTCAGGATGCAGGTGCCAGGCTCTTTATGGTAGTGCCCAGTGATAGGACAAGGAACAAAAGGTACAAGCTAGAAGCCAGCAGGTTCCACTTCAACACGAGGAGACGCTTCTGTAGGGTAAGGGTGATGGAGCCCTGGAGCAGGCTGCCCAGAGAGGTTGTGGAGTTTCCTTCTCTGAAGCCATTCCAAAGCCACCTGGATGAGTTCCCTGTGTGACCCACCCCAGTTGCTTCTGCTCCTGCAGGGGGGTTGGACTGGATGATCTCTGGAGACTGATAAAACAGGGAAGTCTACCCCAGAAGATACACTCCCACACATCCCTCTTAGATGAATATTCCTATGAGAAATGCACAACTTTGCCGATGCATGAAAATGCAAATTCTTCCGTGCTGACATTTCAAGGCTTTTGTAACAGGCAATGCAAAGCAGAGGTTTAAAGCAGAATCCAGATTCTCAACTTAAGGGAAACAGAAACAAACAAAAAACCCCACTTAACTGCTTTCTCACATACCAACCTTATTCCCCTAATGGAAGAAGCTGTGAAATTCCACTCATGAATCTGTTTCTGTAAAGAATGAAGAGCTACAATCAGCCACAGTTTAACCTTGACTTGAAGTCACAGCATGGTAAGCAAAAGAAAGGTTTTCCATGTTTTTCAACATGTCTCTTTCCTTCCTTTATTTCTCCTCCTCTAACTTTCAACTAAGATTGATGTATAGGTAAAAAAAGGCCATACATAGCTGAGGAAATGCAAGGCCCTGGGAAAAGGCCACTTGAGGAAAAATGAATATAAATGGCAGAGGGTGGAAGTAAAGGACACATTTCCTGTGTAGAATTACATTTGAAAAAGAAATTTTGAGGTGCGATTAACCAAATTGACTCAAAACTTCAACATTTTGTATGATACAGACTATGCCTTACTCTTACCTAGGCTTGAAGAGGCAGGAAGCTTCATACACCTTCCTAAGAGGTATTGAGTTAACAGTTTGGCCCAAGGGAGCACATTGAAAGCAAAACACAGGAAGCACACCTGGTGCCCTAGGACCTCAGCCATTCATAAATCTCTGGCTAATAGCTGGATCTTCTTTAGCACTGCCTGATAGGCAACAGGGATTTGTTCACAGAATGGTTTGGCTTGTAAGGGATCTCAAAGATCATCCAGTTCCAACCCCCCTGCCATGGGCAGGGACACCTTCCACTAGCTCAGGTTGCTCAAGGCCTCATCCAACCTGGCCTTGAACACCTTCAGGGAAGGGACATCCACAACCTCCCTGGGCAACCTGTTCCAGTGTCTCACCACCCTCACTGGAAAGAATTTCTTCCCAACATTCAGACTAAATCTGCCCTCTTTCAGCTTAGCAAAGTTCTATAAAGCAAAGCTGGGTCAGACAACATTCACTCTAAGTAGTGCAGTAGAACAGCATGCTGAAAAAGAAGTTCACAGGTCCAGGTCTAGATCTTAGGAAGAAGTTTTTCAGTATGAGGGTGGTGAGACACTGGAATATGTTGCCCAGGGAGGTTGTGGATGGCCTCTCCCTGGAGGTGTTCAAGGCCAGGTTGGATGAGGCCTTGAGCATCTGAGTCTAGTTGAGAGGTGTCTCTGCCCATTGGCAGGGAGGTAGGCATAGATGTTCTCTGAGGTTCCTTCTAGCCTCAGCTTTTCTATGATGATTCTATGAAAAATCAAGTTTCATAAATACACCAAAGAGATACTGAACTTTGTCCTTCACAGAAACGTAGAAAACTTCACATTATTGCAACATGCTCCAAAATCTACAGGTAAAAAAAAAGGGACTTTGAGCACAGTGAATCACACTACAATGAAATACATCTGCTGGGAGCTTTACCATTTCAGTGGGAGAGACATGCCACAAAGAGAGACATCTCTCATCTGCTTCTTTGTTGATGGAAACATAGGCAGGCTGGTAGACTTTGGTTGGTTCTATCACCAAAACCTGAAGAGAGAAAACATTTTCCCTTAATAAATCAGCATGTAATGCATGACAGTATCTTCAGATGATTTAATATGGACAACAGGTAATCTTAAAGTAACACTAAATCAATTTCCAAGGGGAGAGAGAAGGGCAAAACAAGGCAGGCAGAGGCTGTGTTCCTATGTGCAAAAAAAATGGTATTAGCAGAATTTGTTATAGGAGACATAAAAGTCTTAGAATGCTTCTAGAGCAGTGGGTTAAACATTTTTTATTGAGTAAAGATTAGCAGAACACAGAGCTTTGGTTCATGCAATGAACTGATAGGTAGCAAAGCATGTAGGCACTGTGTTTAGAGTAGTCCAGTTCTTGTTATAGCCTCTGCAGCCCTCAACACAGGAAGGACATGGACCTGATGGAGCAGTTCCAGAGGAGGACCATGAAGATGACTGGGGGTTTGGAACAACTCTGTTACAAGGACAGGCTGAGGGAGCTGGGGGTGTTCAGCCTGGAGAAGAGAAGGCTCCAAGCAGACCTAAGAGCAGCCTGCCAGTACCTGAAAGGGGCTACAAGAAGGCTGCAGAGGGACTGTTCCCAGAGGCCTGCAGGGACAGGATGAGGGGCAGTGGTTTGAAATTAGAGAAGAGCAGATTTAGATTGGATGTTAGAAACAAGTTCTGCACCATGAGGGTGCTGGAACACTGCAACAAAGTGCCCATGGAAATAGTTGAGGCCCCATCCCTGGAGATACTTAAAGTCAGGCTTGGACAAGTCCCTGAGCAACCTGATCTAGTGGAGGATGTCCCTGCTGACTGCAGTGGGGTTGGACTAGATGACCTTTGGAGGTCCCTTCCAACCCAAACCATTCAATGATTCTACAAGACATAAAAAACTTGTTTGGACATGACAACAGAACATCTTACTGGAAATCTCAGTCCATTAGTTGCTTCCTTTGTTGCCTCAAAAATGATATCAATCCAGAAAGTCAACCTTTCTTGTCTAGAAGAATGTTCTATGGTGAGCTTCTTGAAACGCTGAATTAACATTAGATTCTGAACTAAGGATTTCAAGTACCTGGAAAGTATTGAATTAGGGAGTTAAGAGGGAGAGAACAAAATGTGACCAAACTGTCTGTGACCAGACAATCAAACTGACTTACACATACACACAAAAAAAAACTAACTGCACAATGAACTGCACTTTACAAGCTGCCATAATGGAGATGACTGTGTTGCTTTTTACAGGTTTCTGGGAAGAATAATAAGTTTAGTCAAAACCTGAAGCCATAAGCTCACCTGCATGTTCATGAACAAACAGCTTTTGCCAAAGCATAGTTACATGAGTAGCTACATGGAGATTAGACTGGAGATTATCAGATAGAGGATGGTGAGGGAGGGAATCAGCATCCAATTAAACTCTGCAAAGAATGGTTTCAGAATTCTTTTACAAGGAATTAAGATGCTGGCCTTAAGATACTGGCCTTCCAGTATCCGAAGGGGGCCTACAAGAAAGCTGGGGAGGGACTTCTTAGGGTGTCAGGGAGTGATAGGACTGGGGGAATGGAGCAAAAATAGAAGTGTGTAAATTCAAATTGGATGTTAGGAAAATATTCTTCACCATGAGGATGGTGAGACACTGGAACAGGTTGCCCAGGGAGCTGGAAGAAGCCTCATCCCTGGAAGTATTTAAGGTCAGTCTGGATGTGGCTCTGGGCAACCTGGGCTAGTGTGAGGTGTCCCCGCTCATGGCAGGGGGGTTGGAACTGGATGATCCTTGAGGTCCCTTCCAACCCTGACAATTCTATGAATCATCACTAATTTCCAAATTTTTTCCTATAAAAGGTAGGATACAAACCCAGCAATGATGGGTAACAACTTACTGTTAGAGTGGGATGCAAACCCCACAATGATGGGTAACAATTTATTGTTAGAGTGGGATACAAACCAAACAAGGATGGGTAACAATTTATTGTCAGAATGGGATACCAACCCAACAAGGATGGGTAACACTTTATTGTTAGAGTGGGATACAAACCAAATAAGGATGGACAACAATTTATTTACCTCCCCCCTTCCTTTCCAAAATAAAAGTCAGAGTCACACAAACAATCTAAGGTGGAAAAATCCAGTGAAGTTATCCAAGGAACTACATTTTTTTGGTGTATTTCACCATCATTGGGTACTTGAGTGCCAACTTTTTACCACATACCACACTGGAGGCTTCAACTTAAAAAGTTTCTCTGCTGCTTGCACTGCTTTCCCAACATCATTAGCCAGCATGCTCACGCTGAAGAACTGTCCCACATCCCAGTAACTGTTCAGTTTTTCCAGGCTTCCTTTTCTTCCCAGCAAACTGTTTAACCGTACTCCTGCAAAATTGAAATTAAACCCCCCATATTTTTCTATCAGAAAAACACTTCTGGCCCCAGCATCTATCAGAAAAACACTGGTGGCCCCAGCACAAGGACACAGAGCTGTGGGAGCAAGTCCAGAAGAGGGCCACAAAGAAGATCCAAGAGTTGGAGCACCTCTGCTATGAGGATAAGCTGAGGGAGCTGGGATTGTTCAGCCTGAAGAAGCAAAGATTCCAGGGGGACCTTAGAGCTGCCTTCCAATAGCTGAAGGTATCCTACATGAAGGCTGCAGAGGGACTTTTCATAAGGAGGTCTAGCAATAAGACAAGTAGGAATGGTTTGAAGCTGAGGGAAAGTAGGTTTAGAATGGATCTTGGGAAGAAGTTCTTCAGTACAAGGGTGGTGAGACTCTGGAACAGGGTGCCCAGGGAGGTTGTGGATGCCTTCTCCCTGGAGGTGTTCAGGGCCAGGTTGGATGAGGCCATGAGCAGCTGAATCTAATTGAGAGGTGTCCCTGTCCATGGTGGGGAGGTTGGAGCAGATGATCTCTAAGGTCCCTTCAAACCTGAGCCATTCTATGACTCTACGAATAATCACAGAATCAGCCAGGTTGGAAAAGACCTCAGAGATCATCAAATCCAACCTATGACCTAATACCTAACATCTCCTGACAACTAAACCATGGCTCCAAGTGCCACATCCAAGCTTTTTTTTGAACGCCTCCAGGGACAGTGACAACTCCACCATCTCCCTGGGCTGCCAATTCCAGTGGCCAATTACTCTTTCTGTGAAGAACTTTCTCCTCACCTCCAGCCTAAACTTCCCCTGGTGCAGCTTGAGACTGTGTCCTCTTGTTCTATTGCTGGTTGCACCAGAGAAGAGACCAACCCTCACCTGGCTACAACCTCCCTTCAGGGAGTTGTAGACAGCAATGAGGTCTCCCCTGAGCCTCCTCTTCTCCAGGCTGAACACCCCCAGCTCCCTCAGCCTCTCCTCACAGGGTTTGTGCTCGAGACCTCTCCCCAGCCTCATTGCCCTTCTCTGGACCCATTCAAGTATCTCAATGTCCTCCTTAAATTGAGGAGCCAGAACTGGACTCAGCACTCAAGGTGTGGTCTAACCAGCACTGAGTATAGGGGAAGAATGACTTCTCTGCTCCTGCTGGCCACACTATTTTTGTTGCAGGCCAGGATGCCATTGGCCTTCTTGGCCACCTGGGCACACTGCTGCCTCCTGTTCAGCCAGCTGTCAGTCGTTTTCACTGCTGAATCTGTCAGTAAGAGACTAACAACATCTGATTAAGCATTACTGATAAAAATAAAGTGGAGCAACTTTTCCCCAGAAAATAAACTGACAGAGAGCCTGGGTCTGCAAATAACATCCTCAATACCCTTCAGAACTGTACCATACAATGTTGAACAGCCTCTTTTGCTATCTGCCTGGACTGTCTGCCTCCTGATCCTCAGTGTAAGCTCCACATTTCTGTGTCCTCAAGATCTGCATCTATTACAAGAGATCAATGGCTAGAGGTTATTGCAAGTCCACCCCAGAGTAAGGATTTCAAGCTACCTTTGCATTCTTCCCCTTTAAAGTTCGAGTATGTGTATCAGACAGGGTCTGATTCTAAAGTAATTGTCAACTACTGTCTTTCTAGGAAGAGCTGCATATCTGTTTCCATCATCTGCTTTCTTTACAGATATCTAGTGGTGTCTTATCACCTACAATGGAAGATGTGAATCTAGGTAGACAACTAGTCTTGGTAGTTCCTTCCATGTGATATTTCCTGTGGCTCTAACAAAAGCTCTGTGGATCCTTCCCTGGCATCCCTGATGAGAACTGGGCTACACTTAGTCTCTTCCTGTCCTCTGTTGGCTGTGCAAGAAGACAATCTCTGTAGTGCAATAAAGGCAGCATAAGGATGGTGCTGAAGTTTGTCTTCCTTGCTCCTCTCCCATTCTCTGGGACCCTTTACATGTTACCAGAAAGCTGCTCCAAGGCAGAGAAAAATGGCCCTTCAAGATGCTTGGGTTCTTGGCTGCCAGGCAGGACCCATCACTAAGAAGCCTAAACCTGACCATGCAACTCATCACTATAAGTTGTTTTTTTTTTTTTTTCCCCTCACAGGGAAAGACACAGAAAGCTTATCCATGGCACTGTGTGGATATTTACCTATTTTTCTCAGTTCCATTGAGCTTTCAAACTGTTGTCCTGCAACAAGTAGCAAAACTGCAAGGTTAATTCCAGAATAGAGAGTGGACTGCAGTTCAAATCCTTTGCGGTACCTGCAGGGAAGAGTCAAGAGCTCACATCTCACTGCACAGAAGAGCTGAAATACTGCAACACTTTGGTAGTTATTTTAAGTTATTGATTTATTTATTGTAAGGGCAGAGCCTTGGAGCAGACTGCCCAGATAGTTTGTGGAGCCTCCCTTTCTGGAGACATTCAAAACCCACCTGGATGTGTTCCTGTGTGACCTACTCTAGGGCTCCTGCTCTGGCAGGCAGGTTGGACTGGATGAGCTTTTGAGGTCCCTTCCAACCTCTGTCATTCTGTGACTATATGGCTGGTTGGGGCCAATAGCACTCTTTGCAAAGAGCACTTGAAAGAACATAGCTTCTCATCTTACAGGAAGAAACAAGAGAGGTGACTCCACTCTTCCCTGGTGAGACCTCACCTGGAATATTGTATCCAGTTTTGGGCTCTCCAGTTCAAGAGGAACAGGGATCTACTGGAGAGAGTCCAACGGAGGGCTACAAGGATGCTGAAGGGACTGGAGCACTGCCTGATGAGAAAAGGCTGAGAGCCTTGGGGCTGTTTAGTCTGGAGAGAAGACTGAGAGGGGATCTGATCAATGTCTATAAATATCTGAGGGCTGGGGGTCAAGAGGAAGGGGACAGTCTCTGCTCAATTGCACCCTGGGATAGGACAAGGGACAAAGGATATAAACTACAGCACAGGAAGTTCCACCTCAGCATGAGGAGGAACTTCTTCACTGTGAGGGTCTCAGAGCACAGGAACAGGCTGCCCAGAGAGGTTGTGGAGTCTCCTCTGGAGACTTTCAAGCCCTGTCGGGATGTGTTCCTGTGTGACCTGCACCAGATTCTATGGTCCTGCTCTGGCAGGGGGGTTGAACTTGATGATCTCCAGAGGTCCCTTCTGACCCCTAACACTCTGTGATCCTGTGAACAACTGATCTTTAATTCTTACAACCCTCCTTTTCATAACCAGAAGTCTGAAAATGTTTTTAAATGGATCTTATTGTTGGGGTTTTTATTCTGTTACCACTCGATGGCATGATCTCGACTGTCGGTGTCTTTACAGTCAGAATCCAGAAACATATCCTTGTAGATCCTCCCACACAAGCAAAACATATCTGGAGCAGGATGATCACATGTCTGCAGGACTTGAAGCATAACTTGCAGTGCCTTCTCTCTGTCACCTGCATTATTTCTTCTGAAATCAAACGCAGAGAGTAAAATTAATTAGTTCAGATCTCAAATAGTAATTGCAAGATGGTGGAGTAATATCTAATCCCACAACCCATCCATCACTACTCGTGACAGATACTTAGGCTGATGTATGATTGCTGGTTAATAGATAAAAACTAAATGAGTTCTCCTACCACAGAGATACTACTTGTAGCCACATAAATACTGATTTAAACCCAGAACTCCTCTACGAAAAGGCATCCACAACCTGCCTGGGCAACCTATTCCAGAGTTTCACCACCTTTGTACACCCTCACTTACAATAAGAAACTACTTAGTGAGTTAAGGCACATTTCACTGAGGATGCAATTTGATAGTAGAACCTTCAATATCTGACACAGTCAATGAGAAAAACAAGGCCCTGAATGGGACTTTGAGGCTGGAACTAAATTTGCACTCTCCAGGTAGTTATGAAAATGAAAAAAGAGCTGTTTTTACCCCCTTATATACCCTTCAAGTGCTTCATGCAAGCCACTCATAAAATGAAGAACACCATGATGTGCTTTTTACTAACTCTGAGTAATTGCAGACCAGAATATTTGAAATTAGTACCTAGTGTTCTGCAAAAGGAATCATTTCCTACACCTACTATTATTCACAATTACTTGTGATTTTCTACTGGCACCCTGTTATGCCCTTCACTTGTTAATTGCCCTTTTTATTATTGCACTGGGATATGTTTGCTTGTTAAAACACAGCATGCTGAGTTAAATTACAGTGGCTCCAGCTGCCCTCATCTTTCATAGAAGTCAAGACAGAACTGCCTTAAAAAGACACTGAAGTCTTCATAGCTCTGTCCTCATGCTAGGACTGGATTTGATTTTAAGGTCTGCTCTGTTTTGAACACAATTTGGCTTACCCTTTGGCCTCTTTGCTGAGGTAGCTGAGGCCCCATCCCTGGAGATCTTCAAGGTGAGGCTGGACAAGGCTCTGAGCAACCTGATTTAGTGGAGGATGTCCCTGTTCACTGCAGGACTAGATGATCTTTGGAGGTCCCTTCCAGCCCAAACCACTCTGTGATTCTATGAATAATATTTCTGTCTTTCCTAATCTAGCAGCCTGCCTGTAGGTCCATATCACCTTTCAGCCTTTCAAGGAAGCTGTATTGTGGTACAAGTGTATTCATGTACCTAGCAGTGCTTGTTACCTGTTACTTTAATAATTCATCCAGCTCTCTCACGCTAAACTTTTCTAGACATTCAGAAGAAGCAGTCTCAGCCTGACCAAGAACCCATTGGCATCACTGGAGTCACCAGATCCACTTTCACCACGCTGTTGACAAAATGATGGTTGTTGGAAAAGAAAAGTTGCAAACTCTCCTGGTGTGCAGGAAGCATGGGATCAGGGAAAGATGACTGGTGAATGTCAGTGTGTGCAGCAAGGGAAAAGAATTTGATCTTTTCAGCCCATAGGGAACCACAACAACATGAAACAACCTCACCTAATGGTCCTTACCGGTTCAGTGCAAAAGCATAATGAAATTTAATGTTGTGCTGATCAGCCAGATCACAGGTAGGAAGCATTTCTAGTGTTTCTACCAGCTTCACCATAGCATGATAGTCCTGGTATGAATTAAGAGGAAAAAGGAAAAGAAGTACTAAAAGAAACTGAAGGCAGGGGAAAGCATCACTAAACTGAATTGTATCATGACTATTAGTGTCTCAGCTAACTGTTTAAGGAAGTTAAAAATGACTAAAACCAAAGGAGGTGACCTCAGGAAGTCACCTAATCTGTGTTTCCTGTTTGTAGGCAAAATAAATAGGAGTCCAAAGCCCAACAAACAAATCAAACCATTCAACAACATAACAACTCACTGTCAGCTGTGAATCACGAGTTTACCAAATAACCAAGTACAGAAGAACACAGAAAAGCCAAAATCCCAGGGTAAAATAATCTTCCTTAGTCTTCAGGAACATACCTGAATATCTCTGTAAGAGAGAAGCAGGTTTATGACAATGTCAGAAGTCAGCACTTCAGTGTTATCCATACGAAGCTTAATCCTGGCCAGCTCCTTAGCCAGCTCATCTCCTTGATACTTCTCTCTAGCTTTTCTGATATCATTCAGCAGTGTTTCTTTATAATAGGCACTAAAGAAAGAAAAGATAGATGGGGAAAGGACTGTTAGATACTGCTTATGAAACATGGTTAGTTCTAAGAAAAAGCATTAATTTCTAACAGTACCTCAGATGGAGGTGCACATCAAATGTTCCCACATATCCACCTTGACCCACCTCAGACTCTGGGGCTAGGTATCAGTATTTTTACAACCAAGATTGTGAGTGAAGGCCTGGAGCGCCTCTGCTATGAGAACAGGCTGAGGGAGCTGGGGGGGGGGGGGGCGGTCCAGAGGGACCTTAGAGCTGCCTTCCAGTAGCTGAAGGGATCCTACAGGAAGGCTGCAGAGGGACTTTTCCTTGAGGGTGTCTAGGGACAGGACAAGGGGGAATGGTTTGAAGCTAAGGGAGAGCAGGGTTAGAGGGGATCTTGGGAAGAAGTTCTACATGAGTGATGAGAGTCTGGAACAGATTGCTCAGGGAGGTTGTGGATGCCTCCTCCCTGGGGATGTTCAAGACCAGGTTGGATGAAGCCTTGAGCAGCTGAGTCCAGTTGAGAGGCATCCCTGCCCATGACAGGGAGGTTGGAGTAGATGATCTCTAAGGTCTCTTCCAACCTGAGCCATTCTGTGATTCTATGGAAACTGAGGTGTGGTACTCTGAATCTCTGTCCTAAAGAAAGCAGCAACTGGGACAATAAAGTGACACAGAGAGCAAAGACCAGTGTGATATAAAGAGGAGATACATCACAAAAGGAGCAAAGAGGCTTTCAAATAAAGAAACTAAACCAAAACCAAGCTACCAAAAGCTGATTTAGCTGCAATGTCTGAACATTAGCCAAGAAGGCCAAGGGCATCCTGGCTTGGATTAGAAACAGGGTGGGCAGCAGGGACAGGGAAGTGATCATCCCCTTGTGCTCAGCACTGATGAGGCCACACCTTGATTATTGGGTTCATCTCTGGGCCCCTCACTCCAGGAAGGACATTGAGGGGCTTCAGCCTGTCCAGAGAAAGGCAGTGATGCTGGAGAAGGGCCTGGAGCACCTGAGCTACAAGGAGGGACTGAGGGAGCTGGGGGTGTTCAGGAGGCTGAGGAGAGACCTCGTTGCTCTCTACAGCTCCCTAAAGGGAGGTTGGAGTGAAGAGGGGACAGCCTCTGCTCCTTGGTGGCAAGCAACACAACCACAGGAAATCATAGGATCATAGGATGCTAGAGGTTGGAAGGGACCTTCAAAGATCAACAAGTCCAACCCCCCTGCCAGAGCAGGACCATAGAATGTCCCACTGGAAATAGTTCCAAGCTGTACCAGGGGAGGTTCAGGCTGGATGTTAGGAAATATTTCTTCACTGAAAGGGTTCTCAAACACTGGAATGTTCTGCCCAGGGCAGTGCTGGAGTCACCATCTCTGAAGGTGTTTAAGCAGTGTGTGGGCCTGGTGCTTAGGGACATGGCTTAGTGCTGACCCTGCAGTGCTGGGTCAAGGGTTGGATTAGACGATATTAAAGGTCTCTTCCAACCAAATATATTCTGTGATTCTATGTAGGACATCAACAGAGAAGCAGTAAAGTTAGAAGTCTTTTAACACCATTAGATGCAGAGGAAAAATAAAATAAATCAATAAATAACTAAATAAAAATCAGTAATCCCCGAGATTCTGCAGCTTTTCATCATAACATGAAAAAAGAGATTCTCAAAGGTTCTGGAGGTGTGTGTGTTGTAAAATCACCATGACGTAACATGAACGTCCTTGAGAAGGCTGATGAACTTGTCCACCAGTGGGACACAAAGTGGCCCCAGGATGTTGTCCCAGCTGGGTTGCATATACTCAGAAGCTCTTCGTTGGGCATCACTTTCACAGCAAAAGTAGTCAGCACAAGGTGTGATGATGTAGGGAATAAAATAATAATTGCCACTGGAAGCCTGAAAGAAAAACAGGCACAGGTTTTAGAAAACAAGGGGAAGTGGAAACACATTTGTGTGCACACAGAATCTTTTACTGACAGAAAACAAAGCAGCTCATGTACTATAAAGCTTTAGCACAGTGTTAGAGACAAGATTTGCAAGCATGGAATTCAAGGAATTTTCTGTGGAAGAGTTACAAATATTAACAAGGGTCTAGGTCTGTGAGGCAATCATACAGTGAAATTCTTCCTTTATGTGATAGGGTCCTACAGTTACAAGCCAACCTTCTGCTCCCAGATTTTTGTACTTGCATCCTGTCCTAGGAGGCTATGATGCAGAGCTCCCCACAGAGAGAGAATTGCAGAAAGTAGGAGGATATGATGCAGAGCTCCCTACAAAGAGAGAGAAATGCAGAAACACTTTAGGAAGGACTTTGTGCAGGTGTTTAATCCAGAGGAGCCTGCAAAACACCTGCTGCCATCAAACACCAAACCAATCAGCCAACAAAACTTTGCAAGGTTTTGTAATGTATGGAAGAGTTTGAACACAAAATTCTAAAGGCAAACTCCCCAAATCCTTCATATGCCACAGAGGAAGTGCAAACAGGATCGAAGTGCTGAAAGGGCAGATGAGAAAGGAAATGCCCTTCAGGGCACAAACCCACTAAGTTCAGAGTTTTCAGCTCCTGAGCAAGACCCCAAAACCCAGAGAACTGGGAAGTTTCCTGCAGCTACTAGAAGCACCAGGATCCCATTTGGAGCTGTGTCTATTCTCTGCATTTCAGAGTAACTAGGTAGGAGCAGGGATGGGTCACATCCCCACCCACCACTAAATACCCTCCAACTGCCACCTTGGGGACATCAAGGTGTCAAACACTACAGCAAACACACCTTTCGTTTTTTCATATCCTCTAAGCTTACAGAAAAGCTGTAGCCATTTAAAGTCACCTTAAAAAAACAGGAGAATGCTGGGAAGATGAAAAAAACCATAGAATGCCTTAGGTTGGAAGGGAGCTCAGAGATCCTCTACTCCAACCTCCCTGACACAATCAATCACAGCACTCTAAAATCTACATCAAAAAAAGCCAAAGGTTTAAGAACATGGGGAAAAAAAAACAAAACACAACAAAACAAAACAACAACCAACCAAACCCTAAAAATATCCCAAGAAATAACTGCAAGTAGGTTGAGAGAGGAAAGTGTTCCTCAGGGAAAAATGGTCTAAGGAATTAAGAATTTGCTGAAGGGCTGAAAGAGTTAGGCCCCACAGAAGCTGTTTTAAAGCTCCAGGCAAGACAGGGCTCATGTAGAGTGCATTGTGTTAAGATACTCCTCTAAATATTTGGCTAATGCTGTTAAAAGTAAACTTTAGATCTTAATAAACTGTTGGTTTTTTTTTTAATTGTACTGCTACAGTTATTCCACTGCAACTGTCACTTTTGAGGTGGACTGAGGTAGATTGAGGACTGCTTGGAAGAAAGAAGTCAGAGAGTTGTGGGCAATAGGTCAGAGTCTGTTTGGAGGCCTATGTCTAGTGGAGTCCTTCAGGGGTCAGTGCTGGGGCCAGTGTTGTTCAATGCATTCATCAAGGACCTGGATGAGGGCACAGAGGGCACTGCCAGCAAGTTTGCTGATGACACCAAACTGGGAGGGGTAGCTGACACATCTGAAGGCTGTGCTGCCATTCAGCCAAGTCTGGACAGGCTGGAGAGTTGGGTGGGGAGAAAGGGAATGAAATCCAACAAGGACAAGGGTAGAGTCCTGCACCTCGGAAAGAACAACCACATGGACCAGGATAGGCTGGGGACTGACCTGTTGGAGAGCAGTGTAGGGGAAGGGGACCTGGGAGGTGCCAGAGGAGGTGCCACAGGAACAGAAGGGAAAACTTTTTCAGTGTGAGGGTGGCAGAGGCCTGGAGCAGGCTGCCCAGAGAGGTTGTGGAGTCCCCTTCTCTGGAGACATTCCAAACCTGCCTGGCTGCATTCCTGTGTGATCTGCTCTAGTTGCTCCTGCTCTGGCAGGAGGTTGTCAGACTCAGTGATCTTCCAGGGTACTTTCTAACCCCTAACATGCTATGACTGTGTGACAGAAACACTACACTAAAACTGAAGGTTGGGCCTTTTAAAAAAATAAATAATATTGAGTAAAATCTTTGCATTTTTAGAGGGGGAATTAGGGCAGCACAGCTAACAGCACAATTATTTTACTCGAGCCATGCAGTTCATTTTGCCATTTGCCTGAGCATCACGAGCATTAGGAGTGCTTGCCATAGAAGGAAAAAATAGGGTAACAGAAAGTGAACCATATTCACTCCATGAGTGTTCAGGGAGCTTAATGCTCTGTTGTCTTAAGAATGAATGTTTTCACAGTAGTTTTCTGTAACATCACATTCTTATCCATCTTGCCATGCAGGTAACTAAGAGATTATAAATTATTAAAAAAACCACCACACTCTTTCTTCTAGAGCTGAGCACATGCAGATTGTGAATAGAAATTATCAGAAGCCAAACATTCTAAGTTCTCATGGTCCAGCTTGCAAGGACTAAGTGCTCTAAGATTACAATCACTCTGAAAAACAAGATCCTGCCAAGCACTATCCTTGAAGTATTCTTATCCATTTTTAAATGCCTAGAAAGACAGTAAGGAGATGACATCTCTATTAGCCACAAAGCAGATTTAAAGTGATACATACTTTGCCTATCAGACTACCACTGTGGTATTCAGCAGGCACTTCAACCCGAAGAAAAGCTTTGTGGTTGGCAACCTACTCCAAATTGAAATAGAGCAACAAAGAGGAAAACATCACCACAAAACAGTGTAAGAGTCAACAAGACAGACAGGACACATGGACAGAGAAATTCTTAAAAGAAAAGAAACAACAGAAAGCAAAAATATTTATAGCAAGGCCATATTTACAAGGCCAAGTAAATTGTGCAATACCTTGGCACCCAGAATGTCAGACTTCTCTGGCTATAGGATTTTTTGCTACCCAGAATGTCAGACTTCTCTGGCTATAGGATTTTTTGCTACCCAGAATGTCAGATTTCTCTAGCTATAGGATTTTTTGCCACCCAGAATGTCAGATTTCTCTAGCTATAGGATTTTTTGCCACCCAGAATGTCAGATTTCTCTAGCTATAGGATTTTTTGCCACCCAGAATGTCAGATTTCTCTAGCTATAGGATTTTTTGCCACCCAGAATGTCAGATTTCTCTAGCTATAGGATTTTTTGCCACCCAGAATGTCAGATTTCTCTAGCTATAGGATTTTTTGCCACCCAGAATGTCAGATTTCTCTAGCTATAGGATTTTTTGCCACCCAGAATGTCAGATTTCTCTAGCTATAGGATTTTTTGCCACCCAGAATGTCAGATTTCTCTAGCTATAGGATTTTTTGCCACCCAGAATGTCAGATTTCTCTAGCTATAGGATTTTTTGCCACCCAGAATGTCAGATTTCTCTAGCTATAGGATTTTTTGCCACCCAGAATGTCAGATTTCTCTAGCTATAGGATTTTTTGCCACCCAGAATGTCAGATTTCTCTAGCTATAGGATTTTTTGCCACCCAGAATGTCAGACTTCTCTAGCTATAGGATTTTTTGCCACCCAGAATGTCAGATTTCTCTAGCTATAGGATTTTTTGCCACCCAGAATGTCAGATTTCTCTGTCTACAGGATTTTTGTCTATACATCATCCATGTGTCAACAGTAAGCTGCTTTCAAGTCTTCCTTTTATGAACCTATCAGAGTCATCACCTGATTAGTTACCAATAATCCAAGCACTACCAATATGCACCCCTTGAGATAGTAACATTTCCATTAAAAATAACTAATGAATTTTAAAAGCCTTAGTTTTCATTGTATCAGTAGTAACAGTGCTGTGTTTCATGATTAGAAACATTGATCATACAATGATCATATTGAGTTATTCATTGTTTTGATACTATTCATAGAATCATAGAGTGGTTTAGGGTGGAAGGGACTTAAAGATCACCTAATTCCAACACCACTGCCATGGGCAGGGATGCCTCTCAACTAGCCCAGGTTGCTCAAGGCTTCATCCAACTTGGCCTTGAACACCTCCAGGGAGGGGGCATTTGTGACCTCCCTAGGCAACCTGTTTCAGTGTCTCACCACTCTCACTGGAAAGAATTTCTTCCTCATCTTCAGTCTAAATCTGCCCTCCTCGAGCTTCAATCCATTCCCTCTCATCCTATCACTACAAGCCCTTGTCAAAAGTCCCTTCCTGCTTTTCTTGTAGGTCCCCTTCAGGTACTGGCAGGCTGCTCTAAGGTCTCCCTGGAGCCTTCTCTTCTCCAGGCTGAACAACCCCAACTTCTCTAAGCCTATCCCCATAGGGAGGTTCTCCAGCCCTCTGATCATCTTTGTGGGCCCCCTCTGGACCCTATCCAGCAGCTTCATATCTCCCCAGGATTGTGTTTAAGTTGTTTCTATTCCTCTTTCATTTTTTTTTGCAAATTATTTTAATATTTCTGCAGTTTCAGGCTTTGATAGAAATGTATCATTAAATCTCTATACCATATAAACTTTTATATTTATATTATATTGCAAAAATTAATTTCAAAATAAAAGCTTGAAAGCTGCTCTGCAGTATCATTTCTTCAGATTATATAAATCCATAGAATCACACTTTAGTATTTTGGCTCTGTTTTTCAATCCACTGAGGCTGCTGAATTGCAGAATATGAGTCCAAGTGTCAAAATCTTTCTGTTTAGTCTTCTCAAACATGCACTGCCTTCAAAGAGTAGCCACAGTCCAGTTTATACAAGCTACTGAAACACCTCAGAGACTTGCTGCCAATTACAATAAAAGTCACAATAAAAAGTGATTTTTGGTTTAAAAGGACTTCCTTGTGGCAAGGATAAATTGCATTCTTGTTGCCTTTAGATCAAGGAGAATTTCTGCAAATGACACCTCCATGGGCCAGACATTATTCTCTGATTACTATAAGGGCTGCTACAGGATTTAATGGGAAAAAAAACCCCACAGTTAAATCTCTGAAAACAATTCATCAGGCCTCCAGGCCTAACTGTAGTATAATAAATCTTTTTGGTTTAATATCCAGGTTATTTTCCTTTAAATAGCTTGCCTGAAAGCAATTAACAGGGTTAGTGGAATATCTTCAGGCATCCCATCAGCTAAAGAAAAACTAACTATTAAAGTCTTTCTCCTTCTATTCTGTACCTGGCTTAATAATTTTTCCAGTTCTAGTTTGTATCTTCAATGCCAGTTTGAAACAAACTGAAGAGACAGGCCGGAGAGGTTGGCTGAGGAGAATCTCATGAGGTTCAACAAGGCAAAGTGCAAGGTCCTGCACCTAGGTCAGGGCAGAAAAGGGCTTGGGGGTGCTGGTGGAAGAGAAGCTGAACATGGGCCAGGGGTGTGCACTTGCAGCCTGGAAGGTCAATGGCATCCTGGGCTGCATCAAAATCAGCATGGCCAGAGATGGAGAGAGATGATTCTGCCACTTTCCTCTGGTGAGACCTCACCTGGAGTACTGCATCCAGCTCTGGAGCCCTCAACACAGGAAGGACATGGACCTGATGGAGCAGGTCCAGAAGAGGACCATGAAAAGATGACTGGGGGGCTAGAACACCTCTGCTATGAGGACAGGCTGAGAGAGTTGGGGCTGTTCAGCATGGAGAAGAGAAGGCTCCAGGCAGACGTAAGAGCAGTCTTCCAGTACCTGAAAGGGGCTACAAGAAGGCTGCAGAGGGACTGTTTGCAAAGGCCTGCAGGGACAGGATGAGGGGCAAAGGTTACTTTATTCTTTCCTCACTGGATTTTACTCACATTCATTTTCTTAATTTAAGCGTTTTTTTTAAATGGGTTAGGCAATAGCTCCTTTTTAGAGGAAGAATCAAGATTCTAATTTCAGGGTTCCTCTTTGCCTTTTTGCTAACCACATGGTCTAATACCAGGCTCTGCTGTAGAAACCATGTCACCAGATCATCTTCTCCTCCATCTGAAGGTAAGTATCTCCCTCTGGGGGAGAAAGATGCTGCCAAAAGAAAAGATTGCAGGCTGCTGATTTGATTGCACAAGGCCAAACTTGCCACCGTCTTCTGGTCTTCAAGAAGATCTTCAAGGCATCACCACCATATGGCTCAGTCACAATTTCATAGAATCATAGAATTGTCAGGGCTGGAAGGGACCTCAAGGATCATCTGTTTTCAACTAGACTGGGCAAGGACACCTCACACTACAGCAGGTTGCTCACAGCCACATCCAGCCTGGCTGCAAAACCCTCCAGGGATGAGGCTTCCACCACCTCCCTGGGCAACCTGTGCCAGTGTCTCACCACCCTCATGGGGAACAACTTCTTCCTAACATCCAATCTGAATCTACCCACTTCCAGTTTTGCTCCATCCCCCCCAGTCCTGTCACTCCCTGACACCCTAAAAAGTCCCTCCCCAGCTTTCTTGGAGCCCCTTTCAGATACTGGAAGGCCACAAGAAGGTCTCCTCAGAGCCTTCTCTTTTGATCATCTACTGATGGCTAGTAGCATTCACAAGCAAATCTGCCTCATTCTGAGGCTTCCCTTCATAGAGCTGCAGAACAGCAGATGCAGTTCACACGCCACAGGTGAAACCAGTTCAAAGATCATCAGGACAGACAGGAAAACGACCTGGATTTACTCATGTGCTCAAACTGATCTATCTTTAGCCTACATGCAGTCCTGTGGGCAAGTACAAACAGCAGCTGGAAATAAACTGTTGTGACTGCTGCATTATCTCTTCCAGCTCTATTTTAAATTATCAGCAAAGTCAAAGAACATTTGATTACCTTTGTTCTGCTCTGTGTTTCACAGAAGAAAGTAAAAGTATCTGGTGAATGTTGGGAAACAGAGAGGAATAAATGGAAGTTCAAGATTTTTGCAAAGTCAGTAGTTCTCAAAATGCCTAACGAAAATAACCACTGACCTGAGGTGAGGTATGACAAAACCTCTAAGATGTGCTGGCATGTCACAATAAGCCTTTACTTTGGGAAAGAAGCTTCTGCAGTCCTAAGTAACATCTATGAGTTTGTAAGAAAGAGGATGAGAATAGAGTACCAAAGCTGTCTGAGATACAGAAGTAAGCCTCCAACACAGGAAGGACATGGACCTGAGGGAGTGGGCCCAGAGGAGAGCCACGAAGATGCTCAGGGGGCTGGAGCACCTCTGCTACAAGGAAAGGCTGGGGAAACTTGGGGATGTTCAGCCTGGAGAAGAGAAGGCTCCAGGGAGACCTTAGAGTAGCCTGCCAGTACCTGAAGGGGGCTACAAGAAGGCTGCTGAGGGACTGTTTGCAAAGGCCTGCAGTGACAGGACAAGGGACAATGGTTTGAAATGAGAGAGGAGCAGATTGAGATTGGATGTGAGGAACAAGTTCTGCACCATAAGGGTGCTGCAACACTGCAACAGGTTGCCCAAGGAGGTAGTTGAGGCCCCATCCCTGGAGATACTCAAGGTCAGTCTGGACAGGGCTCTGAGCAACCTGACTTAGTGGAGGATGTCTCTGCTGACTACATGGGGGTTGGACTGGATGACCTTCAGAGGTCCCTTCCAACCCAAACCATTCTATGATTCTCTGATTAAGGCATCACACACACATATATGTTTGCACAAGTGGTAAAGGGAGAAAGAGAATTTCTGAGGTTATGTTTTAATCTATCAGCCTACAGACATAACATTTCTAAAGGCATCCCTTAAAAAGGGACTTTTTACAAGGGCTTGTAGTGATAGGATGAGAGGGAATGGATTGAAGCTTGGGGAGGGCAGATTGAGACTGGAGATTAGGAAGGAATTCTTTCCAGTGAGGGAAAGTTTTCAATCAAGCTTTACTTTGGAAAGGAAGTCAAAAGGAAGACTGGAGAGGGGCATTCCATGAGGGTGTCCAGCAACAGGACAAGGGGGAATGATTTGAAGCTGAGGGAGTGTAGATTTAGACTGGATCTTAGGAAGAAGTTCTTCACTATGAAGGTTGTGAGACTATGGAATAGGCTGTCCAGGGAGGCTGCGGATGTCTCCTCCCTGGGAGTGTTCAAGGCCAGCCTGGATGAGGCCATGACCAGCTGAATCTAGTTGAGAGGTATCCCTACCCATGGTGGGGAGATTGGAGTAGATGATCTCTTAGATCCCTTTCAACCTGAGCCATTCTATAAAATAAAATGAAATTAAACCCCAAAAAAATTCTACTATTTTAACCTTCATTTAATCACAGAGCATATATATATATATGCTTGGCAGCTTCTTAATTAGACTTACCTCAAAAATAGTATCTTCATTTTGTGTTTTAAAAATTAATGTGGATTTAATACTTACTGTGTTTTTCTGAGATACCATATCCTGTAAAGAAAAAAAATGAAAAGGATAATAAAACCATTTATTTCTTTTTACTGGGAATGATGGATTGTTTCCAATGAGAATAACTGCTATACATGCACACACACACCTCTGCAGATGTGTTCTTCACATCATAAGCCATGCTTCCTGCCCCAGTGAATTCCATGTAAGGGAAAAAAGCACCATCAGGAAAAGTATTAATAGTTCAGGTTAGGAAAAAAATAATTATTTGAAGAAGAAACCTATTTAAAGAGGTGCTCAGAATACAAAGAACATTGCCCTTGCCTGGAACTGGAGTGTCCCAGGCTGGGCACTCCACATACCTGGGCATTTGCCCATACTCAAGGCATTTGTGAGACAAAAATTATTCACAGCTGGAGAGGAGCTTTTAAAGAAGGTTTTTAGTCTAGCTTTACTTTGGAAAGGAAGTCAACAGGAGGGCTGCAAGGGACTTCTCATAAGGATGTCTAGCAATAGGACAAGGGAGAATGGTTTCAAGCTGAGGGTGAGTAGGGTTGGAGTGGATTTAAGGAAGAAGTTCTTCAGTAGGAAGGTGATGAGACTCTGGAACAGGTCACCCAGGGAGGGTGTGGATGCCTCTTCCCTGAGGCATGGAGGGCATGGAAGTGTGCCTTAGCACATAGCTATATGGACCACTTCTCTGAGCAGAGTATGAGAGACTCCAGCTCTGAGTTGTAGTGACTCCAGGTCATACAGAACATGAATGTAAATATCTATGTGGAGTACCACCAGAGGAAAGGACACATGGGGTACTAGACACATCAGAGTAAAATTGATGACACTGAGGGCAGAAAAGAGGAAAGTGAAGCAGTGGCAGAATAGAGCTTTTCTGGGAAAAGAGAAGACTCATACAAAATTAAGGTTAAACTAAATATTCTTATAGTATCAAGTATCATACAAAATTAAGATTAAGCTTAGTAGACTTATTGTATCAAGACAGTTTGGAGAATTCCATAAAAGATTTTTGGACATTGATGGTGTGAAAAATATGAGTAATAACGGGAAATAACTCAAAATAAGGAAAAAATCACAAGGCATTAAAGGACACTGCTCTAAGTGAAGGTAGCAAGAAAATGAAAAGCAGCAATAGGTGATAATACATTGGATAAAAACCTAAATGTGATCTAAAGCCAAGAGAGGCTGCACTGAGAAAGACAGAAACATCCACCATGGATGACTAGCACCTGGAATAGCAATTTGAGGACTGAAGAGTACAGCATGTGTTATCCTACCATCAGAATGAACAACAGGCCTATAAAATGATTTGGTGAGGATCTCATATCTTCAAACAGCAATAAAAGGGAGATTCTGTAGTCTCAGCTACTCAGCACCTAGGAGACACAAATCTCATCTGACAGAAGTGCTTCTGGAGTAGAAGTAGGTTGCAATACTCTGCTGGTTTGAGTGGTGTTGTTGTAGAGGCTATCACATTTTTCTAACATGCACTCTAACTGAAAGTGAGAAAGGAAGGAAGATATCATATCTGCATTCTCACTTCCAAGTCTAACCATCTAAAACAAAATCAGTCCTATACTATGGATCTCTTCTTATAGACAAGCTTTTATGTTATTCTGGTAACTACCATTTTTGCTAGCAGCTGTTTTTCTGAGTATGATTTAGCTGCCAGAAAAATCACAGAAATAAACCAAACACAAACATCACTATTTAAATATATTTCCAAAAATGAAGCAGATTTTCAAGTGAGAATCTTACTTTGAGAGACTGAGCAGTGTCAGCATCAGTGTCATGGTAGAGTATGACATTATTAGCCATGTCAAAGCTTTCCCGCACTCCAAGGTGGTAGAACAGTGATGGTTGCTTGGAAATATCACTCATGTCCACAACTGCAACATCTGAAATGAGAGAGTGAGAGGGAGGAAAGTGCTAAAAACACCCCAATAATAAATAAATCATCAACTTAAACCAAATTTTCTTCTTTAAAATAAATCCTGAAATTACACATACATGAGGACAGACAAAATCAACATGTTCAGATAATTATCATTTGGTAAATGCTACCATTCATCAATAAGAATCTATCATGAAATTATCAGAGTGGTACAGGAACTGGGAGGCAGAGTTTATGAATTACGCTTGAAGCTTTGAAATTACTGCATCAAGAACACCTTGAGTGAAGAAAAAGATCTGCATGTGCTCTCTGAACTAGGCCTGGGAGCCTGATATGCCTTTGGAAGGATCCGGACCTTCAGGTGGAACCTCTAAGAACAATAACCTAGCAGAAAATTAAGGACAACTTCAAGAACAAGCTTGTCTTAAGAGGCTGAGGTTTGGAGAAGAGGAAATTCCTGAACAGCGGAAAGAAATGATTGTGAAAATGGACTCTTAAACAGGCAAGGTATCCCAGGTAGGGAGTGAAGGAATGAAGATATTCAACCACAAATAGCCAGAGCAAGACTTCCACTGCATGGAAGGTGACCTACACAGAGAGATAAATACCCTGTATTATACACAACAGCTGAGATACAGCCAAGAGATTCTGAGTCCACAGAGTGTTAGGGGTTGGAAGGGACCCCAAAAGATCATCTAGTCCAGCCCCCATGTGGTTCCCATGTAAGCCTAAAGGCCAATACAAAAAGAAGAGATAACTGGAGAAGAGGACACTTAACACTGAGTATTTCCCCCTGATCCTTAGATCCTCTATACTACCAAAAAAAATTTTTGCTTTAGAGCTTTTCAAAGGTATTTATCTGTATGTCTGCCTGCTTTCACTGCTAGGGGACAGATGGATAAACTTTAATCCAAAGTATTCATAAGACTGGAGCCTTGGTATTGAAATCACAGGAGACTTCAAGATTCAAAATAGGTTCCAGAAACCCAGTGCAGGTAAGCACTAAATCCTACATCTCTGAAGAGGTAACATTAAGAAGAGGTAGCATTAAGAAGAGTGTGTCCAGCAGATCGAGGGAGGTTCTCCTCCCCCTCTACTCTGCTCTGCTGAGACCTCACCTGGAATACTGCATCCAGTTCAGGAGGAACAGGGATCTACTTGAGAGAATCATAGAATCAGTCAGGGTTGGAAGGGACCACAAGGCTCATCCAGTTCCACCCTCCCTGCCATGGGCAGGGACACCTCACACTACATCAGGCTGGCCAGAGCCTCATCCAGCCTGGCCTTAAACACCTCCAGGGATGGGACCTCAACCACCTCCCTGCACAACCCATTCCAGGCTCTCACCACTCTCATGGGGAAGAACTTCTTCCTAACGTCCAGTCTGAATCTCCCCACTTCCAGCTTTATTCCATTCCCCCCAGTCCTGTCACTACCTGATATCCTAAAAAGTCCCTCCCCAGCTTTCTTGGAGCCCCCTTCAGATACTGGAAGGCCACAAGAAGGTCACCTCAGAGCCTTCTCTTCTCCAGCCCTCTGATCATCCTCATGGCCCTTCTCTGGACACCTTCCAGCATGTCCATATCCCTCTTGTAATAGAGGCTCCAGAACTGGATGCAGTACTCCAGGTGGGGTCTCACCAGAGCTGAGCAGAGGGGGAGAATCACCTCCCTTGACCTGCTGGCCACACTTCTCCTGATGCAGCCCAGCCTCTGGTTGACTTTCTGGGCTGCAAGTGCACATTGACAGCTCCTGTTGAGCTTCTCATCCACCAGCACCCCCAAGTCCCTCTCCTCAGGGCTGCTCTCCAGCCAGTCACTGCACAGCCTGGATTTGTGCTTGGGATTGCCTTGACCCAGATGCAGGACCCTGCACTTGGTCTTGTTGAACCTCATGAGGTTGGCTTGTGCCCACCTCTCCAGCCTGTCCAGGTCCCTCTGGATGGATCCCTTCCCTCCAGCCTGTCTGCTGCACCACACTGCTTGGTGCCATCAGCAAACTTGCTGAGGGAGCCTCAATGCCTCTGTCCACGGCACCGACAAAGATATTGAACAAGCCTGGTCCCAGGATGAGCCCTGAGGGACTCTGCTTGTCACTGGCCTCTGCTGGGACATGGAGCCATTGACAGCCACTCTTTGGGTGCTGCCATCAAGTCAGTTCTTTATCCATCTGGTGGTCCACCTATCAAACCCATGTGTCCCCAGTTTGGAGACCAGGCTGTGGTATGGGACAGTGTCGAAGGCTTTGCTAAGGTCCAGGTAAATGACATCAGTTGCTCTCCCCTCATCTATTAATGTTGTGACCTTAGAGAGAGTCCAACTGAGGGCTATGAGGATGATTGTGGGACTTGACCATCTCCCTTGTGAAGAGAGACTGAGAGCCCTGGGGCTGTTTAGTGTGGAGAAGAGAAGGCTGAGAGGGATCTGATCAATGCCTATCAATAGCTGAGGGGTGGGGGTCAAGTGGAGGGGGCCAGGCTCTTTTGGGTGGTGTGCAGTAATAAGGCCAGGAACAATGGATACAAACTTGAACACAGAAGGTTTCACCTCAGCGTGAGGAGAAACTTCTTTACAGTGAGGGAGACAGAGCCCTGGAACAGGCTGCCCAGAGAGGTTGTGGAGTCTCCTTCTCTGAAGGCTTTCCAAACCCACCTGAATGCATTCCTGTGCAGCCTGCTGTAGGTGATCCTGCTTTGGCAGGGGGCTGGACTCGATGATCTCTTGAGGTCCCTTCCAACCTCTAATGCTCTGTGATTACAAAATCATTTTTGAAAACATAGTTGATCTATAAAACAAAAGTCTTGACAAACTAGCAAGCAAACCTATAATCAAATACCACCTAGGGGGGAAACATAATAATAAGTCTAAGAGCTTAGACTGCTTTTAGGGCTTCTATAGAGTGCTTTTTGTGAAGCAAGAGTGCTGTGAAATCAAAATCATTATCCTGGTAAGAGAATGCAGACAATGTGTTCATGTAGCACACAGATACTACATCTTACAACACAATGTGAGCAACCATCCGTTACAGAGCTTATTGAAACAGTTCACTGCCACAGTTCATTGCCACATGTGGTAGTCTACAACTGAAATCAGTCTTCTGTTGACTGCTGCTAGGTAGTAGCAGAAGCTTTAAATGGACATGAGAACAGAAGTAAGAACATGCATTAAAAAAGACTAATTACTTCTCATTGAGATACTCGTTCAATGATAAAAAAAGATTTAGGAGAAGGAATTTTTCTTGTTTATTCACACCTCATGAACAGTTGTGAATAAGGGAAAATAAAAATTAAACAATTTGAAGACTGCATCCAGAAGAGTGTGGCCAGCAGGGTAAAAGAGGGGATTTTGCCCCTTTACTCTGCCCTGTTGAGACCCCACCTTTAATATTGCATCCAATTCTGGGGTCCCCAGCAGAAGAAGGACACAGAACTGTTGGAGTGAGTCCAGAGGAGGCCACAAAGATGAGCCAAGAGCTGGAGCAGCTCTGCTGTGAGCACAGGCTGAGGGAGCTGGGGGTGTTCAGCCTGGAGAAGAGAAGGCTCCAGGGGGACCTTAGAGCTGCTTTTCAGTACCTGCAGGGATCCTACAGGAAGGCTGCAGAGGGACTTTTGCTGAGGGGGTCTACAGCCAGGCCAAGGGGGAATGGTTTGAAGCTGAGGCAGAGCAGGGTTAGAGTGGAGCTGAGGAAGAAGTTCTTCAGTGTGAGGGTGGTGAGAGTCTGGCACAGGCTGTCCAGGGAGGCTGTGGCTGCCTCCTCCCTGGGGGTGTTCAGGGCCAGGCTGGATGAGACCTTGAGCAGCTGAGTCTGGTTGAGAGGTGTCCCTGGGCATGGAGGGGAGATTGGAGTAGATGAGCTCTGAAGTCACTTGCAACCTAAGCCATTATGTGATTGTATGAATACTCCAAGTGCTGAGGAAGTAATTTTAGCCACGTCTTAGTTGAGCAGAAGAAGCATTCTTCAGTGAATGACTGACTGAAAGTCAATCATTAATTTCCTGAAAGGATCAAGCAAATTCAGAGTCCTGCTGTTGCTAGGAAACAAAAAACCCTTGATGTATTGAGATGAGCCTTTGCCCTGTATGGCAGCATTACTAACTGCAACAATTAGGGTGGCTGCTTTGCTCAACTTAGCACACAAACATTAAAACTGGCAGTGTCCCATCTCCAGAGACAAATCTGGGAATAGCTGTGTTAAGCAAAGTGGTCCAGCTGGCACTTCACAGGCTGGATTTAGCTGACCCACTGCCTTTGGAAAGCAAGACATCCATGTACAGGAGGAGGAGGAAGAGGAGGAAAAATAGTTAACATCCAAGTGTGTTTCTAATCACAGCATTTGGATGCAGGCTAGAGAGTTCTTTAATGTAGCCCAGCAAAGCATCTCCTTCTTCCTACACACCTAGAGTGATCAAATTCAATTTTTTTTGGTTCCAAAGGCGAAAGGCTGAAACACAGCAGTTTTTAAACTGCCGGAATGGTCAGAACTTCCAAGGCAAAGCTAGAGCCTGGCTTATACTCTGAAAGTTGAGATAAGAAAATTGGTACACTTGGGGTTTGTGTGTAGGTTACAGAAGTGCCTCATTCCATTCACACCACTGGGGAACTACAGACCTGTCAGTATGATCTATTCCCTGCCTTTGGAAAATCACCAACTTCCTTAGATAATCAGCCTTGAAGGTGAGGGGGTGCCAGTGCTTCCTATCCTGGAATAGAGCAGCTGAGGAAGCAAAAGACAGAAGGAGGATCCAGGGAACTAAGGAAACAAGGGCTGGAAGGAGAAGCCAGGGAACTACAGAGCTGCCAGTCCGACCTCAGTGCCAGGGAAGGTCGTGGAGCAGATCATGTTCAGTGTCCTGCAACACCTGCAGGACAACAAAGTGATCAGGCCCAGCCTGCAGGCGTTCATGAGGGGCAGGTCCTGCTTGACCAAACTGATTTTCTGTGACAAGGTGACCTGCTCAGTGGATGAGGGAAAGGCTGTGGATGTTTACCTGGACTTTAGGAAAGGATTTGACACCATCTCCCCTCAGCACCTACCTGGAGAAACTGGCTGCTCATGGCTTGCATGGGTGGATGCTTGGCTAGGTTGAAAACTGGCTGGATGGCCAGGCCCAAAGAATGGTGGGGAATGGAGTTAAATGCAGTTGGTGGCTGCTCACAAGTGGTATTCCCCAGGGCTCAGGTTTGGGGCCAGTTCTGTTTAACATCTCTATCAATGCTCTGGATGAGGGGATTGAGTGCACCCTCAGTAAGTTTGCAGATGACACCAAACTGGGCAGTTTTGTTGATCTGCTTGAGAGTAGGAAGGGAGCCAGTGGAGAAAGACCTAAAGAAAGCTTGAAAGCATTTTAATGTAGGTAAGGAGGAAAATAAGCCACCATATTCATTTTAAATACTTACTTTAGTCACAACCAGAGAGAAACTTCTTATAGAATCATAGAATTGTCAGGGCTGGAAGGGACCAGTTCCAACCCCACTGCCATGGGCAAGGACACTTCACACTAGAGCAGGTTGCTCAGAGCCACATCAGCCTGGCTTTAAAAACCTCCAGGGATGAGGCTTCCACCACCTCTCTGGGTAGCCTGTTCCAGTCTCTCACCACCCTCATGGGAAAGAATTTCTTCCTGACATCCAATCTGAATCTACCCACTTTTAGTTTTGCTCCATTCCCCCCAGTCCTATCACTCCCTGACACCCCAAAAGGTCTCTCACCAGCTTTGTTGCTCACAAGATTAGTTCTCACCTCTCACCTTTTGTTCTTTCAATTTCAAACTGCAACTTTTGGAAACAACGCTTGAAAAAGTTAGTCTTGGGCTATCCTACAACATCCAGCACTGTAAAATGTGCTGGCAATTCCCATCCAGCCAGCAAAACTGACACTCAGGATTAGAGTGAAAGGCAGCAAACTATCTGAAACAACAGCACAGACAAGGCTGAGGGGACAGTGCTCATCTCATCTGAGTCCCCATTCCTACAAGGAACTCCACAAAAGGACACAAATATTACAGCTACTGATCATGCTAGTGCTGTGGTGTTGCTTTACAAATGTACCCAGATACTGCATCTTTCATATGCCCTCTGCTACTTGGAATACAAATTAAAAATAGAACCAAGACGTTGCTTTTCATGCTCCAGTGGCATTTGGTACAACTCAGGAGAAACCAGCATGCACAACTAGTCATTTCTCTAAACTATGAGAAGGATTTGTGTAATATTTATAAATAACACAGATCACAGAATCACAGATTGTGACCTTGAAAGATCATCCAGTCCAAACCCCTGCTGCCAGAGCAGGAGCACCTAAGAATAGGTCACACAGGAACAAATCCATGCAGGTTTGGAATGTCTCCAGAGAAGGAGACTCCACAACCTCTCTGGGCAGCCTGCTCCAGGGCACTGTCACCTTCACCCTGAAAAAGTTCTTCCTTATGTTCCGCTGGAACCTCCTCTGCTCCAGCTTGCACCAATTGCCCCTTGTCCTGTCATTGGACATCACTGAGCAGGGCCTGGCTCCATCCTCCTGACACTTGCCCTTCACATATCCCTTAATATAAAAAGAATCATTTGCTCCAAAAATTGAATTGCCCAGGAAACTGCATTTTAGTTAACAGGAACAGAACAAACTGCAGCAGGTGAGCAACCCTGTCAAATCTAGGGGTTGATCTGTAACCTAAATTGTCATTATTTTTCTGTTTTGGAGTTTCCTTACCAACTGGATACATAGAGTCATGAAATGGTTTGAGTTGGAAGGGACCTCCAAAGGTCATTCAGTCCAAATCCCCCTGCAGTCAGCAGGGACATCCTCCACTAGATCTGGTTGCCCAGAGCCCTGTCGAGCCTTACCTTGAATATCTCCAGGAACGGGGCCTCAACCACCTTCCCCTGGACAACCCGTTGCAGTGTTGCAGCACTTGTTCCTCACAGCCAATCTAAATCTGCTCTTCAGTAATTTCAAACCATTGTCCCTCATCCTGTCCCTGCAGGCCTTTGCAAACGCTCCCTCTGCAGCCTCCTTGTAGAGCCCCCTTCAGGTACAGGAGGGCTGCTCTTAGGTCTCCCTGGAGCCTTCTCCTGTTCAGGCTGAACACCCCCAGCTCCCTCAGCCTGTCCTCATAGCAGAGGTGCTCCAACCCCCTGATCATTTTCATGGCCCTCCTCTGGACCTGCTGCAGCAGGTCCATGTCTCTCTTTTGCTGGAGGCTCCAGAGCTGGATGCAGAACTCCAGGTGAGGTCTCACCAGAGCAGAGTAAAGCAGCAGAATCTCCATCTCTGGCCATGCTGCTTTTGATGCAGCCCAGGCTACCATTGGCCTTCTGGGCTGCAAGTGCACTTTACTGGCTCCTGTCCAGCTTCTCACCCACCAGCACCCTCAAGTCCTTTTCTGCAGGGCTGCTCTCAATCTCATCATCCCCCATTCTGTATTGATATCTAGGATTGCCCATACCTAGGGTCAGGACCTTGTGCTTTGCCTTACTGAGCCTCATGAAATTCTCCTCAGCCCAGCTCTCCAGCCTGAAAAGCTATCAAATGACATGGAAAGCTGTTGAAAGTGAACACTTACTGCTTCTTTCTTACTATGAAAACAGAAAAGGCCCATCTCAGCTATTTTCAGGCCTCCTTTCATTCTGATTCAGACAGTTTCTCAAACTGACAGCAACCCATCCCTTGTCAGCTGGCTTAAGGGCCACCACAACAGCAGCAGGAACAGGCAGAATCTCTGGCTTTGAGCTTGGTAATCATGTTAATTTCGGTCTGGGTTTGTTGTCAAGCACCCCTTTACAAAGAAAATACCAAGCCAATAAACAAATATCTCAGTTCCACAAAAGACAAGAGATGGTGCTGATAAAAGCCTTACTTTGCTAGTAAGAAGTTACTCTGTTTAACAGGATTGAGCACACAGAAGCTCTGCTAAGTAAGGAAGCCTAGTGCCAAGCAGTGTGAAACCTATCAGCTTTCCTTCTGCAAATTTTTCTTATCAGCTAAGATGAGAGCAGCAGAGGTAACTGGTCTAGCACTGCTAGAAAGCAACACACAGACACAACACAGCCTTGCGCTGGCTTCTTTTACCAATTCCCAACGTCAGTTTCATCTTGTCACTCTTAGAGCAAAGACAAAACTAATAAGAAACCTCTATCCTCAACACATGAACACAAATTAGCAGATTTTTTTTTTAATTATATAAAATTTTCTTTCATCAATTGCTGTGAGTGAAGAGCAGAAATAGGAGATTTAATACAGCTAGCATCATCTCAGTGAGACCAAACTCAGTGACTGCAAACCCATCTTCAGTCAATGCTCAAAGCATCCTGCTACTTTGATGCACGTAGATGATGGTTGCTTGGCTGAGCTGCCACCTCTTTCACACTGCAGTGATGTTATATGGCTGAAATCAGGCAGCCAGGACAGATGCAAGGTCTTGCTTGAGAGAACCTCAGCACGGCTTACCACTGGCAGGGAAAAATTGTGTACATGGTAGGCTCTGCCTTGCATTTCAGCAGGGGTATGAATTGCTTTAGCCTCAGGCTACCTCTGAACAGCAGCCTGAATGCCTGAGGTTGAGCCAAGAGAGGGAGAGCAGCTGCTGCTTTATCCTGCTCCCCAGCTCAGGCTTGCTTTTATAAACAGCGTGGCAGTGGTCTCTGCTGAGCTCAGTGTGGTTCAGCTAGCAGCTGGTGGGCCAAACGTGCCCCATCTGTGGTTTCACCTACCCTGTTTGCTTGCTTTCATGGGTGCAGCTCCTACCTTCACCTTTCCCTGTGAGGCTGGGATGTCCATATGAGCATGCTAGGAGCAAAAGCTGCATCATCAGAGAACCACACAATTAACCAGGTTGGAAAAGACCTTTGAGATCATCAAGTCCACCCTATCACCCAACACCATCTAATCAACTAACCCATGGCACTGAGTGCCTCATCCAGTCTCTTTTTAAACATTTCCAGCAATAGTGACTCCACCACCTTCCCTGGCAGCCCCTTCCATAAGCTAATCAATCTTTCTGTGAAGAATTTCTTCCTCACATCCAGCCTAAACCTCCCCCAGTGCAGCTTGAGACTGTCCTCTCTTCTGTCACTGCTTGCCTGGGAAAAGAGACCAACCCTCACCTGGCTACAACTTCCCTTCAGGTAGTTGTAGAGAGCAATAAGGTCTCCCCTGAGCCTCCTCATTGTAGTCTGCAAGGAGGGACCTGAAGCAGGGGCATGAATTCTGACTCAAGAATTGCAACAATGCATGGTGATAAACTTTGCTTGCTTTTCGTTTCCTGTTATTCTTTGTAATATTCAGCTGTGGCAGAACTGAAACTTTTTGATTTACTCTCTCCTGAAGCTCCTGAGCACTTAAACTTTGGTCTAAGTCAGTAGTTCAACAACAGTTATGCCTTGAAGCTCAAAGCTGAATGGGACTCACAGCTTTAAAAAATGCCTCCCAGCTTTTATCACATTGAAAGGACATAATCTCGGCCTTACTAAGCAGGATCTTTCAGTGACAAAAGCAAGACCTGATGAAAGGCACAAATTCAAAATGATAATGACACTGTTCAGACTATCTGATCTGGAATGGTATAACTAAACCTGTGGGAATTGGAGAAGAGATGCACAGTTAGCACCAGATTTTTAGACAGGCAAACAACTTCATTCAAAGCTTCATTAAATATCAGGAGTGAGAATTGTTTGGCCACTATTTCTTCCCATATGACCAATAACAACTGAAAAATAGATTCTAGTTCCAGAAGGAGAAGTAATGAAACAGACTCCCTTCTCCATTAGAGAACGAAGGTCTCATTTCTTATATTTGATTTTACATTTGATTTTACAGTCTTCATTCTCTGACTACCATTCTGGTCTAGAGAAGGGCCACGAGGATGACCAGGAGGCTGGAGCTCCTCTCCTATGAGGACAGGCTGAGAGAGTTGGGGTTGTTCAGTCTGGAGAAAAGAAAGCTCCAAGGAGACCTTCTTGTGGCCTTCCAGGATCTGAAGGGGGCTCCAAGAAAGCTGGGGAGGGACTTTCTAGGATGTCAGGTAGTAATAGGACTGGGGGGAATGGAGCAAAACTAGAAATGGGCAGATTCAGATTGGATGTTAGGAAGAAATTCTTCCCCAGCAGGGTGGTGAGACACTGGCACAGGTTGCCCAGGGAGGTGGTGGAAGCCTCATCCCTGGAGGTTTTTAAGGCTAAGCTGGATGTGGCTCTGGCCTGATCTAGTATGAGGTAACCCTGCCCATGGCAGGGGGGGTTGGAATCTTGAGGTCCCTTCCAACACTGACCATTCTGTGATTCTGTCATCTTCCATCTGGCTATATAGCAAAGGCAAGTGATGAACTCCACATAATCTATTTATGGTTATTTAACTGCATATTTCTAACCTTGCTCCACTGGCAAGCCATGCAAGTTGAAGCATAGGGAAGCCCTTCAGGTTACCCAAAGAAAAAGCAGGAGCTGATACAAAGACATTTTTCACAGGTGACAGATGGAAAGCAGCATCCTTCAAGTGCTGAGTGAAAGCATGAAAACCCCTGAGCACAAATAAGCATTTCTGCAAGAGGGCTTCATGTTGGAAATTGACCTCAACTAACATCACTAAAGCAAAATACACCTCTTGAATGTAATGCACCCAAGATGTGTCGCATCAGGCTTGTTGCTGTCATTTCAAACTCACCTCATGCACTTGGATACAAAAGGATTACAGTGCTGGTATAAAACATGGCCTTGTTAGCAGAGCATTTAGTTTGCTGGCACAATGCAGAGCTTTGCAGCAGACAGCTATGGTTGCTCTAGATGTGCAGTACCATACAGAGATAAAACAGCAGGTCCCAACAGCCCTGCTTTTGTGTCCAAGCAGCACAATATCCAATCTAGTCAGCTTTAGCCTCACAGCCACCACCTCCCCACTCTGAAAATGGTTGGTTTGCTTCTCTTCCTGCTTCTGTGTAACATCTCCCTGAGACTTAAAGCAAATAGCCACTGAGGCAGATGCAGGGGAAACGAAAGGAAAAACATGCAATGTTCCTCAGCAAAACAGCCAACCCTGCCTGCTGTGGTAAGCATCAGGGAGCCAATGGTTAACCCCTTCCCTGCTGTTCACTGTCACACCCAGGGGCAAAGATGAACTGCAGCAGTATGGTTTGCCAAAGTTTACTGAAGAAGTTACTGTCCTCAGCTGTCATGCTCACATTCCTGACAGAGATTACAACCCCTGCAGCAGAGTCACCAAGTTAAGCATGTGCCTCTCACTCAGCTACACAGTTACTGTTATCTTAAAACTAGTGACAAATGTTTACTGTAACCCTGGCCATTGGGATGGAAGAACGGAAGCATCCTTGCCAGCTGTGAAGCCTTCAGAGGGCAGAGAGCTCAGGGGCAGGCAGCTGGGTACAGGCAATGATGATTCCTTCAGTGCCTGCCAGAGTATGAAAGTAGAGCTTGATTTCCTGCTTCCCCTTTCATAGGGTAACATCAGGAAAGAGACTTTCAAGGGCAAAAAATCAGTTATGTTGAGTGGTTCAACTCCAGTACAGAAAACATGTTTCAGTCTCTGTCTGGCTCCGCTTCCCAAGTCTAACATTGGGTTGGAACAATTCTCATTATCAGTACAGGCTGGGGGATGAGGTGATAGCAAGCAGCCTTGAGGAAGAGGACTTGGGAGTTCTGGTGGATGAGAAGCTGGACATGAGCCAACAATGTGCACTTGCAGCCCAGAAGGCCAATGGCAGCCTGGAATGCATCAAAAGAAGAGGGGCCAGTAGGTTGAGAGAGGAGATTCTGCCACTTTGCTCTGGTGAGACCTCACCTGGAATACTGCATCCAGCTCTGGAGCCCTCAGCACCTCTCCTACAAGGGCAGGCTGTGGGAGCCTTCTCTTCTGCAGGCTGAACACCCCCAGCTCGTTCAGCCTGTCCTCATAGCAGAGGTATTCCAGCCCCCGATCATCTTCATACCCTCCGCTGGACCCACTCCATCAGGTCCATGTCCTTCCTGGGTGGAGGGCTCCAGAGCTGGATGCAGACACTTCCTGATTAAGGTTCCAACTAATAAATCAAGAGATGGCTATGGCCAGGTATCTCTTGGAGAATTCCCACTCTGATCACAGTGCAAGAGAAACTGCTTCTCAAGGATCTGCCTATGTTGTGCAGAAAATAAATACACATCAAAATAGTTATCTTCAGTATGGGAAACCCCTGTGCCATGTCTCATACAGACAATAAGGAAACTTGGTTCTTTTTAAAGTAAATACACAGAAAGTTCATCATAAGCCACAGGCCTGCTCATATTAAAACTCCTTAGTGTTGTTCTTTAGCAAGAACTGAAAAGGTGCCAACAGTCCCAATCCAACACATACTCTGAAAAAAAGAATATAAATAATAAATATAACCAATACATTGTATCTATAAAATATAGACATTTAAAAGGGCTAATTTTTCAAAGATTAAAGGAAATGCAGGGTAGTGGATTAAGATTGTTGAACAATTATTAGGTTCAGCACTTGAGCTTGATATGTGTTCAAAAACATGAGGCAGGAAGAACCCAACAATAAACACAGAGCTAGAAAAAAAAAGAAGGACAAAAGTCTTCAGGAGACAATGAAAGGTCATTGTGTACAAAATGAGAACTGGGGGGGAGGAAAAGGCCCACAAAACAATAAAAAACAACAACCAACCAACAAACAAACCAAACAAAAAGCAAACACACCCCCCACAGGCAGCTCCTCAAAATTCATGGTAATGAAACATCAGTTTTAGACATTGTAAGAACTGGGAAAACCCTAAAGATGGGGGAAATGGCATTACAGCCTATTTTTTTTAACAAAAGGGAACTACAGAGATGTTCAGTTAAAAAAGAAACAGTAATTGTAGCCATGCAAGAAAAATAAAAAATAATTTGCTGGTAGAAAAGCTTCTGATCAAAATATGAAAACAACAGAGGAGCAAAATAAGTATTAAAATTATGGTTTATACTTGACATCATTTTTTTCACAGAATGGCTCAGGTTGGAAGGGACTTCAGAGATCATCTACTCCAACCTCCTGACCACGGGCAGGGACACCTCTCAACTAGACTCAGCTGCTCAAGGCCTCATCCAGCCTGGCCCTGAACACCCCCAGGGAGGAGGCAGCCATTGCCCTCCTGGGCAGCCTGTGCCAGACTTTCACCTCCCTCCTACTGAAGAACTTCCTAAGCTCCCTCAGCTCTCTCTCAGATTCAAACCATTCCCCTTTGTCCTACTGCTAGACACCCTGATGAAAAGTCTCTCTGTAGCCTTCCTGAAGGATCCCTTCAGGCACTGGAAGGCAGTTCTAAGATGCAGTTAGTGACAATTAATTGAGACACCCAGCAATGAATTAACACTAAAATGCTAACACATTGTTACAAATATAGGGTGATAAGGTGAGAAATTAATAAAAATATAAATTATGTATTAATTTGGCTCTGCCTCCCATACAACTATATACAAAAGTTATTAAAGTTTTCAATAAAGTATAGACAGACAAATAAACTCCTTTTCGACACCTTGCAGGTCTGGTTGGTAAAGGGGACTCATGCTACTGCACTTCAGTTTCTCTTAATTCATCTATAACACCACTAAAGGATGCTTTGACCAAAAAATTTGCCAAATTAAGGCATACACTGCACAGATGAAAAACTCCCTCTGGCTGACCTCAAAATGTTGCTAGTGGAAAGAAATCCACACAACACTTTTGAGCAGTCTCTGTTGGAAAAATTCCAAGTTCAGGACTGTTCAGTTAGTTTTTAATGGACACTACAAATTATATGAAGTATTTGCTAACTGCAGGTGGACTACAGAGTGTTGCAGGAGTATCCACACACCTTCAGAAGGGCTACAAAACACCTGGGAATACGTAAAGAAATTGCTAGTCTATGGCTCTGCAGTAAGACACACAAAGAACGTGCTTGTCAACTTTGCTACAAGAGATACAACAAGTTTCCCTGACTGGGAAGTTAAAAACCAACACCAAATGATGTCAGGCTCCCCAGTATTTGAGTGACTCATTGGAGAAAGAAACAGACTCATCACAGAATTAACCAGGTTGTAAAAGACCTCTCAGATCATCAAGTCAAACCCCCTAATCAACTAACCCATGGCACTAAGTGCCTCATCCAGTCTTTTTTTAAACACTCCCAAGGACGGTGACTCCACCACCTTCCCTGGCAGCCCATACCAATGGCAAATCTCTTTGTGAAGAATTTCTCCCTCACATCCAGCCTAAATCTCTCTGGTGCAGCTTGAGACTGTGTTCTCTACTGTCACTGCTTGCCTGGGAGGAGAGACCAACCCCCACTTGGCTACAGCCTCCTTTCAGGTAGTTGTAGAGAGCAGCAAGGTCTCCCCTGAGCCTCCTCTTCTCCAGGCTAAACACCCCCAGCTCCCTCAGCCTCTCCTCACTGGATTTGTGCTGCAGACCTGTCCCCAGCCTTGTTGCCCTTCTCTGGACACATTCCAGCATCTCAAAATCTTTCATAAATTGAGGGACTCAGAACTGGACACAGCACTCAAGGTGTTGCCTAACCAGTGCTGAGCACAGGGCAGGATGACTTCCCTTCTCCTGCTGGCCACACCATTGCTGATGTACGCCAGGATGCCCTTGGCCTTCTTGGCCACCTGGGCACACTGCTGGCTTGTGTTCAGCTGCTGTCAACCAGTACCCCCAGGTGCCTTTCTGCTTCATCATCATATGAGTATTTAAGATAAGACTGAAGTTTTAAGAAGCCTTCTTTTACACATCTCATCAGCAAAATAAAGCTCTTGTGAAAGATATTGACACAGACTTCACTGTATTTTCCCTCTTTGAAGTCTGATCGTCGTGGTGCTGTGAGGTCATAGGCTGTACTTGAGGAGCCCAAAGGTCTATTCCAGCCTCAGTAATTCTGTGATTATATGAATCCCCCAGTTTCCTAATGCCTTCTCATATGGATATGAGAAAAAGTATGTCTGCAACACATCAACACAACCACCTTGATTAGCTTTAGTAATACCTATTGACTTAAGGGCCTCCTCTGCTTACTCACAATCCTTTGGCATAGTACCCAACCAGCCAGGTTGGGTTTTGAGTGGAGAATGGGCATCAGCTTTCTTTTGAATCACCAGACACCAAGTCACCAGCTGGATCCTGGACAACATGGGCAACAGTCACAAGTCTTCCTCCTCAGGGTGTGCTTCTACACTTCCTTGTTCAGAGCAATCACAGTGTTAGGGTTTGGAAGGGACCTTGAAAGATCATCCAGTCCTACCCCCTTGCCAGAGCAGGAGCACCTAGGGCAGTTCACACAGGAACACATCCAGGCAGGTTTTGAACATCTCCAGAAAGGGAGACTCCATGACCTCGATGGGCAGCCTATTCCAGTGTTCCGTCACCCTCACGGGGAAAAATAAAATTCCTCATGTTTCCATGGAATTTCCTATGCCTCAACTTCCACCATTGTCTCTTGTGCTGTCACTGTGCCTCATTGAGCAGAGCCTGGATCCAGCCTCTCTGCACTCACCCTGCACATCTTTATAAACAGGAATGAGGTCACCCTCAGGCTCCTCCTCTCCAAGCCAAAGAGCCCTCAGCTCCCTCAGTCTGTCCTCACACGGACACTCCTTTAATCATCTTTGTGGCTCTGCACTGGACTCCGTCAGACAATCAATTCCCTGAGGTCCTTCTTGAACTGAGGGGCCCAGAACTGGACACAATATTCCATATGCGGCCTCAGCAGGGCAGAGGAGAGAGGCAGGAAATATCTCTCGACCTACTAACCACAGCGCTTCTAAATACACCCCAATGCTGCATCCCTCGGCTCCTGGCCACATGCAAGCCAGTTCCATAGTCCAGGTCTGGAGTTAGAGAATGCGAATCCCCTGCTCAAGCCAACTCAGAAGCTTCTGGCTGACCTGTCTTCATCTCTATGGAAGTTCCAACCTGGCTGGGAGCTAGAAGGGGGTTCTTCATAAATCACACTAGCAAGAATCTTGCTAAGGCTAAGTTGATACTTTAGGGTCCCCAGTCTTGCCGGGGCAACACTCTGTGGTGACTGGAAGAGCTTAAGTAGGAGCCTGAATTTTTCCTCACACCTCCTCCTCTACGTGCAGGACACTCCAGAGACCGGCTTCTTACTCCCATTACATGAGATCCCCGTCACAGCCACTCACCACTCTCCACACTCCTACTCAAGATTCCCTTCACAGTCTCGTTCTTGCTCCACTCCCCCTCTTCTCTTTCCTCACCCGCACCATCTTATCTGAGCTTTCCCCAGCTCCGCCGGCTGTGACCCCACACAACTCGAGAAGGTGGCGCCTGGCACAGGCAAGCCTGAGCCGCCGCCCCGCCTCCGCCCAGCCAGCTCACCTGCGTCGTAGAAGGCGTCCAGCACCGCTGTCTCCCCGAAGTCCAGCTCCCCGAAGTTGACCGTGCCGAGCTGAGCCCCCTCGGCCTCGCAGGCCCGCAGCAGGCACTGCCGCGCGCCGGCCTCGGCGCTGCGCGCCCCGGCGCCCGCCTTGGGCGGGTCGTTGAGGACGTACACGACCCGCAGGCAGCGCGCCCGCGGGGCTGCCGCGCCGACCTCCGCCGCCTCCCCGCCGCCCGCGGCCGCCTCAGCCGAGCCGGCGGCCGGCAGCTCCGGCTCCGCGCAGGGGTGCACCGGCTCGGCTGCCGCGCTGCCGCCTGCGGGGCTCTCCATAGCGGCGTCGAGGGCTGAGAGAGAGCCGGCGGTTGCCCACAGGTGCTCAGGCAGGGTCACGCCTCATCGCGAACACTTGGGCAAACTCCGGCGGTGCAGGGTAAGGCAGCTCCCTCCTTCCTCACAGCCCTTCCGCCCTCGCTTCTCTCCTCGCCTCGGAGGCTGGCCGCTGCGGCCAGGCGGCACACCGCTCCCCGGCGGGCGGGCACGGGTTCGAGGTGGGGCGAGGTGAAGGCAGCCGGCGCGGAGCTCGGCGCCGCCCTCCCCGGTCGGGACAGCCGGGAGGAACCCGGCGCAGAGCCCAGCTCTCCCTCCTGCGGCACAGCCGGGCGGCCCCGCCGTGCCTTCCCGCGACAAACGCCCCGTTACCCGCTGCCGCCAGAGCGGTGTTGAGAGAGCGCGGCAGCACCGTCGGGGCGATCGGGCCTCGTTTATGACTTCCTCCCCCGCCCCTTGCCGGGCAGGCTCCCGCGCAGCGCCCGCGGCTCCTGCTGTGGCTGTGATTTGCACAGGGATCCTCTGAGGATGCCAGCTGTCCGGCTGAGGTGGGCGGGCTGCAGCGAGGAGGCCCCGCGTGGGGCTATCATGGCACCCCTTCACCTCAGGCTGCCGCGAGGGGACTTTCCCGTCCCCAGGCCGCGGCCTTTGGCGTCCATTCACCTGCCCTCTGCTGCGAGGAACCGGCTAGGCTCCGTTTGCTGCTGCTGCTGCCCCGAAGGGACTTCGTCCTCCCGAGCAAAGGCCTCATAACTAGGGTTATGAGGTAACCCTCATAGCTGGGGGTGTTTAGCCTGGAGAAGAGGAGGCTCAAAGGAGACCTCATTGCTGTCTACAGCTACCTGAAGGGAGGCTGTAACCAGGTGGGGGTTGGTCTCTTCTCCCAGACAACCAGTGACAGAGGAGAGGACACAGTCTCCAGCTGCACCAGGGGAGGTTTCGGCTGGAGGTGAGGAAGAAATTCTTCCCAGAAAGAGCTTGGCCATTGGAATGAACTGCCAGGAAAGGTGGTGGAGTCACCATCCCTTGAAGTGTTTAAAAAGAGTCTGGATGAGGCACTAATCCATGGTTTAGTTGATTAGGTGGTTGGACTTGTTCTCAGAGGTCTTTTCCAACCTGATTAATACTGAGATCCTGTGATAACCTGGGGGCCTGGCTGTTGTTGGCATCTTAAAGCTACTCTGTTCCTTCAGAAGCAAAGGCAACTGCTACTGCTCTTTCTTCCCTCACCTCTCTCTGGCATAGCATTTTGCCCACCATTTCTTCCTTCCATTGTTGTTTAAATTACTCTGACCACAGACAAACTGTTCCAGAAGTTTGGATAGAGTTAATCCTTAAATTTCTTCTCTTTTCTTTAAAATTTCCAGGTGAGGTCTCACCAGAGCAGAGCAAAGTGGCAGAATCACCTCTCTCAACCTGCTGGCCATGCTGTTTTTGATGCAGCCCAGGCTGCCATTGGCCTTCTGGGCTGCCAGGGCACACTGCATTAAAAGCAGTGTGGCCAGCAGGTTGAGAGAGGTGATTCTGTCACTTTGCTCTGCTCTGGTGAGACCTCACCTGGAGTACTGCATCCAGCTCTGGAGCCCTCAATACAGTAAGGGGCATGGACCTGCTGGAGTGGGTCCAGAGGACGGCCATGAAAATGTTGGGGAGGGTGGGGTGGGGTGGAGCACCTCTGCTATGAGGACAGGCTGAAGGAGCTGGGGGTGTTCAGCCTGGAAAAGAGAAGACTCCAGGGAGGCCTAAGTGTAGCCTCCCAGTGCCTGAAGGGGCTACAAGAAGGCTGCAGAGGGACTCTTTGCAAAAGCCTGCAGTGACAGGATGAGGGGCAATGGATTGAAATGAGAGAAGAGCAGATTGAGATTGCCTGTGAGGAACAAGTATGCACCATGAAGGTGCTGCAACACTGGAACAGGTTGCCCAGGGTGATGGTTGAGGCCCCATCCCTGGAGGTGTTCAAGGTCAGGCTGGACAAGGCTCTGAGCAACCTGATCTAGTGGGGGATGTCCCTGATGGCTGGAGTGGGGTTGGACTAGATGACTTTTGGAGGTCCTTTCCAACCCAAACCATTCTGTGATTCCAACCCAAACCATTCTGTGATTCAGCTCTCCAAGACATCTTGCTCTTGCTTAGAAACTCTCCTAGCATAAACCTGAGAACCCAAGATTTGCTCTTATAGAGTAACCTAAAGACAATGCTCCAATTTGCTCAGGCAGCACTCTGCACCTGTCAAACCCACTTAGTGAGAATATTAATTACCACTTACACACTAGGAGCAATGCAGCAATATGTTCACTGCAATTCCCAAAGACAGTAAGTGCTCCAAAGAAAATAATGTCCTTGAAACCACCTTCTCCTTTTTTTTTTTCTTTTTCCTTATTTTTATCTTTTTGTCGTTATCAATTTTGCAGACCCCTCAGCAGCAGATGTTTCTCTAGACACAACTGGGCTAATGGGAAGTGATTCCTTTCCTTTTTTCCCCCAGGGCTATGAACTTACAGTTCAAACTGTAAAGCCGAGTTGTAAATTTATATAGACTCAGAGAATGGTTTGGGTAGGCAGTGAGACAGAGAGCAACATTAGGCTGTGTCCAGCAGGTCCAGGGAGGTTCTCCTCCCCCTCTACTCTGCCCTGGTGAGGCCCCACCTGGAATATTGCATCCAGTTCTGGGCTCCCCAGTTCAAGAGGGACAGGGATCCACTTGAGAGAGTTCAACAGAGAGCTACAAGGATGCTGAAGGGACTGGAGCACTGCCTGATAAGGAGAGGCTGAGAGACCTGAGGCTGTTTAGTCTGGAGAGAAGACTGAGAGGGGATCTGATCAATGTCTATCAATAGCTGAGGGCTGTGGGTCAGGAAGGAAGGAAGGAACAGGGACAGCCTCTGCTCACTTGTGCCCTGGGATAAGACAAGGGGCAATGGATATAAACTACAGCATAGGAGGTTCCACCTCAACATGAGGAGGAACTTCTTTACTGTGAGGGTCCCAGAGCCCTGGAACAGGCTGCCCAGAGAGGTTGTGGAGTCTCCTTCTCTGGAGACTTTCCAGCCCTGTCTGGATGTGTTCCTGTGTGACCTGTGCTGGATTCTATGCTCCTGCTCTGGCAGGGGGTTGGACTCCAGACATCTCCAGAGGTCCCTCCTAACCCCTAACATCCTGTGAGCCTGTGATCCAAAACCTCTGGCAACTCTTTGCTTGCATGATGCCCTTGCTTTCCAAATGTGAGTTTATTAGCATTGGGTCTGATTTCAGTATTTGGATTTGGCCTGGTGCAGTTCCCATCACTTTTAATGATGGCACATGAACATTCACAATACTTACTTGTTCACCAGTCTGTAACTGGTCCTGAAGATCTCCTGGTTACACTGTGAGAGAAAGTACAATACCAGACACTTCTCTGCTTTGTCAACTGGTATTACATTCATTCTTTCCTAGAGCAGTGTCAGATGCTGGAGGTTGTTAAAGCCACTGCCAAGTAACAGCACTCTTGTACAGTCAGAACATTTTACAGCCAGATGGATTGTCACTCAAATGCAGTCCCTTTTCAGACATCTCCCTGCCAGTATGATAGGAATCACTCCAAAAAAGTTTTATAATGCTCTGAGACCTTCAGTCCATCATTGTACCAAATCACATTTCTGCCAAAAGTACTGAAAAGTTTCTTCCTGCTCTTGGCAGTGAGAAACAAGTTCAATAGTAAGTCCTGCTCTGATCCAGATACCTAGAAAACAGCACTCACAGGGACCAATGCATGCTTTGATAACAGCCTTGTAAGCATGGAATCACAGAATCTATCTGGTTGGAAGAGAGCTCCAAGCTCATCCAGTCGAGCACGCAACCCAGCACTGCAGGGTCAACACTAAATCATGTCCCTAAGCACCAGGCCCCCAGGCTGCTTGAGCACCTCCAGGGATGGTGACTCCAGCACTGCCCTGGGCAGAACATTCCAATGTTTGAGAATCTTTTCAGTGAAGAAATATTTCCTCACATCCAGCCTGAACTTCCCCTGGAACCATTTCCTCTGCTTCTGTCTCTTGCCACCAAGGAGCAGAGGCTGCTCCCTCCTCACTCCAACCTCCCTTCAGGGAGCTGTAGAGAGCAATGAGGTCTCCCATCAGCCTTCTCTTCTCCAGCCTCAACACAGTAACAAAGAGGTAAACTATAAGGTTATTACTCTGGCACACACATTAATGCAGGACAAATGCTGCTTCCCAATGAAAGCAGTGAGCTGCAGATTTCTGTTTGACATGCACACAGCACTGCAGCAGGAAACCACCTTGTGGAGCATCCCATGTTGAACAGTGTCATAGGTTGAGCCGAATCTGCTGCTGATACCCAGTACCATCCAGCTATAAAATGAAAGTGCTGGCTGAAGGAAAGTGTCATGGGGCTTGAAGTTCAGATTGTACCATGAGAGGCCTCCTGCTTCTGGCTTCTGTTTTGAGGGTCTTGGGCTTCTCTGCTGGGCTGGCTGCTGTGTGCTTGGGTTTGGGGAACCATTTCATCTTTGGCTTCTGCTGCTGCTTTTGCTTTTTGCTAAGGTAACTCTATAGCATAAGATCTCAGCAAACTCTTTATCTCAGCCCAGAGGGAGGTTTTTATGTTACTTTCCTCCTGCCTGTGTGGGCTTGTGAGAGTAGGCTGTGTTAACTCAGGATACAGAGGAACAGCAAATTCTCAGTCCATCCTGCAAGGTAAACCAGCCAGAGGCTGCAGAAGGACATTAGCTTACCTGAGCTGCAGCATCAGCACCTTCACATGGGCAAAAGGGGCAGGTTGTATCCTTAGGTGAGCATCTTCCCTCCTGTGTGTCACAGAGGTGCTAGGACACATTCCTAGAGTGAGAAGGTGCCAGATCCAAGACAAGAAGTGATTTAGAGTCTGAGATTGGTGCTATTTATAACTATGCAAGAGAAGGCTGAGGAAGCTTGAGGCCTGAGTCAGGGAGCGTGGAAGGTGAGTGAAAACTTGAGTGGCAGAACTTGGGCTTACCCAGCTGGAGGCAGAGGCCCTGCTCCAGTTAAGACATTGGCAGCATTTGGGAGAACTGAATCAGCCTCCTTGACTTCACCATTCTCCATCAGTCCAAGCCCCAGAACTGCAGTAGTAGGCACTGTAGTCACAAAGCATCCTTCCTGTGTTAGAGCTGCCCACACTCAGCTGTGTGTCTGAGCTGAGCAGGTGCTTCAGGGCCAGATCATCAGGAATTTTCCACTGCCCTGAGATCAGTGAGACACACCAGGCCTGACTGCATGATCACAGCACAGACTGGAGATGGCTTTCTGCAGCCAACACTGCTTTTGCTGAGGCCACAGAATTTATGTTGTTTTTATGCTTTTATTTGCCTAGTGGACCCACCTGTGCTCCCTGCAGGGCTTTAGAAAATTTGGTTCTTTGAATCCTTAGTAGCCAAATTACCCAGCGGCAGCAATTTCCATGCAGGTGCAGCTACTTTTCTACTTATCCTTCCTTAGCTGTTATTCTGCTCTGTTATTCTGCTTTTTGGTGCTTTGTGCTAGGAGAAAAATCAGGATGCACAAACTGTGTGAATTGTGCTGTTTCCTGCCCTTGTTCCCTTTCCAAATGAAAACTGTCCCCAGAAGGGGGTAAACCCAGGTTAATGGATCAGCCTGCAGCAGAGAGAGCTGCTCAGCTTCCTTTGCACTCATCTAAGGAGAGCCCAAAAAGTGCTCTCACAAAATCCCAAACTCTTGGTGGCGGTTACCTAAGGAGGTGAAGGGCAGTCTGATAGGTGCCTTTGTGGGAGCACATTTGCTGTTCATTAGCTGGGATGAGCCAGCAGGGAAGAGCTTGTCCTGCTGAGGAAAATGATCTCCCACAGCAAATAAAAATGCCAGTTCTGGGCACAGTGAAGTCTTCACTTTTAGCAGAAGAAAGTTTTGGAAAAAGATACTGCTTCGATATTCCGATGTTCAAAACTGCCTGTGCAGCCTTGGTCATTCTTATCCAATCTGCTCTGTCATTCTGGTTTTCAAGTTTTCTCCTCCAAGACAAAGAGCCTATCACAGCTTTTAAGGTCATACTTATAAAAGCCAATTGTTTTCCTGAGCCTGTTGTCATCTATATTCTCCAGTTGCTTTTCCTATAGGAAAAGGGAGTTCAAAACCTATTTACCGGAGGGGCTGAGACAGTCTGGTAGGCCCTGCCTCCTTACTGTAACCTTTACAATGCGTCAGGACAATTATTCCTGCGGTTCTGTCTGGAATATTGTGTCCAGTTCTGGGCCCCTCAGTTCCAGAAGGACCTCAGGCAACGGCTTGAGAGAGTCCATGGCAGAGTCCCCAAGCTGCTGCAGGCAAGTGGAAGATCTCCCTGTGAGGCCAGGCTGAGGGAGCTGGGGC